>NC_069500.1:645359989-646032489 GCF_027579735.1 Bombina bombina | reverse complement strand
TCATCTGTGTATGCATATATGTGTTTGTAACTTGTATAAAAGAAATAAAATAAAAAACAACACACACTCATAGTTTTTTGTTAGGTGTTGCTTCCTTATCACCCTCCCTTGCTACAATTCCAAATATACAGTTACAATTATTCTCGTTAGTATGATCTTATATTGGGTTAAAAAATGTATCCGTTTTTTGATGGTGCATTAGTTTTAGATTGGATGCTTATGACTTACTTACATAAAGGTCTGATAAAAGCCAAAAAATGCTATGAAGATCAAAATAAATTCTGTGATAAAGTCCTTAATGTAGATGTTTTCATGTATTTAGCTAACTGTTAGTACATTTTGAATTTTCTAATTATGGTGTTAAGCTCGATACATCGTTTGATAACTATAGACATGTTAATGGCTGCAGATGAGTCCCTTTATTGTCAAATTAATCACAATCAGTCATTTTTATTGTTTATTGTAGAACATTATTGGTTTGGTGAAAATGGTCCAATACTTAACACGTGAGAGTCCCATTTAAGTGATCACAATCTAAATTCTTGATATTTAAAGGGACATGAAACCACACATTTCTCTTTCTTGGTTCAGACAGAGCATGCAATTTTAAGCAACTTTCCAATTTACTTCTATTATCTAATTTGGTTACCTTTCTCGGTATCCTTAGTTGAAAAGAATACCTTGGTATACTCCGGAGCAGCAATGCATTACTGGGAGCTAGCTGCTGATTATGTGCTGGTGGCTGCACACAAATGCTTCTGGTTCACCAGATGTGTTCAGTTAGCCCCAGCAATGCATTGCTGCTCCTTCAACAAAGGATAGCAAGAGAATGAAGCACATTTGATAACAGATGTAAATTGGAAAGTGGTTTAAAATCCCATGCTCTCTCTAAATAATGAAAGAGAAATTTTTAGGGTTTCTTGTCGTTTTAATGACACATTTATAGCCCTATTTTTTACAAATTGAATTTCATAGCTAAAAGGACATAATAAAGCCTTTTTTATATTTATTAATGAGCAACGAAAATAGTTTTAGAATGGAACCTTGGTTTTATGCATGGGCAAAACAATTTGAGATTACCTCTGCTATATTGGATGAAGCAACATTTTTTTTATAATAAACAACTTTGCATTAATATTTTGTGACTCTAAATACATTTGAACTAAATAGATTTTTTTGGAATTATTACGTTTTTAAACATTTTTGCTTTTCTCTATCTCCTAACAATCAAAATGATAAGCCAAAGCTACAGCGAAAATTGATTTACTAATCATTAGGAAATTCAGAATGAAGATAGATTTTATTATTTAGTATGTGTGTTTATTGAGCATATAGTGGCTACTGAGATACAATGGTTACAAATCTTATATTTATATGCTTTGAGCATTCCCAGTTAAGCTAAAAATAGGTGTAGACATGCTCTTTAGAAATTTGGCAGCAAAGGTTTGTGTAGTCCCATGGAGCATGGATATCAATGAGTGCCTGCAGCAGTTACCTGTAGTATGTGTTTACATATAAATGGAAGTCAGACAGTGCGTATGCCAAACAAACACCACATACACTACACAAACACACTAGGCACACTTACTACACATCATACAGACACTAAACATACACAACACAAGCACTACATGCACATAAAACTACACATATGCTACACAGCTGTACACACATATGCCTACCCTACACACCACACAAACACATATCATATGAACACTACTGAAACACTGCGCGCTATACAAACACTCCACACCAACGTCACAAACACTGCACACATAAACATTACATGCACACTATGCAAATGCTATACAATCAGTACACAATCACACACGCTACATATGCATATAACATATGTACACACACACATTATTTACACTATAAATAATGAAAATGAATACCAGAGTTTGCGATCAAACATTTAAAAGCATAAAAATTCTGTAATTCAACTCCCCCCAACCCACAGAGTTAAATAATAAATATAATAATATAATACAATATAATATAATTATTGTACAGGGGTTAATTTCAGAATTTCCATGATTTTTAAAAGTTTGAATGGGAACTTAGACTCCATCATTAATGTATTTTTTATTTTATTTTTTACTATTGAAAGTATATAAATATAAATCCTAACGGTAGGTACTCATTTATTTATAACATCCTACAATAGCCGCAGAACAAACCTATTAAACTTTCCAAACAGAATATCGTTGGCAAGACCACTGATAGAGCATTACAAATATCTTACTGAAAAACTTTCTCCAACTTCAAAATTTTACAAAAATACAGAATATTTTGAAAATCAGTTAATGATATACTTACATACTGTTCCAAAAATATATGACCATGCCATAAATACTTTGTAAGGAACATCCATAGATAATAAAAATATAATCAAATAACTTCTTAATATTACATTATCACCTATAACTAAGTTACTCAAGACACATGAAAAATACTCTATTTGCCTCAGTGTTTGTATTTTAGTGCTTATCAGGTGAACAAATGTTCTTTCTGCACACTTAAAGGGACAGTCTAGTCAAATATAAACTTTCATGATTTAGATGGGGCATGCAATTTTAAACAACTTTCCTTTTTCCTTTTATTTTCAAATTTGCTTTGCTCTCTTAGTATTCCTTGTGGAAAGCTAAACCTACATTTCTAAGCCGTTGAATTGCCTCTTATCTCAGTGCATTTTGACAGTTTTTGACAGTTAGACACTGCTAGTTCACGTGTGTCATATATATAACATTGTGCTCACTCCCGTGGAGATATTTAAAGTGAAAGTAAATCCTAGCATTTTACAAACGCTAGGATTTACTATTGAAACAAATATAGGGCACTTTCATTCATGAAGTATAAGATACTTCATGTAGAAAGCTCCTTTATTTGATTCAATCGATCGCTGTTTTTAGCTGCTTCGGCAGCCCACAGATAAAAAAATTTTTGGCTAAGAGGTGACGTTTTCACCTCTTAGCCAATAGCCGTGCGGTAAATCCGGCTTGGCCATGCTCTGCTGTAGGAGCTAAGAGCGGCGATCGATTAAATAAAATAAAGGAGCTTTCTACATGAAGTATCTTATACTTCATGAATGAAAGTGCCCTTTTTTTGTTTCAATAGTAAATCCTAGAGTTTGCAAAAAGCTAGGATTTACTTTCACTTTAAGAGATAGCACTGATTGGCTAAATTGCATGTCTGTCAAAAGAGCTGAGATAAGGGGCAGTCTGCAGAGGCATAGAAACAAGGTAATCACAGAGGTAAAAAGTGTATAAACATAACAGTGTTGGTTATGCAAAACAGGCGAATGGGTAATAAAGGAATTATCTATCTTTTTAAACAATAACAATTCTGGAGTAGACTGTCCTTTTAACATATAAAGGCCAGAAAAACAGGTCATATTTACAATTTATATTATATAATAATTATAATATTATAGCCATAATAATTAGTGGTCAACAATACACAAAATCAGATTTCTAGCAAATGTGTTTGCGGTTATTGTTATATTGTTTCATTTGAAACCCTTTGGATTTGTTGATGAGCCTTTACTTGTAGTTACTCAGGCATTGCTGTATACTTCATGTCATCTGTCCTGAGAAGCCATACTCTTTGTCAATGTTACTGATGTTTAACAACTTTTATAACTGGTAGTAAGTTTCTTCTTTTAAAACTGTATCATTCTGCATAAAGGACAGTCATTGCTGCACAGACTATTCATCTTCTATCTTAAAGGGACAGAAAAAGAGATTACTTTGAAGATGTGTAAAATCTAGGAGACAATCTAAATCTATGTTACATACCTATGAGTTTATTTCTCACTTGTTGAAATGAACAAGATCACAGAACAAACACTATAGTTTTATTCAGGAAAAACAAGATATGATATTTTATAAAAAATTAAATAAAAATTCATCATCAATGTCCCTTTAATTTATCAGATATATATGTGAATAAAAAAAAGTAGATAACATTTTAATATGCGTCCCAGACAAATGCCATGACATTCCATTCAGTAACTTTAGCTGTAGCTGTGACTAAAACTCCTTATAGCTGCAAACCCTATCAGTAAATAGCATACAAAGTTGTATGAATATAAGTGACCATGTTAGGTCTCTTGAAATGTTGCGAGTTGGCAATGCTATAAATCTTGAACAGAAGAATGTATTAGTAAGTATAGATGGAATACACAATAAAAATCTTGCTCATTCTTTATTAAAATAAATTCCCTTCTGCAATGGAAAAAACAGTAGCAAGCAGAATCCTTATTTCCTACATTTTCTCTTTAGTGAATAGAGAGAATAAAACATGAAGATATAGAAATAATATTTAAAGAATAATGACCTGTTATGCAAGTATTTCAACTGGCTTTTCAGCTCTGTCGAATGACCTTTACAATACAGTTATTTAACCATACATTTTAGCAAGTAACGTTTTGAAAGAGACATACAATGCAATGAAAAGGTTAAGCTAAAAAGAATAATTATATATGAAGGTTAAACATTTTATCACAAAGTTATTATAATTTCTATGCATTGTAGTCTATTTTACTTTCATAACCTGCTTCAATTAATAATTCTATTTATAGAGTGTATATAGTATATTCTGTTATTAAGAAAATATTCTGAATAAATAGCATGAAAGCAATAATATGTGAAAATAGCCTTAAATGCAAAGAATGCCTATAAAGAAACGGTACAAAAACAAACAGGCTTTGTCATAAATCAGAGGTTAGCATGAGCAGTAGGAGCTTTTATTTTGTTATATTTGCTAAGAACCAGTTTAAGAATTGCTAAAACTACTATCAAACTAAAACTACTTTCAAACTAAAACTACTTTCAAACTAAAACTACTTTCAAACTAAAACTACTTTCAAAAGCAGATGTAAAAATGCTTTAAGGCAAGCTATCTAGAAAACCACTATCCATATCAAGACAAGCATGTGGCTGTAAAGCAGAGGCATAACTAGAATTCACTGGGCCCCAGAAAAAACTCTGTGGCAGGGCCCCCACTTTTGAACAGCATCCTTTCCAATTATATGCATTAGTATATGTATGCTTTTGCATCTGTGTATAATTTTATATATATATTTGTGTGTATATAAACTTTTTGTAAGGTGTGCTAAACCAAATTTTGCATTTGTATTAAAACATAATCAGGGAGACTGATCATCTCCCATTGGTTAAAGCACCCCACCCAAGCCCAGGTGTGCTCATGACAGTGTAATAGAGTTGTGAATATAAAGTCAGGAAGTCTCATTCTGTTATGAAGAGTAAAAGCAGGAATGATTCAGCCCTCTGAGGCAAAGGACTGTAGTGTTAGGACCAGTCTATATTGGGGCACCTTGTAAGTGGTAAATGGCTAAGCAAAATAGGGCCATATTGTGTGACTAAGATCCCAATTTTATTTAAAAAGAATAGTTGTCTCTTGATGTTGTTTGCAGGCAATTTTTTGCAGCAGTTCAAAAAATATGTTGTGCTTTTGAAAATTGATGTGCGCCAACACCTTTTTTGTTTGTGTAACCATTGGGTCATATTGGCAGCACTCCCAAAGATGTGCATATAAACTTTTTGTAAGATGTGCTAAACCAAATTTTGTATTTGTGTGTGTGTATATATATATATATATATATATAACATTTCTCCAAATTCAAAATAAAATATTATCATTTAGACTATTTATTTGCAGAAAACGACAGCTGGTCAAAACAACAGACCTCAAATAATGCAAAGAAAACAAGTTTATATTAATTTTTATATAACACGATGCTAATGTTTTAACTTAGCAAGAGTTCAGAAATCAATATTTGGTGGAATAATAATTTTTAATCACAGCTTTCATATGTCTTAGCATGCTCTCCCCCAGTCTTTTGCATTGATGTGGGGTGACTTTATGCCATTCCTGATGCAAACATTAAGCATCTTGCTTTTGTTTGATGGCTTGTGACCATCCATCTTCCTCTTGATCACATTCCAGAAGTTTTCAATGGGGTTCAGGTCTGGAGATTGGGCTGGCCAGGACAGGGTCTTGATCTGGTGGTCCTCCACCCACACCTTCATTGACCTAGCTGTGTAGCATGGAGTATTGTCCTGCTGGAAATACAATCCTCAGAGTTGGGGAACACTGTTAGAGCAGAAGAAAGCAAGTTTTCTTCCAGGATAACCTTGTACATGGTTTGATTTATGCATCCTTCACAAATATAAATCTGGCTGGTTCCAACTTTGCTAAAGCGCCCACAGATTATAACTGAGCCTCCACCAAATTGCACAATGGGTGCAAGAAAAGCTTAAAAATTGACTCATCAGAGAAGATGACCTGGAACCGGGCAGATTGGGGTCCAATATGACCCCATCCTATGCCATACTTATTTATGGCGTGCTTGAAGGATAAATATGTGTTCTCAGAATTAGATCAAAGCATCCTCATATAGGCGCTACATAGATGACATTCATAGTGTGGGGAGGCTCTGAGTCTGAAATTCTTCAAAGAGTAGCATCATTAAATGAAAGAGAAAATAGTGTTAAGTTTAAATGGAATATAATTCTAACGGAATACATTTTTTTCATTTGTGTTTTTATAAATATTGTGGTGAACAGGGCACTAAATAATATATTAAACTTTATTCAAAGCCTACTGATCGGAATTCTTTACTACAATATCGCAGCTATCACATTCCTCCTCTAAAAAATTGTATACTAAGATCACAGTTACTTAGAGTCATCAGAAACAATACAGAATATGAAAACCAGTTAACACCATTACAAGATATAAAGAGCAGGTTTCTTACCCGTAGATACAAGCCCTTTCACTAAATCATATTACTCCCATGTGCTGATGCTTTTTTTTTTTGTATTTTACACTCATTACTTAAATATCAATATCCAGGCATGGACTGACCATAGGGCATACAGGGCTATGCTGCTATATAACACTCTCTCTTAATATGGTTTCTTTGTGGCAACAGTGTTAGGAAGGCACTTCCTATTCCAGCATGACTATGCCCATGTGCACAAATAGAGTTCCATGAAGACATGGTTTGCCAAGTTTGTGGCATGCATAAAGCCCTGACCTTAACCTAATTGAACACTTTTGGGATTAACTGGAACACCAATTATGAGACTTTCTCATCCAATATCAGTGCCTTACTTCACAAATGCTCTTTTTGACTGCATGGGAAAAAATGCCCAAAGATACCCCAAAAAGCCTTCTGAAAAAAAGAGTGATAGCTGTTATAGCTGCAAAGGGGTGCCAACTCCATATTATATCTTATGGTTTTGGAATGAGGTATCCAACTATCTCATATAGGTGTGATGGTCAGGTGTCTGTTACTTTGAACCATATAATATATCTAACTTTAACATAAATCCATTGGAAACCAAAGACGTAGGTTGCAATGTATGTATATGTGTGGAAGCTTGTAAGCATAGCATATATCTGTAATTAAAAGAACTGTAAATACATAATCTTTCTGCAAGGTATACTGAACATTGCATTATACTGGGCATATAACAGGCGTGGAGTTAGAATAAAATTAAGCCGCAATATAGGACCTTCTCTCTTAGTCATGTGTTACATATTGAACCAGCTGTCACTTTCCTAAGGCCTTTTTCTTATTTTACTGTCTTTCGGTGGCACAGCTATTCAGATGCTGTACCTATACTGGTCCTACTTACTGAAAAACTGTGCTGTTATTTGAAGCAAGAAAGGCAAGTACAATGCTTGGTTGTATAGACAGAAGTATTTGCTGCAGAAATTGTAAGGTTCTTATACCACTTTACAGATCACTAGTTGAGTATTGAGTACAATTCGGAATGTGGTATCTCCAGAAAAATATAAGTAAACTAGAATCTGTTGAAAGGAGGGCTACTAAAATGGTAAATGGCATAAAAGAGGCAGTATAATATTGTGTATATTAAAGGGCTTAATATTTTTTAGAATTATTTTCACAGAAAGAGCAACACCAGGCCCAGGGTCATGATCTCAAGTTGAAGGGTAGTGGGTAAGGGGGTAATTTGTGAAAGGCTAAGCAATTCTTTACAAACATGGTGTTTGAAAAATGGAATAAACTTCCATTAGAGGTAGTAAGGACAAACACAGTGAGGAACTGTGAAGCTATCCTACTATCTAAATAAGCTTAAGCTTTACAGAGTAAATGGGTGAGTTTTTTGGGCCTGTGGTTCTTATCTGCTGTCAAAATACATATTTTCATGTTCCTATGTACCACCCGCCCCATAGAAAGTAACCAGAGTGCACATATGGCTTCCATTGCACTCATTAGGAAGAAGTCAAATAGCAGAATCAGAGATTTTTTATGTGACAGGAAATACAACATCATCTGCCAGAATTTATTATTGCAGAAAAATGTTCTTGTGCAGCCCGCCCTCTGCTTTCCAGTTATCCTGCACAGGTAAATATAGGATGTTTGATACCCACAATCACTGAGTTTGTGGACAGTTTAAGAAGCAGAACCTGCTCCACAAGAACTCTGAATCTGCATCCATTGCTTCATGAAAGCAGCACATAAAGTAGCTTCTGCATTAACTTAAGATGTCACTGCATAGAATATGACTTTCTGGGGGGCTTCAAAAATGCAAGAAAAGCAGGTAATTAAACTAAATATAAAATACACATTACATTTGTTTGTGTTCTTACCATAATTAAACATATTGTGAGAGATTTAATGTCTGCTTAATGCCCCTCTAATATACCACTGGGCTGATAATATAATGTGTGCATTGCCCCTAAAAGATGAGTGACAAATCCCATTAGCAGTCATCTATGCCCTAGCCTTGTATCTCAGCCTTGCCTTAAAGGGATATAAATCCCACATTTTTTTCTTGTATGATTCAGATAGAACATGCAATTTTAAACAACTGTCCAATTTACTTCTATTGTCTAATTTGCTTAGATATCATGCTATACTTTATTGAAAAGAATACCTAGCTAGGCTCAGGAGCAATAAAGTACTACTCAGGAGCAATAAAGTACTTAGCTGCTGATTGGTGGCTGCACATATAAGCCTCTTGTGATTGGCTTACATGATGTGTTCAGCTAACTCCCAGTAGTGCATTGCTGCTCCTTCAACAAGAGGACAAAGCACATTTGATAATTAAAGTAAATTGGAAAGTTGTTTTAAACTGTATGATCTCATTAATTTATGAATGAAACAAAATGTATTTCATGGCCCTTTAAAGATGATTTGGAATATAACTCATTTATTAAAATAAAACTTAGACTTGAGGAGAACAGTAAATGAGTATATTTTTCACAATAATGGTAACTGACTAATCTCAATTACATATACGGCGCCGCATATAAATGCGGCACGTATATTTCACCGGTTGCCAGCAATTTTTACTCCTTTAAGCTAACATAGAACTGCGTCACAAATCAGTATCACATATTCAGGGGAAGGACTAACGCAGCGAAAATGGAGACATTTTACTCCATTTTCACCTCGCCACACATAGGCAGACGCAGCAAGCCTTGCGCTGAGTATGTGAGCACCGTAACTCGCGTAACTGCCTGAAAATATTAACTAACACCTAATGCATGCACAATATCTATCTACCTGTCAACCGCCAACCCCACCGCAATAACTAATAAAATATATTAACCCCTAATCCGCCATTAACCCACATCTCAATAAACCTAATAAATGCATTAATCCCTAATCCGCCATTAACCCACTTTGCAATAAACCTAATACATTTATTAACCCCTAGTCCGCTATTCACCCACATCACAATAAACCTAATAAATGTATTAACCCCTAATCCACCATTAACCCACATCACAAAAAAACCTAATAAAACTGTTAACCCCTAATCCGCCATTAACCCACAAACGCAATAAACCTAATAAAACTAGTAACCCCTAATCAGCCATTAACCCACAATGCAATAAACCTAATAAAACTATTAACCCCTAATCTGCCAAACCCACACAACACAATAATCCTAATAAATCTATTAACCCCTAATCCGCCAACCCCCACAATGCAAATAACTAATTCAATTACTAAGCCCCCTAACCTAACACCCCCTAAATTAACCCCAATTACCAAATTAAAAAATACTGTTACAATTAAAATTAAAAAGCTAACATTACTTAAGAATAAAAAACCTAAAATTAAATTAATCTACGATTACAAAAATAAAAAAGTCTAACATTACATAAAATAATAAACCAAAAATGTCAAAAAAATAAAATAAAACCTAATCCTTATGGAAATAAAAAAGTACCCGCAAAATAAAAAACCCTAATCTAATACTGATCTACCAATAGCCCTTAAGAGTCTTTTGTTAAATAGCTCTTTTACCTTAAAAAAACACTAAGTCCCCCCTCTAACAGTAAATCCCCACCAAACCCCCCAAAATTAAAAAACCTAACACTAAAAATCCTAAACTACCCATTGCCCCTAAAGGGGCATATGTATGGGCATTGCCCTTAAAAGGGCATTCAGCTCTTTTACTGCCCTTAAAAGGGCATTCAGCTGTTTTAAGAATTCCCAATAAATCCCTAATCTAAAAAAAACAAACCCTATTGGCTGATTTGATTCTTCAAATTCCATTCAGCCAATAGGATGAGAGCTACTGAAATCCTGTCCTGTTCAAATCAGCGAATAGGATTTCAGTAGCTCTCATCCTATTGGCTGATTTGAATTTGAAGAATCAAATCAGTCAATAGGAATGCAATTGACGCCATATTTAAACACGTAACTTGAATTCACTATTCAGTGTACAGCGGAGATCGTACAAAGAGGATCCTCCACGCTCCATGGCTCTGCGGTCGTCGGTCCTGCTCCGCGCTCCACTCCACTCCGCACTGGCTCCTGGATGAAGATGGAAGAGGTCCCCACTTGGAAGAAGATGTCGACCTCTTGGAAGAAGACTTCACCGCCTGGAACAGGACCTTCTCCGCCAGACTTCAGGAACGGCGAGTACCTATTTGAGGGTAAGACTTAGGCTTTTTTTCTTTTTTTTTTTTTTTTAGATTAGAGATTTATTGGGCACTCTTAAAAGAGCTGAATGCTCATACAAATGCCCTTTTAATGTTAGTTCTTTTAATTTTGGGGGTTCGGTGGGTGGGGGGGTTTTACTGTTAGAGGGGGGACTTAGTATTTTTTAAGGTAAAAGAGCTGTTCAACTTAGGACAATGCCTACAAAAGGCCCTTTTAAGGGATATTGGTAGTTTAGTATTAGATTAGGGGGTGTTTTTATTTTGGGGGGCTTTTTTATTTTCAAAGGGATTAGGGTTAATTTTTTTATTTTTGATAATTTGGTTTATTATTTTATGTAATGTTAGACTTTTTTATTTTTGTAATCTTAGAATAATTTAATCTTAGATTTTTTATTTTTAAGTAATGTTAGCTTTTTTATTTTAATTGTAACTTTTTTTATTTAGGTAATTGGGGTTAATTTAGGTGGTGTTATAGGTTAGGGGGTTTAGTAATTTAATTAGTTATTTGCGTTCTGGGGGTTTGGCGGATTAGGGGTTAATAGATTTATTAGGATTATTGCGTTGTGTGGGTTTGGCATATTAGGGGTTAATAGTTTTATTAGGTGTATTGCGTTGTTGGTTAATGGCGGATTAGGGGTTAATAGTTTTATTAGGTTTATTGCGTTGTGGATTAATGGCGGATTAGGGGTTAATAGTTTTATTAGGTTTATTGCGATGTGGGTTAATGGCGGATTAGGGATTAATACATTTGTTAGGTTTATTTAGATGTGGGTGAATGGTGGATTAGGGGTTAATACATTTATTAGGTTTATTGCGATGTGGGTTAATGGCGGATTAGGGGTTAATACATTTATTAGGTTTATTGTGAATTGGGTTAATGGCGGATTAGGGGTTAATACATTTATTAGGTATTTTGCGATGTTGGGGTTGGCGGATTTAGGGGTTAATACATTTATTATTAGTTCCGATATGGGGGTGATGGCAGATCACGTGTTGGGTTTATTTTTGGGAGGCGTGTTAGATGGGAGATTTAGCTTTTTTTTTTCTGAGGCGCCGTCAGTTTCTAATGTGCTGTAAATCACAGGTGACTCCAGAAATTTGTATTTACGCACATTTCTGGACATCGCTAGTTTATCCTACTTACGGCACTTTATGAACTGCCGGTGCCGTATATGTGATTCTCCGATTTGTGAGGGTTTCAGCAGTTACGCTGAAGCCTGCACCGCATATTTAATCCCGTCCAATTAATCTTCTCCACACCATTATTATAACCCAGAAATAACATAAGTAACTTAAATAGCACAAGCAACATAAATAAGTATAGAATGTCATTGTTATATATGGATGTAATGTTTCAAACTTGCAATAATACATTTAAAAATAAAATTAGCACTTGCATACAGCTACAGAAGTAAATTGAGGTACAAAATGTAAATACACCACTGTTTACAAGTTCTTTTTGTAAATCCATATATTACGTTTAAAAAAGCAAAATGTTTGGAACATGATGTAAAGATGATATGTAAAAAAAGAAAACCTGTGTATTTTATTGCAAAAGCTAAACTGGATAAAAGATTTGATGAAAGCTGTAATATACCATCACACACCCTTTATTGTTTTCTTTTCAGTTATTATCTTTTGAAATTAATCTTGATAGTTTCTGAAGCATCCAAGTAATTTAAAGTTAGCCCCATATTCACAAGGCAAAGCTTTTATTATATAGACTCAATGAAAAGTTTACTTGCCTCAAAATCTCCAGGTATAAATGTATATATTGCAGATTTGATACCATGTTTTGGTTTACAAACATAAACAAGTAAATAAAAATAATATCAAGTTGAGTGGGCAAAGGATAATGTCATTCTGTAGCTTACTGGAGCATTTAAAAGCTATCCTAACCTATTTTTCAGGCCCAGTTGAACTTTTATAATGGAAAGGGTATGTGTTGTTGTTCTCTAGATAGAGGAGTTGCTGCTAAGAACTGTATAATATAACATAGTGATATAAAATTGAACCTTTCCAATGCATGAGCATAGTGTAAAAATTATATATATAAGCATTTTTTTGTTTCAGCAAGTGCTGCTCAGTTACCATCTATTATCTCACTGCCGAGAGGTTTCAGAAGATGGATTTGATTAACATTCTAAAATTTATGAAAACTGAATGCATTAGTTAGGATGTGGGAGACATAGGAGTTTGAGGTTATAAAAGGTGTCAATGTTTCACATACCATGGTGATACAAACCTCCCCACTCAGATGAGATGATGTAAAATGATCCTCCAGCAATGTGATATCCTTAGTGAAATTCTAAAAAGGCACATTTTTCTATACTTCTCCAAGGGGCGTTCCATTCATTTCATTATGTGAAGAAGAGACAATTACAGTGCAATTGACCCCACATTTCCAATTCATTCATTCCTTCACTTCAATAAAAACCAATACAATAGTTTTGGGGGAAGAAAAGGCCACAGCTTATTAATTAACAGAATAACAACCATTAAACTTTTGTTTGCTCAACATTTGACAACCATTTTGTTTCTCTTTAAATACACCCCAGTGCTTGCTTACTGACCTCTCTTTTAGCCCCCACCCTTTTAGGGTGGGGCGTCCACCATCACTTTATTTTCTGTTACCAACCAAAGTACCAGCCACTATCCATCAGGCGTAAGCCTCAATAGACCATAGCAAGCACCCCCGCCATAGCTGCAACAAAATCCAATCAACCTAGACTCTGGGAGGGAGGGCGGGCAAAAGACACCTGCCGTACTGCTCCAGAAAATGGCTTCTGACGTCTTCCAGCAGGTCGAGGGTATATAACCCCTCCTATTCAACTCCACCCCTTCAGCGGAACCATCCATTCTGATGGTAAGTAGGGGTCAATGCGCCCTTATTTTATTTCTTTCAAACAGGCTTTCTATAGTAGTACTTGACATAGGAGCTGCTGCATTTACACTGTGTGCTTTGTATTTTATATTTAGACTTTAGATTGAGTTTTATTACATTTAAACTTTGCATTTTCTATTTTGTATTTTATTTTGTATAAAACAGTATATTTAGGATTGTGATTTTACAAATTCTGATTATGCTTTGCCTCTGGGTAACTATAACAAATTTGACTTATACTTTGTATTTTATGTATATCTTTTACAAATTGCATTACACTTTGTATTTGTTCTAATTAAAATAAAACTGAAAAAGTGACAACAGTTTCATAGAGAGCTTCATTACTTTCTATAGGCCTGATAAGCAAAGGTTTAATAGTATAAATGCTATAAAAAAGGGCATACCTGGAAGTCCCAGAGAGATGAGAGATGCCTTCCATAGAAAGTAATGAAGCTCTCAGGAAAACAGAATTTCAAAGAGGAGAGAGAAGCTAACTGGAGAACACCGGGTACTAATATAAAGTCTCAGTTTGCAAATCTAACTGAAATGTTTTCACTACAATTTAACTTGTTTCTACAATAGTTTAGTATATATTGCTTTCCTTTCAGTTCAATGTGTGTATTATACATTTTCAGCAAACTTCACCTACATACAACTGGTGAGATAATTCAGTGAAACCAGCTTGTTTAAAAGGCTTACAGCATGCATTTCACAAGAATTGTGAAAGAGCTTCAGACATACCCAGGTAACTCCTTTGTTAAGCCCAGGAAATTCCCTCTCATTTTTATTTTACAATAGAGAAAATACAAAGTGCAATTTAATTTTTAAATGAAAATGTATTAAAATATAAAAAAGATAGTGCAAGGCTTAAATTTGATAATACTGAAAGGACACAATCTGAAGGGTAAAGTAAAATAAAATACAAAGCACAAGGCATAAGTATATTAACAAAACTCATATCATGCAGCGTTAAATTGCACTGGAATTGTCTCTCCTTCACATACAGAAATGCAGAGTACACTCGTTAGACAAGTATAGCAAAATTTGCCTGTCTAGAATCTTGTGTTAGATCTCGCAGTATGCGAGTGTTCACCCTTTTTCTTTTAGCATTTAGTGAGTTAAGCCCCTGTGAAGTCTGCACTACAATTTCTCTCAAAGCAGGAGAATATTGTATCATCAGGCCCAGAGAATGAATTACAGGGTGTCATTTTGAAGTGTGGTTTCTGCTCATAAACTTTGCTGCTGAGGCATCAATGGGTGAAATAAGGTAAAAAATTGTTAATAGATTAGAAAACTAGGGGCTATAAAGGGTAAGAATATCGAAGAGGCTCTGTACATAAACTAACCCATAAAAGAATATTCCCATAGTTAAGAAATAAAAAAATAATATACATAATATAATAACAATATTTATATAAGACATTATCTTCTTAAAGCCCTGGATTTAAAAAAAATAAATAAAGTTTACAAAACTGCAAGATATTCTTGGTAAAAAAAAAGAGTAGATTTTCACCTTAACATTTCAAGTTTTCAACTTAGGGCTTATTCTCTAAAGTTCTTCCCAAAGATGAGATTATGTAAAAAAAAATATGTGAGAGTGTCCTTCACAAAAGCTGTGTATCTCACTAAGGACTTGATTATCAAAATGTTGTTGGTATTGAGTGAAATATCACGCCAACCCTCACATTGGCAGACCTCCCTCGGGTATTTATAAAAGGGGGCTGAAGCGGAAATCTGAACACATTTTTTTTGGGTTTTTTTAAATACAGTTTCTAGTATGGGATCACCAGCAGTTACATAAGTTTATAAGAACAGATGTGCAGCTCTGATATACAAAATCATTTTAATGTATAATAAATGTATAATTTGTATTTGCTTTGCTGTATTCTAGAGTAGTAGAGCATCCAGGAAGAACTATCCTCTTAAGCAATGAATGGGTTAAAGTGGATTTTCAGACCAGAAGTCACATAATACAATCTAAGAACAGACGTGCAGCTTTGACTAGTGACGCAGTTTGCACCCTGTATTCTCTGCTCTTGTATACCTCCCAACATTGTACAAAACAATAACAGGCACATCCTTGTAATACCAAGAGTGTCATTCACTTGCAACTTGATATGCCACTCAGTGGGAGAAATTCAGGGTTTTGTCTTCATCATTAAAAACCAAGGTCTCTTTGCTTTTGTCACTTATCATTATACACTCTGGAGATATGATTTGATAACGATGATGTCTTTTTAGTTTGCAGTTTTTTTTTCACACTGATAGGAGCTTACTGAAACAGGATACAGATTCATTTTAATTAATGATAGGAGCTTACTGAAACAGGATACAGATTCATTTTAATTAATGATAGGAGCTTACTGAAACAGGGTACAGATTCATTTTAATTAATGATAGGAGCTTACTGAAACAGGATACAGATTCATTTTAATTAATGATAGGAGCTTACTGAACCAGGAAACAGATTAATTTTAATTAATGATAGGAGCTTACTGAAACAGGATACAGATTCATTTTAATTAATGATAGGAGCTTACTGAAACAGGGTACAGATTAATTTTAATTAATGATAGGAGCTTACTGAAACAGGATACAGATTCATTTTAATTAATGATACGAGCTTACTGAACCAGGAAACAGATTCATTTTAATTAATGATAGGAGCTTACTGAAACAGGGTACAGATTCATTTTAATTAATGCTTACATTTTGGATTTGAAGGCACATTAAACTCAAAATATATTTCTACATATTTTTTTTATATGTTAAGTTACAAACCTATGCAATGCACTGTCATTCACCTATAGCACGCTTGAGAGCCACGCTACTCCTGACACTTCTTCACAGAGCTACAGGCCACGCTAAAGGAGGCTTAATGCAGGCTAAACCTCCTATTAAAAAAATACACAATCGTAACGAAACTAATGCACATGTCTATTAAATAAGACTTTTACTATGAATATAAAATATGATTTTTCATAAAAACAGCGTAATGTAAATTTTAATATGAAACAAAATGTTTTCTAATATCGCGGTCGATCACAATCCTTTAGAACTTGATACGTTTTTCTAAATGATTGTGACTGATCCCAAAATTTTTAGAGCATACTTTAATTACAATTTTGGCACTGTACTTTTAATATGCAGTTTAATCTGTTTATTTATTGCCATGTCTGGCATTTTAATATTTTCTAAGAATTTTACCCCAGCAGTTCTTGCTGCTTTATCTCTTTTAATGTAAGCTGGAGAGTTTTTCCCACAATATGCAGACCAATAGAAAAAAGGCGTGTTTTTTTCTACTGTTAGATTCTCTGTTCCTGAGAGCTTTATTATTTCTTCTGTGAGGCAGTTCACAACTTCCCAGGACTTTTAGAGAACTGAGTAAGATATGCACATTCCAAAATTGGCATGAAATTAGACTCCATGCTGGTAAATTGTAGAGAATCAGGGCTCTAGCCATGTGTCCCTAAACTCTTAAATAGTACACAACATATATATATATATCTTCTTATAATATTTTGGAGCATGTTTACAATTGCATTGAAAAGTCAATATAACTGGTGTCTTGGCCAGTACAAATATCTTTCATGCAAGATAAAAAAAAAAAAATTGTATTATAGCAAAGTGCCTTGAAAATTTAATGGGAATAAAATAGCATCTTTTTTCCCCTGTAGAGTATGAATCTTGCTTGCCTCATTACCCAGAGACAACGATGTATGCATAGCAATACACGATCACTGTAATTTCTACACTCCTCCTTCTTCCTCAGGCTCTGTTTGGAGCATCCATTTTTTTTTTATTACAGGATATCAAGATTCTGACTGCTAATTGCATTAAATGTTCTCACAATTAAAATATCTGACAGATTACAAGCTGAAATTTATGTTAAAAAAGTGAGTTAATTCCAAGTAATGCAATATGTCATACTTTGCCTTTGGTTTGTAACCTATTAACTCTGTTAACATAGATTTAAATTAAATTGATTTGACAAATTAACCTAGCTATATATGATTAATTATTTACTTTTCACATTATTAGCGTACAAACATCTGTTAATTCTGAAATGTATTATATGTAAAAATAGAAGAAACAAAAGATGTGAAATAACAGCTCCAGAGATCTTTGTGTGTCATAATATTTTGGAAACCTAGGCCTAGATTTGGATTTGGCGGTAGCCGTCAAAACCAGCGTTAGAGGCTCCTAACGCTGGTTTTGGCCGCCCGCTAGTATTTGGAGTCAGTGATTAAAGGGTCTAACGCTCACTTTTCAGCCGCGACTTTTCCATACCGCAGATCCCCTTACGTCAATTGCGTATCCTATCTTTTCAATGGGATCTTTCTAACTCCGGTATTTAGAGTCGTTTCTGAAGTGAGCGTTAGACATCTAACGACAAAACTCCAGCCGCCTGAAAATAGCAGGAGTTAAGAGCTTTCTGGCTAACGCCGGTTCATAAAGCTCTTAACTACTGTACCCTAAAGTACACTAACACCCATAAACTACCTATGTACCCCTAAACCGAGCTCCCCCCACATCGCCGCCACTCGATTAAAATTTTTAACCCCTAATCTGCCGACCGCCACCTACGTTATACTTATGTACCCCTAATC
Source organism: Bombina bombina (assembly GCF_027579735.1). Lineage (NCBI taxonomy): Eukaryota > Metazoa > Chordata > Amphibia > Anura > Bombinatoridae > Bombina > Bombina bombina. The sequence goes on along the minus strand of NC_069500.1, from coordinate 646,014,036 downwards.
TGCTGCCCCTAACCCCGCCGACCCCTGTATTACATTTATTAACCCCTAACCTGCCCCCCACAACGTCGCCGCCAGCTACTTAAAATAATTAACCCCTAATCTTCCGACCGCAAAGCGCCGCCACCTACGTTATCCCTATGTACCCCTAATCTGCTACCCCTAACACCGCCGACCCCTATATTATATTTATTAACCCCTAATCCGCCTCACTAACCCTATAATAAATAGTATTAACCCCCTAATCTGCCCTCCCTAACATCGCAGACACCTAACTTCAATTATTAACCCCTAATCTGCCGAGCGGAGCTCACCGCTATTCTAATAAATGTATTAACCCCTAAAGCTAAGTCTAACCCTAACACTAACACCCCCCTAACTTAAATATAATTTACATCTAACTAAATAAATTAACTCTTATTAAATAAATGATTCCTATTTAAAGCTAAATACTTACCTGTAAAATAAATCCTAATATAGCTACAATATAAATTATAATTACATTGTAGCTATTTTAGGATTAATATTTATTTTACAGGCAACTTTGTAATTATTTTAACCAGGTACAATAGCTATTAAATAGTTAAGAACTATTTAATAGTTACCTAGTTAAAATAATAACAAAATTACCTGTAAAATAAATCCTAACCTAAGATATAATTAAACCTAACACTACCCTATCAATAAAATAATTAAATAAACTACCTACAATTACCTACAATTAACCTAACACTACACTATCAATAAATTAATTAAACACAATTCCTACAAATAAATACAATTAAATAAACTAGCTAAAGTACAAAAAATAAAAAAGAACTAAGTTACAAAAAATAAAAAAATATTTACAAACATAAGAAAAATATTACAACAATTTTAAACTAATTACACCTACTCTAAGCCCCCTAATAAAATAACAAAGACCCCCAAAATAAAAAATTCCCTACCCTATTCTAAATAAAAAAAGTTACAAGCTCTTTTACCTTACCAGCCCTGAACAGGGCCCTTTGCGGGGCATGCCCCAAGAATTTAAGCTCTTTTGCCTGTAAAAGAATAAATACAATACCCCCCCCCCAACATTACAACCCACCACCCACATACCCCTAATCTAACCCAAACCCCCCTTAAATAAACCTAACACTAAGCCCCTGAAGATCTTCCTACCTTGTCTTCACCATCCAGGTATCACCAATCCGTCCTGGCTCCAACATCTTCATCCAACCCAAGCGGGGGTTGGCGATCCATCATCCGGTGCTGAAGAGGTCCAGAAGAGGCTCCAAAGTCTTCCTCCTATCCGGCAAGAAGAGGACATCTGGACCGGCAAACATCTTCTCCAAGCGGCATCTTCGATCTTCTTCCATCCGGTGCGGAGCGGGTCCATCTTGAAGCAGGCGACGCGGATCCATCCTCTTCTTCCGTTGTCTCCCGACTAATGACTGTCCCTTTAAGGGACGTCATCCAAGATGGCGTCCCTCGAATTCCGATTGGCTGATAGGATTCTATCAGCCAATCGGAATTAAGGTAGGAATTTTCTGATTGGCTGATGGAATCAGCCAATCAGAATCAAGTTCAATCCGATTGGCTGATCCAATCAGCCAATCAGATTGAGCTTGCATTCTATTGGCTGATCGGAACAGCCAATAGAATGCGAGCTCAATCTGATTGGCTGATTGGATCAGCCAATCGGATTGAACTAGATTCTGATTGGCTGATTCCATCAGCCAATCAGAAAATTCCTACCTTAATTCCGATTGGCTGATAGAATCCTATCAGCCAATTGGAATTCGAGGGACGCCATCTTGGATGACGTCCCTTAAAGGAACAGTCATTCGTCGTTCAGTCGTCGGTCCGGATGGATGTTCCGCGCTGGAGGTCTTCAGGATCCTGCCGCTTCACTCCGGATGGAAGACCATAGAAGATGCCGCCTGGATGATGACTTCAATCGGATGGAAGATCCTCTTCTGCCCCGCTTGGATGAAGACTTTGACCGGATCATGGACCTCTTCAGCCCCCCGCTTGGGCTTGGATCAGGACATCGGAGGAGCTCTTCAGGACGGATCGGTGAACCTGGATGGTGAAGACAAGGTAGGAAGATCTTCAGGGGCTTAGTGTTAGGTTTATTTAAGGGGGGTTTGGGTTAGATTAGGGGTATGTGGGTGGTGGGTTGTAATGTTGGGGGGGGGTATTGTATTTATTCTTTTACAGGCAAAAGAGCTGAAATTCTTGGGGCATGCCCCGCAAAGGGCCCTGTTCAGGGCTGGTAAGGTAAAAGAGCTTGTAACTTTTTTTATTTAGAATAGGGTAGGGAAATTTTTATTTTGGGGGTCTTTGTTATTTTATTAGGGGGCTTAGAGTAGGTGTAATTAGTTTAAAATTGTTGTAATATTTTTCTTATGTTTGTAAATATTTTTTTATTTTTTGTAACTTAGTTCTTTTTTATTTTTTGTACTTTAGCTAGTTTATTTAATTGTATTTATTTGTAGGAATTGTGTTTAATTAATTTATTGATAGTGTAGTGTTAGGTTAATTGTAGGTAATTGTAGGTAGTTTATTTAATTATTTTATTGATAGTGTAGTGTTAGGTTAATTGTAGGTAATTGTAGGTAGTTTATTTAATTATTTTATTGATAGGGTAGTGTTAGGTTTAATTATATCTTAGGTTAGGATTTATTTTACAGGTAAATTTGTTATTATTTTAACTAGGTAACTATTAAATAGTTCTTAACTATTTAATAGCTATTGTACCTGGTTAAAATAATTACAAAGTTGCCTGTAAAATAAATATTAATCCTAAAATAGCTATAATATAATTATAATTTATATTGTAGCTATATTAGGATTTATTTTACAGGTAAGTATTTAGCTTTAAATAGGAATCATTTATTTAATAAGAGATAATTAATTTCGTTAGATGTAAATTATATTTAAGTTAGGGGGGTGTTAGTGTTAGGGTTAGACTTAGCTTTAGGGGTTAATACATTTATTAGAATAGCGGTGAGCTCCGGTCGTCAGATTAGGGGTTAATAATTGAAGTTAGGTGTCGGCGATGTTAGGGAGGGCAGATTAGGGGTTAATACTATTTATGATAGGGTTAGTGAGGCGGATTAGGGGTTAATAACTTTATTATAGTAGCGCTCAGGTCCGCTCGGCAGATTAGGGGTTAATAAGTGTAGGCAGGTGTCGGCGACGTTGTGGGGGGCAGATTAGGGGTTAATAAATATAACATAGGGGTCGGCGGTGTTAGGGGCAGCAGATTAGGGGTACATAGGGATAACGTAGGTTGCGGCGGTTTACGGAGCGGCAGATTAGGGTTTTAAAAAAAAATGCAGGGGTCAGCGATAGCGGGGGCGACAGATTAGAGGTTAATAAGTGTAAGGTTAGGGGTGTTTAGACTCAGGGTACATGTTAGAGTGTTAGGTGCAGACGTAGGAAGTGTTTCCCCATAGGAAACAATGGGGCTGCGTTAGGAGCTGAACGCTGCTTTTTTGCAGGTGTTAGGTTTTTTTTCAGCTCAAACAGTTCCATTGTTTCCTATGGGAGAATCGTGCACGAGCACGTTTTTGAGGCTGGCCACGTCCGTAAGCAACTCTGGTATCGAGAGTTGCATTTGCGGTACAAATGCTCTACGCTCCTTTTTTGGAGCCTAACGCAGCATTTGTTTGAACTCTCGATACCAGAGTTAATTTTATGGTGCGGCCAGAAAAAAGCCTGCGGAGCGTTAACAGCCCTTTTACCGCCAAACTCCAAATCTAGGCCCTAGATTCTCAATAAGAACTAGAAGAGAGGTTTGCCAGTAAAGAAAGCAGTCTAGGAATACACCCTTTTAAGTATGCCTATCTAGTTCCCTTTGCTTGCAGTCAATTTAGGTCAGATACCAATAAGTTCCTGCACTGATCTAAGTTATCAGTTGTGTAGCATGTCAGTAGGCAAAGCAAATTACACCATATTAACCCCTTAATGACCACAGCACTTTTCCATTTTCTGTCCGTTTGGGACCAAGGCTATTTTTACATTTTTGCGGTGTTTGTGTTTAGCTGTAATTTCCCTCTTACTCATTTACTGTACCCACACATATTATATACCGCCATTATACTCGCCATTAAATTCACTTTCTAAAAATACCATTATTTTCATCATATCTTATAATTTACTATAAAATTTTTTATAAAATATGAGGAAAAAATGGAAAAAAACACACTGTTTTTAACTTTGACCCCAAAATCTGTTACACATCTACAACCACCAAAAAAAAAAACATGCTAAATAGTTTCTAAATTTTGTCCTGAGTTTAGAAATACCTAATATTTACATGTTCTTTGCTTTTTTTGTAAGTTATAGGGCCATAATTACAAGTAGCATTTTGCTATTTCCAAACTACTTTTTTTCAAAATTAGCGCTAGTTACATTGGGACACTAATATCTTTCAGGAATCCCTGAATATCAATTGACATTTATATATATATATTTTTTAGAAGACATCCCAAAGTATTGATCTAGGCCAATTTTGGTATATTTCATGCCACCATTTCACCGCCAAATGCGATCAAATACAAAAAATCGTTCACTTTTTCACAAATCTTTTCACAAACTTTCGGTTTCTCACTGAAATTATTTACAAACAGCTTGTGCAATTATGGCACAAATGGTTGTAAATGCTTCTCTGGGATCCCCTTTGTTCAGAAATAGCAGACATATATGGCTTTGGCATTGCTTTTTGGTAATTAGAAGGCCGCTAAATGCTGCTGCGCACCACACATGTATTATGCCCAGCAGTGCAGGGGTTAATTAGGGAGCTTGTAGGGAGCTTGCATGGTTAATTTTAGCTTTAGTGTAGTGTAGTAGACAACCCAAAGTATTGATCTAGGCCAATTATGGTATATTTCATGCCACCATTTCACCGCCAAATGCGATCAAATAAAAAAAAAAACGTTAAATTTTTCACAATTTTAGGTTTCTCACTGAAATTATTTACAAACAGCTTGTGCAATTATGGCACAAATGGTTGTAAATGCTTCTCTGGGATCCCCTTTGTTCAGAAATAGCAGATATATATGACTTTGGCGTTGCTTTCTGGTAATTAAAAGGCCGCAAAATGCTGCTGCGCATCACACGTGTATTATGGCTAGCAGTGAAGGGGTTAATTAGGAAGTTTGTAGGGAGCTTGCAGGGTTAATTTTAGCTTTAGTGTAGAGATCAGCCTCCCACCTGACACATCAGACCCCCTGATCCCTCCCAAACAGCTCCCTTCCCTCCCCCACCCCACAATTGTCCCCGCCATCTTAAGTACTGGCAGAAAGTCTGCCAGTACTAAAATAAAAGCTTTTTGGGGGGTTTAGGTTTTTAAAAAAAAATAAAAAAAAATTCCTCTGCTGTGTAGGACCCCCCTTAGCCTCCAACCTCCCTGATCCCCCCCAAAACAGCTCTGTAACCTTCCCCATCTGCCTTATTGGGGGCCATCTTGGGTACTGGCAGCTGTCTGCCAGTACCCAGCTTGCACAAAAAAGCACTTTTTTTTCTTTGTTTTTTTTCTTTCTGTAGTGTAGCTTCCCCAACCCCCCCCCCCACCACAAACCCCCACCACCTCATTGATCGTTTTCTTTTTTTTTAATTTTTAAAATGATTGCCCTTTTAAACCTTCTTTATTTTACACCTTTTTTCTGTAGTGTAGCGGTTCCCACCAGCTCCCTCCCCGTGCACGCGCCCGCCCCCGCCCTCCCGTGCACGCGCGCACGTCCGTGCGTGCCCCCGGGCATCACCGCCCACGATCCCGCCCCCCTCCACATCTCCAGGGCCATCGATGGCCGCCACCCGCCTCCCGGTACTGCTCCCACCCACCAACGAAGGAAGCCACCGATCTCCGGTGCAGAGAGGGCCACACTGCAATAACCGGAAAGCAGCTGGAAGCAAACAGGATCGCTTCCAGCTGCTTTCCACACCGAGGACGTGCAGGGTACGTCCTCAGGCATTAACTGCCTTTTTTTGAGGATGTACCCTGCACGTCCTCGGTCGTTAAGGGGTTAAAGAACATGACATCTATTTCAGCCTTTCAACAAATAGAACACAAACAATATATCTATCATCTATAGATCTATCAATCAATCAATCAATCAATCTATCTATCTAATCTATCTATATTTCTAACTACCTACCTTTCTATAACAATTTATTAAAAAATACACAATATTCTTACCTGAATGTTTAAAACAGAAAAGTGACAAAAAAATATCTACATTTACGTTGCGTATGGAATTGTAAGCATAAATACGTTTGTCTGTAAGAGATTGGAGATAGGAACATTTTATGTCCTCACACAAAACATTTCCATAAAAAAAGGGAATTACTTTCTAATAGTATTCTGACAGAAATTTTAAATAACTGTTCCTGGATGCTGACATTACATTTTGAAACATGTAATTAATATATTAATGTGTGGGTTATTTATAAAGCAATATTTTTATGCATAACAATGCTTCTACTTTCCAAAATCCAACACTTAATAAATATTAACCATGTGATTGATTATTTCTGTACAAAATCTTTTTTATTATGGTTCCCTAGATGAAGTTGACTGGAAATACTGTAGGCCCATGTTCTGTTGTTATATTTGTTTGAATAAATAAAGCTAGCCATTTCTGTATGCAATATGCCCATCATATTTGTAATATTATAAATGAACAGCTTGTGTGCCTGCAGACACATTTGTTTATTTTCCTGTTCAAATAAATCCCTCTTAATATTGCCAAGCTACAATTTAACTCTCTCTTTAATCCAGATGCAATCTGTGAAGTTATTCCATGTAAAACACCTTTTCACCTTTTATTCAAATACTCATAACTTTTAAATAAAGTGACAAATTAATCTCCCATTTTAAATCATGGATCTCCTGAATAAAATCATCCTAGAAGATTTTAAGCAAATATTTAAATTTTGCGACTAACCATCACTAGTTTTTACTGCTTAGTTAGATTCCACAATTACATATTGATAAAATATTATAATATAAAATAATTCAAGTCTTTGAATACATTATAACCTATACCTATACATCAACAATGTTTCTCAAAATACCTCTATTCCTTACATGTAGTATTTTAAAAGATTTAGGGCCAGATTGCGAATGGAGCTCAAATTAACGCTTCCGCTTTAGTGTTAAATGCGCTAGAAGTAAGATTTTTGTGTTTGTCGGGATGGGCTCATATTACGTGTAGAAAGTAAACTGTTTTCGCTCTCGTGCTAACCCGAAAAAAGCCAAATTTAGAATATTGCGCGCATGTTCACGTATTCCCCCATAGAAGTCAATGAAGAAAAAGTGGAAAAAAACTAAAACCCCACTCTCACGCAAACCCGAATGCATATTCTGATTTGTGCCAACCCGACATGAAAATATGAATATTTCACATAGAAGAATATGTTCTATTTATTCATAAATACATATTTCTACAAATAACTGAAGATATTTTGGTACAATAAATATCTATACCTATATATATATATATATATATATATATATATATATATATATATATATATATATAGGCATTTTCTTGCAGCAGTTCAAAAAATATGTTGTGCTTTTGAAAATTGATGTGCGCCGATACCTTTTTGTTTGTGTAATTACTGGGTCATATTGGCAGCACTCCAAAAGATGTGTATATAAACTTTTTGTAAGCTGTGCTAAAAAAAAACTAATTTTGTATCTGTATTTAAAAATAATCAGGGAGACTGACCATCTCCCATTGGTTTAAGCACCCCACCCAAGCTCAGGTGTTCTCATGACAGTGTAATGGAGTTGTGAATATTAAGCTAGGGAGTCTCATTCTATTATGTAGAGTAAAAGCAGGAATTATTCAGCCCTCTGTGGCAAAAGGACTGAAGTGTTAGGACCAGTCTATATTGGGGCACCTTGTAAGTGGTGACTGGCTAAGCAAAATATGGCCATATTGTGTGACTAAGATCCCAATTTTATTTAAAAAGAATAGTTGTCTCTTGATGTTGTTTGCAGGTATATATATATATATATATATATATATATATATATATACACAGTATATATATAAATGTCTATTTTAGAAATACCTAGAACTACACTACAGAAAAAGTAAATAACATAATTTTTTAAAAATTATAAAAACAAACAAACTGGGTACTGTGCTATACTATTAAAAATAACAGTTTACTTTAGGTTTTAAAAATGCTAAACCTAACACTTAACTACTTGTAATAAAAACACAATGTGCTTGCTAAAATCATACTTTGTGCTATCCATTAAGAATTTTAAGCACATAAAAAAGTTAAGAAGTTTTGGTTAAATATTCAATCATCTATTGGTAATATCATATTGTTTGCTATCCATTGTGTGAGTTCCCACAAAAAATAACTCATCATCTCTTGTAATGTAGCCCAAAGAGTATGGTGGCCTAGAAAACCAAAGAATTGTCTCAACTTTCAACTTAAATTGAACAGATACTCTTTCCAAATATGTTTATCATGTGGAGCCTAAATGTACCATTTAATAAGTTAATACTTTGTTACTGTAGTAAATTCTTAATAAATTAACTGAAAATACCTGATAAAATCTGATCAGAGAATTCTAATTTCTTTGTTGCTTAAATATTGGGTGCTATGTTTGATAATTAACATCTGAAGTCCTCTGTATGGTGTCCCAGACTTCATATAGCACAGGTTATCAACAAAATAGTAACCATTTTGTCTTTAAAACTATGTCTAAAGTACCTTACTGAGCCTGCATTACTATAGAATAAATAGACATGTGCAACGCTAAAAATTTCATTTAGTTTCATTTTCATTAGGTAAATAAATAATTTTGTTTTGGAAAATTAGTTTAGTTAAGTTTAAAAAAAAAATAGTTTCGGCAAATTGGTTATGTTAAGTTAAATAGTTTTTTCGGATCCGTTATGCATTAATCTATTCTGAAGTTTAGAATAAAATAATGCATATAAATAAATAATGGATTTGAAAAAACAAAAGGATCCGAAAAAATGATTTAACTTGACATAACTAATATGCCGCCGAATGCCAAAACAAAATTATCGAAAACCGCCGCTACCACCCACATCGCCAACACTAAATAAAGCTATTAACCCCTAAAACACCATCCCCCCACATCGCCAACACTAACTAAACCTATTAATCCCTAAACCGCCGTTCCCCAACATCGCCGACACTAACAAAACCTATTAATTCCTAAACCGCAGTTACCCGACATCGCTGACACTATCTAAACCTATTAACCCCTAAACCACAGTTCCCCGACATTGCTGACACTAACTAAAACACTAAATAACCCTATTAACCCCTAAACCACTAGTCCCAAACATCGCCAACACTAACTAAATCTATTAACCCCATAAACCACGACCCCCCACATCGCGACAACCTAAATTGAAATATGTTATCCCCTAAACCTAACACCCCCTAACTTTAACATAATTAAAATAGACCTAAATTAAAGTTACAATTATTAACTATCTATTTAAAAATAAATACAAACTTACCTGTGAAATAAAAATAAAACCTAAGCTAGCTACAATATAACTATTTAATAACTACCTATTTAAAATAAATACAAACTTAGCTGTGAAATAAAAATAAAACATTAGCTTACACTAATAAAACCTAACATTACTAAAAATAAAAAACTAACATTGCTAAAAATAAAAAAAAATTAAAACTACAATTACAAAAAATAATAAACACTAAAATTAAAAAATAATATTTTTTTAGGAATCTTAGGTTTTTTATTTTTAGTAATGTTAGATTTTTATTTTTAGTAATGTTAGGTTGTATTAGTGTAAGCTTAGGTTTTATTTTTATTTCACAGGTAAGTTTATATTTATTTTAACTAAGTTATATTGTAGCTAGCTTAGGTTTTATTTTTATTTCACAGGTTAGTTTGTATTTCTTTTTAAATAGGTAGTTATTAATTGTAACTTTAATTTAGGTCTATTTGAATTATGTTAAAGTTAGGTGGTGTTAGGTTTAGGGGTTAATATAGTTTAATTCAGGTTGTTGTGATGTGGGGGGCAGCAGTTTAGGCGTTAATAGGTTTAGTTAGTATTGGCGATGTGAGTGTACAGCGGCTTAGGGGTTAATAGGTTTAGTTAGTGTTGGCGATGTCTGGGAACTGTGGTTTAGAGGTTAATAGGTTTAGTTAGTGTTGACGATGTCGGGGAACTGCAGTTTAGAGGTTAATAGGTTTAGTTAGGGTTGGTGATGTTTGGGAACAGCTGTTGAGGGGTTAATAGGTTTAGTTAGTGTTGGCGATGTTGGGGAACTGCGGTTTAGGGGTTAATAGTTTTAGTTAGTGTTGGCAATGTTTGGGAACTGTGGTTTAGGGGTTAATAGGTTTAGTTAGTGTTGGTGATGTCGGGGAACTGCGGTTTAGGGGTTAATAGGTTCAGTTAGTGTTGGCGATGTTGGGGAATGGCGGTTTAGGGGTTAATAGATTTATTTAAGATTTAGTTAGTGTTGGCAATGTCAGGGAACTGCAGTTTATATTAGAACAATGAAAAATTCAGAATATGAATAAAGAATGGATCCGAAAATTCGAAAACTGATTTATTAATTTTCAGATTTTTTTCGGGATTGTAGTTATGGTGCCAATTTGGAAATTTGGATTCATTCGAATCTCCGAATTGGCCACAATTCAGCCGAAAACAAAATTCGGACGAAATGAATTGCACATGTCTAAGAATAAAATCCTCAATTCCTGAAATTTTAGATATAGCGCCAATGGAAGGCTTAAATATAAAGTTGAGGATTTGACATGGCATATTCCTTGACATGATTAGCCTTGTTACAAGTATTGATTCTCATACAACTAAAGGAGTTGCAAAAAAAGTGTACACATAGATAGCACTCACTACCCTAAAATCTTAAATTATAGACGTATGTGTGGTTACGTAAGAGAAAAAAACTTATTAAAACATCAACTTTATTTGTAATAAATTAAAAATTGGGCTCATTTAAAAACCCTAGAAAACTAGTGGTTGATATATATAATTCCACCTAGGTTGTATCAGATCTAGTGGAATATAAGAATAAAAATGTCAGATAGATGTATTTCTGGTTAACTCAAGGTATTTTTACCTGTATATTGTAATTGAATGTATGCTTACAATAGGACCTATTTATAGTCCTTATTACGTGTTGATGAAATATAAATGTAATATTCAATTACTTATGTTTATTACTCAGTTTTTCAAAGCAGTTGTCCTCAGAGTACATATATGATTTAATATTACATTTATATTTCATCAACACATAATCAGGAGTTTTCTAGGGTTTTTAAATGAGCCCAATTTTTAATTTTTTACAAATAAAGTTGATGTTTTAATAAGTTTTTTTCTCTTAAGCAACAAGTAACCACACATATGTCTATAATTTAAGATTTTAGGGTAGAGAGTGCTATCTATGTGTACACTTTTTTTGCAACTCCTTTAGTTGTATGAGAATCAATTAAAATTAGTACACAGCACCTCAAGGGCAATATGTATTATCAATAAGGCCAAGACAATACAATTAAAAGCCCTGCCCCTTATACCTATAGGAGTGCCATCACATCCCCCCTTTTTCGTGACCTTGTTACAAGTATTCATCCAATTCCCAACATGGTTCCTCATAACAATGGTCCAATGACCAGAAAATATGCTAAGACACTATGAGCTCCCTTTATAAAGGTGCATATGCAGCTTTGGATCACTTTGATGCAGGGTTGTATGAGTGAGCCTGCAGCCGATAGTCAAGAAGCAGCAGTCATTAGACCTCAGCTTCCTAACCTGAGTGATTGACAGCCTCTGCTCGCTCTAAATAGGCCTTTTGTGAGCAGAGGGAGCACTGCACAAGCAGCGTACTGCTTTCCACTGGCTGCAATGCCATATGCACAGGATGGAATTGAGCCTTGTCTGTCCAGCCATTGTTAAATGGGGCCCTATATGTCAAAAGTATGTGGACACTTGATCATCAAACCTTTATGAGCTTGTTGGCCATCCCATTCCAAAATTGCCATCAATATGGAGTTGGCTACTCCTTTGTGATTATAACAGATCTTCTCTTCTGGTAAAGCTTTCCGCAAGATTTTGGAGTGCATTTGTGGGAATTTGTGCCCATTCAGCCAGAAGAGAATTTGTGAGGTCAGGCACTGATGTTGGATGAGAAGGTCTTGCTCACATTTTTCCTTCCTATTCATCCCAAAGGTTTTTTATGGGGCTTAGTTAAGGGCTGTGCAGGTCATTAAAGTTTTCATAGAGCTCACTTTGTCCATAAGGCAACAGTCATGTTGGAACAGGAGGGGCCTTCCCCAAACTGTTGCTTCAAAGTTGCAAGCACCCATTTGTCTAAAATTAATTTGTAACCTGTAGCATTGAAGTGACCCTTCACTGAAACTAAGGGGCCTAGCCTGAACCCTTAAAAACAGCGCAAGACTATAATCTCTCCTCCACCAAATGTTACAGTAGGTATTATGCATTCCAGTAGGTAACATTCATTCCAATAGACTGATAATGAAGCAGGATTTGTCACTGCTCCAGAGTCCAGTGGTGGCATGCTTTGCACAGCTATGGAAATTCATTTCATGAAACAACCAGAGCAAAGTTCATGTGCTGATGTTACTGTGTGAATGATGCAATAAATGATAAATTATTTTTAAGATCTACATCCTTAAGCACTCAGGAAACCCAGTGAGTTTGCATGGTATACCACTTCGTGGTTGGCCTGTTATTGCACCTAGACACTTCCACTGCACAATAATAGCACTTACAGTTGACCCAGGCAGATCTAGTAGTATTTTGGATAACGCTCAAGTGCAACCCACCCACCCTTTTTAATATGAGCACAGTGAGCATATCACTTTTTGTGCTAGCCTTTAAAATACAGTGCAAGCTAAGTTTCAGCCTCAAATTATGTACTGTTTGATATGATTTTAATTATATGTTTCAAAACTACATTATACATTTTTTACTGTGTACATTAAATAAGGTTTTGCCTGCATAGTTTAAATAAGAGTTTAAAGGTATAAAATAAATTTGCCTTTTATGCATTTTTTTTAAAATTGTTTAATTAACTTGAATCTGTGTTAGTAATGTGATATTTAATACATATCTTAATTACACTTTTTAAATGATATTTTCAAGACCCTTCTTTAGAGTACTTTTTTGAATGCATTGTTTTGCAGTTGTTATCTGATACAGCTAATAACAGTTAGGAAAATTCTTGTGACAGGTAAAAATGCTTACTATTATTTACACTTAAGGGAGCATGAAACCCAAGCGTTTTCTTTCATGATTTAGCTAGAGAATACAATTTTTTGTTTATAATTTTTATTTTTATATTCAATTCCAACAAAATGTTCACTTCCTACCAATTGTAGGTTCCTGGTGCGCCTCGCAGGGCACTACAATACAACAATCGGAAATAAATACATTGTCAATTAACAGAGTAAATGTCACAACATAGAGAAAAGAAGAGAAAAAAAGATAAAGGAAATCCACATATTTTTCCCTCTTATAAAACTATTCTATTTTGTCACCTATCAGCTTTAGGGTTTTCCATTCTCTTTTCCCCCTCCACTACCATTCTTCAAGTGTTGTGCCCTGGGAGGTTGCCTATATAGAATTTATTATGTTTCAGTTACTGTTATTTTGAAATGACTGTGTTGGAATTTCAATTTTCTGGGGCTCACGAGGGAGAGTATACTTCGTCAGGAGGAGGGGCGGGACCGGGGAGAGAGGGAAGGGGAGAGAGAAAAAAGAAAAAGAAAAAAAAGAGAGAAAAAAAAAAAACCTTTTTCCTTTTTTTTAAAAAAAAAAAAAAAAAACCTAAGGGAAGGGATTGGGAATATCCGTATTCTCCTTTCTTAATATTTTATATTTTTACCACAATCCCAAGAGAACTAAATCTGAATTTCTAAATGGGTAGATTAGATGGTCTATTTCCTCATTTGAAAAGATCTTTATGAATGATGACCATTTTTGAAAAATTAGCATCGCTAGGTTTAAATAGTTTTGCATCATGTTGCTCGAGTATACATTGCTTTTTTAAGCAGTTTCTGATTTCTGGGATACTAGGAGTTGTTATTTGTTTCCATTTTTTAAATATAAGATATCTTACTGCTAGTATAGTAGTATTAGTAATTTTTTTTTTCTTTTGGTAGGAGTCTCTCATCTGTTATGAGGAATATTATATTTTTAAAAGATAAATCTATATTAGTTATTCCGACTTTTATATTTAACCAATATTCAACTTTTTTCCACACTGCTCTCACCTTTGGGCATTCCCATAGCATGTGCTTAAAATTAGCCGCTTCTAGGGAACATTTTGGACATTTATTGAAAGCATTTCCCCATCTATGACCTTTTTCAGGGGTAACATGTGTCATATACAATAGTTTCATATGTGATTCTCTCCACGTGGAGGAAAGAGTAGTTTGAGAAACCTTCAGTATAGAATTTTGGATAAATCCCTCCTCTCAATGAGTTGAACCTATAGCTGAAGTCCATTTTAATTCTATTTTTAATATATTATCAAAGCCTTTTCTTGAGTTTAACATTTGATAGCAAGGAGCGATTGAGAACTGGCCCTTGTTAACCAAGGATAGCCAATCCTCGAGTGGTCCCAATGACCAGTTCCAGCCTGATATATTAATAAGTTTCCAAACATAATGCCTCACCTGAAGATAGGCAAAGAAATCTTTGGGTGAAAGGTCAAATTCATTTCTGAGGTCTATAAATGACTTCATACATTTCCCTGTTATATCTATTAATTGCACTACTCGTTCGAGGCCTCTTGCCTGCCATCTTTGGAGGGGGGATATTTGTTAACCTAATTCAAATTGTGGGTTACCTCTCGAGGTTATCTCATTTATTTTCAATAAATTACAGATTTTTAACCATGCTTTAATTAGTACGAAGATAGAGCAATATTTCTTAATTCTTTTTGGTATTTCACTAATTTTATTATGTATTAGTGCTGTAGGGAAATAAGGAAAAGTTATATTTCTCTCTAATTCGTTATCTGTTACATAATCCTTAAGATAAATCCAGTCAGTCACTATCCGGGCTAGAAAAGCAAGATTATATAGGCTTAAGTCCGGTAAGGCACATCCTCCATACTTTTTGGGTAGAGAGAGCTTTTCCAAAGAGATTCTAGGTTTCTTATCTTGCCATAAGAATTTTATAAGTGCAATATTTAATAGTCTTTCTGCTTAAGAATCATTGGTATATTTTGGCAAATATAAAGGATTTTTGGTAGTAAAATCATTTTATAAAGAGCAATTCGCCCTGAAAGTGATATAGGGAGATTTTGCCAACTTTTTATTGTTTCTCTTACATTTTTTAAAATTGGAGGTATATTGTAAGAGTACCTTGTTCTGGGTTTGAGGTAATTATAATACCTAGATACTTAAATGAGTGTTCTGCTATTTTAAACTGTATGTTATCTATGTGTTGTTCTGGAGGTCTTAACCAATAAAGTTCAGATTTATTAGTATTTATCCTATAACCCGCGAATGAGCTAAATTGAGTAATAATAGATAATAATTTAGGAATATTTGCCTGAGTGTTTCTGATATATATTAAAATATCATCCGCATATAAGGTAATTTTGATTTCTTTTTTTCTTATTTTAATTCCATCTATCTCCTGTCTTATTAAAATTGCTAATGGTTCTATTGCAATGTTGAACAATAGCGGAGATATAGGACAACCTTGTCTTGTGCCTTTTGCCAGGTGTATTTGTGATGACTGTATGGTATTGATTAATAATCTAATATGAGCTTTTTCGTATAGGTTTTTAATAAATTTAGGGAACTGATCTTTGAAGCCAAATTGGGAGAGTGTATGTAGTAAATGGTCATGGTTAATCGAATCGAATGCCTTTTCGGCGCCATTTATAACTATTGCCTTATCGATGTCACTTTGTTCTCCTCCTTGAGATTGAGTTGGTTCTGTGTTAACATAGTCAATCGTAAGAAATAACTCACGTATTTTAGCTGAGGAGTTTCTGTTAATCATAAATCCAGCTTGATTTTTATGAATTATATGTGCAAGGGAAGATTGTAATCTGTGTGCCAAAATAGATGTCAAAAGTTTATAATCTGTATTTAATAAAGCAATTGGCCTATATGATTCTTTCTGCTTTGGATCTTTTCCAGGTTTTAAAATAAGGGTAGTATATGAGGCTGAGAAGTTGGCAGGTGGTGGGCATCCCTCACTGTATATATTATTAAATAATTTAGTTAAGTATGGAACTATAGTGGGGGTTAGTAGTTTGTAAAATTCACTAGGCAGAGCATCCGGACCTGTTGCTTTATTAATGGGTAGATCTTCTATACCCTTCATTACCTCTAACTCAGTAATAGGAAGATTAATTGTTTTGTTCATTTCATCTGAAATGCTTGGGTAAGAGATTTGTTTCCAAAAATTCTCACTTTCTTTCATATTAAATTGACTTGATGAGTATAACTCTTGATAATATTCTACCATTATTTTTAAGATATCTTCTGAGTCTGAAAGAAGTTTGTCATCTTTCTGGATAAGTTATATTGGAGTATGCCCTTTATCTTGCTTCACTAGTCTAGAGAGTAGTTTACCTGCCTTATTCCCGTATTTATATAAGTGTGACTGGAGTCTCAGTTTTTGTTGAGTGGCTTTATGAAGTAGAAAAGAGTCTCTTGTTTGTTTTGCTTGTGTGTAATTGCTCCAAGTTGTAGATGTTTTGTTGACTATGTAACTATTATATGATTCGGAAAGTGTTTTCATGATGTTTTCTTCCTTTTTTTATAGCTTTTAGTTCTATTAATATTGTATGCAAGTATCTCTCCTCTCATAACAGCCTTTGCGGCTTCCCAAAATAACATTGGGCAACTTATATATTCCCTATTAAAGCGAACATATTCCTCAAATTTTAAATTTAACATTATTTTAAATTCAGGGTCAGTAGCTAGGTATTGGGGGAAGAAGAATCGATTATTTTTAGATTTATCATCATGTAAACTAATTTCGATAGTTATTGGAGCATGGTCCGAGATTGTGACCGGTAAAATATTGGCCTTAATTTTGAAAGTCAACATTTTCTCGTCTATTAAAAATAGATCGATTCTCGAGAGAGACTTATGAGCCTTTGATAGACAAGTAAAACTTCTACTATCAGGATTTTGCAATCTCCAAATGTCTTTTACTCTTAAATTGTTATATAGTTTATTAAAGATTTTTGCTTCTAAATTATCTTTTTTTGTTTTCAATATTTTAGTACTGAATCTAAATTTGTCTAAAGCATATTGTGGTGATATATTAAAATCTCCTCAAATTATTAATTTCCCTTCTATTTTAGATAATATTTTATTTTGTAAGTTATCCCAGAAACCATGATCAATAATATTTGGAGCATAGATATTACATAATGTATATATGATGTTGCCATATTTAATTTTTACTATTAAAAACCTTCCCTCTGTGTCAACTTCAAGCACCGTGGAAGTTATATTCATTTTTTTCCCTAATAAAATTGCTACCCCTCTTTTCCTTCCCAGTGCTGGAGAGGCAATAATCTCTCCAACCCAAGATCTTTTCAGTTTATGTACTTCTTCTGGTTTAATATGAGTTTCTTGAAGAAAGACAACATTAACCTTTAGTTTTTTAAGATATGATATAATTGTAGTTCTTTTTATTGGGGATGTTAAGCCACCAATATTCCATGAAGCCATTTTAAAAACGTTCTCTGTCATTATTATTTAGAAAAGAAAAAGAGAAAGAAGAGAGAGAGAAAAAAAAAAAAGAAAAAAACCTCTCCCCGAACCCCCCCGCGGTCCCTCCCCGTCTACCCTGTAAAATTTCCCGAGAGCCTTGCCCTCAAAAGATGCGAAGTTGGTCAGAGTATTTCCGACCAGTGCATCATCCCTATTTACGAACTGGATGTACATTGTAAACATTTTTTATAGAAGATGCCATAGCGAAGATGATTTATATTTTGATATAATTATTTACCCTTTTTAGTCAATGTTTGAGGTATAGCTTGTGTTATAAATTTTTCAGCCTCCTTGGCTGACTCAAAGAAATGGACTTCCTCATCTATTGTTATTTTAAGTTTAGCTGGGTATATTAGAGTAGCTTGGTAACCTTGATTTATTAATCTTGTGCATATTGGTGCTAGATCTCTCCTTTTAGCTGAAGTTTCCATTGAGAAGTCTTGGAAAATCATGATTTTAGTATTCCCCAATAATATGGGTTGGTTTTGTCTGAAGTGTTGAAGCAAGGTAATTTTATCTTGATAATTGAGTAATTTGACTATAATAGGCCTAGGACGAGCTTTCGTTCTCTCTAGATTATACCACCCTAACCTATGAGCTCTTTCAATTATCACTTGGGGGTGTGTTTGTGGAATTTGTAAAAGTTGTGGGATTGTTATTGAGATTAATTTAATTAGATCCTCATATTTTTTTTCTTCGGGGACTCCAATTATTCTAATGTTATTCCTACGTGCCCGGTTTTCTAGATCTTCTATTTTTAATTGCATTTTCAGTATTTTAGAAGTTATTTCCTTTAGATTAGAGTTATGGTTCAGGGTAGTATCCTCTATATTAGATATTCTCTGTTCCACCTCGGTAATTCTATTAGAGAACTGGTGTATTTCTGTTGTTAAAGAGTTTATATCTTGTTTAATCTCGTCCCTTAGTTGTTCAAATTTGGGAGATAGGGCTTCTGATATTTTTGTAACTAGGGTCTGGATGTCAAAGTTTTCATGTGTAGGTGAAGGGCTGTTTAAGTGAGTTTCTACTACATTTTCTTGTGTAGTTTTGTTTTTCCTCTCTCTGTGTTTAGCTGCCATGGCTAAGGGAGGAGTCTTAAATTGTGCAGTGATATACTTATCCATAAATTGTGCAAATTCGTGTAATTGTGACTTTTTATAAAATAAACTCCCCTTTAGTGAGGGTAAAGTGAGAGAGAAAAAAAAAAAAAGGGGGGGGAGGATGAATTGAAAAAGAGCAGTGGGAATATGCAGAGTGTGATAGTGCTGGGTGTGTAGTAGGAATGGGAGAGAAAAAAAAAAAAAAAAGGGGGGGGTAGGGGGGGAGTGCTAGTGCTAAAGTGAAAACTTATATAAAGTGTCACAATTGTGAAAAATAAAGAGTTAGTTATTTCCAAAACTTGGTAAGAGTATATTCAATGTAATCTTGTGCGCAGCTTAAGTAAGAATATGCCCCTTGGGCATTAACCAAAATTTTTCAGTTATTGGTTATATATTTATTTATATACTCTAAGCAAATTTATTATTTCTAGATTATACCAGCTTAGACCTGTCACTAGTTGCAGTTAATCACTTTATGTTTCTATGAGTACAATTTCTAATTTTGCCTATAGTAACAAGATATCAAAATTTAATATTCAAGAAACAAGACAAGAGTATCTTCATTCCCTATAATTAGTTAATATCACAGTTTTTCACCAATTTTAAGATAATTTTAGTAACTTTTAATGGTCTTGGTTCGGTTTCTTGTATTATTTAATTCAACCACAACCTTATATAACTCCTATAAGATCTTTGGCCACTTAAATAACTCCTATAAGATCTTTGGCCACTTCTGGCCCTGCTAATTTTGTACCTTCTTAGGTCAATGTATCCTAGAGGAGTTCCCTACCTCTAAGGTGTATGTATTGATTTCGTATGGTGTCAATATTTATTGCATTACCCTTTTCAACTTAGATAATAATAATCATCATAACATGCATGATACTTATATCTTTACATTAGTAATAACCTTATTAGGATTTGTGTTATAAGTCAGATAACACGTGGTATAGTAATTAAACTTCCTTAGGATAAAAGAGAATAATCTTATGTTTGGTTTTAACTTCTTTTACTCTATTAGACTCTTTATCCAGAGCTTATAACATGCTCCCATATCCTCAAGAATCCCAACAGGGTTGCTTAGAGCAGACATCTATTAATTAAGGGAAAAGAAAACAAAAACACAACCCCTATAAAAAGAATCAAACCACTTATCTAAGTTATAATATATAAGAGTGGTACGTTTTCCTCTTTAACCTTATTTTAACAGTTTAACTACTTAAGCCAGGGTTTTCAATTATTGGTTATGTGTTAATTTGTATGCTTTAAACAGATTCATTATTTCTAGGACTTATCATTTAAACCTGTTGCTAACTATAGTTTATTCACCGTGTATTTCTGTGAATATGGTTTCTAATTTTGCTTATAGTAACAAAATATCCAATTTTAATACTCAGCAAACAGGATAAAAATAACTTATTTCCAATATGTAATTATTCCAAGCTATAAGTCTATAGTTTTAATATAGTCCTGGGCCCTCTATAAAAGTTTTTTTCTTTTCTTTTTTTCCTTTCCTTCCCTCCTTCTGTTCTTCCCTCCTTTCTCACTGCTCCTTTCCCCTCTCACTCCTTCTGAAAATGGTAAAATTGTACCTGACCCAGTCTATGGGCTGTCTTGAGTCCAAGATCTGTCCCTTTAACAAAGGATCAACACTGAGGGAGCTTCTGGTCTCCCCCTCGCAGCACCGGTGGGGGGGAGCAAACCTCAGATAGAAGGATTCTCCAACCTCGCAAAGCTGGCCTATTTCACAAAATGAGGATCTACTGTCGGATCCAAGATGATTCCTCCGTGTGAAATTAGCTTAGCTGCTTTAAGATAGCCCTCCGCCGGGTGTATGTTCAACCATGGGACTTTCAGCCCAAGCCGCAAGGTCTGTACATCCAGCGAGCAGTACCCGATCAGAAGAAGGAAACCTCTCCCTCCGGACTCCCTCACGCAGCACCGGTGGGAGGGAGCCGGTAAGCCAAGTAATGTGACGTCAGAGGCACGGCTTGTCCATCCGTGGAACCGGGAGCAACGAGGAGAAGGATCTTCAGCGGGTCAATGCACAGCCAGTGCGGGCGGGTGCTCCCTCTTGCTCTCCGCAGTCGGGAGAAATGCCACCCCTCTTCTAGAACACTGGAGGGGGCTTACCGTTGACGTTCGTCTGCTTAGCTTCCAAGCCTGGGTAAGAGGGTATTGGGGGTGTCCCGCAACCAAGTGCGGTCGGCTAACCAGGTAGCCGGATCGAGTTTTCGGGATGTACCGCTTAGATGAATAAGTTTTTTACAGGTAAATACCTGGCTTAGGGAAGTTTCAAAGAGCTGGAGCACATTCCTTGTTTCCCTCTGCAGTAAACGCTTGTAGAGGGGAGAGGAGATGGATAAAGTACAAATCTTGTTACTGTTTTTAGGAGGTCAGCTAAGTTGTTTGTCTTTTTAGGAATGTTCTCTCGCATCAAGGAAATAAGCACATTATTTAGTAGCTTTTTACTTTCAAGGCTACTTCTCGGCACAGTTCTTTATAGAATTAGCAAATGTTTTCCAGTCCATGTAGTACTCTGTGCGATGATATTGCACTGTGTGTGAGCTGGAAGCAGTTTTGAATTTTGCTGCAAGAGCCTCCCTAGGTCAGGGGTGTGTAGCACGAAAAGATTTCTGCCAGCTGCTCTCATCAGGGTCTGTTGAACAGGTGCTACTCGACCTTGCACCTGTGCTCCTCCCACCAGCACACCTCTCTTCCTCCAGAGAATACAACTTTCCAATTTAATTCTAATATCACACTTTCTTCATTCTCTTGGTATTGTTTGTTGAATAAGCAACAATGCACTACTGCCCATACATTGGGTGAGCCAATAGCAAGAGGAATATATGTCCAGTGACCAATCATCAGCTATTTCCCAGTAGTGCATTGCTGCTCCTGGACCTACCTAACTATCCATTTCAACAAAGAATATAAAGAAAATGAAGCAAATTAAATAATAGAAGCAAATTGAAAATTGGGGATTTTGATCATCAGGCCCTGAATCATGAAAGGTTGATTTAAACTTTACTTTCCCTTCAATGATAGCAAATTTTTGATGTAATAATTATGATAACCTACCTTCAACAGAAAGATATTTAACACTACTCAAGAAAAATAAATATTAATGATTGATCATACATAGTAATCTTATTTAATATTTTCGTCCAAAAGAAAGAATATATAAACTGTAAAAACATATTTTTAATGCAGGTTAGATGATTTAAAGAAAGGATGGCAATTAAATAGTCAATTAAGTCCCAATATCAATAATTAATTATCAAATTCATTATTTGGTCAAAACAAAAAATGACCACATAAGAAGTGGGATTATAACCCAGTCTAATATACGTGATGGGGGGTGCTCACTGTCTGGTAAGTAACAGTAATATAGAGAGAGAAAGAAGTAGGACAGAAACTGAGCTCTCAAAAGCACACAAAAGTAATGAGGGCTGTCTAGGATAGGTGTATATATAACTTAACATTTAATATTATATTAAAAATATCAAAAATACAGTAGGCTACTAGTGTAGCAAAAAACAGGGGGGGGGGGTATATTTAATACATAGATTAAAAGACACAGAGTGTTCTAATAAGCCTGCATATCCAAAATGTACAAATCACCACCTGTATATCAACAGAGTAAATAGAGACAAACTTAGGCAGATGTATACCATAAAAAGCTCACGGATTGCACTGGAATCTATCTAAAAATGAGGATTGACCTCCATACAAAACAGCAGTCTGTGTGCAATACTGGAGCGGTATAGAACTGTCTAAGTAACATCCAGTGTGTACTATTATCAAAAGGAGCAAATACGGATAGATAGCTGACTCCGGGAGAGCCTGATGCGAATTTCGCCTAGCAAGGCTTTATCAAAGGCTAACCAGACCGAGTGCAGCCTCATTAGCTAAGTACTGTTAGTAAGCCAATCGCAGGGTGTGAATTTCAACACCCCCCATAAGAACCAATCGCAATCATCCTCCCATCATTGGATAGGTGAAAGTCACATGACATGACAAGACATGATAGTAAAGGTGAGTGATTCCATAGCAGACACGGACAAATCCGATGTCACCAGGGGAAAAAATAGCACACGCCCCCAAATAAACAAACTTGACAGCGATGATATTAAATGATCCAAGACACTATCATCATAACAGCACACGCATTTTGTGATCTAATGAATTGTACGATTATTAAATATACATGAATGGTTTAATTACAGAACCAGTGTTAGTAATTATGATGTTTGACGATAATATAGAGATGACATATAAGCTTCATATGAGAATTAGATTGCACAAAACCAGTGAGTTTCTAATAACACAATCGGGAGTTAACCCAGTATAGCATACATTAAAGTAGGCAGGTTTATCAGCAATGAGTTATAGATAGTGTTCTCCTAATGCCATACACGTTTGGTGACCAAATAGAATATAGGATTACTATATATTTTAAAGTAATTTAAAAATAGAACGAGTTTGCAAACTAGATAACATATAAACAAAGAGTTCCTAATATCGCAGTATGATGATAACCCTGTTTATCCAGCATTCCATATTATGCTTCATATAATCTTAGGTCTATGAAGTATATACAAAGAGGTCTGCGAATAGAGTCAATATTCACGTGAATATATGCAGTAAAAAATACATATAATTGGCAGTATTTACATGGATGTAAAGTGAATCATCAATAGTTCATGAGTCTAGAATTATTTATATGACATGGGATGAAGTGGATAGCTGATTGTTTGTTAATAAAGTAAATTGTATTGTTCAGCAATCATATCAGGCAGACAATTTCAAGTATTGCCATACGACTACTGATGAAAGAAAATACAGCCTGTTTTCCATATAGCTAAACCCAAATAAATATGTACTTAGAAAAAACTCTTTAGGAAAAAGTTTATTGTGCCTTGACATCCAAATATATACAGCATCATATTTGATCTTATGATTATATAGGATTATTAAGATGGAATATTAGTTGAACTCAAAAGTAAAATTTGCAATACTTAATAAAGTTATTGTAAATAAGTAATACCTATTAATTGAATATGTTACAAAAATTAACCATATCCATCCTGTTCATTCAGGCCATTCGGTGTGAGGGTGTTAAGCCAAAAAATCCACCTATATTCCGCCTGTAGTAACATTGTTTCGATGTTTCCACCTCTACTGCCAGGTTTTATTACCTACAGTACAGATACCTTTAAATTTGGTTTTGTTCCATGTTTAATAATATAATGTCTTGCCACAGGGGTAAGGTTTTTGTTATTTTCTTTGTCATTTATACAATTTCTGATGTTATTAATATGTTCACCTAATCTCGTGCATAGCTCTCTTTTCGTCATTCCTATGTACCTTTTGCCACAAATACAAAGGAGACAGTAAACAACATTTCTAGTTCTACAATTCTCAAATACCAGCATCCTTTTAGTATTGCCAGTTATGGTAGTAAATTATCTTTCATTGTGGATAAATATACAAAAACTACACGAGCCACACGTATACGTGCCACATATGTTTCTAGTATTTGGATTTTTTCTAGTAAAATTACTTTTTACTAGCTTATTCACAATCGTTGGGGCTCTTCTCCAACTTGTGTTGATTCTATCCCCAATAATTGAGGCAAGGTCTATGTCAGACTTCAAAATGCTGCAATGTTTGTTCAATATATTACTGATAGTTTTGTGATCCTCATTGAATACAGTAACAAACCTAATTTCATTATAGTTGATCCCTGATTTCTTTTTAGGAATCAATAACTCATCTCTCCTGGTTTTTCTAGCTCTTTGGTACGCTTTATGAATAACCCCACGAGTATATCCTCTAACTTTCAGGCATACTTTTAGTTCCTTGGCCCTTTTATTGAATACTGTAATATCAGTACAGTTTCTTCTGTCTAAGGAATTCTCCTGTCGGAATTGCTTTCTTAGTCTGAGATGTGTGGCAGCTGTCATATTGGAGAATAGAGTTGGTTGCTGTCTCTTTTCTATAAAGATCAGTCTTAAGTAGATTTTCTTCACTTTTATAGATCATAATATCTAGAAATTCCACTTTCTCCTTACTTAAATGATATGTAAGTTTTTAAGTTCATCACATTATTATTAAGGAAGGTTATGAATTCTTTAAAAGATCTTCACTACCTGTCCATATTATAAACAGGTCATCTATGTACCTGCACCATAGACTAATGTGATTGGTATAGATGGATATATTATCATGAAATACATGTTCCCTTTCCCACCAACCCAGATATATATTGGCATAGGTGGGTGCACATGATGACCCCGTAGCAGTACCTTGTATTTGTAGATAGAAGTTGTCGTTAAAGACAAAGTAGTTGTGTTTAAAAACTAAACTGAGTAAATCGAACACAAATTTGTTTTGAACTGATTTATCACTTGACTGCATGCTGAGGAAGTATTTAACAGTTTCACATCCAAAGTTGTGCTTAATGGATGTGTACAGTGATTCCACATCACAAGTAATGAGCAACGATTCCTGTTCTACATAAAGTTAATTAATTTTACTCAAGATATCCATTCTGTCCCTAGTAAATGATGGTAAGGACCACACTATATCTCGCAAATATAGATCTAGGAATCTGCTTGCCTGTTCACATAAGCTGTTAATGCTTGACACAATGGGTCTGCCAGGAGGTTTCTTTTTATTCTTCTGAACCTTTGGTAGAAGGTATAAAGTAGCCACTCTTGGGGCTTTAACCTGTAGGAATTGCCACTCTCTCTGACTGATTATGTTGTTGGTTTTAGCCTTATTGATCAAACTATTATATTCACTCAAGAATTGTGTAGTAGGATTAGAAAATAGAAGTTTGTAACACTGTCTATCACTAAATTGCCATTTCGCTTCTAAGACATAATCCTCTTTGTCCCAGATAACTATATCCCCCCCCCCCTTATCCGAGGGCTTGACCACAATATCTTCCCATGAGTTAATATCCTTTAATGCCTGTAACTCATCTTTACTGATATTGGTTATTTTGGTCTCTTTGATGTTTAAGAAGTCTTTCATTACCATTCTAAGGAACACTTCAATTTGAGGAGCCTTATTTAGGGGTGGCATGTATTGGGATTTGATTTTGATTTTTTTATCTAAAAAGTTTACTGTTTCAGGAAGATCAAATTCCTCACTTTCATTCCACAACTCAATGAGGGTATCTAATGTACGTAATTCATCTGTTGTACTATCACCATGTGTGTTGTACATTTTCTTAAGGGCTAATTTTCTACAAAACAAATGTAAATCTTGTATTAATTCAAATTTGATTTTTTTTTTATATATTTTTAATTTAATATTAAATGTTAATTTTTATATACACCTATCCTAGACAGCCCTAATTACTTTTGTGTGCTTTTGAGTGCTCGGTTTCTGTCCTACTTCTTTCTCTTTCTATATTACTGTTACTTACCGGACAGTGAGCACCCCCCATCACGTATATTACACTGGGTTATAATCCCACTTCTTATGTGGTCATTTTTTGTTTTGACCAAATAATGAATTTGATAATTAATTATTGATATGGGGACTTAATTGACTATTTAATTGCCATCCCTTCTTTACATCATCTAACCTTATATTTCTTTTCTGTTCAGGACAGCTTTTCTGGGAATAATATATACACATATATATTTTTCATATCTAGAATATGACGTCCTCTAGTTTGTCACAAGACTACAAAAACAGACAAGAACAAAGAGTACGAGATATAGATAAGACCTTTGCATCATTTTGTGATCATGATACACCCATAACCACTGAAATTGATAACTGGGAAGAAGGCCTTAAATCCCTTAGCTATCTTATTAAAAAACATACACGCTCTTTTTGGAATAAAAGCTCTTACAATAAGTATTTAGCTAAACATTTCATACCAAGGGGTCTACGAGTCTGCCTTTTCCCAACCTTTGCATTTCACATCGACTCATACAAAGACAGATGGGAACAAGCCCTTATAAATTGCTCCGAAATTTTGGTGGCAATATTGTCAGACTATGAGACAGAGGTTATGACTGAATTGGATAAGGAAATAACAGATTACAATTTAAAATTACAGAAATTTGAGAACTTAGAAAAATTTAAATTTAAGAAAGCTTATAAAGATATGCGAGAAGAACTCGACAGTAGAGAAAAATAAATAATTCAAACAAAATGCTCTAAAATGAGACGAGACCTTAAAGACTTTGAAAAAGGAAAAATTTTCACATGGGATGACAAAGCATCTAGACCCAGACCTATTAATAGTTTACCACCTTCCAAAAATACCCACCAATCTGACTGTGAATCTTCAGCAATAGAAGATAGTGATTCTGAAAACAGTACTAATCAACCTAATAGAAACAGTTTTTTAGGCAGAAGTACAGACCATCTAGAAAGAGATATGAAAGACCCACAAGAAGGGGAAAGGGAAAGGGGGGGGAACCAGGAACTTGAGAGACCGATCAAGATGGGGTTACAGAACAGAGAATGGATACAGGAGGAGGGAAGATTGGGGCAAAAGACCAAAATGGTAGATGATAGATTACAAATAATCAACCTTTCTAAGAAAACCCTGACCGATACACACGAATTGATTCTATCTAAAGGCCTGTCTTTTTCTCCCATGCCCACCCTTGACAAATTTGAATTAATAAAAGATTTATATTTGTTTTGTAGAAAATTAGCCCTTAAGAAAATGTACAACACACACAGTGATAGTACAACAGACAAATTACGTACATTAGATACCCTCATTGAGTTGTGGAATGAAAGTGAGGAAATTGAACTTCCTGAAAAAGTAAACTTTTTAGATAAAAAAATCAAAATCAAATCCCAATACATGCCACCCATAAATAAGGCTCCTCAAATTGAAGTGTTCCTTAGAATGGTAATGAAAGACTTCTTAAACATCAAAGAGACCAAAATAACCAATATCAGTAAAGATGAGTTACAGGCATTAAAGGATATTAACTCATGGGAAGATATTGTGGTCAAGCCCTCGGATAAGGGGGGGAATATAGTTATCTGGGACAAAGAGGATTATGTCTTAGAAGCGAAAAGGCAATTAAGTGATAGACAGTGTTACAAACTTCTATTTTCTAATCCTACTACACAATTCTTGAGTGAATATAATATCTTGATCAACAACATAATCAGTCAGAGAGAGTGGCAATTCCTACAGGTTAAAGCCCCAAGAGTGGCTACTTTATACTTTCTACCAAAGGTTCATAAGAATAAAAAGAAACCTCCTGACAGTCCCATTGTGTCAAGCATTAACAGCTTATGTGAACAGGCAAGCAGATTCCTAGATCTATATTTGTGAGATATAGTGTGGTCCTTACCATCATTTACTAGGGACAGAATGGATATCTTGAGCAGTGTTCCCTCTAAGGCCAGTTTTGTTTGCGGCCCAGCAGTGAAACAGTTAATTAGCTAACCACACCCTGCAATTAGAAAACACTGCACAATGCAGATGGAAAGGTATGGTTCTCTTCTTAACTGTTTCACTGCTGGGCTGCATACAAAACTGTCTTTAGAGGGAACACTGATCTTGAGTAAAATTAATGAACTTTATGTAGAACAGGAATCGTTGCTCATTACTTGTGATGTGGAATCACTGTACACATCCATTAAGCACAACTTTGGATGTGAAGCTGTTTAATACTTCCTCAGCATGCAATCAAGTGATAAATCAGATTGAAACGAATTTGTGTTAGATTTACTCAGTTTCGTTTTGAAACACAACTACTTTGTCTTTAACGACAACTTCTATCTACAAATACAAGGCACCTCTATGGGGTCATCATGTGCACCCACCTACACCAATATATATCTGGGCTGGTGGGAAAGGGAACATATTTCATGATAATATGTCCATCTATACCAATCACATTAGTCTATGGTGCAGGTACATAGATGACCTGTTTATAATATGGACAGGTAGCGAAGATCTTTTTAAAGAATTCATAACCCTCCTTAATAATAATCTGATGAACTTAAAACTTACATATCATTTAAGTAAGGAGAAAGTGGAATTTCTAGATATTATGATCTATAAAAGTGAAGAAAATTTACTTAAGACTGATCTCTATAGAAAAGAGACAGTAACCAACTCTATTCTCCAATATGACAGCTGCCACACATCTCAGACTAAGAAAGCAATTCCGACAGGAGAATTCCTTAGACTGAGAAGAAACTGTACTGATATTACAGTATTCAATAAAAAGGCCAAGGAACTAAACCGTACGCCTGAAAGCTAGAGGCTATACTCGTGGGGTTATTCGTAAAGTGTACCAAAGAGCTAGAAGAACCCAGAGAGATGAGTTATTGATTCCTAAAAAGAAATCAGGGACCAACTATAATGAAATTAGGTTTGTTACTGTACTCAGTGAGGATCACAAAACTATCAGTAATATATTGAACAATCATTGCAGCATTTTGAAGTCTGACATAGACCTTGCCTCAATTATTGGGGATAGAATCAACACAAGTTGGAGAAGAGCCCCAATGATTGGGAATAAGCTAGTAAAAAGTAATTTTACTAGAAAAAATTCAAGTACTAGAAACATATGTGTCACTTTTACGTGTGGCTCGTGTAGTTTTTGTATATTTATCCACAATGAAAGAGAATTTACTACCATAACTAGCAATACTAAAAGGATGCAGGGATTTGCGAATTTTTGAACTAGAAATGTCGTTTACTGTCTCCTTTGTATTTGTGGCAAATGGTACATAGGAATGACAACAAGACAGCTACGCACGGGATTAGGTGAACATATTAATAACATAAAAAATTGTATAAATGACAAAGAAAAGAATAAAAACCTTACCCCTGTGGCAAGACATTATATTAAAAAACATGGAACAAAACCAAATTTAAAGGTATCTGTACTGTAGGTAATAAAACCTGGCATTAGAGGTGGAAACATCGAAACAATGTTACTACAGGCGGAATGTATATGGATTTTTTGGCTTAACACCCTCACACCGAATGGCCTGAATGAACAGGATGGATATGGTTCATTTTTGTAACATATTCAATTAATAGGTATTACTTATTTACAACAACTTAATTAAGTATACCAAATTTTACTTTTGAGTTCAACTAATATTCCATCTTAATAATCCTATATAATCATAAGATCAAATATGATGCTGTATATATTTGGAAGTCAAGGCACAATAAACTTTTTCCTAAAGAGTTTTTTCTATGTGCATATTAATTTGGGTTTAGCTATATGGAAAACAGGCTGTATTTTCTTTCATCAGTAGTCGTATGACAATACTTGGAATTGTCTGTCTGATATGATTGCTGAACAATACAATTTGCTTTATTAACAATCAGCTATCAGCTTCATCCCATGTCATACAAAATAATTCTAGACTCATGAACTATTGATGATTCACTTTACATCCATGTAAATACTGCCAATTATATGTATTTTTTACTGCATATATTCGCGTGAATATTGACTCTATTCGCAGACCTCTTTGTATATACTTCATAGACCTAAGATTATTTGAAGCATAATATGTAATGCAGGATAAACAGGGTTATCATCATACTGCGATATTAGGAACTCTTTGTTTATATGTTATCTAGTTTGCAAACTCGTTCTATTTTTAAATTACTTTAAAATATATAGTAATCCTATATTCTATTTGGTCACCAAACGTGTATGCCGTGAGGAGAACACTATCTATAACTCATTGCTGATAAACCTGCCTACTTTAATGTATGCTATACTGGGTTAACTCCTTATTGTGGTATTAGCAACTCACTGGTTTTGTGCAATCTAATTCTCATATGAAGCGTATATGTCATCTCTATATTATCGTCAAACATCATAATTACTAACACTGATTCTGTAATTAATCCATTCATGTATATTTAATAATCCTACAATTCATTAGATTACAAAATGCATGTGCTGTTATGATGATAGTGTCTTTGATCATTTAATATCATCGCTGTCAAGTCTGTTTATTTGGGGACGTGTGCTATTTTTTCCCCTGGTGACATCGGATTTGTCCGTGTCTACTATGGAATCACTCCCCTTTACTATCATGTCTTGTCATAAGTTATGTGACTTTCACCTATCCAATGATGGGAGGACAATAGCGATTGGTTCTTATGGGGGTGTGTTGAAATTCACACCCTGTGATTGGCTTACTAACAGTCCTTAGCTAATGAGGCTGCACTCAGTCTGGTTAGCCTTTGATAAAGCCTAGCTAGGCGAAATGCGCATCAGGCTCTCCCTGAGTCAGCTATCCATCCGTATTTGCTCCTTTTGATAATAATGAAAAAATCACCCAAAAACCTGGGAAAAAAGGCGCGCTAGATATTTCAAATGGTAGAAGACAAAAAACAGAATTTTTGAACCAACATAAAATTATCAATGTTTAAAATAATGTGAATATATCACAACATCCTGAATATAACAAAATTTATAAGGTATATGCAAAAAAATAATAATACAAAAAATGAGAGTTCATAAAAAAGTTCATAAAAAAGTATATAAATAGTCCCAATAGAAAATTTTATAAAATTATATGGAAAAAATACCAGTGTCCATCCGAAAAATTGATGTTATATACACTGGACCTCTGTTGATTAGTATGAAACAAAACACGGGCATTCAGAGTTCTAATCTCCGTGCTTTATGGGCTGCTCCTCTTGGTCCTGGAGTGAGGGTTAGGCTACTGTGGAAATAGAAATAAAAAGAGGGCGCCTCATAGCGTGAATCTGTTAACGGATATGGAAACTGCTTGTAGTAACAGCGCTTACCAGATATAATGGCACTGTGCTATAACTAGTGCAAAACAGCGGGCTAGCTCTTATACAGTGGCTAGTACACTGGTCCCCAGGCTCTGGTCATAGCACAGTGCCATTATATCTGGTAAGCGATGTTACTACAAGCAGTTTCCCTATCCGTTAACAGATTCACGCTATGAGGCGCCCTCTTTTTATTACTATTTCCTTTTGATAATAGTACGCACTGGATGTTACTTAGACAGTTCTATACTGCTCCAGTATTGCACACAGACAGCTAATTTGTATGGAGGTCAATCCTCATTTTTAGATAGATTCCAGTGCAATCTGTGAGCCTTTTATGGTATACATCTGCCTAAGTTTGTCTCTATTTACTCTGTTGATATACAGGTGATGATTTGTACATTTTGGATATGCTGGCTCATTAGAACACTCTGTGTCTTTTAATCTAAGTATTAAATATACCCCCCCCCCCTGTTTTTTTGCTATACTATACTATATTAAATGTTAAGTTTTATATACACCTATCCTAGACAGCCCTCATTACTTTTGTGTGCTTTTGAGTGCTCGGTTTCTGTCCTACTTCTTTCTCTCTCTATATTAATATTTTTAATGCACAAGCCAATTCTTAACTAACATTTTTTTTTAAAAAAATCATGTGTACGATTACCCAAAAGGACAAAACAAAAGAAACCTGATATAAAATAATAGTAATGCAGTTTTAAGGGAAACTAAACATAAGTGTCTATGGTAAATGTATTTATTATATTTATTCTGATTAGTTGAATAATAAAGGTCAGTTAACAAATTCCAGAAAGGGCTTAGGACTTCACAGTACAATCATAGCTCACAATACATTATGACTATGCTAGTACATTGAATAATACTAATGTGAAGCAGTATTAAAACAATCCTTAAATGCTAATATATTAGGTAAAAGAATTGTGTGTAGTTACTAAGTTGATTGAAATTGAGCTCACGTGTTTTGCTGGCACTGCATTTTGGTATTAAAATGTAATCAAATGAATCAAATGGCATATCTCTCATGATCAAATTTAATCAACTAATTTGCCTCTATTCTGTACTTAATAGTTTAGATTGCATTTTGGCATTTAAGGTAATTGAACTAATTATGAATCTATGAATAAATAGTTTTATGAAGTATTTAAATTTGCCTCACTAAAGGAGGTACCTAGAGCACTTTTAAAAGATAACAGATAATTAAAAATATAACTATTTTCCCAGTTACAGTTTGTATATTATATTTCTGCCTACACATGTTTCAAGGATATTTATGTATTCATAACAACATAGAAGGAGACATCCTTCTATATATATATATATATATATATATATATATAAATATATATATATATATATATATAATACAATTATACGTAATATTAATATGTTAGAATGGCTGTTAATCAGAAATAACAAAAAAAAAATCCTCTGCTTTGATCTTTTTGCTAATCTTGAAAAAATGTAATACAATAATGAGGTACTTTTACTAGTCTTAAAATTACTTTGGTCTCACAATTGAAGTGGCAATGTAAAACTTATAAAAACAAATTTTTTCCACCACTTTATATTTTATTTTAGAATAATAGTTTTGCCAGTTTATTTTTG
The DNA here is from genome assembly GCF_027579735.1 of Bombina bombina. Lineage (NCBI taxonomy): Eukaryota > Metazoa > Chordata > Amphibia > Anura > Bombinatoridae > Bombina > Bombina bombina. The sequence continues at coordinate 645,980,768 of NC_069500.1, read as the reverse complement.
TTTGTATTTTATAAGGGAAACATGCACAAAACAGTGCCCAGGTAAAATAAAATTTGTTTGATTTTGTTTTCATATTAAGTCAAACTTCTATACATAATAAATAAATTATACTGAAAGTTGGTCTCCTTTCTTATGTAATTAATGTAGTTTCAAAATAATTTCCAGTATATTTGAGACTATGGGCCAGCTTATTTAATATTTGCAAAATGGGACCTGAAAAGCCCTTAGGGGCTGCCCTCAGAGAATTCACTACAGTAGCTGTTTTCTCACGAGTTGCGAGATGTCTCCCACATAAATAAATGGTGCTTGCTGGAGAGAGTGAAATTATCAAGAAGGGAGCACACATTAAAAATTAAATATTGCAGTCAATACAAATGAAACTACTTTTTCTAATTTATAATCAATAAATGGTGCAATATCACTAAATTAAAATATGCTTCATTTTGCCACGTAAGGCAAAGAAAAGATAAACAGTAAAAAAATAACAAAAAAACAATATAACAGTTTTAATTTCAAAACAATATGTCATCATATTGCAATTTCTTTGACTATATTTATGAGAGAAAAGAAAAAAGACACAAAAATAAATAAATAAAATATTTAAATATCATATCCCAGAAACAGTCATCTTCTGCTCAGAACTGAGGTTTAAAATAAGCTCCCTTCTCAACATTGCCTCTTGAATATATAAGGTATTACTAAAGGGAGATGTAAGTTGCTGCTATACCGAGTCTGGCATGGAGGAAATTAAATTGCCGCATTTTTTTCAAGAAAGCATACACTTGCCAGTCTAAAAACAGGGAAGTGTCAAACTGCTCCTATACCATTTTGGTTTTTAAATTGTTAATAAATTGTATAAAACTGGGACCTTTTTTGACTTCCATGAAGAGCAAATAGTACTTCTAGCACACAGAATAACAAAATTAACAAAGTTCACATTAGGTAATGATGATGACCCTTCTATAAGGAAAAAAAATAGGGATTGGCAAATGGGCTAAAAGTGTAATTCATTTGGTAGAACGAATAGTCTAGTGGACATTCATTTGGGCAAGAATGAAAATTCATTAAAATTTGGTAATCGAATGTTACTTTCGTTTTTTTTAATCTTCATAATGAAATTTAAAGGGACAGTCAACACCAGAATTTTTGTTGTTTAAAAAGAAAGATAATCCCTTTATTACCCATTCCCCAGTTTTGCATAACCAACACAGTTATAATAATACACGTTTTACCTCTGTAATTATCTTGTATCTAAGCTTCTGCTGACTGCCCCCTTATTTCAGTTCTTTTGACAGACATGCAGTTTAGCCAATCAGTGCTCAGTCCTAGGTCACTTTACGTGCATGAGCTCAATGTTATCTATATGAAACATGTGAACTAATGCCCTCTAGTGGTCAAAATGTATTCAGATTAGAGGCAGTCTTCAAGGTCTAAGAAATTAGCATATGAACCTCCTAGTTTTAGCTTTCAACTAAGAATACCAAGAGAACAAAGCAAAATTGGTGATAAAAGTAAATTGGGAAGTTGTTCAAAATTGCATGCCCTATTTAAAACATGAAAGTTTTTTTGGGACTTGACTGTCCCTTTAATATTCACATTCGAAATTTCAAATGTAACATTCAATTTAACAAATACTATTCAGAAGTTCAATAGTTTATGTGTTAGGGAATTTAGTAAATTGATACATAAGTGATACAAATATATCAATTTGAATGTTTCTATTTTAAATATTGGATAATTCAAATATTACATTTAAAGAGAGCATTATAAATACTATTACAAATATATAGATTCAAATTTTGGGAATTTGAATATTACATATAAAGGAATCATCAGAAATATTATTGCATAAAACGAATGTTAGAATGTGTTAAAATTTGTTTCAATTTGTGAATGTTGCAAAACATTTGCTCATCCCTAGAAAATAAAATCTTCTTTTTGCAACAACATAGGTTGTCAAATAATTATGGAGATTGAAAATGCAATTTTAAACCAGAAGAAAAGCAATTTTAAGACAGCTCTAAATGCAATATTGCAAATTAGCTTGCATATAGCTACATCTATGGCACTTAATGGAATGATCATTCTTCCATTTGGAGAGGTGATATGGAATAATATTAACCCTAAATGAGGCTCTCTCCAAGATGTCAAATAATTTCCAGTATATTTGAGACTATGGGCCAAATTATTTAATATTTGCAAAATGGGACATTAAAAACCTCTCTGATACGCATAGGGGCTGCCCTCAGAGAACTCGCTAAAGTAGCTGTCTCCTCGTGAGTTGCGAGATATCTCTCACAGAAATTAATTACTTTTTCTGGATAGAGCAAAACTAGCAGGGAGAAGCGAGCACACATTAAAAATTAAATATTGCAATCAATACAAATCAAACTACCCTGTTTAAGCATACTTTTAGCATACTTTATCTTACAATTGCCTCTATATTCATATAATATATGTGTTTTTATATTGGGAAATAAGTGTGTGTTGTTTTACACAATCTCTGCAACATTCAGTTTGTGAGATAAAAGTTTAGATAATACACAAGACCTGGAAAATATTTTTTTAGCTATGGTATTCTCCTGATCAGCCAACTAGCAGAGGAAGGGAAACATATTTTACTTCAAGGCACAAAAAATACGCTATAAAATTCATACTTATAAGAACAGATTACACATTGTTTTTTATCTGCAGTGTAGCTTTATGACAATTTCTTTGTCAATAAATAGTTGTTTTATATCTTGTGTAATTTCAATACAAATCTTCATTTTTCCATAAAATACAATTTTTGTAGATCAATTTAGTTATGGTTTTAATTTAACTTAATTTTACAAGTCTTCTTATATCAATATTACAATACTTAATTTATTTATTTTATACAATTTTTAAATTATGATTTTTGTGAGCGCTCTTGTAATATTTACATCACCTTTACATACTTAAAGGGACCTGAAACCCAAAGTATTTATTTCATGATTCAGATAGAGAATACAATTTTAAACAACATTCCAATTTACTTCTATTATCTATTGTGCTTAATTCTTTAGATATCCTTTGTTAAAGAAATAGCAATGCACACGAGTAAAACAATCACACGAGGCGATCGCATTGCACGGAAGCATTGCACTCATGAGAGTGCGCTTTGATAGGCTCCAATGGGAGTCTCGTTTTCATGCCATGAGACACAGCATAAGAACTAGCACATCGAACATGTCACACAGCGGTGGGCAGCAATTTGAAATATATATTCATTATACATATATATTCACAGGGAACACACAGTTCCCATTGAACGCTATGTAAAGGCACTTTTCAGTGCCGTTTTTTTTCTAACACCCCTCAGCCACCACTTTTAGCCCCTTATAACTGCTTTTTGCAGTTACTTTATTAAAAAATATAAAGTTGCTAAAATTTTTATTTTTTTAATTAAAGATTACTATATTGAATTGTGGGGTCAATTGGGGGACTTTTAGAAAACTAACCAGAAATCTGATCTCTGGTTAATTTTCTGAGCACTAATTGCTACAGCGAGCTTGCAGTAGCAATAATCAGCCACTTGTAATGGCTGTTTTTTTTATTGAGTGCCTGCAAACGGGCACATTTGCGCTCCACTTGTAATCTAGCCCTTTATATATTGTATAGTCAAAATAACTGTTTATTGGTAACTGTGAAGTTCATATTCAAAAAGTCTCCAAGACTGCTATATTGGTAGCAGTACTCCATAGCTGTCCATCATATTCCATAGAGAAGACTAATGTTATTTAAATTATGCAAGTATAAACATTTATGCATTTTAACTCTTATATTTTATTCCAGTGGTAGCAAGAGAGAGAGAGACCATTTGTGTGGGTGATTTTCTTATCTCTATATATTTTCAAATGACTTGAATGGCTCAGTGCATGCCATGGGGCATGGACAAAGATTATTTCAAACTACCGATAACATGAATGGAAAGCAGAAAATTGCAATTCTCAGCATGATGTTGAAATCCATAGAGTTATTTGCCATCAAAGTAAAAAGTACATTAGATTTACTGCAAATATATTTTTTAAGATTGTTACAACTTGCAAATATACAAAAAAAAATGGCCACAGAAACCCAGAATGCTCAGAAAATTGCCGATTAACTGTCACTGACAGAAAACAGCATTTCTAATCAATATGAGAGTACAGCACTTCTTCTGTACCTATTTCTTTAATAATTGGGTCCAAAGAGCTTTCCAGATTTACTCCAGTAACTTGCTATCAAAGAAGAAAGTACATTAAGCTTGCTTCTGTCTCTCAGATTCATTCTAATATGGTAGACAGTGCCTTTTGCAAATAGCACACAAACTACAGAGAGGACATGCTATAATTCTGAAATAAATTCAGAATGTGGGCAAAGGATTTTTTCCCATTCTATAGGATTTTAAATTCAAAATAACATGATTGTCTTTAATGTTTCTGTTCATCAAAATTTAAAATACTTCTTGCACTTGTGTAAATTATTTTTTTAATTTCTTATATAATTTCTCACTGCAATATGATAGGCAAAGCCAACATTTTGGGCCAGATTAGGAGTGGTGCATGAGCAATAAGGGGTTTATTACAGTTGTTTGTGCTCGTCTGGTTTTCTGCTCATATTACAAGTTGAAAGTTAATGCGATCACTGGAGTGCAATTGAAGTAAATGCTCGCTGGGTTAGTGTGACCTCAGAGCTCTGGTTAACTGTTTCATTAAAGAAAAAAGTGTCACAAAAAATATCAAAAATATATTATAAAGTAGAGTTACGCTCATACTAACACAATCTAATAAAATTATATATTTTTTTTAAATTCACAAAAAAGTTATAAAGGGTCAACAAAAAACACTCCCCTCAGCTACGCCAATGAAAGCACAGCATGTGCAAAAAACACAGTGTGAATATATTCAATAACTACCTGAACTCCACCCTCCCTCCATTACACTTATTGCACTGGATGAGATGATATCGAGATTCTTGGAACGTGGATATAAGAGGAAGAATCTTACACAACTGAGACAGGAGGTGACGGCCATGGACATAAGTGACGAACAGAAGGATATGAGTAACAAACAATGTTTGACATTTGTTACCACCTATTCTCTGGATAAGATGTAAATTACAAAGGAGAACAAGATATCCTGGAACTGTTGGAGATCCTTCTTACCCTTTTGTGTGTCGGGTTAGCTTGCAAGCGAAAACAGTTTACGTTCAACTCATAATACGAGAGAAACCCGATGCAAGCAAAAAGCTTACTTCAAGCACAGTTAACGCTTGAGTGGTAGCGTTAAATAGCACTCCACTTGTAATCTAGCCCATTGTGTTTAACTTAAGATATCAAATAAATTGAGATAAACAAACATTATCTTTTCTGCTAATACAAACTAAGTCAAATTATAAGATAGTAAGTTAGATTCAAAAAGCCCCTCTACTGAAGTGAACCCATATTGTAAAACATTAAAAAGTCCATACATATCAATCCATATGCATATTTTGGTTGCTATTCAAAGACCAACCAAAATACAGAAACTGTCTAATCCAGCTGTGAGTAAATGTTAATGTTGGTAAAGAGCTGCTGGTGGCTGTTGGGAAAACCACCCTCCATACCAGAAGGGGAGGAATTCAACTTCTTCCAATGTGTTTAATTCCATGTAATAATTCAGAAACCAAGCTGGTATAATAGGGATAGTCAATATTTGTTTCTATTCCTAAAGTTATGGAAATGCCCTAACATTAGCACACAACCATATTTTGCAGTTCATTAAAAGGCAGAGGTTGTTAAACTAATGAAATGACACTCCCAGTTTTGAGCGCTGTATTGCCCCTTGAGCCACAAGGTTCTAATTAGAGGCTTCAATACAACTCATCTTTGTTTTATTATCCTTATTTAAATCATTTTTACTGAGCTGTGAAATTGGAACAACCCTTACTAATAACGCTTTACATTTAATCTACATCTAATAAGGACAACTTATTTAGTAGCTGATTGAGCAGAAAAAAAAAATCATGGGTAATGTTTCTCTAGTTTGTCTATGTTATATAAAATAATGGGGACTATTGGCCCAGGGAATTTAATTAAGTGATAAAACCATCAAACCTTAAAATGACCAGTTGAGAATGCTATTGTGCTGAACTTAAACCAAATAGTAGTATCTAATGAACAAGCAATATGTTCTTTCATTTAGTTAAAAAATCTATATATGGCAAATGCTTATTTGAAACTTGTATAAGAGTTGCACAAGCTACAACAGTCACTGATTTAATTCCACTCACTCTCCAGGGCAATAAACTGTAGAATAAAATAACACAAATCTCTTCAAGTAAACAATCCTTTTGCTAATGGAATGTCATGACTGCTACAACATCATAGCTAAACAAGAGATCTTACAGATCATCAAAGATGCCAGCCAAGAACCCAGATGCTGTGGCATCACAAAAAAACATTGAAAAGCTTGGCACCTGGGCCTTGCAGCTGCCAGATATGCTTTCTGAGTGCCCACACAGGATAACTCTAATGCTAGAGTGAAAGACAGAAGAGAACTCCTAAGAGGATCATTGTTACAATCAGCAGAGCTTAGCAATGCCAAAAGTATTTTACAGCAACATGCATATCCTAGTGGGACACAAAGTTACCATGCTGCTTTAAATTACCATGTAGAGGTATTAGGGGAATCAATCTTTCCTACACTGAACAAAAGAATGAAAGAAAATAAATACATTTCTGGTGGAAAGGTGACAATCAAATTGCAATGGGCCCGTAAATATATTATGCATGTTCAGAGTTTCAAGCAAGGGTGAAGATTATATTCATTCTATTCTTAGTTTCTCTTGTCCAGTTCATGAATAAGCTATTCAATACATTTCAAACTCTACTGGCAATGAATTTTGTTTACTTGAACTGTGCTATTTTTAAACAAGGTATTTCAACATGGTAAAGTAAATGTCTACTGTTTTATTCAAATTATTTGGACACCAAAATACTTTTATTTTTTTATGAGGTCCCAAGATATTGCAGTGGAATAGATCATTCTGCAATAAATGACAGATACAAAAAATATACAGTTTTTTTAATATTCACTAATTAAAATGATTTGTGTGTTGCTTTGTAGAATCCTGTTTAAAAGAACATTACAATAAAGGTAAAAGTGCATGTTAAGTATATGTATATATTCTGGAGTTTCTTATGTTTTACAAATAAGAGGTTATGGGTTTATATACTTCATGTTCAGACCTTCCATAAAATGTTACCTATTATTATAGCCAATTATTTCTCGCAATTCCATGATACCTCGAATTTACATAATTATTGACCCCTAATACAAATGAAACTAGTGGTTGCTGCTATGTTATTTCCTTACTATAAGGGCATGGAACCTTTTATTTAATTAATGTTGATATCCCCTCAGAACTTTCATAACTTATTTTTACTGTTGGTTATCTGGTATTTGTTACAGATATAGCAATCACTTGGAAGCATAAGAGATTCAGGAACATTTGTCTAAAAAGGAGAACACATTTCAAAAGAAGGCTGGGGCAGATTTATTATGCAGAAGTTGCTGCTTTCTACCCCCTTGTTTCAGGCTTGCATGAAACGGAAGTTAAGAAGCAGCACCGCTGCTCCTTAACTTCTCCGCCCTTTTTAGGTGGTGGACTGAAATCATCCCGATCTGATCCGGATGATTGACACCCCCTGCTAGTGTCCGATTGAGCAGGGGACAGCATTGCACAAGCATTTCACAAGAAATGCTTGTGCAATGTTAAATTCCAACAGCGTATGCTGTCGGCATTTAGCGAGGTTGGGCAGACATGATTCGCTACAGCGAATCATGTCCGATCGACCTTTTATAAATCTAGATGTGTTTTTAAGGGTAAATATAGGAATTACATCAACCCCGTGATTATGTGGCATATGGTTTTGTCAGATATGCCATTACCACAGTGTTCATCTGATAGCTACCTGGGCATTTAATAATCCATCTGATGGAAGGGGCTCTACTTTTCAGGAAGGAGTCATTGCTTTATTTGAGGATAAAATGGACATATTGGAATCTCCTATAAAGTTGTGTATTAGTATTATTATTATTATTATCATAATTTATTTATAAAGCCTCAAAATTGTATGCAGTTCCATACAAAGGAACATTACAATCGTACCGGTACAATACGATAAAAAACTGACAATGAGACATCATGTAAGACTATACAATGTACATTACTACATTAACATTGACAAACATAAACAAAAGGAGAGGAGAGTTCTGCCCTTGAGTACAAACATTTGTAGATGCATTTTTATACAAAGTGAGCTACAGTTAGAGAGGCTTTCAAGCTTACAATCTAAATAAATATAAAAAAAGGCATCAAAGCATTTAGCGGATATAAATAAAATGTCAGCTTTAATGAAAAAATTAAAACCACAAAAAGGCAAAACAGATATGACAAATAAATAAACATTTTATGCATTTCATGACTGACATGGCACTTCATCTCCAATAAAGCTTATAGCATTCCAAAGTCACTTGGTAGTCTCTTTATATTCCAGTGGCTATCACTGATTTTCTAGAAGTGCATGACAAAAAAATAATAATTCAATTTTAGGCGTATAATGGCCCCTTTGTAAAGATGTAAATGTTGGAATTTTTTTCCCAATTAAGTCAGAAATTGAACAGTTGTTGGGGTTTTGTTGCTATTATCAAAACCAAACTGGAGATCCTATTCACAGTCCTTTACCAATGGACAAGGAGGTTATCAGTGCACTGCTAGCCAAGCATTTTACTCTCAGCATAAAAGATAACTGCCACTAGAGAAGGCAAATTCCTTTTAAAGGTCTGCCATAAATCAGTAAGCATACACCAGCACCACTTGTAACCACTGATGCAGTCAACACTCTTGTTTTATTTAAATTTAAACAAAAAGGGTGCACGACCATTGAGAGAATAACTTGAAAAATGCTAAAAATAGCTTTAGTGGAAAAGCAAGTGCTCAATAACAGTATTTAAAAAGTAACTACATTAGTTAAATGTTTAACCATTGAAAAGTGGAAAAAGAGAGAGTAATTCCACAAAAGGAATGCACTTGCAGCACCCTAGAAGAGATTGTTATTCTGTATACTATGTTTGGAATAGCTGAATTATTAATACGCATACAGGGAGATTGCCATTACTAGTGCCATTGTTTGTTGGTTTCAGCAATGTATTCGTTAAATGTTTGCTTGTTGATTTTCAAATAGAAGTTTATAATCTTGAAAATTGCATATAATATCATTGTGATTAAGGAAGATAAGCTCAATATTTATGTGGCTACTTACAGTTATTATTGTTATGTTTTAGAATCATTGTAATAAATGTGTTTAGTTATGATGAGTAGATCTCCTGGATTATGTGTGTTTAAAATGTATCTGTATAAATCCTACACAATTTAAAGATAATTATCTCCTGAAAAAAACACTTTGTATAAAGAAAAACCATATCACTGTAATGTTTAGTGCAGGATGCATAAATCAGAGAAGTTAAACAACAGACTTAAAATGAACAAATGCCGTTGTACATAATGAATGCATGGAAGAGCCAATACTTTCTGCAGTTAAAGAATCTGGCAATGATGAAAACAATAGGCTCAATGTAAAAGCAGCAAATGCTGCTTTTGAGAACTTGAGGATCAGGCCTGCATATGATAACCTGCTTTCCGCAATGTAAGAAGCAGTGGTCCAACCTCTGCTTCTTCCACTCTCCGCCACATCTGAGGTGGCAGACATAAAAAGGCAAGTGCTTGTGCAATGGTACACCTGGGCATCGGACACAGTGTCTGCTGACCATTTGCTGAAAAGCAGGGACAGACAGTTTCCCAAGCCAGGAATCTTACCCCACACCCAGAATATGCATTTACATAGAAGCCCTTAACCTGAAAAAAAAAGCATTTTCCAAGAGACCTGAATCTCAAATAGGCTTTTGCCTAGGAGGTCTACAGCTGGAATAAATATTTTACAAGGGGCCCTTAACCTGTAATAGACTTTTGTTCAGGGCCTTGCACCTGGAAGAGATGTTTGCCCAGAGGCCTCACAATTAGAATAGATGTCAACAAAAGAGTAGCACAAAACACACCAAGAATACATTTAACAGTACAGTTATTCTCATATAAATACTGTCTAATAAAAAAATATTTAAAAAAAAATACATTAAAAAGTTGTAAGGGTTGCCGAGCATGGACAGCCAGCATCAAATCACCCCACAGATTTTCAATGATATTCAGTTGTGGGGACTGGGATGACCATATATATATATATATATATATATATATATATATATATATATATATATATATGATCCCAATTTTATTTAAAAAGAATAGTTGTCTCTTGATGTTGTTTGCAGGCAATTTTGTTGTGCTTTTGAAAATGGATGTGCGCCAATACCTTTTTGATGGTGTATTGACTAGGTCATATTGACAGCACTCCCAAAGATGTATATATAAACTTTTTGTAAGGTGTGCTAAACCAAATTTTGTATTTGTATTAAAACTTAATCAGGGAGACTGACCATTTCCCATTGGTTAAAGCACCCCACCCAAGCCCAGGTGTGCTCATGACAGTGTAATAGAGTTGTGATTATTAAGCCAAGGAGTCTCATTCTATTATGAAGAGTAAAAGCAGGAATGATTCAGCCCTCTGAGGCAAAGGACTGTAGTGTTAGGACCAGTCTATATTGGGGCACCTTGTAAGTGGTGACTGGCTAAGCAAAATATGGCCATATGGTGTGACTAAGATCCCAATTTTATTTAAAAAGAATAGTTGTCCCTTGAAGTTGTTTGCAGGCAAATTTTTGCAGAAGTTCAAAAAATATGTTGTGTTTTTTAAAATGGATGTGCGCCAATACCTTTTTGTTTGTGTGTGTGTATATATACACACATATATATATATATATATATATATTTATTTATATATATATATATATATATATATATATATATCCAAGACGGGAAAGCACAAACCAACACATTTTCTTCACTGCACTTCAATCCAAAGTACAAATCCCAATCCAAGAAAAATCCAAGAAAAAAGCACTCATTGGTCTCATTAAAAGGTCTAACAACGTTGTTAAACGTTGTTAAACCTTTTAATGAGACATTTGACAAAGGCGCTAAAGTGCGCCGAAACGTTATGTCTATTTTAAAGTTTTCTTAAATAAATGCTATGTTCTAATTTAACAAGAGTGCCTTTTTCTTGGATTTGGATATATATATATATATATATATATTTATATATATATATATATATATATATAAAACATTATGTATAATCATTTGAAATATTTTTTATTTCATTCTTATCTGAGAAACAAAATATGAAAAGACCTGTAAGGTGCTATATTTATCACAATATGTAAATTATGCCCATAGTAATATATTAGCAAACATTCTGGGCTAGATTACAAGTTTAACGCTAATTTATCACATGCCCATAAAGGACAAATTCTCCTGTTTAAGGGCACGCGATTACTAACCAGCCATTACAAGTGGCTGGTTAATGATACTGCAAGCTCGCGGTAGCAATTGGCGCTCAAAAAATTAACCAGAGGTCAGAATTTTTAAAACGTGCCCCAACTGCACTAAAAAAAATGTGTGTAGTTAGCATCTTTTTTTTTTTTTTTTTTTAACTGCACTGAGCAGTTTTTAAGGGTTAAAAGTGGCAGGTGTGGGGTGTTAGAAAAAAATGGCACTGAAAAGTGCCTTTACATTGTGGTCTACGTGGACTATGTGTTCGCTATATAAATATATGTATATGCTTATATACATATATAAGTATGTGTTAATATGTATATATACACTTATTAACACATAACTATATATGTATATATTCATCTACATATATATGTATATTTGCTGCCCATCGACTTATTCCTTTCGTTGCGCTAGTTCTCATGCCTTGTCTCATGGCATGAGAATGAGGCTCCCATTGGAACCTATGGAAGTGCACGCTCATAAACCCAAAGCTTCCATGCAATGTGAACGTGAGGTCAAGTTAGAATTGCACCTAAATTGTAATGCCAGCTCACATTTGCATGGACTGCTATTACTAAGGGTAGCGCAATTATCGCTTTCCTAACAGCAATATTTTGTGCTCCACTTATAATCTAGCCCTTTATTTCTATTTTTTAGCTTTGCTTCTGTTTTTTAGAGACCTTTATTGTCATTGGTATCAAATGCATTTTATTTTTATTTATTTATAGTGACCACAAACAACGTCTCTGCTGCTGTTTGATGACTGCATGTACATAATTCATAGCTTGGTTAAATTATTCAGGTACTTAAGGTAATCATGTGTCTACCTTCTGATATTGGCCATGACAATGTCCTAAAATAAATTTTACAATATGTCAACTTGGCCTTCATACATAAAATGTAAACGGCAATATTGTAAAATAAACTGTTAGCAAATTATAAAAGCTTTAAATTTTATAAAGCTATATTTTATAAATAGCTGTAGGTCAATAACTCGCTGTATGTATGTGAGCATTGCACTGCTTTAAACCAAATACCTCCTGTGTTTAATGGAGCTCAATCCATATCATCTTAAAATTTCTTGAAAAGGAACAAGAGAAGACCAGCTGCTCCAAAGATTAAATAAAAAAGCACATAATAGAACAAAAGCACTGGTGTAACTGTTCTGTCTGACTCCAACCTCTTTTGTTTAGACATGCCAGCCAATTAACTCAGCAGTAGCTTGTTTTCCAATCAGGCAGCTGCTAAGTTTTTGCACCTGCAGCTAAGATTCTTTTACATATTTATGGCCAACACAGATCTGACATTGCACAAGTGCACCAAAAAAACAACAACAACAAATAAACACAATACCTAAAACAAATATCTGCACACAACACAGCTCTACATCATATTGTATCACTGGATTGCTAAAAAGATCCCACTTCCAATACCCTATGCTGGAGGATAACTGTACAGATCACTGCTTTTTATAGACATGTCATAGAATAGCTTTGAAAATCTAAATTAAAACTTACCTTATGTTTTATGTTTCATAAAATATAATCTGGAATGTTGAAAACTGGTTTCTTAAATTAAGTGGTTTCCTGCTTCTTGAATATTTTCTGGTATGAGAAAATATTTCAGACTATCTGGCCAGCAACTTCTTATTAGAGGGACCTAGAAGCAAAAAAAGAAAGATACACATTTGTTATGATGATTTCACGTATTTGAAAATTACAGATGTGACATACACAATACACCCTTACTGTCTCACTATTTGCACTGTCCAATTTTATGACTGGAATCCCACCATTTTGTTTAGTAGTCTGCTTCTCCCATCTATTTTGAGTTATAGTAGTGGGTCCACTTTCCATATGGACACCTCTACGATGCTTCCTCAGTACTGATCAAGAGAGTGAGCTAGTGTGATATGTACACTCAGTGGCCATTTTATAACAGAAGTTATAATTACACTAGTACATCTCCTCCATCATGATATGCATGGTAGTACTGTTACATGCATGTTCATACCAGTGTGTTTCATTAGACCTTTTGAAGCACAGCCACATAAGACCTGTACCTTTACACCACCATCATGCTTTATTTATTTATTGCTATATTTGCCTTATGTCCCAACACTTCATAATGCTTGTGTCTCAGCAAAGAATTTGTTTAGCAGGTTTTTTTTCTGTTAATGCCACCCGAACCTGCTAATTTGTAACATTTTGTTTATATACTGATTAGAAGAGTCTGAATATTTTGTAAAATAAATATGTTTTTAAAATGTATTTTTAAAAGTTGTAATATATATGGATCAACACTAGAGGGAGTATACAGGTGTATGTTAACCTGGAGGTGAGTTGGAGGTGAGGTTTATGTGTATTTAAAGATGGCAGTATCATTGTTGTATTCCTAAACATGATTAAGGACTCAAGTCCGAAACGTTGTATGTTTATATTTTTGGCTTAATTAATTGATACTTGAATTGGTGGTGCTGCTTCTACTTTTTTCATTACACTAATTAACCCTAAGATTGAATGTAGCCATCTCTGTCTTATGATAAAAGTTTATGGGTTTACCTTAGGAAAGTTTTGGATTCTTGCAGACCTAGAGTTTCCAGAATTATAAAGACTGTTATTCATAAATAAAAAAAAAAGAAAGAAATCTTAAAAATGTATTCTCTAGTCTCAAGCAAAAGCTAGACATTAAACACCTTCTAATTATGGGTGCTGTGCCTTTTAAGCAAGGTTTCAGGGCAGGTATCTAAAGGATAGTAGCTGCATATGTGCAAACCCATGTAAGCACTGGAATGCTGGGAAAGCTGGATTTCAATAGTACAGGACCATGAGTAGTGAGAGGTATGGGATAACCTCAGTACTTTGCTTATAACATATATTTAGTTTTCAATGTTCCCTATTTAAGTGCAAATAATTTCCTGATATAAAAATGTTATGTTATGGCACACAGGAATTTAAAAAAATCATGTCAAATGTCACACAGCTTGCTCTTCTGCTTTTACTTATCCTGTATGAAAAAAAAAAAGTTAATTAAAATGATATGTAAATTTAAATAATTCAATTCCATAACATTTTCTAGACGCTTATCTTGTTGCACTATATTTATCAAAAGAGATACACTTATATTTAAAACCCACAGATAACTAATTATTATATCTCTTAAAACTGACTGTTAGTCAAATAAAAAGGTATGACTATGCGACAATACTCATTTATTTTGCAATTATTGTATTAAGATATGCAAAGCTGTCAAAAGATTCATGAATTAATGGGAGTGAATTTGAGGTTAGTGTTGAATGTTCCATAGATGCAATTATCTGGCAAGACTAACTGAATATAGATTCACTGCCTATTAATGACAGCAAATGCCAGAAGGTACTATGTTCCCATTTGCCAGTAGATCACTATGCACATGATTCAGATTTATATTGCTGATGCCCACGTCACATTTAATGTTTCTCAGAAGCTGTTGTAACAAATATTTCAAGCTGTTGGTTGGCATGAGATGACTGCAACACATTATAAAGTTATACTTGTATAGATAAGCACAACAACAACCTGCATATGCTTAATTATTGAAAAGGCTTGCAATATACTAAAGGCATATACGAAATATATTTGTACATCTGTGTGTCAGTCTATCTATCTATCTATCTATCTATCTATTATCATCTATCTATCTATTATCATCTATCTATCTATTTATCTATCTATCTATCTATTATCATCTATCTATCTATCTATTTATCTATCTATCTATCTATCTATCTATCTATTATCATCTATCTATCTATCTATTTATCTATCTATCTATTATCATCTATCTATCTATCTATTTATCTATCTATCTATCTATTATCTATCTATCTATATATTATCATCTATCTATCTATCTATCTATCTATCTATCTATCTATCTATCTATCTATCTATCTATCTATCTATCTATTATCTATCTATCTATTATCATCTATCTATCTATCTATCTATCTATTTATCTATCTATCTATCTATTATCTATCTATCTATCTATCTATATATTATCATCTATCTATCTATCTATCTATATATTATCATCTATCTATCTATCTATCTATCTATCTATCTATCTATCTATCTATCATCAATCTATCATCAATCTATCATCTATCTATCTGTCTGACTGGCTGACTATCTATCTCTCTATCTATCTATCTATCTATCTATCTATCTATCTATCTATCTATCTATCTATCATCTATCTATCTATCATCCATCTATCTATCATCCATCTATCTATCTATCTATCTATCTATCTATCTATTATCTATCTATCTATCTATCTATCTATCTATCTATCTATTTATCTATCATCAATCTATCATCAATCTATCATCTATCTATCTGTCTGACTGGCAGACTATCTATCTCTCTATCTATCTATCTATCTATCTATCTATCTATCTATCTATCTATCTATCTATCATCTATCTATCATCCATCTATCTATCATCCATCTATCTATCTATCTATCTATCTATCTATCTATCTATCTATCTATTATCTATCTATCTATATATTATCATCTATCTATCTATCTATCTATCTATCTCTCTCTATCTATCATCAATCTATCATCTATCTATCATCTATCTATCTGTCTGACTGGCTGGCTATCTATCTACCTATCTTTATTATATTCCATTATTTCAACCTAACTAGCATCACATTTATCAAGAAAAAGGTGTCACAAAATAAAACTTTAAAAGGTTTTACATACCCACACCACCCAAAAATTATCAACTGGAAGATCTCTATGATAAGAAATAAAACAGTATGCTATAACACTTTTTTACAAAAAAAAATAATATATATATATATATAATATGCATGTTTTTCTTTGTTT
The DNA here is from genome assembly GCF_027579735.1 of Bombina bombina. NCBI lineage: Eukaryota > Metazoa > Chordata > Amphibia > Anura > Bombinatoridae > Bombina > Bombina bombina. Next base: position 645,964,388 of record NC_069500.1, on the reverse strand, counting down.
TGTTTTTTTACTGAAAAATAACTTACAGTAGGTTTTAAAGGTGGGAAGCATCTAACAATAATAACAAAATAGCTCAGCAGAGAGCTGAGAAATGGTTAAAAAGATAAGTAGTTTGTTTACAAAATCATTATAAATTGTGCATATAGCTATAGATTGATAAAAAATTTAATTTGATTTCTGGGTAATAAAGAGTTCATATTAAGGTGATCTACCATTGGAAAAAAAAACTTCTTTGTATGTCTGGATTAAGAAGTATTGTTTTGTATTTTTATGATAAACAACAATGAAAAATCGTTTCAAGGGGATATGTCTCTGGACTGCAAAACAATGCAAAGTTTAAGTTAAGAACATGCCAGTTTTACATTATTTTTAAAAATATACTTTATATACAGATCTTATGCAATGCAGATCATATGTGGTGCACACATAACATATATTTAATCTTTAAAACAAGGCTAAAAATGTAAATAGCAAAGGCATTAAAACAGCTTTTTTAAAGAGTTATTTTAAAAATGTACTAGTTTCTTATTGATAGATTTCAATGATTTGGCAAAAGGTTGCAATAGTGCCCTGTACCACCATGATTTCCATCCCCTGTAATCTACAACATGGATTCTAGTATTAACTTTTAGTGAGTGTATGGACCTGCAATGGGCCTGTAACGGTCTAAGGGTTTAGGCAGCAAGGGAAAGGGACAGGAGAAGAGGAGGTACTAGGGTGCAACATTGTTGCTGTTTAGAAGGGAGGTTTCTTACCTTTATAAGCTGATGCTGCAGGAACTGACATCCTCTTCTTCCTGTGAACCTGTAGTTTAAGGCAGTATTTGCAGATTCGGCCAGGAGGGCAAGGAACATTACTAATTCACCAAGATGGTACAGCGTTATCCAAGTTCCAATTTAGAAAATTGTTACAGTAAGCAGCGATCAGAGCTGGACTGGATGCTTGCAGAATTGCTCCTCATTCATTTTGAATTGGAGCTGGTACCTCTGCAGCTATGCAGGGCTCTTCTGGTGAGGCGATCAGGGGCCTGAGACGCTGGCGCTGTAACAAATACAAAGCTTATGTTCGCCCACTAGTTTAAAGGGGGGGTTGACATCGGGTATTTTTTTCACGGTACTAGGTCTGCCCATAAGTCTGAATGAGGGGGTTCATATGTTGCTTCATGATTTAACATGTTTCTCTTTACAGGTTGTAACCGGGGTCCCACCAGGATTTGGATAGTTTGGCATTCGTACGTACATTAGGCGGCCATTCAAGCTTTATCTCTTCCTGGTGGACAGAATCTAGAATTGAATCCAGCAGAGAAGTCCATAAGATGGTTAGGGTTTAGAGGAATGGTTTGGCCACAATTACCTAGTGTTCTATCCAGACGAAGGTGGGGCTTGCCACATGTCATTTTGATACACCTATCAATTCGGCACCACTGTAATTATCTGTGCACGAGTAACAAGGGTTAACTGCAAATACCCCAAGCATCAATATTGAGAACAAATAGTCACCAACAGATGAATAACTTATAAATTTTTTATTGGAGTTACATAAAAAGTGACGTTTCAGGGCTTTAACCCCTTAGTCATGCTAAAGATACATATACATCATACTGGTCTTTTAAACACTATTCTTGGAGCCAAAATTGTCCACTGAAGGACTTTGGGCTCCATCTAGTGGTCATTCTATTATATAACTTTTTAAATAACTGCAGGAATCATGCACACTGAACAACAATGAATATGCAATTGGATAAGGATAAAACCGCCATGACAGATGGCAGCAGAATGTTTGCTTACAGCGATATGGATGCAGCTCAAATCACAGCACTCACTAAGGGTTCCCGTGATTTTCTGAGAACAACTCCCTTGACTACCATTGCTAATGATTATGAGACATTAAAGGTAAAATTAACGAAATGGGACTTTTATGCTACTACCCTAGCAGAATATTACAGGGTAAAAAGAATCCCATGGGGTTTAAGGATGAGCACTTGTCCAACACTGCTCAAAAAAAATAAGGAATACTGTGATAAATTTGAGGCCAGTTGAATCCCTTCTCAAGGAAACAGAGATTCAGACGGAGGTCGTTAAAAAACAACAAGCAGATCTACTTACATCTTTAACATCTGATGAATTCCAAGAATTGGAGAAGAAAATCGATGAGAGAATATTATCCGAACAGAAGGTGATCAAAGAAACGAAATTAACAAAGTTTCAAAGGGATGAGGAGGATTGTCGGCTTGGTAAAGTTTACAGATGGAGATATAGTAACCAAGGTTACCAACCATCACGAAGATTTCCAGCACGAAGAAGAGCCAATCAAAGAAGAAATCAACAGTCACGTGACACGAGTGTCACGACTGGATCGGATACGTCATCATAAGGAGTCACAACTCCCCCTTTGGATTTGAGCGGCGGGGGGCCGCAAACATCGCAGGATTGGATCCCAAGAAGAAAACAACAGCCATAACCCCTCAACAGGGAGAGCCGAGGAAATCGCAACGCAGAGCCTACAAGAAGTAATTACGTCTGACGATATGGTGATAAATATTTCCCAATACACCCCTACACCTGATGAACTGTACATATTAAATAAGGGACTCTCTTTTTGCCCATACCAGGACATTCATTTTTTTGAATTAGCAAAGGATCTACAAAGATTCTACAGGAACATTAAAGTAAAAGTTTGGTTTAGTGGGGATTTTTATAACACAAATGTTTGTACTAAGATGGTAAATGTGGAAAATAAAAATGTATTATCACTGCAGAATTTGGGGCTCAAGAAAAAAAGTTTGTTTAACCCAAATTTAACCAACTATAGTATAAATACCTTCATTAACTTGATAGAAAATGAAGTAAAACAATTACACAACAAAGCTAAAAAAGATTATCGGGATAAATGGAAAGATACAATGAAATTACAAAATTTCTCCAACAAAGATCACTTTGCATTAAAATCTTTAAAAAGTAATGAGAAAATAATTCTGAAAGGGGCAGATAAGGGAGGGGCTACCATCATTATGGATAAACAATACTATGTTAATGAGATAAAATAACAAGTCTATGACCCACAAACATACAGAAGGATTCAGTTTACTCCATTACAAAGGATACAAAAAGAGATTAAATACATTTTAAATCAATCTGTAGAATGTGGTATCATAGATAAAAAATTGGCTGAGTATTTATTCGTAGAAAACCCCAGAGACCCTATTTTTTACACTGTACCTAAGGTCCACAAAGACCTTACCAGAACCCCAGGGAGACCCATTGTTTCCTGTTTAGATTATACCTATACCAACATTTCCATATATATTGACAAATTATTACAACCAGAGGTGGCCAAAATGGCAAGCTATTTGAAAGATATGGGTCATTTCCTAACTAAAGTCAAACAATCAGAGTTTCCCTCCAATAGGTACCTGATATTCACTATGGATGTTAAGAGCATATACACGTCCATTAAACATGAGGCAGGCAATTGTCAACAAGGTTCTCATGATGAGTGGCAGGTACACTAAAGCTCAGTGTCAATTAATTGAAAATTTGTTAAGTTTAAAATTATATTGGAACTTCATACTTTTCCAGGAGGAATGGTTTGTCCAAGTCAAAGGAATGGCCATGGGTTCCAATGTTGCCCCATCATGCACCAATCTCTATATGAATGAATTTGAGGAGAGAATAGTTTCTGAGAACGATCTGTTCAAAACACATGGCGCAGTGTGGTGGCGCAACATTGATGATGTGTTTGGCGTTTTGTGGGGTAGCATTGGAACCCTTGAGGGGTTTGTTCAAGAACTTAATTCCATGGTGAGGGGTTTGCAGTTTACATTGACATACAGTGAGGAGTCCATAACTTTCTTGGATACCAAGATATCCAAGGGAGTGAATACATTAAAGGGAAATTAAACCCAAAATTTTTCTCTCAAGATTCAGATAGAGAATACCATTATAAACAACTTTCTAATTTACTTATATTATCTAATTTGCTTCATTCTCTTGCTATTCTTTCCTGAAAAGCATATCTAGATAGGCTCAGTAGCTGCTGATTGGTGCCTGCACATAGATGCCTCATGTGATTGGCTCACCCATGTGCATTGCTATTTCTTTAACAAAGGATATCTAAAGAGTGAATCAAATTAGATAATAGAAGTAAATTGGAATGTTGCTTAAAATTGTATTCTCTGTCTGAATCATGAAAGAAATGTTTTGGGTTTAATGTCCCTTTAAATATTGATTTATACTCCAAGAAAACACACAAAAATACCCTTCTAAAATATGACTCTGAGGCAAAAAATGCCTAATAAACAATTAAAAACAAAAAACAAAAATGAATGGAAAACAATATGAAAGAACGAGCCACACGTATATATATATATATATATATATATATATATATATATATATACAAAAATAAAAGAGAAGACCTCACAAAACGGTTGATCAACAATGCACCAATGGACATCAAATGGCATACAACAGTTTGGGAAACTTCCTAATAGATAGTGGACTCTCAAATTAAATGATCAATCTTATCGGAAATGTGCCTGGGGGGACACATTTCCGATAAGATTGATCATTTAATTTGGCTCGTTCTTTCATGTTGTTTTCCATTCATTTTTGTTTTTAATTGTTTATTAGGTATTTTTTGCCTCACAGTCCCTGTTCCAGGCGGGCAGTATATTACTGATCTGGGTCACATATGATAAGAGGTGAGTCTGTCTTGTGGTCTCGGTGTGAGCAGCTGTACCTAGCCCTTTCGTTCCATTTGTTTAGATTAAGGGTACTTGGGTTTGGGCTCCATGGGTTATTTCCCTCCCCCTCAAACCCTCTCCCCTCCTTGCCCCCCCGCCCCCTGTCCCTTCCTTGTTCCCTTTTTTCCACCCCCACCCCCTATTTTAGTGTAGGGCTGTGTTTCGACCCTGGGAGTTGGTATGGAGTCATATGGGTGCAGTGTTTTGTTTTATTAGTCTCCTTCTTTATATAATCATCCACTAGCTTGGTGCATATACACGGTGGTGGGTCCTGATGTATAGGACTAATTTTTCATAATGGGCTTGAGTGGTATGTATGCCACCTTCAGAGGTAGCGGAGGCTGGCTGTAATTCCCTGTGATTGACACATAGCTTTATAAATATGAGGAAGGAGTTATGTGGTGTGACTCTCTATGATTAACGGTGTTATTTTTCTCAACGTGTGTTAGATAGGGAGGGTTGAGAGGTAACCAGTTCGTTTGGAGATTCATTCACATACATCCTTACATCCACACTTATGAGGATATTTTCTCAGTTTAATCCGCTAACGGAGTAATATTATGTGCTGCCTCTTTGTTTGTTTATTAGACAATGTGTTCTCGTTCGTTGTAGGCGTGTCGTGTGTGTCATTCTCTCTGCCCCTATATGGGGGTGGACTATATGTCAGCTGTGGACAGATTTTATGTATTTTGGTGATTACGGTTTAGCAAGGTACATGTTATGCATGGCAGGTAACCATTCCTTTTGGAGATTTATTCACATACATTTTTACATCCACACTTATTAGGATCATTTCTCAGTTTAGTCCTCTAACGGAGTAATATTGTGTGCTGCCTTTCTTGTTTATTAGACATTGTGTTTTAGTTTGTTGTGGGCGTGTCTTGTGCCGCCCGCGGTGGTGATTGGCTTAGGTAGCGGGTACATCGTTCTCTCCACCCCTATATGGGGGCGGAATATATGTCAGCTGTGGACAGGTTTGATGTATTGTGGTGATCGCGGTTTAGCGAGGTATACGTTATGTATGTCAATATCACTGTTTAGTGAGGGAGCAATGACAGGTATGTCCAAAGTTACATATTACCACATCTGTTTACTATTGGGTGTATTAGAACCTTTTTTATTTAGTAGGGTTGTGTCACGGTGATATCATGGTTTGGTTGAGTAGTGCGTTGTCTGCGATTGGACGACATTGTTCCATTGGAGCTGCCTGTTTCTGCTTTTCGTGAATAAGATACCTTTCATATGCAACAGATCAGTGAGGTTCTCTGCCGTGTGGATATGGATAGGGACCCTGATGATGTTTTTATCTTCTTTGTAGATTTCTTTTATATTTTTATTATAGTTTGTTAGTCACTATGACATGCTTAGTGTTTAAACCAATGGGTGTCTGGCTTTAGGGGGTGTGTACTGAATGGGGCATTGATTGGCTTTTCAACAAGTGGGAAGGTGTGTTGGGCCTATATAAGGCTGTTTTTTTCACTTTAACATTGTCAGAGGAAGGGACTGTGTTTGGTCCCTAAACGTCACAGCACAATATAAAGATTTTTTGATGTCTTGGCTATCTAAAGACCAGTGAGTTCTTATTTCTGCATAATCTACTTTTCTACAAGAGCACCCTGGCAGCTAGCGTGAGATAGTGGGAGTGCACACACACTCTGCTACTATATATATATATACAATCTGTATTTAATAAAGTTGACAGTGACGGCCTGTTTTTTTATACCACAATAAGTTTCTGTTTCAGTTATTTATATAGAGGTTAAGTAGTTTCTTTGACAGGGAGTGACCTGTGAGGCCTTTAACCCTTAAGTGAGTGTAGGGACCTGTAATGGACCTGTCATGGGCCTGTAACGGTCTAAGGGTTTAGGCAGCAAGGGAAAGGGACAGGAGAAGAGGAGGTACTAGGGTGCAACATCGTTGCTGTTTAGGAGGAAGGTTTCTTACCTTTATAAGCTGATGCTGCAGGAACTGACATCCTTTTCTTCCTGTGAACCTGCAGTGGATGTTTTTTCCCGCCCGCCCTCCCTCCCCATTTGGCAGCATAAGGTAATATATTCATTTGTGATGGCATGAAAGGTTTTACTCAACCGCATTCGGTGTAAGACCATTACTATAATATAGGTGCCTCCCTCAGATAATTAGCTGGTCTAAGCATCCTGGTAGTCCCTGAGCCTTAGGTCGGAGAGCACAGCACCCTCGCAGCGAGAGGCAGCAGCTTGTTGCAAATAGGAGAGGGAGAAAAGGGGGGAGTCATGGCCATTCTGTCGGGAGGGGCGGATTGCACAGGTTTGCCTGTGTGCCCTTTCCCCCGGGTATGTAGGCCAGAAGATCTCAGAAAACCCTTAGTATGCCGCCATAGTTGGGTTTTTGTCGGCTGAAGTTAAGCTATATATATATATATATATATATATATATATACACAATCTGTATTTAATAAAGTTGGCCATGACAGTCTGTTCTTTATACCACAATAAGTTTCTGTTTCAGTTATTTATATAGAGGTTAAGTAGTTTATTTGACGGGGACCTGTGAGGCCTTAAAGCCTTAATATTTAATTATTTCAATTGCACTTAAAATACTTGAATCATGTTTTACGCATCATGTATGTATTCAACTATCACATAATGATTGGATACAAATTTGTTGAAATCAAAACTAGATTGGACAAAACTATCAATGTACCACATTATTGTCAAAATAAATTTAACATGCTCAGATCTGAATAGATGAATAGTTTGTGTTTACATATTTTGTCATGAGACTCAGACTATTTTCCAGGTTGTGAAATGAATACTGAAGTCTCTGACAGGCAGAAATTGCTATGCTTGATTTCCCCCTTTTGAAAATTATCACTTTGCATGCTCAAATAAACTCCATAACAGTATGTAATAGGCACAGTATGCATCCTCTGTCTAGAATCATTTAATGTGCATTAGTATAGCCATAATGTTTTATTTCCTACTAGCGGTTGTATTTCCCCTAAAATACTTTAGCAATGTGCTTTTAAGCTTATTTTCTCACACATTTAAAAAAAAATAAAACTGAGATACCTTCATTCAAAAAATTACTGCTAACAAGAAACATAACAGGATATTCCTAGTTAAAATATTAGGAGTAACTGACCATTATTATTGGCCCTTGGTCTATAAATAGACAGTTTCATATAATTTAATTTGACAAATTGAATAGCTTCAATTGAGTTATTAGCTAATCTATGAGATTAATGAAGAATTCCATCTGCAGTCATCAGAAGATGTATATTAATGAGATAAAGGAATTATATATAAAGTAATTGGAAGCAACAGATTTTACCTAAATGTGATGGGAGAATGACTGTATTTAAACATTTGAATGGCAGAGTGAACATTTGGCATTCATGCTTCAATTTCAAAGTTCTAACAGAACAAATTATAACATTCAAATACTTGTGTTAACATTTAAATATCAAATTTAGCTTTCAAATATTTGAAAGTGATATTTGAATATTCCATTTAAATACTGATTCACAAAGCCTGACATTGAAGTCTTTGAGAGTCAACATTTGAAAATTAATATTTGAATATTTTAATTTCCATTCAATATTCAAATGTTATATTCAACATTTGTTTGCAAACAAAACCTGTATTTGAATGTTTACATAGTAACCAGTAATTCTATATTATAAGATTGTGTAATACAGTTTTGTAGCCACTCTCTGTGGTCACTTTACTGCAGTGCAAGTTCCATATACATATGTAATAAAAAGCATATTTAAAAAAATCAAACAAATCTTTTATATTTCTTATACTAGAATAATAGCATTTTGTGGTGTTCTGTCTGTGTTTGAATGTATATGTTTTTCTTTTTTTTTTGCTTTAAACCAGATATTCTCAGCTTAAAACAAACCTGCAGACCAGTTTTAACTCTAAGGCCACATTTTGTGAGAGGGCCAACAGTGAAACAGGGAACCAGATCCTGAAGTTAGCAAACACTACACAGTGAAGATCATAAGGTATGGTTCCCTTATTAAAGTTGTTGATGGTAAATCCTAGCATTTTTGAAACACTAGAATTAGTGCAACAATTAAAGGGGACTTTCTATCATGAAGTATAAAATACTTCATGCTGAAAGTTCCTTTATTTGTCTGTAGCGCATGCCACTCTGAGCACCTCAGGCCGCATAATGCTATTTATTCAGTAAGGTGACGTTTCCACCTCTTAGCCAATAGCTGGTGGGCCAGCTGGCATTATGCTGGATAGCGAGCATGCTATTGGCTAAGATCACCTCACTGGAAAAATAGTGTTCTGCCATGGGCGGCCTGAGGTGTTCACTGCGGAATACGCTATAGACAAATAAAGGAACATTCAGCATAAAGTATTTTATACTTCATGATTTAATTTCTCCTTTATTTGTTACACTGATAAATCCTAGCATTTAAAAAAAAAATGCTAGGATTTACCATCACTTTAATTGTTTCACTGCTAGGTGGCTCACAAAAATGTGGCATTAGAGGGAACACTGCTGCAGACTCATAGACTGGTTGTGGAATCTTGAAGCAGGACACAGTGTTCTCACATACCAAGTTAACGTTTCAGGAAGCTTATGAGTTCTAATTGCACGATGAATCTATTTTTAAAAACTCTAAACTACAATGTAGTATGATCTGCTATGGATTAAACTTTTCTTCTGAAGTGGCAATCATTCCTTATGATGATGATGATCTTTATTATTACTACTACCTATAATAATAATAACATTGTTATTAACAAATTTTACATTAGCAGAACACCTAAATTGGTGAAGTAGCAAATATTCTGGAGTACAACAGAGTCCTCAGTATGCCTTCAGTAAAAGTAATTTATGGATCCAGCATTTAAGACAAAAACAAAATCAAACAAAATAAGTATAACAATAAAGTTGTCAAAATTACATTTGACTATTGAAACTCATTTCCAAAGTAGTCGTACCAATTAAAAATGTAGTTCTTCAAAATACTGTACATCCCTTAAAGGGACACTGAACTCATTTTTTTCTTTTGTGATTTAGATAGAGCATGCAATTATAAGCAACTTTCTAATTTACTCCTATTATCAATCTGTCTTCTTTCTCTTGCTATCTTTATTTGAAAAACAAGGCATCTAAGCTATTTTTTGGTCCAGAATCTGGACTACACTTGTTTATTCGTCGGTTAAATTAATCCACCAATCAGCAAGAACAACCCAGGTTGTTCACCAAAAATGGGCCGGCATTTAAACTTAAATTCTTTTTTTTCAAATAAAGATACCAAGAGAATGAAGAAAATTTGATAATAGGAGTAAATTGGAAAGTTGCTTAAAATTGCATGCTCTATCTGAATCATGAAAGAAAAAAAATTGGGTTCAGTGTCCCTTTAAGTTGAACTTAACATATGAAGTATTACATGATGATTTATTTGATGCAGTTAATCAGAATTAAATTAAAAAACTACATTAACATCCTGGGATAAAACACACTGACAGCTTTTAAGGCAAGTTCCTCATATCAGATTATCAGTAACATACACACAAGTTCCAAAAAAAATCATTATTTCTAACAAATTAAACTGGCTCTACAACATTTTCAAGGTATTACAAATAAATAAATATCCCTATACACATGTTTTTATTGTTATTTTTTACACTGTTTATTTTTTAGGAAGATAAAAAACTAATCTATGTCAGCAAAAACATGTGGAAAATAGCAAGAGAGACATATGGAGGAAAACTCAGTACCATCTTTAAATCAAATTATCTACAATTTACTGATTACTGGTAATGCCAATAAACCAATAAATCTACAACTTATAAGAAAAAAAAATCTAGAATAAAATTATTGTTTAGATGGTTAAGAATAAAACAACACCAAAACAAACTAGGGAAGGATGAAAACCACAGCTGTGAGTTTGAATCGAATTTAGCAGATGTTAATTAGATAAGCAACAGTAAATATTGTAACGATAAAAAGTGATTTATTTTTAAAATTTCTAAAACAATTTCACACGATCTGTGTAAATACTGTGAGGAAAATGTATTGTGTCTTAAAATAAAAGAATGTTAAACTGAATGCAGTGTGAGGAGCAACTGAGAAACCTTTTTCAAAAATGCTACTGTGAATTTTCTAGGAAGTAAAAAAAAAAAAGAAATATCTAGATTATGTTGTCTATCACACTTGTTCTTTAGAACTTTATTGAAAGCTTTATTAAACTATATACTATTCACGTGCCATTTCCATGTTCTGTAAATGTTGTTTAGTACAATGGCTATTGAGTTGTGTCTAGTTTAAAGGACATTATATTAAAGGGACACTGAACCCAATTTTTTTTCTTTCATGATTCAGATAGAGCATGACATTTTTAGGCAACGTTCTAATTTACTCCTATTATCAATTTTTCTTTGTCCTCTTGCTATCTTTATTTTAAAAGCAGGAACGTAAATCCTAGCAGCCAGCCCATTTTAGGTTTAGCACCATGGATAGCGCTTGCTTATTGGAGGTTTACATTTACCCACCAATAAGCAAGCATAACCCAAGTTCTCAACCAAAAATGCATCACATTCCTGCTTTTTAAATAAAGATAGCAAGAGAACGAAGGAAATTGATAATAGGAGTAAATTAGAAAGTTGCTTAAAATTGCATGCTATATCTGAATCATGAAAGAAAAAAATTGGGGTTAGTGTCCCTTTAAATCTGTATTATGCTTATGAAAAAGCAGCTTTTACATGAGTCAAAATTATTTATTTTTCCGGAAACATATTAATGAAAAGCTGGATTCCATTTCAGTTGAGTATAGTATTTGTTTTGTACTCCCTAATAATCCTCACTGATTAATAAGGATACATATCTCTGTTTTACTGGTGGAGAGGAACAGACCTCTAGACAAAAAATGTAAATAAATCAATTGACTTATTTGACAGTAACATTAGTTTTTATAATAAATATTAGGAAAATTTAAATGTATCTAGAACTCACTGGATCCCAGAGTAACATTTTAAATATGTCCCATTCTGCCATTTCTATTAACTAAATTTGTTTTATTCTACATATACACATACATTTAAATCACAAACATAATACAATTTTGTATGTTCAAACATTTATTGATCTTTATGAATATATGCATTTGCATGTAAGAAGCTGATGTGCGATCTTAAAGGGACACTGTACCCAAAATTTTTATTTCGCGATTCAGATTGAGCATGAAATTTTAAGCAAATTTCGAATTTACTCCTATTACCACATTTTCTTCATTCTCTTGGTATCTTTATTTGAAATGCAAGAATGTAAGTATAGATGCCGGCCCATTTTTGGTGAACAACCTGGGTTGTCCTTGCTGATTGGTGGATAAATTCATCCACCAATAAAAAAGTGCTGTCCAGAGTACTGAAACCAAAAAAAAGCTTAGATGCCTTCTTTTTCAAATAATGATAGCAAGAGAACGAAGAAAAATTTATAATAGGAGTAAATTAGAAAGTTGCTTAAAATTGCATGCTCTTTCTGAATTACAAAAGAAAAAAATTTGGGTTCAGTGTCCCTTTAATACACATGCAACAAACTGAAAAAAAAACCATCAACAAAACACATGTGAATATAAAATAACAAAATACAGCTGTAATTATGTTTATAAATTAGTTTTTTGTGCTTCCATCAAACATTTTTGTTTTCCTTACAATATGGTTTCATATGGTTTCAAATTTGTCTGTTGTATATATAAAAAGCTTGTTTGTTCATAGAGACACAAACATCAATTTTTTATAAAACAAGGCACTGAGAAACTCTTCTTTAGATGGGACAAAGAACATTTTTAGAATAATGTCTCTTTAAAACTTATTTAATTTAAAAACCTTTTTTATATCAAAATTGATATTCAATGTTATTGTAAAATATAATGTAAAAAAATCAAAGATATTAGGTAAATGTAAGAGCCTCTATTTAGGAACTGTGTCCTGTATTGCCCTATATTAGGGTAGATAAGCCACTTTTTTTACACTAAATATGCTATATATCCCTTCCCCATCCTTCCCACAATATGCCCCAAATGTTACAACAAATGTTACAACAACAAATAAAAATATCAATTTAGTAGATAGTCTGAAATAAACAGAGTGCAGTTAAAATAAACACAATATTTTTATTTGTTGTTGTAACATTTGTTGTAACAATTAGGACATATTGTGGGAAGGATGGGGAAGGGATTTATAGCATATTTAGTGTAAAAAAAAGTGGCTTATCTACCCTAATATAGGGCAATACAGGACACAGTTCCTAAATAGAGGCTCTTATATTTACCTAATAGCTTTGATTGTTCCCCTCCCCCACATATGTGATAGAGAACCTAAAATCAGCAACATTGAAGTACTTTATACAAGTCACTGTTACAGAGTTGTGTTTTTAACTATTTTTCTAGCACGCTAGATACAACTTTTATTTCTGCTGCCTTTTTAACTACAGCTAATAAAAATTAATTATGTGTAGAAAGAGCATATTTTTCCCTATTCTCTTAATAGGTTTTTTTTTCTTTGAATATGCTATGTTGTTTGCTTGATATCGGGTGTTAGGTTTTTTTTCCACTTTTTTTCTCTCCATTGACCTAAAGGGGAGCACATGCATGCGCACACAGAAAAACAGGTTTTCTTAAGACTTGTAATACGAACGCAACCCGACTAGCACAAAAAGCTTAACAATAGCAGAGTTTTCATGATAGCAAAATATAAATAATACTGTGCCACTTGTAATCTGACCCTTAATACATTTTATAAGCATAGCATTAAGGTTATTCCCCACCTCCCTCCCTCTGCTTGCACATGTGCAGTAACTATCCTTCAGATACCTGCAGTGTAACCTATGTTCCATAATGGCAGCACCATGATTAGAGGGAAGTGCATGACATATATTTAGTGTTCAGTATCCCATTAATGTAGTGTAGCTCTCTTAAGAAGCCATATTATTACATTGTTGCACTGAAAACACTTGTAAGCAGTGTAACTTTTTTTCCTAAAATATAGATTATTAGATGCTGTGTTTGGGCCCCTGTGTAATTTGTACATACAAGAATGAAGCACATAAAACAGGCACTGGAAACTTGCATCAACCTACATTCTATCTCTTGTTAGTGACTCCTAAATTGCATAACATGATTTGAACAGCCAATAGGATTTTAGCAGCTCTCATTCTATTGGTTAATTCAAAATTTTCAGCCAATAGGAATGCAAGGGACGCCATCTTGAATCGCGTACCTTTGCATTGAAGATTCAGTGTACTGCGGCAACCGTATGAAGAGGATGCTCTGCGCCGGATGTCTTCAGGATGGACCCGCGCCACCGGGATCAAGATAGAAGATGCCGACTGGATGAAGATTGAAGAGGCCACCCTGATGAAGATTTCTCGACGCTTGCATGAGGACTTTGCCGTCGGGATGAAGATTGAAGAGGCCGCCTAAATGAAGACTTCTCGCCACATGGATGAGGACTTCTCCACCGGGATGAAGATCGTTCAAGCAGGACTTCAAAAACTGTAAAAGTAGCGTCGGGGGTTAGTGCTAGGTTTTTTTAAGGTTTTTTTTAAGGTTTTTTTTCACAAAAAGAGCTGATATCTTTAGGGCAATGCCCTACAAAAGCCCCTTTTAAGGGTCATTGGTAGTTTATTCTAGATTAGGTTTTTTATTTTGGGGTGAGTTTTTTTAATCGTTCTTAGAATAGGAATAATTTTTATTATTTTTGATAATTTGTTTGTTATTTTGTGTAATGTATTTTTTAGGGGGGTGTTTTTTGTTTTTGTAGCAAAAGAGCTGTTTAACTTAGGGCAATGCCCTACAAAAGGCCCTTTTAAGGGTCCCCCAAAAGGCCCTTTTAAGGGCCCTTGGTAATTTAGGGGGTGGGGGTTTGTATACTGTTAGGGGGTGCTTGTTTTTGAAGCAAAAGAGCTGTTTAACTTAGGGCAATGCCCTACAAAAGGCCATTTTAAGGGCCTTTGGTAGTTTATTCTAGATTAGTCTTTTTATTTTAGGGTGTTTTTTTTAAGGGTATTAGAATAGGAATAATTTTTAATTTTTTGGGATAATTTTGTTGTTTTTTGTAATGGTAGCTTTTTATTTTTTGTAATGGTAGTTTTTTATTTCTTTCATGTAATTGGCAAGAGTCCATGAGCTAGTGACGTATGGGATATACAATCCTACCAGGAGGGGCAAAGTTTCCCAAACCTCAAAATGCCTATAAATGCACCCTCACCACACCCACAATTCAGTTTTACAAACTTTGCCTCCTATGGAGGTGGTGAAGTAAGTTTGTGCTAAGATTTCTACGTTGACATGCTCTTCTCAGCATTTTGAAGCCCGATTCCTCCCAGCGAATGTCAGAGGGATGTGGAGAGTATCACCTATTGAATGCTATGATTTTCCTAATGGGGGTCTATTTCATAGGTTCTCTGTTATCGGTCGTAGAGATTCATCTCCTACCTCCCTTTTCAGATCGACGATATACTCTCATATACCTCATATGCCATTACCTCTACTGATAACTGTTTCAGTACTGGTTTGGCTATCTGCTATATGTGGATGGGTGTCTTTGGGTAAGTATGTTTTTATTACTTAAGACACCTCAGCTATGGTTTTGGCACGTTATGCATTTATATAAAGTTCTAAATATATGTATTGTACTTATATTTGCCATGAGTCAGGTTCATGTATTTCCTTTTGCAGATTGTCAGTTTCATATTTGGGAAAGTTAATATTAAGAAATATTTTTCTTACCTGGGGTTTAGTCTTTTTCAATTGACTACTTTGTTTCAAATTGCGGGCTAACTTAGGCTCGTGGGTGCACCAAATGCTACACTTTATTGCGTCATTCTTGGCGCAAGAATTTTTTGGAGTGAAAGGCATGTCCGTTGAAGCAAGTTCGTAATTTCCGGCGTCGTAATTGATGCAGAGGTTTCACACAGGGTTGCGTCGTTAGTGACGCGAGTGTGTCATTTCTGGACATGGTTGGCGTCAAAAATGTTTTCAAGTTATGTTGTGCGTTATACTTGGCGCCAAACTTTTTTCATTATTTATTTGCCCCATTGCTGTTTGCCTGTTTTCCTCTTGCCTTTTTGTATGTTAGAGGGCTATGCTATTTGCATTTTTTCCCATTCCTGAAACTGTCATATAAGGAAATAGATAATTTTGCTTTATATGTTGTTTTTTCTTTTACATTCTGCAAGATGTCTCAATCTGATCCTGCCTCAGAAGTATCTGTTGGAACTTTGCTGCCTGACATCGATTCTACCAAAGCTAAGTGCATTTGTTGTAAAATTATGGAGATTATTTCTCCTAATGTCATTTGTAATAGTTGCCATGATAAACTGTTACATGCAGATAGTGTGTCCATCAGTAATAGTACATTGCCGGTTGCAGTTCCTTCAACTTTTAATGTATATGATATACCTATGAATTTTAAAGAAATGTTACTGATTCTATTCAGAAGGCTTTGTCTGCATTTCCACCTTCTAATAAGCGTAAGAGGTCTTTTAAAACTTCTTATAAAGTTGATGAAATTTCAAATGACCGACAACATAATGAATTATCCACCTCTGATGAGGATCTATCTGATTCAGAAGATCCTTCCTCAGATATTGACACTGACAAATCTACTTATTTATTTAAAATGGAGTATATGCGTTCTTTGTTAAAATAAGTGTTAATTACTTTGGATATTGAGGAAGCTAGCCCTCTTGATATTAAAACCAGTAAACGTTTAAATTCTGTTTTTAAACCTCCTGTGGTTACTCCAGAGGTTTTTCCTATTCCTGATGCTATTTCTGATATGATTTCTAAGGAATGGAATAAGCCGGGTACTCCTTTTAATCCTTCTGCAAGGTTTAAAAAATTGTATCCTTTACCAGCAATTTCAAAAGAGTTTTTGGAAAAGATCCCCAAAGTTGATGGGGCTATTTCTACTCTTGCTAAAAGAACCACTATTCCTATGGAAGATAGTACTTCCTTTAAAGATCCTTTAGATAGGAAGCTTGAATCTTATCTAAGGAAAGCCTATTTATATTCAGGTAATCTTCTTAGGCCTGCAATTTCTTTGGCTGATGTTGCAGCTGCTTCAACTTTTTGATTGGAGAATTTAGCGCAGTAAGAATTGGATTCTGACTTATATAGCATTGTTCATTTACTACAACATGCTAATCATTTTATTTGTGATGCAATTTTTGTTATTATGAAAATTGATGTTCGATCCATGTCTTTAGCTATTTTGGCTAGAAGAGCTTTGTGGCTTAAATCTTGGAATGCTGATATGACATCTAAGTTTAGATTACTATCTCTTTATTTACAAGGTAATAATTTATTTGGTTCTCAGTTGGATTCTATTATTTCAACTGTTACTGGGGGGAAGGGAGTTTTTTGCCTCAGGATAAAATATCTAAGGGTAAATCTAAGGCTTCTAATCGTTTTAGTTCCTTTCAACAAAATAAGGAAGAAAAACCTAATCCTTCCCCCAAGGAAACTGTTTCCAATTGGAAGCCTTCCTCAAATTGGAATAAATCCAAGCCTTTTAAGAAACCAAAGTCAGCCCCTAAGTCCGCATAAAGGTGCGGCCCTCATTCCAGCTCAGCTGGTAGGGGGCAGATTAAGGTTTTTCAAGGATGTTTGGGCAAATTTTGTCCAAAATCAATGGATTCAGAGCATTGTCTCTCAGGGGTACTGAATAGGATTCAGAGTAAGACCTCCTGTGAGAAGATTTTTTCTCTCACGCATCCCAGTAAATCCAGTAAAAGCTCAGGCTTTCCTGAAGTGTGTTTCAGACCTGGAGGTTTCAGGGGGAATCATGCCGGTTCCTTTTCAGGAACAAGGTCTGGGGTTTTATTCAAATCTATTCATTGTCCCAAAGAAAGAAAATTCATTCAGACCAGTTCTGGATCTGAAAATTTTGAATCATTATGTAAGAGTACCAACTTTCAAGATGGTGACTATAAGGACTATTCTGCCTTTAGTTCTGCAAGGACATTATATGTCTACAATAGACTTGCAGGATGCTTACCTTCATATTCCGATTCTACCAGAACATTATCAGTTCCTGAGATTCTCTTTTCTAGACAAGCATTACCAATTTGTTGCTCTTCCATTTGGCCTAGCAACAGCTCCAAGAATCTTTTCAAAGGTTCTGGGTGCCCTACTCTCTGTAATTATAGAACAGGGTATTGCGGTGTTTCCTTATTTGGATGATATCTTGGTACTAGCTCAGTCTTTACATTCTGCAGTATCTCACACAAATCAACTAATGTTGTTTCTTCGAAAACATGGTTGGAGGATCAATTTACCAAAAAGTTTCTTGATTCCTCAGACAAGGGTCACCTTTTTAGGTTTCCAGTTAGATTCAGTGTCCATGACTCTGTCTCTAACAGACAAGAGACATTTGAAATTGGTTGCAGCATGTCGGCACCTTCAGTCTCAGTCATTCCCTTCAGTGGCTATGTGCATGGAAGTTTTAGGCCTCATGACTGCAGCATCGGACACAATTCCTTTTGCTCGTTTTCACATGAGACCTCTCCAGCTTTGTATGCTGAATCAATGGTGCTGGGATTATACAAAGATATCACAATTAATATCCTTAAATCCCTATGTTCGACACTCTCTGACATGGTGGTTAAATCACCAGCATTTAGTTCAAGGGGCCTCTTTTGTTCGGCCAACCTGGACTGTGATCACAACAGATGTGAGTCTTTCAGGTTGGGGAGCTGTCTGGGGATCTCTGACAGCACAAGGGGTTTGGAAATCTCAAGAGGTGAGATTACCAATAAATATTTTAGAACTCCGTGCAATTCTGAGAGCTCTTCAGTTTTGGCCTCTGTTGAAGAGAGAACTGTTCATTTGTTTTCAGACAGACAATATTACAATGGTGGCATATGTCAATCATCAGGGTGAGACTCACAGTCCACAAGCTATGAAAGAAGTATCTTGGATATTTGTTTGGGTGGAATCACGCTCCTGTCTAATTTCTGTGGTTCATATCCCAGGTGTAGACAATTGGAAGGCGGATTATCTCAGCCGTCAGACTTTACATCCAGGGGAGTGGTCTCTCCATCCAGATGTGTTTTCTCAGATTGTTCAGATGTGGGGTCTTCCAGAAATAGATCTGATGGCTTCTCATCTAAACAAGAAACTTCCCAGATACCTGTCCAGGTCCAGGGATTCTCAGGCGGAAGCAGTATATGTGCTGACACTTCCTTGGTGTTATCAACCTGCTTATATCTTCCCGCCTCTAGTTCTTCTTCCAAGAGTGATCTCCAAAATCATCATGAAATAATCATTTGTGTTGCTGATGGCTCCAGCATAGCCCCACAGGTTTTGGTATGCGGATCTTGTTCGGATGTCCAGTTGCCAACCTTGGCCACTACCATTAAGGCCGGACCTACTGTCTCAAGGTCCGTTTTTCCATCAGGATCTCAAATCATTAAATTTGAAGGTATGGAAATTGAACGCTTAGTACTAAGTCATAGAGGTTTCTCTGACTCAGTAATTAATACTATGTTACAAGCTCGTAAATCTGTCTCTAGGAAGATTTATTATCGAGTTTGGAAGACTTACATTTCATGGTGTTCTTCTCATAAATTCTCTTGGCATTCTTTTAGAATTCCTAGAATTTTACAGTTTCTTCAGGATGGTTTGGATAAAGGTTTGTCTGCAAGTACTTTGAAGGGACAAATCTCTGCTCTTTCTGTTTTATTTCACAGAAAGATTGGTACTCTTCCTAATATTCACTGTTTTGTACAGGCTTTAGTTCATTTTAAGCCTGTCATTAAATCAATTTCTCCTCCTTGGAGTCTTAATTTGGTTTTGAGGGCGTTACAGGCTCCTCTATTTGAGCCTATGCACTCTTTGGACATTAAACTACTTTCTTGGAAAGTGTTGTTCCTTTTGGCCATCTCTTCTGCTAGAAGAGTTTCTGAGCTTTTTTTTAAAAAATATTATGTTGAAGCTACTAAAGATTTCAGAAAGACTTCTAGTCTATTTGTTATAGTCTCTGGTTCTAGGAAAGGTCAGAAGGCTTCTGCTATTTCCTTGGCTTTTTGGTTAAAGCTTTTGATTCTTCAAGCTTATTTAGAGTCGGATCAGGCCCTGCCTCAGAGAATTACAGCTCATTCTACTATATCAGTCTTCACTTTATGGGCTTTTAAGAATGAAGCTTCAGTTGATCAGACATGCAAAGAGGCAACTTGGTCCTCTTTGCATACATTTACTAAATTCTACCGTTCTGATGTATTTGCTTCTTCAGAAGCAGTTTTTGGTAGAAAAGTTCTTCAGGCAGCTGTTTCAGTTTGATTCTTCTGCTAAAGTTTTAAGTTTTTCTTTTCTTCATGAGAATAACTTATATTTTGAGTTGTGGATTAATTTTTCAGCATATGGCTGTTGTTTATTTTTATCCCTCCCTCTCTAGTGACTCTTGCGTGGAGTTCCACATCTTGGGTATTTGATATTTCATATGTCACTATCTCATGGACTCTTGCCAATTACATGAAAGAAAACATAATTTATGTAAGAACTTACCTGATAAATTCATTTCTTTCATATTGGCAAGAGTCCATGAGGCCCACCCTTTTTATGGTGGTTATGATTTTTTTGTATAAAGCACAATTATTTCCAAATTTCTTTGTTGATGCTTTTTACTCCTTTCTTTATCACCCCACTACTTGGCTATTCATGAAACTGAATTGTGGGTGTGGTGAGGGTTGTATTTATAGGCATTTTGAGGTTTGGGAAACTTTGCCCCTCCTGTTAGGATTGTATATCCCATACGTCATTAGCTCATGGACTCTTGCCAATATGAAAGAAATGAATGTATCAGGTAAGTTCTTACATAAATTATGTTTTTTTTGTAATTTTAGGTTTTAGTGTAAAGTAGCTTAGGTTTTATTTCACAGGTAATTTTGTATTTATTTTAACTAGGTAGTTATTAAATAGTTAATAACTATTTACTAACTAGTCTACCTAGTTAAAATAAATACAAGGTACAGGTAAGTATTTAGTTTTAAATAGGTATTATTTAGTTAATAATTGTAAAATTAATTTAGATCTATTTTAATAATGTTAAAGTTAGGGGATGTTAGGGTTAAGTTAGGGTTAGGGTAAGGTTTAGGGGTAGGGTTAGGGTTAGGTTTAGGGGTTGGTGTAGTGGTTAATAGTTTCATTTAGGTTGTTGCGATGTGGGGGGCTGGTGGTTTAGGGGTTAATAGGTTTATTTAGTAGTAGTGATGTGGGAGGCCAGTGGTTTAGGGGTAATAACTTTATTTAGTTGCGGTGATGTCGGGGAGCGGCGGAATAGGGGTTAATAACTAAAATATAGTGACGGCGATGTTGGGGTGTGGCGGAATAGGGGTTAATAACTTTAGTATAGTGGCGGCGATATCAGGAGCGGCAGATTGGGGGTTAATACCTTTTATTTAGGTGGCAGCGATATCGGAAGCTGCAGATTAGGGGTTAATAACTGTAGGCAGGTGTTGGCGATGTCGGGGGCAGCAGATTACGGGTGTTTAGACTCGGGGTTTATGTTAGGGTGTTTAAACGTTAGTTTCTTTTTCCCCATAGACATCAATGAGGCTGCGTTACGGAGCTTTTCTTTCCACGATTGCAGGTGTTAGATTTTTTTCTGACCCGCTCTCCTCATTGATGTCTATGGGGAAAGCATGCACGAGCACGTCAAAACAGCGCTTGATTTTAGTGCGGTATGGAGCTTAAAAGCACCATATCGCCCACACAAGTCAGGTTTTTTAAAACTTGTAATGGCAGCGCTATAGGGGATTAAATAACGCCACTTTTATTGCATTTATTAATTTCCCTATAGCGCTCAAAACTCGTAATCTAGGTGATTGTTTTTAAACCCATTAAACTAAAAAATATTTTTACAAATGGTTTGAGGACATATTTAGCTTTAGTGCATCCCTAGGTACGGAGAAAATTGCTTTCCTCAAACAAATGTCCTACATTCACAAATTTTTGTTTACATTTGCCTCATAAATGTTTCTAACAAGTGTACTGAGTAGTTAATTATTCACTCATTCCTAAAAGACAGACAAAAAAGCATAAACAAGTGATTATCCCCTTCCGAAAGCCCCTATTAGTTATACCTAGCTATTAGTACTATATTGGAGACATGAAACACCTTTACTGGTGTCTGACATGCAATTTATTTCTGATGGAAATCATATATTGTTTTCTGTATTACATTAACACTCTTCTATGTTGTTATACATTGCACTGATCCCTATAAAAGAGGCTTAAATGGCTGTTTTAAAAACAGTTTGAATATCTGTCATCCACTATTTTAGAGAGAAAGAATTTTCAAATTTAAACCTAATGGGATATTTTGACTAAATTTCTATGGGCCCCATTTATGCAGTTTCAGGGCCTGAGCATTTCAGGTTTAAAGGGACAGTATTTGTCAAAATTAAACATTCATGGTTCAGATAGGGCATGTAATTTTAAACAACTTTCCAATTTACTTTTCTCATCAATTTTGCTTTGTTCTCTTGGTATTCTTAGTTGAAAGCTAAACCCAGTTAGGCTTATATGCTAATTTCTTAGCCCTTGAAGGACGCCTCTTATCTGAATGCATTTTGACATTTTTCAAAACTAGAGGGCATTAGTTCACGTGTAGCATTTAGATAACATTGTGCTCACGCCCGTAGATTTACCTATGAGTCAGCAGTAATTGGCTAAAATACAAGTCTGTCAAAAGAACTGAAATAAGGGGGCAGTCTGCAGAGGCTTAGATACAAGGTAATCACAGAGGTAAAAAGTGTATTAACATAGCAGTGTGTGTTACGCAAGACGAAGGGAATATGTAATAAAGGGATTATCTATCTTTAAAACAATAACAATTCTGGTGTAGACTGTCCCTTTAAGTGTGACGGCCTCAAAATCTTCCTAATCCGGAGGAGTTTCCTATCCAGAATTTAATAAATGGATCTTCAATTACGTAACTGGACAAATCAGAAAATAAAATATAACAAGATATGAAAATATAAATAATAATATATAAATAAAATAAGGTCATCAAATTTTGACTGGTGCTTAACACTGGGCACTACTCTATTCTCTTCCTTGTGGAAGTGTTTTTCTTTGCAAAGAAGGAACTAGTAATATTAGAATTTTATGAATGCTAGAAAGCTAATGCATCTCTCAACAGAGTTGCTATTGGTAATGATTATCCACTAACCTACCATGATGTCTGATTTATTTCCCTTTTTTTCAAATAAAGTAATTGGAAAATTGTCCTTTGCAGAAATAATCCAAAAGCACGCATCTAACATAATCCTATATTTTTTGTTTTTTTTAGTAAAAGCAACAACAACTTGCCTTATATAGCTGGTTATGCTTCTCTCTGAGATTGCATGTAGCAGTTTACACCGTTGTAGACAGATGCATAAGAAATGGTTTTACATAAGGTACATTAAATCACGCAGTTATGCTTTTAAACCTCTTAAATACATTAGATGAAACATAGCATTAACAATTTATAAACATGTTTTCTGCTTGCATGCCTCACTTTTACAGCTTTTTGTGTTCATTTTTATAGTTATTCAACTGTAAAAAATCACTTGTTTAACTGTTTAGGCATATTTCTATATTCTTTCAATATTTATTTGCATTTTTGAATAAAAATTACACACAGACAGATAAATACAGATTTTCAGAAGCTGTTAGCCTTCCTATGTATAACAGTCTTACTGCATCCATAGGACAGTTCAGACCTAACATTCCAGTTAATTAATTTTCGAAAACCTAACTTAAAGGGACATGAAACCCAATTTTTTTCTTTCATGATTTAGAAAGAGCATGTAATTTTAAACAACTTTCTAATTTACTTCTATTATCTAATTTGCTTCATTCTCTTGATATCACTTGCTGAAAAGCATATCTAGATATGCTCAGTAGCTGCTGATTGGTTACTGCACATAGAGGCCTTGTGTGATTGGCTCACACATGTACATTGCTATTTCTTCAACAAAGGATATCTAAAGAATTGAGCAAATTAGATAATAGAAGTAAACTGGAAAGCTGTTTAAAATTGCATGCCCTATCTGAATCATGAAAGTTTATTTTTGACTAGACTGTCCCTTTAAAGGGACTTTTCTTTCGTGATTCAGATAGAGCATGAAATTTAAAGCAACTTTCTAATTTATTACTATTATCAAATTTTCTTCATTCTCTTGGTATCTTTAGTTGAAATGCAAGAATGTAAGTTAAGATGCCGGCCCATTTTTGGTGAACAACCTGGGTTGTCCTTGCTGATTGGTGGATAAATTCATCCAACAATAAAAAAGCCCGGTCCATAGTCCTGAACCAAAAAAAGCTTAGATGCCTTCTTTTTCAAATAAATATAGCAAGAGAACGAAGAAAAATTGATAATAGGAGTAAATTAGAAAGTTGCTTCAAATTGCATGCTCTATCTGAATCCTGAAAGAAAAAAAATGGGTTCAGTGTCCCTTTAAATATACAAATATGAAATTGTAGCCGATTCAACTAAATTTTCCTTTTAACTCAAAATGTTGTTCTTAAAATACCTATTATTGTGATGCATTAATAACACATTATCATTATTATTATTATAATAACAAAAACTGTATAAGATTAACTTCCCAAATAAGCCATAATATTTAAAAAAAAATATCAGAAACTTCAGCATTTATGATTAATGGATAGATCTGATGTTTATCACTATTGACAGTCTCACAAATTACATTATTGTTCTTATTAACAGCTGCTTGCACACTGCAACTGCTCTCAAAAAATACTGCAAGCAATTTCTCTCTATAGAAACCACTAGAGCATTGTACATATATTATCCCATTTACCTGTCAATATTTTGTAAATCTAGTAAAAAAAAAAGCTGATGATAAATCCATCTTTTTTTAACAGAAACATAAAAGCAATCCTCACACCAGGTTGAATTAATACCACTCGTCAGGACTTACTAGCAGGTCAGATTTTCAGGATTACCTTAGGTAAATGCACATTGGTAACCACGGATACTGGGCAGCTCATAACTAATGTAATTGATTTAATGGTTACGAGATATAGGAGTTAGATGTTAGGGCGGGACCAGTGGAGAGAGCCATATTTTGGGTGTTTAGATGTTAAGGGGACACTCAAGTCAAAATTAACTAACGCTGGTTTTAGGCTACCGCCGGTATTTTTTCAGCCGCGACTTTTCCATAACGCAGATCCCTTACGTCAATTGCGTATCCTATCTTTTCAATGGGATCTTCCTAACTCCGGTATTTAGAGTCGTGGCTGAAGTGAGCGTTAGAAATCTAACGACAAAACTCCAGCCGCAGAAAAAAGTCAGTAGTTAAGAGCTTTCTGGGCTAACGCCGGTTTATAAAGCTCTTAACTACTGTGCTCTAAAGTACACTAACACCCATAAACTACCTATGTACCCCTAAACCGAGGTCCCCCCACATCGCCGCCACTCAATTCAATTTTTTTAACCCCTAATCTGCCGACCGCCACCTACGTTATACTTATGTACCCCTAATCTGCTGCCTCTAACACCGCCGACCCCTATATTATATTTATTAACCCCTAACCTGCCCCCCACAACGTCGCTGCCAGCTACCTACAATAATTAACCCCTAGTCTGCCGACCGCAAAGAACCGCCACCTACATTATAGCTATGTACCCCTAATCTGCTGCCCCTAACACCCCCGACCCCTATATTATATTTATTAACCCCTAATCTGCCCCCCTCAACGTCGCCTCCACCTGCCTACACTTATTAACCCCTAATCTGCCGAGCGGATCTCACCGCTACTATAATAAAGTTATTAACCCCTAATCCGCCTCACTCCCGCCTCAATAACCCTATAATAAATAGTATTAACCCCTAATCTGCCCTCCCTAACATCGCCGACACCTAACTTCAATTATTAACCCCTAATCTGCCGACCGAATCTCGCTGCTATTCTAATAAATGGATTAACCCCTAAAGCTAAGTCTAACCCTAACCCTAACACCCCCCTAAGATAAATATAATTTAAATCTAACGAAATAAATTAACTCTTATTAAATAAATTATTCCTATTTAAAGCTAAATACTTACCTGTAAAATAAACCCTAATATAGCTACAATATAAATTATAATTATATTATAGCTATTTTAGGATTAATATTTATTTTACAGGTAACTTTGTATTTATTTTAACCAGGTACAATAGCTATTAAATAGTTAAAATAATTACAAAATTACCTGTAAAATAAATCCTAACCTAAGTTACAATTAAACCTAACACTACACTATCAATAAATAAATTAAATAAAATACCTACAATTACCTACAATTAAACCTAACACTACACTATCAATACATTAATTAAATACAATATATACAAATAAATACAATGAAATAAACTAACTAAAGTACAAAAAATAAAAAAGAACTAAGTTACAAAAAATAAAAAAATATTTACAAACATCAGAAAAATATTACAACAATTTTAAACTAATTACACCTACTCTAAGCACCCTAATAAAATAACAAAGACCCCCAAAATAAAAAAATGCCCTACCCTATTCTAAATTACAAAAGTTCAAAGCTCTTTTACCTTACCAGCCCTGAACAGGGCCCTTTGCGGGGCATGCCCCAAAGAATTCAGCTCTTTTGCCTGTAATAAAAAACATACAATACCCCCCCCCCAACATTACAACCCACCACCCACATACCCCTAATCTAACCCAAACCCCCCTTAAATAAACCTAACACTAAGCCCCTGAAGATCTTCCTACCTTGTCTTCACCATGCCAGGTATGACCGATCGTTCCAGGCTCCGAAATCTTCATCTAAGCCCAAGCGGGGGCTAGACATCCATCATCCGACGGCTGAAGAAGTCCAGAAGAGGCTCCAAAGTCTTCATCCTATCCGGGAAGAAGAGTAGATCCGGACTGGCAACCATCTTCTTCCAAGCGGCATCTTCTATCTTCATCCGTTCTATTGGAACAGCCAATAGAATGCGAGCTCAATCTGATTGGCTGATTGAATAATCCAATCGGATTGAACTTGCCCCTGAAGATCTCCCTACCTTGAGTCGTCTTCACCCAGCCGAGCCAAATTCTTCATCCAAGCGGAGCAAGAAGAGGTCCTCCATCCGGTAGAAGTCTTCATCCAAGCGGGGCAGAAGAGGTCTTCCATCCGATTGAAGTCTTCATCCAAGCGGAATCTTCTATCGTCATCCATTGGAGCGGAGCGGCAGCATCCTGAAGACCTCTGACGCGGAACATCCATCCTGGATGACGTCATTTAAAGGAACCGTCATTCGTCGTTCAGTCGTCGACCAGGATGGATGTTCCGCGTCGGAGGTCTTCAGGATGCTGCCGCTCCACTCCGGATGGATGACGATAGAAGATTCCGCTTGGATGAAGACTTCAATCGGATGGAACACCTCTTCTGCCCCGCTTGGATGAAGACTTCTACTGGATGGAGCACCTCTTCTTGCTCCGCTTGGATGAAGAATTTGGCTCGGCTGGGTGAAGACGACTCAAGGTAGGGAGATCTTCAGGGGCTTAGTGTTAGGTTTATTTAAGGGGGGTTTCGGTTAAATTAGGGGTATGTGGGTGGTGGGTTGTAATGTTGGGGGGGGTATTGTATGTTTTTTTTTACAGGCAAAAGAGCTGAACTTCTTGGGGCATGCCCCGCAAAGGGCCCTCTTTTCAGGGCTAGTAAGGTAAAAGAGCTTTGAACTTTAGTAATTTAGAATAGGGTAGGGCATTTTTTTATTTTGGGGGGCTTTGTTATTTTATTAGGGGGCTTAGAGTAGGTGTAATTAGTTTAAAATTGTTGTACTATATTTCTAATGTTTGTAAATATTTTTTTATTTTTTGTACTTTAGTTAGTTTATTTCATTGTATTTATTTGTAGGAATTGTATTTAATTTATTTATTGATAGTGTAGTGTAAGGTTTAATTGTAGATAATTATAGGTATTTTATTTAATTAATTTATTGATAGTGTAGTGTTAGGTTTAATTGTAACTTAGGTTAGGATTTATTTTACAGGTAAATTTGTAATTATTTTAACTATTTTAGCTATTAAATAGTTCTTAAGTATTTAATAGCTGTTGTACCTGGTTAAAATAAATACAAAGTTACCTGTAAAATAAATATTAATCCTAAAATAGCTATAATATAAATATAATTTATATTGTAGCTATATTAGGATTTATTTTACAGGTAAGTATTTAGCTTTAAAACCGAATAATTTATTTAATAAGAGTTAATTAATTTCGTTAGATTAAAATTATATTTAATTTAGGGGGGTGTTAGTGTTAGGGTTAGACTTAGCTTTAGGGGTTAATACATTTATTAGAATAGCGGTGAGCTCCAGTCGGCAGATTAGGGGTTAATAATTGAAGTTAGGTGTCGGCGATGTTAGGGAGGGCAGATTAGGGGTTAATACTATTTATTATAGGGTTAATGAGGCGGATTAGGGGTTAATAACTTTAGTATAGTAGCGGTGCGGTCCGCTCGGCAGATTAGGGGTTAATAAGTGTAGGCAGGTGGAGGCGACGTTGAGGGGGGCAGATTAGGGGTTAATAAATATAATATAGGGGTCGGTGGTGTTAGGGGCAGCAGATTAGGGGTACATAGCTATAATGTAGGTGGCGGCTCTTTGCGGTCGGCAGATTAGGGGTTAATTATTGTAGGTAGCTGGCTGCGACGTTGTGGGGGGCAGGTTAGGGGTTAATAAATATAATATAGGGGTCGGCGGTGTTAGGGGCAGCAGATTATGGGTACATAAGTATAACGTAGGTGGCGGTCAGCAGATTAGGGGTTAAAAAAATTTAATCGAGTGTCGGCGATGTGGGGGGGCCTCGGTTTAGGGGTACATAGGTAGTTTATGGGTGTTAGTGTAATTTAGAGCACAGTAGTTAAGAGCTTTATGAACCGGCGTTAGCCCAGAAAGCTCTTAACTCCTGACTTTTTTCTGCGGCTGGAGTTTTGTCGTTAGATTTCTAACGCTTACTTCAGACACGACTCTAAATACCGGAGTTAGAAAGATCCCATTGAAAAGATAGGATACGCAATTGACGTAAGGGGATCTGCGGTATGGAAAGTCGCGGCTGAAAAGTGAGCGTTAGACCCTTTTTTGAATGACTCCAAATACCGGCGGTAGCCTAAAACCAGCGTTAGGAGCATCTAACGCTGGTTTTCACGGCTACCGCCAAACTCCAAATCTAGGCCCTAGGATTTATTTTACAGGTAAGTATTTAGCTTTAAATAGGATTAATTTATTTAATAAGAATTAATTTCGTTAGATTTAAATTATATTTAAGTTAGGGGGGTGTTAGTGTTAGGGTTAGACTTAGCTTTAGGGGTTAATACATTTATTAGAATAGCGGTGAGCTCCAGTCGGCAGATTAGGGGTTAATGTTTGAAGTTAGGTGTCGGCGATGTTAGGGAGGGCAGATTAGGGGTTAATGCTATTTATTATAGGGTTAGTGAGGCATATTAGGGGTTAATAACTTTATTATAATAGCGGCGCGGTCCGGTCGGCAGATTAGGGGTTAATAAGTGTAGGCAGGTGGAGGCGACGTTGTGGGGGGCAGATTAGGGGTTAATAAATATATAATAGAGGGGTTGGCGGTGTTAGGGACAGCAGATTAGGGGTACATAGGGATAATGTAAGTAGCGGCGGTTTATGGAGCGGCAGATTAGGGGTTAATCATAATATGCAGGGGTCAGCGATAGCGGGGGCGACAGATTAGGGGTTAATAAGTGTAAGGTTAGGGGTGTTTAGACTCGGGGTACATGTTAGAGTGTTAGGTGCAGACGTAGGAAGTGTTTCCCCATAGCAAACAATGGGGCTGCGTTAGGAGCTGAACGCGGCTTTTTTGCAGGTGTTAGGTTTTTTTTCAGCTCAAACAGCCCCATTGTTTTCTATGGGGGAATCGTGCACGAGCACGTTTTTGAAGCTGGCCGCTTCCGTAAGCAACTCTGGTATCGAGAGTTGCAGTTGCGTTAAATATGCTCTACGCTCCTTTTTTGGAGCCTAAAGCAGCCATTCTGTGGACTCTCAATACCAGAGTTATTTTAAAGGTGCGGCCAGAAAAAAGCCAGCGTTAGCTACGCGGGTCGTTACCGACAAAACTCTAAATCTAGCCGATTGAGCATACAATTGTAAGAATTTTTCCAATTTACTTAAATTATCACATTTTGCACAATATCTTTATATGCACACTTTTTGAGGCACCAGCTCATACTGAAGATGTGCACAAGCTCACAGGGTATACATATACTAGTCTGTGAGTGGCTGATGTCTGTCACATGAAACAAGGGGCTGTCAACTGGGAGAAAAAAAAATTGCCAGAAAAAAATCTACTGCTTTTGTGAAATTCAGAGTGTTATTGCATTGTCTTTTTATTATGCACGTGTTAATTATGCAATTCTGCTGTATTTAACATTCCTTTAAGAGGGGTACTTTGCAATATGTTGAATGTTTTGTGAGTATTTGGTGTAACGAAAGGTTATGGTAGTAGATTAAATATATTTGGGGGGCAAGTCAGATATACTATTTTTGAAAGTTCGGTGCAATCATGATTACTGTCAACTGTGTTGGGGCAGGGTTGGATTTGGGGTTGAATAAAGTGGGGTTCAGCCCATTTAGGGTTAATGGCCAATAATGCTAGTACCTATGTTATATATCGTACCTATGTTATATAATTACCATGACCCTATTATAGCAGCTAGGTTGAGTAGGTCCGTGGCAGCTGATAAAAGCAAGAAAGGAGCTTCATTTATTTGATTTGCAGTAACTGAATTGAACTGACCAGGATGAAAACTTGTCAGTAAAACAAACTCATTCTTAAAAATTGCTAATGCTAAATCTCATTAATAGTTGCTGAATATTAACGATAATTGTTAGATATGTGCGCAAACATAAAAATATATATTTTTTGTTTCTTTAAAGATTTGGTCAATCAGTAAGGCTGAATTTTGACAACATTATTTATTTGTTAATGGGAATTTGTTAACCCCATATTTCCAAAAGTGAAAATTCTTCACAGAAGCAAAGAAGCAGCTGCACAGCAGCCAAAACTAAAGGGATATGAAATCCAAAATGTTTAATTCATGATTTAGACAGAACATACAATTGTAAACAACTATCCAATGCACTTCAATTTCAAATTTGCAGAATTCTATTGGTATCCTTTGTTGAAGGAGCAGTAATTCACTACTGGAAGCTAGCTGAGCACATAGGCTAAACTTGCTCCCAGTAGTGCATTACTGCTCCTAAGCCTACCTAGGTATGCTTTTCAACAAAGGATTCCAAGACAATGAAGCAAATTAGATAATAGAAGATTTTTTGAACTGCATGCTTTATCTGAAATATGAAAGTTTAATTTTGACCTTACTGTCTCTTTAAATAAAAAGTGCTACTGCTACTGCATCAGGCCATCAGCAGCACAAAAACTATTTTTATTATCAATATTATTATTATTACAATGATAATTATTAATATTGGCCAAGAATAAATGTAAAGTTAACATACGTGTTGGCTCACACAAGACAAAAGCATTGCTAGATAACAAAGCAAAGCTGTTAAGTAGCACTTCCCTTCCCTCAACCCCTAGTCATTCGATCGAAGGAAAAGAAGAGAAAGGAAACAATACAAGGTGCCTGAGGTTTATATAAAAAACTATCTGAAAAACAGGGAGGGCCGTGGACTCACTGTGTCAAGAAATAAATAAATGTATCAGGTAAGCATAAACTTTGTTTTCTTTCTTAAGACACGGTGAGTCCAGGGATCATCAATTACTGTTGAGAATCAATACCCAAGTTAGAGGACACAGATGATACGGGAGGGCAAGACAGGTAACTTAAACAGAAGGCACCACAGCTCACAGAACCTTTCTCCCAAAAGAAGCCTCAACCGAGGCAAAAGTATCAAATTTATAGAATTTAGTTGTCACATTCGATCCGCTCATCGCCGTGTCACCGTGGCTCACAGATCTCTTCTGTGTCACGTCACGTTGCCTAGCAACGTGACGCGGTTCTCTGTACCTCCTCCTGACGTCGACGTCTCTCTCTCCCTTCAAAAGACCAGCGGGAGATCTTCTCGGTGCCTGTTTGTCTTCCTGAAATCCTGAACTTGTGAGTACTTGGTCATTCTGGCTTCTGATATTTTTACTTTTGCCTGCCTGACATGTTATTACCTATCCCACGAATTGCCTTCTGGATTCATTCACCCTTGTCTTCCTGACTATTCATGTGCTTATGCTAACCTGCTTAAAAGGACATTTGCTTTATCAAACCTGCTAAAAGGAATATTTCAGTTTGTTTTCTAACCTACTTAAAGGGACATTTGCTTTATCAAACCTGCTAAAAGGATTACCTCTCTGTTTGTTTGCTAACCTGCTTAAAGGGACATTTGCTTTATCAAACCTGCTAAAAGGATTACCTCTCTGTTTGTTTGCTAACCTGCTTAAAGGGACATTTGCTTTATCAAACCTGCTAAAAGGAATACCTCTCTGTTTGTTTGCTAACCTACTTAAAGGGACATTTGCTTATTCCAAACCTGTTGAAAGGATTACTTCTCTGTTTGTTTGTTAACCTGCTTAAAGGGACATTTGCTTTATCCAATTTTACAAAAAGGAATACTTATATGTTTGCTTTCTAACCTACTTAAAGGGACATTTGCTTTTATCTTTCCTGAGTGGGTCACGTCCTGGATATTTCTCAGTGTGCTAGCGTGTGTTTTACTTTTCACGCTAGCAGTTGGGTTGAATCCTGGGCTGACCCTTTACGGCTGATAGTACAAACGGGCCAAAAATGGACCCCACTGAATTATCCATGGCCGTGACCCACCAGGGACAGTTATTGGAATCTCATGCTACCCACTTGCAATCCTTGGACGCAAAGTTGGATCAGATAACTACTTTACTTCAGAATATGGCTGCTCCTATTCCTCCAAATCCTATTCCTTTGGAGCCCTCTCCTCCTACGAATCCTACCAATCAGTCACAAGGTCAACTCAGTCCGAGGATACCCCTTCCAGACAAATATGATGGGAATCCTGAGGATTGTAGAGGTTTTCTGAATCAGTGTCGCCTTCATTTTCGGAATAGTCCTCTTCTCTTTGCAATCCCCTCTTCTAGAATCACTTTCCTTATATCCTTAATGAAAGGTAGAGCCTTAGCCTGGGTATCACCTTTGCTAGAAAAGAATGATCCAATACTCCAGGATGTGGATACATTCCTCTCTGTCTTTTCTAATGTCTTCGATAAACCGGGGAGGTCCGCCGCTGCTGAAGCTTCCCTCCTAGATTTACGACAGGGTGGTCAATCTGTATCTCAATATGCCATTGAATTTCGCACCCTAGCTTCTGAGACTACTTGGAATCAGGGAGCTCTTAGAGCAGCTTTTCATAAAGGACTCTCTGAACGTCTCAAAGATGAGTTGGTCTATCGTGAACTTCCAGAATCTCTAGAAGCTTTAATAAATCTTTGTATTTGCCTCGATTCCAGATACCGCGAATGCCAACAAGTAAGAGAAAGAAGTCAGAAATCTTCTAATCGACCTGTTCGTCTGTTTCCTCGCCTCTCTAACCCTGTAACTCCCGCTTCTCCACCTTCCGACCAGGCTGAACCAATGGAAATAGGCACCATTAGATTAACCGAAACTGAACGTCTGAGGAGACGCTCTCTTGGACTGTGTTTGTACTGTGGCCTTAAAGGACATTTATTAAAGGATTGTCCTACCAGACCGCTAAAAGCCAGGGCTTAACTTCTGTCCAGGGAGCTGAGTTGAGCCAAATAGGATTTCATTCCCTCAATAATAAACTTTTTGTTCCGGTTTCTCTTCAAATTGGAGAAGACAAGATTCATGCTCAAGCCCTTATTGACTCGGGTGCTGGAGGAGTCTTCATCGATTCCACATTTGTAACTTCTCACTCTATTCCTTTAAGTAGAAAGGAGTATCCTATTCCTGTCTCCACTGTTAGTGGAGATCCTTTGGGTCCCGGACTTATCCAGTTTGCTACTAGACCCATTCTCTTTTCTGTAGGAATTCTTCATTCGGAGACAATATGTTTTGACGTTATCTCGACTCCTCAATTTCCCATAATTTTGGGTCTTCCCAGGCTCCAGTTACATAATCCTGTTTTCTCTTGGACTCAAGGCAAACTCACTTCCTGGGGATCTGCATGTAAAAATAGTTGTCTTCAAATACCCACTAAAGTGCCTCTCACTATTGCTCTCACTACTGACACTTCTGGGTCGTTACCCGCACCTTATCAAGATTTTGTTGATGTTTTTTCCAAGAAAGAAGCAGAACGTCTTCCTCCTCACCGTCCTTTTGATTGTCCCATTGATCTTCTTCCTGGTGCCACCTACCCTCGTGGCAAGACGTATCCGCTCTCAAGGCCTGAGAATAAAGCCTTGGAGGAATATATCCAAGATAGTTTGGCTAGAGGTTTTATTCTGCCTTCCTCTTCTCCTCTAGGGGCAGGTTTCTTTTTTGTGGGAAAAAAGGATGGAGGTTTGCGACCTTGTATTGATTACCGGGGTTTGAATCAAATCACAGTCAAGAATAGTTACCCCTTACCCCTTATTCCTGAACTGTTCACCTATCTTCAAGGAGCTACAATATTTACCAAACTGGATCTTCGTGGTGCGTACAATCTTATCCGTATGCGCAAGGGTGATGAATGGAAAACAGCCTTTAACAATCGTTTTGGCCATTATGAGTATCTGGTCATGCCTTTTGGGCTATGGAATGCCCCTGCTGTGTTTCAACACTTTGTGAACGAGATTTCTTGAACACTTTTGTCATCATATATCTTGACGATATTCTAATTTTTTCTAAAAATTATCAAGATCATGTGCACCATGTCAGGAGAGTTTTGCAACGGCTAAGAGACAATCATTTGTTTGCCAAATTGGAGAAATGTTCTTTTCATCAAAAATCCATACCCTTCTTGGGTTATGTAATATCTGAATCTGGATTTGAAATGGATCCAACTAAACTTTCTTCCATTTTGGATTGGCCTAGAACTGATTCTCTTACATCTCTACAACGTTTTCTCGGCTTCGCCAGTTATTACAGGAAATTTATCAAAGGTTTTGCAACTTTTACTACTCTTACTTCTCTCACTAAAAAGGGGCAAAACTGTAAAGATTGGCCTCCAGAGGCTATTAAGGCTTTTGAGTCTCTCAAAGAAGCTTTTTCTTCTGCGCCCATACTCCGCCACCCAAATCCGGATTTTCAATTCATATTAGAAGTGGATGCTTCTTCTGTGGCTGCTGGGGCTGTTCTCTCTCAATGAATACCGGACACAGGAAAGATTCATCCTGTAGGTTTCTATTCCAGGAAATTTACCACTTCCGAATTAAACTACGATGTAGGCAATAAAGAGTTACTTGCCATCAAGATGGCTCTGGACGAATGGAGGATTACCATTTTCCATACTCACAGATCATAAAAATCTTCTTTATCTCCAAACTGCCAAACGATTGAATTCCAGACAGGCTCGTTGGTCTCTATTTTTCTCACGTTTTCATTACAATCTTTCTTATATACCTGGTTCTAAAAATATAAAAGCAGATGCTCTTTCCAGACAATTTCAATCTACCTCTACTCCTGAATCTGGTACCATCCTTCAACCACATAAAGTCATAGCACAGTTATCAACTTCTTGCTTACTGGATTTACAGACTGCTCAAAAGGACCTTCCTTCGTCCTGCAAACCTCCTGATGGTTTACTGTTTGTCCCAGAAAACCTTCGCTCCAAGATCCTACATTGGGCCCATGATAGTCCTCTCTCCGGACATCCTGGCATCAGTAACACTGCTCGGAATCTCAAACAGTATGTCTGGTGGCCTACTCTCACTCAAGATGTTAAAGACTATGTATCTGTTTGCACACAATGTGCTACCAATAAGACTCCTCGTCAACTTCCTTCTGGTTTGCTTCAGCCTTTGCCCATTCCTCACCAACCCTGGACCCATTTGTCTATGGACTTTATTACTGACCTTCCTCTTTCTGCTGGAAACAACACTATTTGGGTGGTTGTCGACAGGTTCACTAAGACAGCTCATTTCATTCGTTTGCCTGGCCTACCCTCTGCCAAAAGACTTTCTGAGTTTTTTCTTTTGCATATTGTGAAATTACATGGGTTTCCTCTGGATATCGTCTCCGATAGAGGAGTACAATTTGTTTCTCGGTTCTGGAAATGGCTCTGCAAACATTTTGGTACTACTGTCTCTTTGTCTACTTCACATCATCCGCAGTCTAATGGCCAGACGGAAAGAGTTAACCAGTGTCTGGAGACTTATCTTAGACATTATGTGGACCATCATCACTCTAATTGGACTCGTTATCTTCCTTTGGCAGAGTTGGCTCATAATGCCCGATACAATTCGTCTCTTCAATCTTCTCCCTTTTATGCAGCTTACGGATTTCAACCCAGAACATTTCCTCTGCATACTACTTCCACTGAAAATTCTGCTTCTGATCAAACTGCTCAGAGATTAACTCGCCATTGGCGGATGATACGTCGTCTTCTATCCAAAGCCTCTAATCGATATAAGCTCTTTGTGGATCGCCGACGGAAGAAAGCTCCCAAATATCGTCCTGGGGACAAGGTTTGGATTTCTACTCGTTATCTTCATCTCAAACAACCTTCTACTAAATTGGGTCCATGATATGTGGGTCCTTTCCGAATACTGGGTCAAGTTTGTTCTACTTCATACCGAGTTGCTCTTCCCAAAACTCTCAAGGCTCACCCTGTCTTCCATGTTTCTCTTCTGAAACCTGTGATATCTAATAGATATGCTAAGTCTCTGCCCAAGCCTCAACCTCTCTGGGTACAGGGACAACCTGAGTTTGAGGTTAATCACATTCTGGATTCCAAGCTTCGTGGCAAGAAATTATACTATCTCATCCATTGGAAGGGCTATCCAGTCACGGAGCGGACTTGGGAACCAGCCCAACAGGTACACGCCCCTGCTTTGATTAAGGCTTTCCACAAAATTTATCCTGCTAGGCCTGGTCCTGTCCCCCGGAGGGGTCCTTGAGGGGGGGTGCTGTCACATTCGATCCGCTCATCGCCGTGTCACATGACTCACGGATCTCTTCTGTGTCACGTCACGTTGCCTAGCAACGTGATGCGGTTCTCTGTACCTCCTCCTGACGTCGACGTCTCTCTCTCCCTTCAAAAGACCGGCGGGAGATCTTCTCGGTGCCCGTTTGTCTTCCTGAAATCTGAACTTGTGAGTACTTGGTAATTCTGGCTTCTGATATTTTTACTTTTGCCTGCCTGACATGTTATTACCTATCCCACGAATTGCCTTCTGGATTCATTCACCCTTGTCTTCCTGACTATTCATGTGCTTATGCTAACCTGCTTAAAAGGACATTTGCTTTATCAAACCTGCTAAAAGGAATATTTCAGTTTGTTTTCTAACCTACTTAAAGGGACATTTGCTTTATCAAACCTGCTAAAAGGATTACCTCTCTGTTTGTTTGCTAACCTGCTTAAAGGGACATTTGCTTTATCAAACCTGCTAAAAGGATTACCTCTCTGTTTGTTTGCTAACCTGCTTAAAGGGACATTTGCTTTATCAAACCTGCTAAAAGGAATACCTCTCTGTTTGTTTGCTAACCTGCTTAAAGGGACATTTGCTTATTCCAAACCTGCTGAAAGGATTACTTCTCTGTTTGTTTGTTAACCTGCTTAAAAGGACATTTGCTTTATCCAATTCTACAAAAAGGAATACTTATCTGTTTGCTTTCTAACCTACTTAAAGGGACATTTGCTTTTATCTTTCCTGAGTGGGTCACGTCCTGGATATTTCTCAGTGTGCTAGCGTGTGTTTTACTTTTCACGCTAGCAGTTGGGTTGAATCCTGGGCTGACCCTTTACGGCTGATATTGGTAAAAGTGTGCAAAGGAGACCAAGTCGCATGCCTTACAAATCTGTTCAATAGAGGCCTCATTCTTGAAGGCCCAAAAAGAAGACACCGCCCTAGTGGAATGAGAGATGACATTTCTACTAGATCCACATACCATATCCTGCGAGGCCACGCAGGAGCTATAAGAATCACTGATGCTCTCTCCTGCTTGATTCCAGCGATGATTCGCAGAAGTAGAGCAAACGGAGGAAGTAGATATGCCAACCTGAAGTTCCAAGGAACTGCCAGAGCATCTATCAGAAAAGCTTGAGGGTCTCTCGACCTCGAGCCATACCTTGGGAGTTGGTGTTCTGATGAGACGCCATCAGATCCAATTCCGGTAATCCCCATTTGGTTGTTTACCTGGAGAACACTTCCGGATGGAGTTCCACTCCCTGGGATGGAAAATCTGTCTGCTCAGGAAGTCCACTTCCCAATTGTCCACTCCTGGAATGTGGATGGCAGATAGACAGCAATTGTGAATATATCCTATACATGCATACATAGGAGATATTTGAATACCCTTATTCCACTCTTTGTATTTTGTTTTAAAACTTTTAAACTTTTTAATAAATATCATTTTTTTTTTAAAAAAAACTAAATTTGAGTGGTAACACCTTACCTACCTGTGTTGACTGATATCCTATTGGAGTACAATCATCAGTACTTCCCTGCACCTGGATCATGTACATTGGGAGAACCTTAGTGGGGTGAGCTGATACACCTTTCCTAAATTGGTCAGCCTGCTTCTACCAGCACATTGGTGTGCTTGGTCAGTATGTGAGTACCCATTTGGCATTTACAATTATATATGGTTATACTCTGATTGATCTGCACATATAGTGCTTTTTGTCTATGCTTCATATATTTACTGCAGCACATGGAAAATCCTAGCTGTGGGTGAGCTGTTACACCCGATAATTCTACAGCCTGCACCTACTAGCACATTGGTGTGCCCTACTAATATGTGAGTACCCATTTGGCTATATTATATCGTGTTCATATATGTATTTGATGATCATACACATGAGGCGCCCCTCTGTTCTTTTCTGTACTCTCTTTTTACTTGGTCTACAGATAATCTTGAGAGGTGAAACCTGCCCCTGGGAGGAAAGGTCTTGAACTCTAACCTGTACCCCTGGGAAACTATGTCCACTGCACCCGTGAACATCCCGTTCCCAAGCTTGCGCAAACTGAGAAAGTCTGCCCCCTACTTGATCCGATCCCGGATCAGGGGCAAACCCTTCATGCTTACTGGGATTCAGCTGCAGGTTTCTTGGATTGCTTCCCCTTGTTCCAAGACTGACCTGGCAAGAGGGCTTGGATTGTTCCTGCTTGGTAGATGCAGGGGAAGACTTACCTCTGAAGTTACGAAAGGAACAAAAATTATTCTGACACCCCTTTGATTTATTCTTTTTGTCTTGAGGCAGAAAGAATCCTTTACCACCTGTGATATCAGAGATAATCTCGTCCAAGGCTGGCCCCAAACAAAGTCTTACCCTTGAAGGTTATAGCCAAAAGTTTAGATTTAGAAGAAACGACACCTAAAACTTCACATCCTCCTTGCACTGAAGACAAAGAGAATGACTGGGGGTTGTGGGAAGGGAAGTGATACTTAACAGCTTTGCTGTGGTGCTCTTTACCTCCTCCTGCTGGCCAGGAGTGATATTCCCAACAGTTATTGATAATCTGTGGACTCACCGTGTCTTAAGAAAGAAATAAGCCCGATTTATGAAGAGCCATGCGGACAAGGTTTTAACCAGGAGTAACTGTCTGCATGCATTCATGGCATCCGGATCAGCATCCTCTGCTGGAATTTAACATTACACAAGCAATCACGTGTGCAACCAACTCTGCCTCCTGTTCACACACAAGGTGTGAGCTGGGCTTGTCAGTCATCCTAAAGAAGTCTAGCCTTTCTGACGATCACAACCTCTGAGGTTAAGCAGTGGTCATACAAAAACAGCCCCTAAAGCTACTTACACAGTTTTATAAATGAGGGCCATGGTGTAAATTTGAGCTTCTGAAACCTTTCCTGTCTGAATAATGTAAATCTTGATTTCTGAAACCTTTCCCACCTGCAGAAAAGATACTCCCACCTATAGAGTAACGGTTTTAATCATATGAAGGAACATATTTTTGATACTCATCATTGTTCCTTTGTATATCTGTTAATGGGACTGCATGTTTTGCTTTTTTAAACAAATAAAAAATTATAAAAAATTTATGATTTTTTTGCATTAGTCCAAGGGGCCTAGTTATCAAGCCGTCAACCTCAAATACGCTGGAATTCCGCATCGTATTTGTGGCGAGGCTGATACGCAATAGTTATCAAAGGCTTGAGACCGGCAAAAGTAGAATTTTGTGACGTAAGCATCGATCCGCCGGACTCAGTCCGACACAGATCGATTCTTACGTCACTCCAGATGTTCCGCACACAAGTGCGGCACATTCTCACTACTTTTGCTAGTTATCAAAAAACTAGCAGGTACGCTCTGCACTTTTACGGCCCAGCGTACCTGGTTTTCAATCCGCCACCCCTGGAGGCGGCGGATCCCATAGGAATCAATGGGAGTCTGACCATAGCGAAAGTACAAGTTCGCTGCTGACAGACATCCCATTGATTTCTATGGGAGCTGTCTACACCTAACACCCTAACATGTACCCCGAGTCTAAACACCACTAATCTGTCCCCCCTACACCGCCACAACTAAATAAAGTTATTACCCCCTAAACCGCCGCTCCCGGAGCCCACCGCAAGCTACTCTATACATATTAACCCCTAAACCGCCGCTCCCGGAGCCCACCGCAACTATAATAAATGCATTAACCCCTAAACCGCCGCTCCCTGAACCCGCCGCAACCTATATTAAATGTATTAACCCCTATCCTGCCCCCCCTACACCGTCGCCACCTATAATAAATTTATTAAACCCTAATCTGCCCCCCCTACACCGTCGCCACCTATAATAAATTTATTAACCCCTATCCTGCCCCCCACTATGCCGCCGCCACTGTAATAAAATTATTAACCCCTAAACCTAAGTCTAACCCTAACCCTAACGCCCCCCTAACTTAAATATTAATTAAATAAATCTAAATAAATTAACTCTTATTAACTAAATGAATCCTATTTAAAACTAAATACTTACCTTTAAAATAAACCCTAATATAGCTACAATATAAATAATAATTATATTCTAGCTATCTTAGGATTTATATTTATTTTACAGGTACCTTTCAATTTATTTTAACTAGGTACAATAGCTATTAAATAGTTATTAACTATTTAATAGCTTACCTAGCTAAAATAAAGAGAAATGTACCTGTTAAATAAATCCTAACCTAAGTTACAATTACACCTAACACTACACTATACTTTAATAAATTATTCCTATTTAAAAATAAATACTTACCTGTAAAATAAACCCGAAGATAGCTACAATATAATTAATAATTATATTATAGCTATCTTAGGATTTATATTTATTTTACAGGTAACTTTGTATTTATTTTAGCTAGTTAGAATAGTTATTAAATAGTTATTAACTATTTAATAACTACCTAGCTAAAAGAAATACAAAATTACCTGTAAAATAAATCCTAACTTAAGTTACAATTAAACCTAATACTACACTATCATTAAATTAATTAAATAAACTACCTACAAATAACTACAATTAAATACAATTACATAAACTAACTAAAGTACAAAAAATAAAAAAAGCTAAGTTACAAAAAATAAAAAAATAAGTTACAAACATGTTAAAAAATATTACAACAATTTTAAGCTACTTACACCTAATCTAAGCCCCCTAATAAAATAACAAACCCCCCCAAAATAAAAAAATGCCCTACCCTATTCTAAATTAAATAAATTTCAAAGCTCTTTTACCTTACCAGCCCTTAAAAGGGCCATTTGTGGGGGCATGCCCCAAAGAAAACAGCTCTTTTGCCTGTAAAAGAAAAATACAACCCCCCCCAACATTAAAACCCACCACCCACATACCCCTAATCTAACCCAAACCCCCCTTACAAAAACCTAACACTAATCCCCTGAAGATCATCCTACCTTTAGTTGTCTTCACTCAGCAGAGCCACCGATGGAACTGAAGAGGACATCCGGAGCGGAAGAAGTTAATCCTCCAAGCGGCGCTGAAGAAATCTTCCATCCGATGAAGTCATCATCCAGGCGGCGCTGAAGAAAAGTCTTCGATCCGGCCGATGTCATCTTCAAAGAGGCGCTGAAGAGGTCTTCTATCCGGGCAAAGTCATCTTCCAAGCCGGGTCTTGAATCTTCCTTCCGCCGACGCGGAACCACCTTCTTCACCGACGGACTACGACGAATGACGGCTCCTTTAAGGGACGTCATCCAAGATGGCGTCCCCTCAATTCCGATTGGCTGATAGGATTCTATCAGCCAATCGGAATTAAGGTAGGAAAATTCTGATTGGCTGATGGAATCAGCCAATCAGATTCAAGTTCAATCCGATTGGCTGATCCAATCAGCCAATCAGATTGAGCTCGCATTCTATTGGCTGATCGGAACAGCCAATAGAATGCGAGCTCAATCTGATTGACTGATTCCATCAGCCAATCAGATTTTTCCTACCTTAATTTCCGATTGGCTGATAGAATCCTATCAGCCAATCGGAATTGAGGGGACGCCATCTTGGATGACGTCCCTTAAAGGAGCCGTCATTCATCGTAGTCCGTCGGTGAAGAAGGTGGTTCCGCGTCGGTGGAAGGAAGATTCAAGACCCGGCTTGGAAGATGACTTCGCCCGGATAGAAGACCTCTTCAGCGCCTCTTTGAAGATGACATCGGCCGGATCGAAGACTTTTCTTCAGCACCGCCTGGATGATGACTTCATCGGATGGAAGATTTCTTCAGCGCCGCTTGGAGGATTAACTTCTTCCGCTCCGGATGTCCTCTTCAGTTCCATCGGTGGCTCGGCTGAGTGAAGACAACTAAAGGTTGGATGATCTTCAGGGGATTAGTGTTAGGTTTTTGTAAGGGGGGTTTGGGTTAGATTAGGGGTATGTGGGTGGTGGGTTTTAATGTTGGGGGG
Organism: Bombina bombina; assembly: GCF_027579735.1. Classification (NCBI taxonomy): domain Eukaryota; kingdom Metazoa; phylum Chordata; class Amphibia; order Anura; family Bombinatoridae; genus Bombina; species Bombina bombina. The sequence continues at coordinate 645,921,660 of NC_069500.1, read as the reverse complement.
GGTTGTATTTTTCTTTTACAGGCAAAAGAGCTGTTTTCTTTGGGGCATGCCCCCACAAATGGCCCTTTTAAGGGCTGGTAAGGTAAAAGAGCTTTGAAATTTATTTAATTTAGAATAGGGTAGGGCATTTTTTTTATTTTGGGGGGGTTTGTTATTTTATTAGGGGGCTTAGATTAGGTGAAAGTATCTTAAAATTGTTGTAATATTTTTAACATGTTTGTAACTTATTTTTTTATTTTTTGTAACTTAGCTTTTTTATTTTTTGTACTTTAGTTAGTTTATGTAATTGTATTTAATTGTAGTTATTTGTAGGTAGTTTATTTAATTAATTTAATGATAGTGTAGTATTAGATTTAATTGTAACTTAAGTTAGGATTTATTTTACAGGTAATTTTGTATTTCTTTTAGCTAGGTAGTTATTAAATAGTTAATAACTATTTAATAACTATTCTAACTAGCTAAAATAAATACAAAGTTAACTGTAAAATAAATATAAATCCTAAGATAGCTACAATATAATTATTAATTATATTGTAGCTGTCTTCAAGGTTTATTTTACAGGTAAGTATTTATTTTTAAATAGGAATAATTTATTAAAGTATAGTGTAGTGTTAGGTGTAATTGTAACTTAGGTTAGGATTTATTTAACAGGTACATTTCTCTTTATTTTAGCTAGGTAAGCTATTAAATAGTTAATAACTATTTAATAGCTATTGTACCTGGTTAAAATAAATTGAAAGGTACCTGTAAAATAAAAATAAATCCTAAGATAGCTAGAATATAATTATTATTTATATTGTAGCTATATTAGGGTTTATTTTAAAGGTAAGTATTTAGTTTTAAATAGGATTCATTTAGTTAATAAGAGTTAATTTATTTAGATTTATTTAATTAATATTTAAGTTAGGGGGGCGTTAGGGTTAGGGTTAGACTTAGGTTTAGGGGTTAATAATTTTATTACAGTGGCGGCGGTGTAGTGGGGGGCAGATTAGGGGTTAATAAATTTATTATAGGTGGCGACGGTGTAGGGGGGGCAGGATAGGGGTTAATAAATTTATTATAGGTGACGACGGTGTAGGGGGGGCAGGATAGGGGTTAATAGGTTTAGTATAGGTTGCGGCGGGTTCAGGGAGCGGCGGTTTAGGGGTTAAACTATTTATTTAGTTGTGGAGAGGTGCGGGATCAGCAGGATAGGGGTTAATAATTTTATAATAGAGGGCGACGGTGTAGGGGGGGCAGGATAGGGATTACTAGGTATACTGTAGGTGGCAGCGGTGTCCGGGAGCGGCGGTTTAGGGGTTAATACATTTATAAGAGTTGCGGCAGGGTCTAGGAGCGGCGGTTTAGGGGTTAATACATTTATAAGAGTTGCGGCAGGGTCTAGGAGCGGCGGTTTAGGGGTTAGTAACTTTATTGAGTTGCGGGAGGCTCCGGGGGCGCCGGTATAGGGGGTAGAACAGTGTAGTTTAGTGTGAGTGCTTAGTGACAGGCTAGCAATAAAGCTGGGAAAAAGCCGAAGGGCAGCGAGATCGGATGAGTGATAACTGCCACAGTCCGCTGCTCATCGCCCCACGGCTTTTTGACAGCTTTATTTGATAACTTAGGCATATTTTTTAAGGTCCGCGGCGGCGATGTGAGGCGAGCTTAGGCGGGCGTATTGGGCCGGCGAAGCCAGAAAAGTAGACGGCTTGATAACTACCCCCCCAAATCTGAATGCAGATTTACTTTTTTATAAAAAAATATTCTAATTTATTTAGAATATCTGTTTAAAACTGCTATTTCTAATGAATGATAATTAAAGCAAATTTCATATTCTATTTATACTTTTTTTCATTTTAAAAAGTAACCATTTCTTTCATAGAAGCTAAATTGTTCTTCAAATATATATGAACATGTATCATTGTTATAGATTCGCCAACTGTTATCCTAACTCATAAATTGTAATGTAATTTCCTTTTTTTCTGTGCTCTTCTTTTTTTCTTTTTTTAGCAAATGAAAATAAATTACTGAACAGTATAGAAACACTGCTGAAATGTAAAAAGTAATAATACAGAATTTTAGAAAACAAAATTTAACAAGCTTATGTAGCACTGGAACCAAAGTGCTTTATTACATTTTAAGAAAAAATGATTTCTTTCTTCTTTATAGTTCCACTGTAAAAGATAATTAGCAACGGAAACAACCAAGTATTATTCTCTGAAATAATCCTTTGTACCTATGATAAAATATGATAAAAAAAATGATAACCACACACACAGAAAAAAATGTTTGACCAGTATATAAAATATAAGGGCTCAAATGTGTTGGGGAAAAAAAAAAAAAGACTGCCAAAAGGCTTTAACATAGAGATACAACAAACATACACGTCTAAGTATGTAGAAATATATATATATATATATATATATATATATATATATATATATATATATATAAAACAAGCCCTGTTCTTCAATCACTCAAGAACAGACTGGCTCCTTGAAATAAGGAATGTGGTGAGTGGAGTTTGACCATTGAAAAACTGTTGAAGAAAAAAGTGTTACTCTGTTCTACAACGTAATATAGTTTAGAAATAATACAAAATACTCTGCACACTAAAAAAATCCAATGAAATATAATGATTTTTAATTGTTAATGATACCATATATGTAAATATGAAAATAATGTGAAAGGAACCCAACCCATCTTCATTCAGACTTGCATACAGCACATACACACTACAAACAAACGCACCACACTGATTTCCCTTAGGCGTCCCTAGGGGAAAAAAAAAAAGGCATCATCACCAAACTATTCACAGTTGAAAGCACAGGGGCTTAAAAATATTTGTAATCCACATACAGTGAAACAAAAACGTAACTTGATTGAAGTTTGTTACAAAGTCCCATCCCCAGCTTATCTAATGCCAAATAGAATGCCTTATAGAAAAAGCACTCCTCTCCTCCTGAACCTCGAACACCACAGGTTAAAGGTGTGTAACAGAACACTGTTATGTGTTAAATGCTCCCCATCATAGTATATACGATATGTTCGTATCTAAAACAACGCCACAGCACTGCACAGTAGCCTCTGTAAACAGCTTGTGTGTGTATAGTGTAATTTTGGTAGCACAAGTATCAACTACGATCTATAACCCACCCTTAAGTCGCCATTTAGGTGTTCTCAGTTCATAGAGAGATAAGGGGGTATACTTGCGTTTTCTTCTATTAATCCTCTAGACAGATCAGTCCGCTTCTTAAAGTTGGGAAATAACCAAAAAAAAGTCCTGTAGAGGTATGCTCAGTGAGCGTGATGTCATACACCAATGATCCACTCCATAGGCCGGTTCAGTTGTTTGGATACAGGAGAGATACTGGCAAGAAGTTTGGGATAACCGCCTCGGTAACACACTCCGATGTGCGTATGAGTAGCCTCTGAGTACAGGTTAAAGAATTGTGCAGATGATGTGCACGTATGAAAGGTGTGTTTCCTTTGAGCCAATCAAACAGCACATATGACCTATTTAAGGAGGTAGACACTATTACGTAGTATACTCCTTGAAAAAGGGCCGAGTCCAGAAACGCGCGTCGGAGTGTGTTACCGAGGCAGTCATCCCAAACTTCCCGTGTTTACGGATGCTACCAACGTTACACTATACACCATATGCACACGAGCTGTTTACAGAGGCTACTGTGCAGTGCTGTTGCGCTGTTGTTTAAAATACGGACATATCTTATTTATCCTATGATGGGGAGCACTTAACACATAACAGTGCTCTGTTACACACCTTTAACCTATGGTGTGCAAGGTTCAGGAGGAGAGGAGTGCTTTTTCTATACGGCATTCTATTTGGCATTAGATCAGCTGGGGATGGGACTTCGTAACAAACTTCAATCAAGTTACGTTTTTGTTTCACTGTATGTGGATTACAAAGTATCTTTTTTTTTTTTTTTTTTTTTTTTAAAGTTTCAAAATTTTATTGAGATTCAAGCTTTTACATAGAAATAAACATACAAAATAAAATCAATTACACTCGTGAGTCATTTTGCGTCTTGCTTTTGTGGGGGTATGGATAAAGGGGGTGGAGGGGTGGGGGGAAAGGGGGATTCAAGTATTGTTACAATAAATATCAGAGTTGAGAGAAAGAGTCGTTGTACAATAAGGTATACCGTCCAGGCCTGCATGTTTCTCTAGCGTTGCTAAGGGCTTTTCTGTGACTTTTTCTTTTCTAGGGCTTATTTAAGCTACTTAGGATAGGAGTGTATGTATGTTTCCCATACAAAAAGCATCTGAGCGTATAAGTCTAAATTTTTATTTTTCATGTAAAAATATTCCTCCAGAGATATTGTGCGATTACACTCTGAGTGCCAGTGTGCCAGGGAGGGGATCTTGTCTGACTTCCAGTTCCTCGCAATCAGAATTTTAAAACTATTGCTCAGGATATGAAATAATTTTTTTAATGGAGTAGAAAGTTTTCTCGTGGTCTTGTTAAAGAGCCATAAGCAAGGATCTAAGGGAGTGGGTATTCCTAGTATTTTACTGGATTCCTGAGCTACCTCGTTCCAAATAGGCATTAATTTGCTGCATTGCCACCATATGTGGGACATGTGGCATTCCCCAGATCCACATCTCCAGCATTGTGCTGATTTGAGTTTATATATTTTTTTACACCGTTCTGGGGTGAGGTACCATCTCTGAAGTATTTTTAAATTGAGCTCAACGAATTTGCAGGAGATTGAGGTTTTCTTTATATTGGTAAAAATTTGCAAGGCAAATTCCTAATTCAGAATTCCATCTGTCTATGTAGTATGGCAGAGCTCCGTGCGGTTGTTGTGATAGGAGGGAATGTGTGATAGATAGAGCGTGTCTGGTTGGGGTGCTTTTATGACAGATAGATTCGAAAGGTGTCATTGACCTGATCATGTTATTGGATTGTGGGTGAGATGTGATATATGATTGACACTGTCTGTAGAAGAACCAGTCTCCAAGGACAGAGAAGCCCTCAGAGACCAGCTCCTCTATGCTAGGAGAGTATTGTTCATTTCCCAAGTGGTGGATCTGTAAGGATCTGATGGAATTACCTGCAAGTCTAGCTGCCATCGAAAGACCAGGCCGGAATTCGTTATTGTGTGTTAACGGTGTTAAAGGTGAGAATTTTGTTGATATATTGGGGTACTCAGTCAGAACCCTGTCCCAGACTCTGAAGGTTTCTGAAATAGTTTGTGTGGTAGATTTTAAGAATCTATCTCTATCCCTTGGCGACCAGCATAGTTGGCCCAAGTGTTGATTTTGTGTCATGTCGTGTTCTAATTGCATCCATGTTTTGTCATTTAGGTTCGAGCACCAGTCTATAATTCGTTGTAAGAAGGTAGCTTGTCTATATCTATGGAAATCAGGGACCCCAAGGCCTCCCATATGTATGGGGAGAAACATTATCTTTTTGCTAATTCTCGATCTATTGTTGAACCAAATGTAGTTTAAAATGTTTGATTGCAGGGTGTTGAGATAGTTTACAGGGAGGGGGATGGGTAGGGTTTGAAAGAGATAGAGGAGTCTCGGAAGGATGTTCATTTTAATTACGTTGATCCTCCCTAGCCATGAGATATGCTTCCTTTTCCAGGAGGAAAGATCTGTAATTATCCCCTTAAGGAGCGGTTTATAATTTAGAGTGAAAAGGTGATCTGGGGATGGCGTGAGTTGGATACCTAGGTATTTGAGTGAGCTTGTTTGCCAGCGAAATGGGCATATATGTTTGATTAGGTCTATATCCGTCGGCGGGACATTAATGTTCATGATTTCCGATTTCGTTTTGTTAATTAGAAAGTTAGATACAATGCTAAATTCGTCTAACTGACGTATGATGTGTGGTATAGTGGTTAGGGGGTTAGTGATGCAGAACAACACGTCGTCGGCGTATAACATAATCTTGTGATGTGAGTTGTGAATTCGTAAACCTGTTATAAGGGGGTGATTCCGTATTTTATGTGCTAGTATTTCTATTACGCATGCAAATAGCAGCGGGGAAAGAGGGCAACCCTGTCGTGTGCCGTTTGTGATATGAAATGGGGCCGAAAGGGAACCATTTATGTGAACCCTGGCTGTTGGAGTAGAGTACATGGCGAACACCCGATTAATAAAGTCTTGTCCCACACCCATTTTTCATAGTACCGCTCTTAGAAACTGCCAACCAACGCGGTCGAACGCCTTCTCCGCGTCGATCGACAGAACCAAGAGCGGGATGTTTTTGTGTGTAGCATATTCTATAAGTTGTATAACCCGGACAGTATTGTCTTTTGCTTCCCTTGTTGGCACGAATCCGACCTGGTCTTTTTCTATTAATTGTGGTAGTACTGTGTTTAGTCTTACTGCAAGAATTTTAGCATATATTTTCAGGTCTGTGTTTAGAAGTGAGATTGGCCTGAAGTTTTCTACATATTCAGGGCTTTTTCCAGGTTTTGGTATAATAGAGATGAAAGCTTCCAGTGTTCGAGTGGGAAAAGGGTTCTCCGGAGTTATCGAATTAAAGAGAGAGAGAAGGTGTGGGGAAAGGAGATCTATGTATTTTTATAGTAATAGTTAGTGTAGCCATCAGGGCCTGGGGCTTTGTCCGTGGGGAGGTCTTTTATGGTCCTTTTAATTTCAAGTAGGGTAAAGGGTTTTGAAGAAAAGTTTGTTGTTCTTCTGTCAATTCTGGGAGTTTCACGTCCGATAAATATTTGTCGATAAAAGATACATTGGGCTCTGAGTCATGTGGGTGTGAGTCTGTAGATTTCGTAGTCAGGTTGTACAGTTGTTCATAATAGGAACGAAAGGATTCAGCGATGTTTGAAGTGTCATAGTGTGTTTTGTTAGGGGACTTTATTGTGAGAATGTAGGCACGTTGAGCTTTGCGTTTTAGTTTGCGGGCAAATAGCCTACTGCATTTATTGTCTCCTTCATAATGTGTCTGCTTGAGTTTGAAGGCAAATGCTTTGCACTCTTTATCTAGAAGGTTAGTCACTATCTGTTTTGTCTCTTGTAAAGTTTTAGCTAACTGTGGGTTGTTAGGTGTTCTTTTAAGTTGTGATTCTAGATCGTTTACTTTATTCAAGGAGTCATGTAGCAGTTGTCTTTGCTGTTTTTTATAGTGGGAGTGCATGCTCATCAATTCACCCCGTATAGTCCCTTTATGTGCTTCCCAGATATTCTGGAATGAGGGTATTGAGTTAATATTAAAGTCGAAGAATTCTTTTATGGCTTTTTGAATTTTGTCATTGTATAGTGGGAGGTCTAATAGTTCCTCATTAATTTTCCATATGTAAGTAGAAGGGGAAGCTGAGGGCCATAGTATTGAGCATGATACTATAGAGTGGTCTGACCAGGTCGCAGGAATAATGGATGATTGTGTAGTTAATGAGAGGGTGGTTACATCAGTTAGTATATAATCTATTCGGGAAAAGCGTTAGTGTGGATGGGAAAAGAAAGTAAAATCGTCTGTCTCAGGATGATGTATTCTCCATACATCATGGACCGCCAAGTCTTTCAAGGCTTTATAACCGTCAGTGCCCTATGTGGTGTTGATGAAGTGTGATTCGAGTTATCCCGGTACGGGTCTAATGAAACATTAAGGTCTCCACCTACTATTAACATACCCTTGGCCACCTCTAAGATTTTCCCAGTGAGGGAGGTTATAAATTTGTCTTGCCCGGTGTTTGGGGCATAGGCGCTTACTAAGGTGGTAATGGTGTTAAACAGTTTCCCCACTAATATTATATATCTACCTTCTGCGTCTTTATGTGAGTCAAATAATTGGAAGGGTATACCCTTTTTTATTAAAATCCCAACTCCATTAGTTTTGGAACTGTTTGAGGAGTAATATGAGGGACCAAATTTATAAAAGAAAGTTTTAGGCTCTTGGCCCTTTAAGAAATGGGATTCCTGTATGAATATCAAGTCCCCTCTTTTGTGTTTAATGTCTCGCATGACAATGTTTCTTTTGTGCGGGTTATTTAGGCCCTTAGCATTAATCGTTAGAAAAGATAATTGTCTGTTATTGGTTTTATTTTTAATCATAATGATTTATCCTTGGTGGTAATACGCTGTGTAAGGTGTGTGAAAACAGTGTTAGACTATTTCTCAGGCCTGGGCGGTATATGAACTGGCATTGTAACATAGAGAAAAAGGATTGTATACATTGTACATTTATAAGCATAAACAATATGAACATTGCAGTATGATTTATTATACTTAAATGGTAACCAATGGGGGTAGGATAGTTAACTAGGGAGGGGGAATGACCAGAAGCCAGAGGGAGGATTGAAATTCTTTTCATTTCAATCTGAGGTTTTACAGCAGTAAGAATGTAAGTATTAAACATAAGAATAACAATGTGACTAATTATACTAAGGGCTATCAACCAAAACCTTTCTAAATTAGAAAAACCCTTATAGGGTTATGGTGGAGAGAACATATCAACAGGAAATAACATTTTGCTTAACACAACCAGCAAGTAACTAATCAGTTAGTGTACTATTTTCTGACTAGTAATGGTGACAAGTATTACATTTCAAGGTCTTACCCAAGATGAACAGTTCAAATAAGACAACTGTCTTGTTCAGTCTCTTAATGATACAGGAGAAATGTTCATATTTTCTTTTCGTTTCTTAAGGGATTGGACTTTGTTCCAAGTTGTTTTCTGCAAACTTGAGAATGGAGTGTGAGCGGCTGCGGGCTGGGGGCCTTCGGCTGAAGAACGCGGTCCAGGTAGTTTCAGGGGGATTCCCAGTCCTTTAGAGAGTTTGTCAAGGTCTTGTACACCCTTGTATATGATTGTAGTCCCTTCATGGGGTACGATTAAGCTAAATGGGAATCCCCAGCGGTATTTAATGTTTCTGTCCTGAAGTACAGAGGTGATGAAACGGGTTTCTTTTCTCTTTTGTATGGTGCTGGGGCTCAGGTCCGGATAAATCTGTAGCTCATGGTCCAGATATGTGATTGTGTGAGAGGATCTGGCTTTCTGCCAGATAGCTTCTCTGTCGTTGAATCTGAGGAATTTGAGGATAATGTCCCTGGGGGGAGCATTAGGTGATGGTGGGGGATGGAGAGATCTGTGGGCTCTTTCAATTTCTATCAGTGGGGCCTGCTGGTTTCCCAATATTTGACGGAAAAGTCCTTGTAAGTATTCCAACAGGTCTGTTGGTTTTATTAGCTCAGGAATGCCCCTGATGCGAAGGTTACTCCTCCGTCCCCTATTCTCTAAGTCCTCTATCTTTTCTTGTAGGGCTTCTATTTTGCTTTCATGTGTACTGGTTTGGTTGTATAATGAGCAGACAGCTTCAGTAGTTGTGTCTTGTGTTTCTTCAACTGTAACTATTCTCTCGCCCATCTCTATCATGTCTCTGCGCAGCGTGGATAGTTCTCTTGTTATGAGAGATTTGAGAGATTCAAAATCTTCTTTGGATGGGAGCTTGGCTATGTCCTGTTTAAGTTGTATCATGTAGTCAGGAGATGATATTGGATCATTCTGTAAAGTGTAGTCTGTGGAACTTGATTCTTGTGTGTCTGATGCGTTGGGCTGGAAAAAGGAGCTTACCAGTGTGTTGGTCTGCGACTGACCCTTAGGATTTTTATCCCCTTTATTTTTGTTCTTGGATGTCATGGTTGCTGCGGGTGATTAATTTAGAAATCTCAGTATGAGCAATTTGGAAACTTAGGATGCAGCGCTCTGCGAGGGCCTGCGTAGGCCTAGTGGCGTCTACTGTGGTTTATGCCAGATGTTCAGTGCTGTGCTTTATTATCTTGTCAGTGCTGTGCATTATTATCTTATGAGGCAATTTTACTGTATACCTTGTTTTTGATCTGTATATAACCGTTCTGTTTACCTCATTAGTGGATTGTTTTTTAATACTGTGCTGTTCATTTTATTGCTGTCTTGTGATCTGTCTGTTTAGCATGTTATATATTTAGTGGATTTATTTGTACCATGTCCTCTCCGGTATGAATCCTGTGTGGAGCCTATCGTGATCGATCTAATGTGTGCTCTTACCCCATCGGGTCTCCGATCATCATGCACTGTGAGAAATCCCTTGCCGTCGCAGTTGTAATTGAGCAAAGATGGCGACGGAGCGCTCCGTTGCTCCTGCTTTCTGTAGAGTTGCGTGCGGGTCCGGTCTCTCCCGGTTGCGAGCTTGCTCACATTTGGGGCTTCAGTTGTTAAGCCACTGCTTGCTGCTGGTTAAGAGTGCTAGACACTGTTTTAAAGGTGACAGGTCTTACTGCTGTGCCGGAGCGATGTGACTATGCGGCCATTTGCCTGCTTGGCCAAGCTCCGCCCTCTACAAAGTATCTTTTTAAGCCCCTGTGCTTTGAACTGTGAATAGTTTGGTGATGATGCCTTTTTTTCTTTCCCCTAGGGATGCCTAAGGGAAATCAGTGTGATGCGTTTGTTTTTAGTGTGTATGTGCTGTATGCGAGTCTGAATGAGGATGGGTTGGGTTCCTTTCACATTAATAAATAAAAATCATTATACTTCATTGGATTTGTTTGGTGTGCTGAGTATTTTGTATTATTTTTATTTTTGTGTATGTAGGCGATACCTTACTCGTACACCCCTAAGATAATAGGTCACGTTTATCTTGATCGTATATATATATATATATATATATATATATATATATATATATATATATATAACATGTATTATGTATTATGTAGTATATTATATATGATCACTGCTACGTTCTGACCGTCACTGGTATTATCGCTGTTGTTCAACACCGGACGTTTAGTTTTTATTGTATAGATTACAGCTTAGCCACCAGATGTTAGGGTCCCTGGTTACTGTTAGTTTTGACACGGCTTTTGGAAACATGTTGCGCTACCCTTTGTCTGCTATACATAATCACATTAGTCCTTTTTGCAAAACTGTTGACACGGACATGCTCATTTACTATGCTATGATTGCATACTGGTTGCCTGGCCAACATGGCCCATACAGTAACTTTGGGCTTATTTCTGCATTTACTAGGGTTGGTTTTATCATTATTTTGGCTTGTCTATCTCAGCATTATTGTGCCTGTCATTATATGTTATAATGTATCTTAAATGAGGTATTTCATATATGTCCAGAATGCATACACAGGGGGGTAGTTATCAACATGTCTATTTTACCTGTCTTCGCCGGCCCAATACGCCCGCCTAAGCTCGCCTCACATCGCCGCCGCGGACCTGCAAAAATTCGCCAAAGTTATCAAAAAAGCTGTCAAAAAACCACGCACCAAGTACGGGGCGATGAGCAGCGGACTGTGAGAGTTATCACTCATCCGATCTCGCTGCTCTTTGGCTTTTTTACAGCTTTCTTGCTAGCCTGTCACTAAGCACCCACACTAAACTACACTGTTCTACCCCCTATACCGGCGCCCCCGGAGCCCCCCCCAACTCAATAAAGTTAGTAACCCCTAAACCGCCGCTCCTAGACCCCGCTGCAACTCTTATAAATGTATTAGCCCCTAAACCGCCGCTACCGGACACCGCAGCAACCTACATTATACCTAGTAACCCCTATCCTGCCCTCCCTATACCGTCGCCCTCTATAATAAAGTTATTAACCCCTATCCTGCTGATCCCGCACCTCACCGCAACTAAATAAATAGTTAAACCCCGAAACCGCCGCTCCCTGACCCCGCCGCAACCTATATTAAATTTATTAACCCCTATCCTGCCCCCCCTACACCGTCGCCACCTATAATACATTTATTAACCCCTATCCTTCCCCCCACTACACCGCAGCCACTGTAATAAAATTATTAACCCCTAAACCTAAGTCTAACACTAACCCTAACACCCCCCTAACTTAAATTCAGCCAATCGGAATTAAGGTAGGAAAAATCTGATTGGCTGATTGAATCAGCCAATCAGATTGAAGTTCAATCCGATTGGCTGATCTAATCAGCCAATCAGATTGAGCTCACATTCTATTGGCTGATCCGATCAGCCAATAGAATGCAAGCTCAATCTGATTGGCTGATTCAATCAGCCAATCAGATTTTTCCTACCTTAATTCCGATTGGCTGATAGAATCCTATCAGCCAATCGGAATTGAAGGGACACCATCTTGGATGACGTCCCTTAAAGGAGCCTTCATTCGTCGGTAGTCCGTCGGGAAAGAAGGATGTTCCGCGTCGGCGGGATGAAGATTGAAGATTGAAGACCCCGCTTGGAAGATGACATCGCCCGGATAGAAGACTTCTTCAGTGCCGCTTGGAAGATGACATCGCCCGGATAGAAGACTTCTTCAGCGCCGCCTGGAGGATCACTTCATCGGATGGAAGATTTCTTCAGCGCCCCTTGGAGGATCACTTCTGCCACTCCGAATCTCCTCTTCAGTTCCATCGGTGGCTCGGCTGAGTGAAGACGACTAAAGGTAGGATGATCTTCAGGGGATTAGTGTTAGGTTATTTTAAGGGGGGTTTGGGTTAGATTAGGGGTATGTGGGTGGTGGGTTTTAATGTTGGGGGGGGTTGTATTTTTCTTTTACAGGCAAAAGAGCTGAATTCTTTGGGGCATGCCCCACAAAAGGCCCTTTTAAGGGCTGGTAAGGTAAAAGAGCTTTGAACTTTTTTAATGTAGAATAGGGTAGGGATTTTTTTATCTTGGGGGGCTTTGTTATTTTATTAGGGGGCTTAGATTAGGTGTAATTAGCTTAAAATTGTTGTAATATTTTTTAAATGTTTGTAACCTATTTTTTTATTTTTTGTAACTTAGCTTTTTTTATTTTTTGTACTTTAGTTAGTTTATGTAATTGTATTTAATTGTAGTTATTTGTATTTAATTTATTTAATTTATTTAATGATAGTGTAGTGTTAGGTTTAATTGTAACTTAGGTTAGGATTTATTTTACAGGTAATTTTGTATTTCTTTTATCTAGGTAGTTATTAAATAGTTAATAACTATTTAATAACTATTCTAACTAGCTAAAATAAATACAAAGTTGCCTGTAAAATAAATATAAATCCTAAGATAGCTACAATGTAATTATTAATTATATTGTAGCTATCTTAGGGTTTATTTTACAGGTAAGTATTTAGTTTTAAATAGGAATAATTTATTAAAGTATAGTTTAGTGTTAGGTGTAATTGTAACTTAGGTTAGTTTTTATTTTACAGGTAAATTTCTCTTTATTTTAGATAGGTAAGCTATTAAATAGTTAATAACTATTTAATAGCTATTGTACCTAGTTAAAAAAAATTGAAAGTTACCTATAAAATAAAAATAAATCCTAAGATAGCTACAATAAAATTATTATTTATATTGTAGCTATATTAGGGTTTATTTTAAAGGTAAGTATTTAGTTTTAAATAGGATTAATTTAGTTAATAATAGAAATATTTTTTAGATTTATTTAATTAATATTTAAGTTAGGGGGTGTTAGGGTTAGTGTTAGACTTAGGTTTAGGGGTTAATAATTTTATTACAGAGGCGGTGGTGTAGCGGGGGGCAGGATAGGGGTTAATAAATGTATTATAGGTGGCGACGGTGTAGGGGGGGCAGATTAGGGGTTAATAAATTTAAAATAGGTTGCGGCAGGGTCCGGGAGCGGCGGTTTAGGGGTTAATACATTTATTATAGTTGTGGCGGGGTCAGGGAGCGGCGGTTTACGGGTTAATATGTATAGAGTAGCTTGCGGTGGGCTCCGGGGGTTAACATATTTATTATAGTGGCGGTGGGCTCCAGGAGCGGCGGTTTAGGGGTTAACATATTTATTATATTGGCGGTGGGCTCCGGGAGCTGCGGTTTAGGGGGTAAAAACTTTATTTAGTTGCGGCAGTGTAGGGGGGGGACAGATTAGGGGTGTTTAGACTCGGGGTACATGTTAGGGTGTTAGGTGTAGACATCTCCCATAGGAATCAATGGGATGTCTGTCAGCAGCGAACTTGTACTTTCGCTATGGTCAGACTCCCATTGACTCCTATGGGATCCGCCGCCTCCAGGTAAGCTGGGCCGGAAAAGTGCCGAGCGTACCTGCTAGTTTTTTGATAACTAGCAAAAGTAGTCAGATTGTGCCGCACTTGTGTGCAGAACATCTGGAGTGACGTAAGAATCGATCTGTGTCGGACTGAGTCCGGTGGATCGAAGCTTACGTCACAAAATTCTACTTTTGCCGGTCTCTAGCCTTTGATAACTAAGGCGAATCAGCCTCGCCACAAATACGCTGCGGAATTCCAGCGTATTTGAGGTTGACGACTTGATAACTAGGCCCCTATGTGTCTTCCATCTTGATATCCTGCTGTATATATGTATATATTTATTTATTTATGCACTGTTGTTTGTGTACTTGGCCAGCCTCATTTGTTGCTAGGGGAGTGTCCACACTGTGTGGGTGGCACCCTACCTGGAGAGCTAGTGATTGGCTGACCTACTTACTTAAGGGTGTCTGGTGTGGGTTTGTTCATATTGTATCTTTTCATGTCTGAAGAAGGGGCTTACCCCCCGAAAACATTCACATATTGGAATTAAACTTCTGAAAAGTCCTGGCGAGTGCACTCCTCATTATTTTATATATATATATATATATATATATATATATATATATATATATATATATATATATATGCTGTTACTTTTTTTTTTCTTTTGTGGTAATATAGTTTAGATTCTGCTGATATGATAGACTATTCGAAGACTGAAGAAAAAAATGGTGTGTCCCTTAAAATGTTAACAGTAAGCTATAATTCATATTTATTAGAGGGATTAAGGTTCCAATTGCCTATTTGGGTTTACCCCATTACTAGAGAATCTCACTATCTCTCTAATCAGACTGTGCTCCTCCCACCAGCAGCAGCAGTGTTTACTGAAGCGTTTCTGTTCTCTGTCCAAATAGTGCAGGAACTCCTTTCCCATGCGTTCCTGCTCGACTTGACCCCTGCATACATATTATTCTCACATTATACTCTGCAAAACATATACGTTAAACAATGTATGTATATATATATATATATATATATATATATGTATATATATATATATATATATATATATATATATGTTGGTACAAAGATTTTACAGCGCCTGTATATCCACTATGGCAGAGGCTATGTATAAATGAAAAATAATAAACTGAACAGTTCATGTAAGTTCTTAGGGTGTATTCAATCCATGGTGAATCTTCCAAAATACAGCTGATATAAAGTAATAGGTGGTATTCAATACCCTTACCAGATATTACCCCAATCTAATGAGGTAAGTATGCCGCACTGGGGGTATGTGTAGATAGTTGGATCTCCTCCTTGCATCCGAATAAGATGGCTATTTCGGTTTTGTTAGCCTCCTGGAGTATGTAGGGATGTGCTTCTGATGGTGAAGGTATCCCTTAAGCTTCCTGTGTAGATTTGTGGTTGGCCTCTTGGAGTGCTTCTCGGTCTTGGTATAAACTTTCTCCAGCGTAGAGATACCCAGGGAGACAAGAGAGAGTATATAGTGTAATACAGTTTTATTCACAGCAAGGTAAAAACAATGCAATTCACATAGCACTCACATTTATCATCCTCAAACAAAATGAGGTATGTATATGGCATTTAAGACCTTAATAGGTCCCTCCACGAGTGGGTGTCACTTATAATTCCCCAATTCCTGTTAGAGGCTCCGTAGAGAGGCTCCACACAGCTGTTAGTTAGTCTCAATGGAGGTTTATACAGTATAAAGTTATTCGTGTTATGAAGCTATCGTTAGTAGTCCAACTAGGAGGAGGTACAACAATGTCTAAAAAACAGTAAACAGTTAAAATATATAATATAAAATAGTTGTTCTCTGACGCGTTTCAAAGGTTGCTCTCAATAGTTCCTTCTTCTTCAGAGGGGTGTATACTGCTGAGCCGTAATCGCTATTTTTGTACACTTCGGGCAGTTTACAAAAATAGCGATTACGGCTCAGCAGTATACACCCCTCTGAAGAAGAAGGAACTATTGAGAGCAACCCTTGAAACGCTTCAGGGAACAACTATTTTATATTATATATTTTAACTGTTTACTGTTTACTTGATTTTAGACATTGTTGTACCTCCTCCTAGTTGGACTACTAACGCTAGCTTCATAACACGAATAACTTTATACTGTATAAACCTCCATTGAGACTAACTAACAGCTGTGTGGAGCCTCTCTACGGAGCCTCTAACAGGAATTGGGGAATTATATCTGACACCCACTCGTGGAGGGACCTATTAAGGTCTTATATGCCATATACATACCTCATTTTGTTTGAGGATGATAAATGTGAGTGCTATGTGAATTGCATTGTTTTTACGTTGCTGTGAATAAAACTGTATTACACTATATACTCTCTCTTGTCTCCCTGGGTATCTCTACGCTGGAGAAAGTTTATACCAAGACAGAGAAGCACTCGAAGAGGCCAACCACAAATCTACACAGGAAGCTTAAGGGATACCTTCACCATCAGAAGCACATCCCTACATACTCCAGGAGGCTAACAAAACCGAAATAGCCATCTTATTCGGATGCAAGGAGGAGATCCAACTATCTACACATACCCCCAGTGCGGCATACTTACCTCATTAGATTGGGGTAATATCTGGTAAGGGTATTGAATACCACCTATTACTTTATATCAGCTGTATTTTGGAAGATTCACCACAGATTGAATACACCCTAAGAACTTACATGAACTGTTCAGTTTATTATTTTTCATTTATACATAGCCTCTGCCATAGTGGATATACAGGCGCTGTAAAATCTTTGTACCAATATTTACTCTTACTGACTGGGGTTACACATCTCATCCAGTATCTGTCTCATATAGCTGCCTTCAATATCCTACACCTTTCAGACTAGCGCCAATTATAGAATAACGCTTGTGTCTACTCAGAGTACTGAGTGGCCGCATTCTACTTGCACCTTCATATATATATAATTTATCCATAACTCCCCAGCAGCTATAGGTGCATTTTTTTATATGTTTAATTCACTATTTTATTGTATGAACAGAGGTTAAGTTTCTGTTGACACGTGTAAATTGTATTGTCATACAGTACTGTGTAAAGGGTTCATTTACATTTCACCTTCAATGTAGATGGTGATGCTGGTTTGAATACATTGTCAGTTTCAGAGAAGCATCGGCAATAGCTCACCCACTGAAATGATTGGTAAGACGCCTCTCGGCGATGCTGCGTTTAATCAGTATTGTCAGCTTTTTGGTATATTATGCTGGCTTTCTCAACAAACCTCTTTTGAATACTTTGTTGCATCGCTGCACTTTCGATCATCAGGGCCTCCTCAATATGTTTTATTGAATTAAAAACATTTATATTTGACCATTTATTATTTATACACTTCAAATACATTTCCAACAGAGAAAATTAGAGGAAACATCACAGCAGGATGATGCAGCAAAGATTAAATAAAGGTAAATTGTATGTGTTATGCTAAGGTGTGCAGCAACACAACAAACATCTGTAGAATAATGATATTACAGAGGGCATCATCAGTATAAATAAAAATAATTGCAATGGTAATGTAAACTTATATCGCCATAACCTACAATAAGTACAAAACATACTTAATAGTTATACAGCTGGAAAATAAGAAGTGATTAACTGTCATTAATAAGTGTTTTTAAAGTATTAAGGGAAAAAGTGGTCCTTTCTTTTGACAGGCAAATCCTCCACTTATAGCTGTAAGCTGGATTCACCAGCTGCCGGGAAGTTAAGCAGTAGCACTTCAATACAAACTTTCCGGCAGCTGGTGAATCCGGCTTACAGCTATAAGTGGAGGATTTGCCTGTTATGGTGATTTGTATCAAAGTGAGTGGATGAACGTAGGGGCGGCTCTAGGAGGACCCGGTATTAATCGTAAGGGTCCGGTAAGCTAAAATAGTAATAACCCCTATTGTTGTCATCACTCTAGGAGGGCTGATTAACTATACCTTTCTTGCTAACTTTTTTGTCTGTTTGTGCTCTGCCATATTAACGCCTGCTTACATATTAATCAGGACTGACCTGCTTTAAACTATCATTGTGCAAATGCTACACACATATCAATGACTGCAATACTTATGTCTCACATGCCAAATATATACTAACTGACTGTGCAAGCATCTCTATGTATACCCTACCATACACTGCTTAATTACGTGTGCCCTCTTAACTCTCTACCAATAGGATTGCTCACAATAGTAATATTTTTGATATACACATATACACTTTTGGTGTGTTCTTACAATATTGGTGTGTTTTTTTAAATATATTTGTTTAATAAATACACTTTCTGCTTGAACTCTTGGGTCTCCTATGAATTTTTGTATGCTGGTTAATTTAGATGCTAATCTGTATATTGTTCAATTTACAATTTACACGCTCTGCTTGTGTAGCACTATAGGCATAGAGGCGAGTTGCGGTTTATTTTCTGCTGACAAGCCCACAGCCTAGCGCACACAGTGCAGCAGCAGCATTCAATATACGGATCAGCCCTAATTGTTGTTTTTAAGCTGTCCGTTCACAAGTGTGTTGTGAAGTTTGGTTTTTACAAGTATTGCAGTGAAAACACTTGTGTGACATTTGCCCCTCACATTGGGGTTTGTATTAATAAATTTGGATTTTTATAAATCGTATAGTACTACTTTATCAAGTTAGATAAACCCCCATCCCTCCTCCCTAAAACCAACAAAAGGGTATATAAAGGAAGGAAAAGATCCGGTCTGAGACAAGGAATAAAGAGCTGCACCGGAGGGGAGAAATACTTTCTCACTGTATACTCCAGAGGAGTGAAAAAACAATGCTGGATATCAGTTCAGGAGAAGGCTTTTTATAGCCCCCATGTAATGCACTTACCTCATATCGATTGAGGTAACAACAAGTGAGTGGTCATTTGAATGTATGTACACTATTTATCTGTGAAGCCATAACATACTGCACCCAGATCTGCTTTTCTGTAGACCCCCACCCTCTTCTACCCACTTCAGATTGCACTGAGATCTCCCAGGGGACACTCTGTTGTATTTTTTGGAAAAAGGCTGCAAGGAATATATATATAATTGTGTGTCTATAAAGTTGTACATATGTATTTATGTGTATATATATGTATGTAAATACATATATACACACATATAAATACATAAATAAATACATCATCTACAGATATAAAGATATATATATAAAGATAGATATATATATAGCACTCACTGGTCTTTTTAAGTGTCCAAAATTAATGATTTATTCCATAGTGACATTTCGAGGTGTTAACCCCTTCATCAGACTGACAATAATGAATCACACAGCAAACATTTTAAAGTGTAGGAAGTCCCACCCACTGACAAAAAAAGGCAAAGGGTTACCATGGTGACACAATACAAATCCTGTTTAAGTGTAAAACAGTGATTAAAATATAAAAGAGTGTTGCCAATGTAATAAAGTGTTAGTCATACAAATACTAGAAGAATAAAAGATAAAACACAGATAAAAACTCAAGCAGTGTATACATACAGTCACCCATGGCTATGTACATCTCAAACATAAAAAGGGGACAAATGTGGAAAACAGAGAGGTTTGTTATTGCCATAATATGAAGCTGTCAAGTTGACAATCTAACATTAGAAAAAGCCTATTAAAATACTAATCCTGTAAATTCGTATAGGCATACATGAAAAATATTACTGGAGAGAGAAAAATAGCAAAAAACACAGCGAGTATAGATTACAATTGTATTATACTCACTGTGAATATTATACTCACTGTGATAAGCTCAGGATAATGTGGGTCCAGATTACAAGTAACTCGGGTCGGGTGTATCATGATGTAGCACATTTGACCCAACTACTACCAACCCAAGCATACGTACCTACACCAGACTGGCATAACAACATTTTGAACAGTGCAAATTAACCCCATTCAAACATAACTTCATTAAGGAAGAGAGAGAGGTGGTCACCAAACTGTCTAAGAATCCAGACATTGTGATACGCCCAGTGGATAAGGGTGGAGCAGTCGTAATACAGGATTACCAAAACTACAAAGGTGAAATTTTGAAACAATTGTCTGATACTCACACTTACAGACATTTACCTGGTGACCCCACATTGAGACTGAAACAGCAAATTGATACTATAGTAGAGGATGCACATGCAGCCTTTGACAATATTTTTGGACCATATTCTACAACCTATGGTCACAAATATGAAATTGTACTTGATAGACTCTTGGGCATTGATTGACCTGCTGTCACAGATCACAGAGCTAACAACTGATGATCTCCTAGTGAGTATGGACTTTAACAGTATCTACACTGTGATACCTCAGGACGAAGGTATAGATGTGATCCTAAAGTGCCTATATAAATACCCATATGTTGGACCTCGCTCTGATGTCATTAAACAATTGTTGACAATATGCCTTAAGAACAATTATTTTTGATTTGAGAATACGTATTATCTTCAACTCACTGGGACGGCCATGGGCTCCAACATGGCACCATCATTCACCAATCTATATATGGAACATGTGGAAGAGGAGGTACTACAGATATAACAATATCTAAAGGTGATATTTTATCGTCGCTATATCAATACCTGTTGATATGGAGAGATGATGAAGAGGCACTCAATGAATTAGATACGCTAAATGAGTCCAATTGCCCTACTAAACTAAAGATCACTAGAAGTAAGACCACAATTGATTTCTTAGCCATACGGATCTATAAGGAAGATGACAGACTGGGTACCACACTTTTCCAGAAATTGACAGATAGGAATTTGATTCTGCACGCCAACAATAGTCATCCCAGATCACTGGTAAAAATTATTCCCAAGGCCCAGATGCTAAGGGTAGCAAGGAACAATACATCAGATGCACAAAAAACTTTACAACTCCAACAGATGGAAATCAAGTTTGCTGCAAGAGGCTATAAGAATGAGGATATTGTCCTAGCTAAGAGAGCAGCTACACTGACAACACAACAAGAACCTATGGTGACCACAAAGGATACAATTGGTACTGTGAGGATGAATTTCACCACTACCTACTCCCCACAACTGAGGAGAATGAGAAACCTGTTGAATCAGGATTGGAATGTGGTTAGCAGTGATACATCTTTACCATATGGGAAATATGATGCACCAAGAGTTGGTTTTAAACGGGGGAAGATTCTGTGTGACATGCTAGTATTGACTGACCCCCAACACTGCTACAAGAAACAATCATGGCTACAACCTACCAAAAAAGGTTCCTACAGATACCCCAGCTGTGTCACCTGTCACTCAATGATGCAAGGTAACAACTTTAGACACCCACAAACTAACCAAAGATACTAGATAAAACATTACCTCACATGTACAACCCCATATGTCGTATACATGTTGAGTTGCATTTGTGGATTGTTTAATGTGGTATAAACATCAGGTGACATTAAGAAGAGAATGGTGAATCACCGGAGTGCCATACACATTGCCATAGCAAAAGGAGAAAGTGACCAACCTGTGGCAAGACACTTTATGGAAAAAGGGCATACAGTCAAAGATCTGAGGTTCCAATTGATCAACCATGTACCTGCATTAGCTAGAGGAGGTGATAGGAACAAATGGCTCCTACAGAAAGGGGGGCCTCAATGCTGGAGTGGACTGGCACTGCTTCCTGTAAACCATGAGACATTTCTTTAGTTGACTTGAGGGTTTTGTTTGAGCCTGATTGTATGTTTCCCTCATATCCTATAGCTCCTGTATATATGTTTATTTTTTTTTCTTTATTAGGATTGTTTATTTTTTTCATTTTATTTTTCTTTGTTACTTTGTGCTTACATTTCTCTGTATATATGTTCTACAATAAATGGTAGATAGATGTGTCATTTTCTATTTTTTAGCTATTATCATACCACATTGCTGCTTCTAAATGATCTTTATGTGATATACTCTATTTATATCCTCCTTGCTAGATAATCTAATGTGGAACCGTTTAACAGGCTTGATTAATGTGGGCCATACGTTTATCTACTTCCTAGATGCAGCTCATTACATGTTTATTTTTACTGTTAGAATTATTGTTTATTTGACAGCTGAATTGACCCTGTCTCATTCTTCCTTTTTTTTACAAAACCTATTGAGGATACATCTGGCTACTTTGTAGTTAATTTAATTTAAATAAGCGATATAGAACACCTTGTACCCACCCCCTATGGTTTCTTATCTAACCTCCCATATATTTTGTTCTCCACATAGTGATTACTTGAGTATAGGTAGATATACACACACTTTGGGCTAATTAGGTGCCCTTGACTCCCAAACCCTATGTTAACGAAGGTCCATTATCCACATCTGCCTTGTCAGATGGCAGTGCTCTCCTTGCACACTTCGCCCCTATCTTATTGCTTGAGCGCAATCAAATTTAGAGTGCGTTGGATAAGCGCGACTAAAGACCTTTGCGTAAAGGTTTAGGGCTAAAATAAAAGTTTTACCAAATGCAACATAAATACATTAAAATAAAGAGACACAACAACAAGACCTAAATTGATATAATTACTATGGAATTTCTAGAACAATGTAATTTCCTAAGTTAGATACTTAGATAGTTTGAACCCTCTATCACAGTACATGAGGCACGTAGTGCCATCAAGAATTTGAAAAACAACAAAGCACCAGGCCCCGATTGGTATTCAGGGATCTTTTATAAAACTTTCATAGATTAATTTGCCCCCATTCTAACCACTTCTTTTAATTATATTTTAGAAAGGAATGACATTCCACAGGAACTACTAATGCAAAATGGCCCGCATATCTGTTATACCTAAACCTGGTAAACACAAGCAACACTGTAGCAATTATAGGCCCATCTCTTTGATTAATCAGGATATACAATTATTGACTAATTGAAGCCAAAATTAGTGCATGCAGACCAGGTGGGATTTATTAAAAATAGGGAGGCTCCAGATAACATTTGAAAAATAATTAACTTAATCAACTATGCCTTATCTAGTGGGACGCTTTCTATGCTCCTTGCATTGGATGTGGAGAAGGCATTCGATAGGGTGGACTAAAATTATTTAAATGCTGTTTTAGAAACAATGGGGTTCTCAGGAAGGTTTTGCTCTGCAATCTCCTCCCTATATTCCACTCCTAAAGCTTTATTGCGGGATATAAATCAAAGCTGATAAATATTAAAAATGGTACAAGACAGGGGTGTCCGTTATCCCCACTATTTTTTGCACTCTGTATTGAACCACTAGCAGCTTCCCTTAGACAAAACAGAGATATTTCTGGTATACACGTAAGTAAAAATAAATATAAAATTAGTCCTTTTGCAGACGATGTACTATTAACAATTAGAAATCTGCTACTTTCATTACCTTTGGTGTATTCCAGAATCAATACGTTTGCTTAAATATCTGGATACAAAATAAACAATGTGAAATGCGAGGGTTTTAGTATCAATCTACCAATTACACTAAAAATTTATTAGAGATTAATTTTAATTTCAAATGGTCCAAGAAAGGTCTTCAATATCTTTAGAATACTCCTCTCCCATAATGTTTAATCGTTGTTCCATATTAACTACACATTCCTACTATCTAATTTAAAAATATTAATAAAGAATTGGTAAAAATTAAATATTTAATTAATTGGTCACCTAGTAGCAGTCAAGAAGTCAATTTTTCCTAAACTTTTATAGATTTTCAGATCCCTTCCGACTACATTAAATACAAACATTTTGCATACATTTCAAAAAGATTTGTTATCTTTTATATGGAAGAAACAAAAACCTAAAATTAATAGAAACTCTTAGCCCGCACAAAATGGTAGGGGCTTTGGGTCTCCCTTATATAATTTCTTACAATTATGTTTCAAGAATTGCCCAAACTACTTTGTGGCATAATACTGTTGATAAAATTCAATGGATCCAGTTAGAATCTGATTTGATATCAGTTGCAAAAGTACAAGACAATAGTCCAGCACACACCTGAAGCTGGGTGCAAAGCTGTTTCAGAGTAACACACAACCCCACAAAGATATCCATACAACAGCAGCAACATTTTGGACTACATGTCCTTATTCATGCCATGCATACATCATTTCATTTACACCTTTTAAACCCTCAGTGGAAACACCCCCTAGGTTAGTTAACCAATTACATATATCACATATTTGAATACATTTTCAAAAAACAAGTGTGAACCCCAATCTTTGTTAAAATAAAACAAACTAACAGACATGGAGGAATTATCACATACCAGGAAATTTTTACAGAAATACTGAAAGATCTTAATCCTTAATCATACCCAATGGCAGTAAACAATTTAAGTGGAAAATCCAAAATGATTCTCTCTGTTTCAAATACTGCTCTCTATCGCCCCCTCCCCCGCCTAAAAGGGGAAACATGTTCTATTATTTGAAACCTTAACTGACTTATGCTATGGCCAGCATGCATAAAGTGTGTAGCTACAGGGGATTTGATATTTTTTCTTCTAATATTCTATTTGTGTTTGGTTATTCTATCTCGAACCCTGCAGGTCATTTCTCTGATATAGATAAGCCCACATGGACATTTTAGCAGATAAATGGCATACTTCGTGTTACATGTAAAATAGCCTTTGATCAAAAATTTACGGCCTCTTTGGGGATGTACAAAAACAGATCCTTTGATCATGCTTTTACAATGGGAGCAACTTAAACAAGGATAACACCCATTATTCTTCTCAGCTATATATCCCTGCTTCTTCTACAGTTCTTTAATATGTACCAATATCTACAAATTATTTTCTGGATTTGAAAACGAATTTCATTATATTTGGATACAAATATTATCCTCTTATTTTTATTTTCTCTCTGTTTTTCATGTTTACGGGGTTTAAGCATCACATCCCTTAGAATGTCTAAAACATTCTTAATTTATTGTTCAATCAGTTCTCCCCTATATCCTCTCTACAAAAAGAGATTACCCATTTATTTGAGTCTTTGTTCGTTTCTTTTGTCATCTGACACTATGCGGCGGACCCGCAACAGCTGACTCTTAGGCATGGAATTGTTTAAGGACTGAGGATGGGCACTGCTAGCTAACAAAAGATAATTTCTATCAGTGCTCTTCTCTTAAAGATCAACTTTAATCCTTCCATTTTCTTTTACAACCAAGGTATCTAGAAAGGCCAAACTTTCCTCACGATAAACCAAGCTAAATTTGATCCTAGAAGTAGCATCATTCAATGTATCCACAAATTGTAATAGGCTCTCAATGTAGCCCAGCTATATGCCAAATATATCATTGATATAGTGCCACCATGTGGCACCATACCGTTGTTATCCAAGGTAAGGATACACTAATTGAATTATAGTACAGTGCAGTTAATATCTATAGTTCATAGATTTCAAAGTAAATATTAATCTACCAATTGATGCTCAGGGGTGACTTATTGATCACATGAAAAGACACCGATGTTTGCCAAGTCTACATTTGTTAGGAGTATATTAAAGTGTGCATTATGCATTAGTAATATACTCTTACTCCTATTTGTGGGATATATATAAGCAAGGTGTGCTACAAAATTAACAAGAGACGCACATTATGCCTCAGATTTTTTATTATTATTTATTGGTATTCTGATAGGAATAACTTTATTATAGTGTGGATAAATCATTCAACACAACTAATGGTCCAATATTGGCAAAAAAATGTCAGGGTATGTATCTTAATTTTTGTGTACCATTTGTGATTGTAGCGACTATGTCACAAGTATTTTCCTCTAGGAAGTCTCAGCATGCAATAGTGTCCGTTTAGTAATGTTTGTAGTCACAGAGAATATATGCTATTTGTATTTTGTGGCTAAAAGTAAGTTCACTTACAACATCGTTACTAGGTAGCAATATTTCCTACAGTTAGATAGTGATTATACAATACTGTAACGAGTTATAGTTAGATCGTAAGCTTGAGGGCATTATGTATTCTTGGGCAGAAATACAAAAGTCATAAGCTATAAGAGTGTTAGTTGATTGAATGGAGGCGCACATTTTGCGGCAAATTTATAGTTATAATACACACAATATGTTACCGTGGTAATTATTAATGTAACATATATGGTACCCAAAGATATGTTAATGGTGTTTCGACTAAAAAATTCAGGCGCACTTTTGCACCAGTTTTCTTACAATACTTGCTGTTGGGTGAAATATACGGTTATTCAGTTAAATACTAATATGTAAGCGGACTTATTTTCACCGCAATTTGATAGTCGGACATCCTGTTTCTGCCTCTAAATTACGATTATATGGTTTAGATTGTCAAGTTGTAGGAGCATTTAATACTCAAAATCTGAGTGGGGCTAAATCACTATACTTGCGGTTGCTTAGTTAGCAAATATGTATTATAGGAGTGGTTTATAATTTCAAATATAGGCACACATTTTGCACCAAAATTCTAATATTGAACAATATATTGCTATGCTATGTAATTTATAGCAATGAGCACATATTGCACTGAGATTATTGGTTATATGCAAGCACTGTTGTTAGGAACCATCAAGTAATAAATTATCAAGCAAGAAATAGTTCTCCAGAGGAGACACAAATCGTCAGCCACTTGTGTTTACCAGTATTATAATAGTTAGGGTACGGTTCACATATTAAGCATCTAATTGCCACAATTGCAAAGTTAAAAAATTAAAATCAGAGTTCTCATTTGCTTGGTAATTTCTTACAGAGATAATTAATCACCACATCATCTTTATTAAACATATTATTTTTGTCAACTGTAGATGTAATTCTTACTTCTTTTTGCGGGTCATGCATAAACATTTAAAAGAACCTCCAGGACCCCTAATTGTGGTTGGTGTGGACTGTGTGTTCTCGAATATTTCAATGTACTTAGATCGTTTACTCAGGAGGTTTGTGTTGGAGTCCCAATCACATATCAGGGATTTGGGGGATTTTTTTTTAACAAATTGGAGGAAATTTCTGTTCCTTTAGATAAATGTATTTTGTACAGCTTGGATGTCTCTAGTCTCTACACCTCCATTAGCCATGATGGGGGTGTGGCGGTTGTAAATAAGATAATTATAGGTTCAAAATTATATACTGACGATGAAAGAGAATTCATCATTAAATTGCTTGATTTAATACTGATGTGCAATTATTTTCTATTCCAAGATCAGTTCTACCTGCAATTGCAGGGCACCTCAATTGGCTCCTATGTTGCCCCTACATATGCCTATATATTTATTAATGTGTATGACGAAAAATTGGTATATGAAAATGAATTATTTCAAAGATATGGCGCCACATGGTGGCGCTATATCGATGATATATTTGGCATATGGCTGGGCAACATTGAGAGCCTATTACAATTTGTGGATACATTGAATGGTGCTACTTCTATGATCAAATTTAGCTTGGTTTATAGTGAGGAAAGTTTGGCCTTTCTAGATACATTGGTTGTAAAAGAAAATGGAAGGATTAAAGTTGATCTTTATAAGAAGAGCACTGATTATCTTTTGTTAGCTAGCAGTGCCCATCCTCAGTCCTTAAAGAATTCCCTGCCTAAGAGTCAGCTGTTGCGGGTTCGCCACATAGTGTCAGATTACAAAAGAAGCTAACAAAGACTCAAAAAATGGGTATTCTCTTTTTGGAGAGAGGATATAGGGGGGAAATGATTGAACAAGAAATTAAGAATGTTTTAGACATTCCGAGGGATGTGTTGCTTAAAGACAAGATAAACAGAGAAAAAATAAGAATCAAAGGATAGTATTTGTATCCAAATATAATGAAATAAGTTTTCAAATCCAGAAAATAATTCGTAGAGATTGGTACATATTAAATAACTGTAATCCTAATGTTCTGGAATTTCAGGACTCCTATGCCTGCATACAAAAGGGGCACTAATCTGAGAGATGTTTTGGTTAAAGCAGAAACAAGAAGAAGCAGTGAAATATATCTGAGAAGAATAATGGGTGTTATCCTTGTTTAGGTTTCTCCCATTGTAATAGCATGATCAAAGGATCTGTTTTTGTACATCCCCAAACAGGCCGGAGTATGCTATTTATCTGCTAAAATGTCCATATGGGCTTATCTATATCGGAGAAACGACCTGCAGGGTTCGAGATAGAATAACTGAACACAAACCAAATATTAGAAGAAAAAATATTAAATCCCCTGTAGATACACACTTTATGCAGGCTGGCCATGGCATAAGCCAGTTAAGGTTTCAAATAATAGAACATGTTTTCCCTTTTAGGTGGGGGGGGGGAAGGGACGATAGAGAGCAGTATTTGAAACAGAGAGAATCCTTTTGGATTTTCCACTTAAATTGTTTATTGCCAATGGGTATGAATAAATGATCTTTCAGTATTTCTGTAAAAATGTCCTGGTATGTGATAATTCCTCCATGTCTGTTAGTTTGTTTTAATTTAACATAGATTGAGGTTCACACTTGTTTTTGAAAATGTATACAAATATGTGATATATGTAATTAGTTAATAAACCTAGGGGGTGTTTCCATTGAGGGTTTAAAATGTGTAATAAATGATGTATGCATAGCATGAATAAGGACATGTAGTCCCAAACATTGCTGCTGTTGTTTGCTGATACTGCAATAAACTTGTGATTAAGATTTACCATTTTGGAGTGCTGCTGTTTTTTGGAATACTATGATATTAGTGGCACCTCTTCGTAAGTTATTATGGTCACCATAATCACATAGACTGACGCATTGGAAACAATATATCACAATATATCATTCCGTTATCCTTTTGGGATAAATATACAAGTAAATAGTTTCTGATTAATAAGAGGTCTAGGGCTACACCTCTCATTTTATTATCTACTCCATTTAGTAATGTTCTCCAAGCAAAAATTGGCAAACAGAGGTCTATATCATATAGCAAGTGCCTTACATGTCCAGACTATTTTAACCTACAATCAATAAAGAGAGTTTACTACTACACATTATCAATCTAGTTGGTATCTTTACTTTCAACTTGGATCTAGAGCTTCTGAAGTATTGGATATAGGTACCCCTAATGGATACCTTCTTGAAATACTTGTGTTTATCTCTCACTAGAGTAAAAAGAGCTATTTCCCAATTATACATATTAATAAGTCAAATACCAGAATCAAACTACCATTTATGACTAAATGGAAGGAGGACTTAAATATTACATGGACGGTTAAGAAATGGTGCAATGTGCTGAAAATTAAAATTTATGCTTACCTGATAAATTTCTTTCTTTCCGGATATGGAGAGTCCACAACTTCATCAATAACTAGTGGGAATATCACCCCTGGCCAACAGGAGAAGGCAAAGAGCACCACAGCAAAGCTGTTAAGTGTCACTCCCCTACCCATAATCCCCAGTCATTCGACCAAAGAGAAATGGAAAAAGGAATAACACAAAGGTGTAGAGGTGCCTGAGGTTTAGTAAAAAATAACTGTCTAATTGGATCGTGTCGTGGACTCTCCATATCCGGAAATAAATACATTTATCAGGTTAACATAAATTTAGTTTTCTTTCCCAAGATATGGAGAGTACACAAATCATCAATAACTAGTGGGAACCAATACCCAAGCTAGATGATACAGGATGAATAGGGAGGGAGAACAAGACAGACAGACCTAAACAGAAGGCACCACCACTTGAAGAACCTTTCTCCCAAAAGAAGCTTTAGCTGAGGCAAAAGTATCAAATTTGGAAAATTTGGAAAAAGTATGCAGAGAGGACCAAGTTGCAGCCTTGCAAATCAGTTCCATAGAAGCTTCATTTTTTAAAGCCCAAGAAGAGGAGACAGCCCTCATAGAATGAGCTGTAATTCTCTCAGGAGGCTGCTGTCCAGCACTCTCATAACAAAACAAATTATACTTCTCAACCAGAGGGAAAGAGAAGTAGCAGTAGCCTTCTGATCTTTACGCTTTGCAGAGAAACAAACAAACAGGGCAGGGGACTGACGAAAATCCTTAGTCGACTGAAGGTAAAACGCATGCACAACATCCAAGTTGGGCAACAGACATTCCTTATAGGAAGAAGAATTAGGACAGAGAGAAGGAACAACAATTTCCTGATTAATGTTCCTATCCGAAACAACTTTAGGAAGAAAACCCAACTTAGTACGAAGAACCACCTTATCAGCATGAAAGATAAGGTAATGCGAATCACACTGCAAAGCCGTGAGTTCCGAGACTCTCCTAGCAGAAGAGATAGCAACAAGAAACAAAACCTTCCAAGATAACAACTTAATATCTAGGGAATGCTTTGACTCAAATGGAGCCTGCTGCAAAACTTTAAGAACAAGGTTAAGACTCCAAGGAAGAGCAACAGGTTTAAACACAGGAATCATTCTGACCAGAAACGTTTGCCAGGCGCTTGTGTAACAAAACAGATAATGCAGAAATCTGACCTTTTAAAGAACTGACTGACAATCCTTTCTCCAGACCTTCCTGGAAAAAAGACAAAATTCTAGGAATCCGGAACCTACTCTAAGAGTAGCCCTTTGATTCACACCAATAAAGGTATTTACACCATACCTTATGGTAAATTTTTAGAGTAACAGGCTTGCGAGCCTGGATCATGGTCTCAATGACCGACTCAGAAAATCCATGCTTAGACAGAACTAAGCAGTCAATCTACAAGCAGTCAGTTTCAGAGAAACGAGATTTGGATGGAGGAAAGGACCCTGAGTAAGAAGGTCCTTCCTCAAAGGCAACCTCCAAGGTGGCAGAGATGACATTTTCATTAGGTCTGCATACCAGATCCTGTGAGACCATGCAGGAGCTATGCTCTCTCCTGTTTGATACGAGCAATGACTTGTGGAAGGAGCGCAAACAAAGAAAACAGGTTTGCTAGACTGAAATCCCAAGTAACCGCCAGAGCATCTATAAGGGTGGTCTGCGGATCTCTTGACCTTGAACCGTACCTTGGAAGCTTGGCCTTCTGCCGAGATGCAATCAGATCCAACTCCGGCACACCCCATTTGAGGGTTAACTTGAAGAACACCTCCAGATGGAAAGCCCACTCCCTAGGATGAAAAGTCTGTCTGCTCAGGAAATCCGCTTCCCAGTTGTCTACTCCTGAAATATGGATGGCAGATAGACAACAATTGTGAGCTTCTGCCTACTGAATAATCCATGCCACGTCATTCATGGCTAAGGAACTCTGATTTCCTCCCTGGTGGTTGATGTACGCCACTGAGGTGATGCTGTCTGACTGGAACCTGATAAACCAGGCTAAGGACAACTGAGGCCAAGCCATTAGAGCAGGCTGTTGTCTGTGTTCACAATTACCCAGGGAGGTCTCCAGGAACAAGTGCTCTGGATCAGATGCTCCTGAGAAAGCCACCACGGGATAGAGTCTTTTGTCAACTGGTCTAGATCTATCCACTGAGACAGATCCGCATGGTCTTAGTTACATTGTCTGAGTATGCATAACTGCAGAACTCTCACATGGAATCGAGCAAAAGAAATTATGTCCATGGAAGCGACCATCAGACCAATTACCTCCATACATTGAGCCACTGATGGCCGAACAGTAGACTGCAGAGAGAGGCAAGAGGAAATAATTTTGGATTTTCTGACTTCTGTCAGAAATATCTTCATAGATAGGGAATCTATTATAGTCCCTAAGAAAACTACCCTTGTAGCTGGAACAAGGGAACTTTTTTCCAGATATACTTTCTATCTGTGGGAATGTAGAAAAGACAAGATCTCTGTATGAGAGTTTGTGTGTTGAAAATATGGCACCTAAACCAGTATGTCATCCAGGTAGGGTGCCACTGCAATTCCCTGAGACCTGACCACTGCAAAGAGAGCCCCCAGAAGCTTTGAAAAAATTCTGGGAGCTGTGGCAAGGCCAAACACAATAACCACAAACTTAAAGTCTTTGTCTAGAAAGGCAAATCTCAGGAACCTGTGATGATCCCTGTAGATGGGAACATGAAGATACGCTTCCTTTAGGTCTATGGTCATCATGAACTTACCCTCTTGGACCAAAGGAAGAATGGAACGAATGGTTTCCATTTTGAAGGATGGTACTCTGAGAAACTTGTTGAGACACTTTAGGTCTAGAATAGGTCGAAAAGTTCTCTCTTTCTTGGGAACCACAAACAGATTTTCATAGGCCCTGTTCCCTTACTGGAACTGGAACTATCACTCCCAGGGAAGAAAGATTCTGAACAGAGTCCAAGAATGCCTCTCTTTTTATCTGCTCTGCAGATAATCTTGAGAGTTGGAATCTGCCCCTGGGAGGGAAAGTTTTTAATTCTATTTTGTAACCCTGAGAAACTATCTCCACAGCCCAAGGATCTGGGACATCTCATATCCATGCCTGATAAAACAGAGAAAGTTTGCCCACCACTTGATCCAATCCCAGAATGTGGGCAAACCCTTCATGCTGACTTAGAATCAGCTGCAAGTTTCTTTAATTTCTTCCCCTTATTCCAAGACTGATTGGGTTTCCAAGAAGACTTGGACAGTTCCTGCTTGGAAGAGATAGAAGAAGACTTTCTTTTGGAGTTACAAAAGCAACGAAAATTGCTTTGATGTCCTTTAGGTCTGTTCTTCTTGTCTTGTGGAAGAAAAGACCCTTTTCCAATCCGTAATATCAGAAATTATTTCTGCGAGACCAGGTCTGAACAAGGTCTTACCCTTGTAAGGAAGTGCTTGAAGCTTGGACTTAGGGGTAACATCAGCTGACCAAGATTCTAGCCACAACACCCTATGGGCTAGGACAGTGAAGCCAGATATTTTGGATCCCAGTCTAAAAACTTGCATGGTAGCATAAGAATTAAAGGAATTGGCTAGTTTTAGAGCCTTAATCCTGTCTTGGATCTCCTCCAAAGGAGTTTCTACCCAAATTGATTCAGACAAGGCATTGCACCAAAAAGATGCTGCACTTGACACAGTAGCAATACAAACTGCAGGTTGCCATTTAAGACATTGATGAACAAACATTCTTTTCAAATAAGCCTCCAGCTTCTTGTCCATGGGATCCTTAAAGAAGCAGCTATCCTCTATAGGGATTGTAGTTCTCTTAGTCAGAGTAGAAATGCCCCCTTCTACTTTAGGCACCAGGTGCCATGAATCTTTAATGGAGTCAGCTACAGGAAACATCTTTTTAAAGATGGGAGACAGGGATTTCCAGAAGTAGGTGAGCTGATACACCCTATAATTCTACAGTCTGTACCTAATAGCACATTAGGGTGCTCCAGTGATATGTGAGTATCCATTTGGCTCATATTTCATCAAGCCCACACATATGTATGGTGATTCTACAAATAAGGCGCCCCTTTGTTCTTTTTTACACTCTGCAGACGGGAAAAAAGGTATCCCAGGCTTTTCCCTTTCCTGTGAAATAATCTCCGTCACACAGTCTGGAACAGGAAACACCTCCACAGAGGAGGGAACATCATAGTATTTATTAAGTTTACTAGTTTTTTTAGGGTTGACAACGACATGAGTATCGGAGTCGTCCAAAGTAGCCAATACCTCCATTAACAGTACACAAAGGTGTTCAAGCTTAAATCTGAAGTTTACTTCTTCAGTATCAGATAAAGGAATTATACTGTCCGAATATGAGATTTCACCCTCAGAGGCTACCGACATGTCCTCCTTATCAGACTTATGAGGGAGGGCCACCTGCGTAGCAGTAGATGGAACATAAACCTTACCATCTGAATCTCTAAGTTTCCTCTTGCATTTTCCCTTTAGCATAGGGAAAGCAGATAATGCCGCAGAAGATACCTAAGCATCAAATTCTGCATGCAAATAAACTCCTCCAGGAGGTTCAGAAGAACTGAAGGACACTGTATGTGATGCCATAGAGGCTTGGGACGTTTGAGGAGAAAGCTTTGGCATTGCCTGAACAGCATCATCCTGAGAGACATTAGGCTCATTTGAAATAAAAATTTTATCTTTACATTAAAAAGTTTTATCTAGACATGAGGTACAAAATTGCATATGTAACACAATCTGGTTCTCTAGACACAGCAAACATTTGACCATAGGAACAGACTTCTGCTCCATGACAAAAATAATTTTACCAAAAATATGAGTAAAGTAAAAACTAATTATTTATAATTGACCTCCCTGGTACTGTCACTTTAAATCTTTAAATCTGCCTGTATAACAAAAATAGTTTCAGAGCGACTTTAATCTCAAAAAAGAACACCTTTACACCTCACCATTTAACTGAGGTGCTTACCTGCCCCTCCGGTGGAAAACAACTGTCAGCCAAAACGGAGAACGAAAATAGACCTCCACAAGAGAAGCTGCCATTTCACAACTCAATCCAACACTGCTCCGACTAACACTAAGAGTGGAATAGGCAGTCACATGACCAGCTGAGCAAAAATGTGCCCCAAGTAAAGCACACGCTTACAAGCCAACTGCAAAAGCAAACTGACCTATTCAGTGTAAGGGAGCCATTCTCCCTCTAGACTCAGCTCCGATTGAATAAGAATAAAAAATGTACATGCCGCACAGAGCTTTATTTCAATGACCACAAGGGAATAACTGTAACTAATTGTTAAAAAAAAAAACATGAGCCACCATAAACAAGTTAACCCCATCCATAAAAACAATTAACCCCTCTTTCACATACATAAAAGGTGCCTTTACACTGCCTGAAAGCCATCCTACTAAGGATTTAGACCCAATAATATAGAGCTTATCTTTATTAACCTCTTCAGTGCCAGTCTCCCAGACCTAGAAGACAAACTACACTTACCTGCAATTCCAGCTGTCCGTCAGGTAGACAGCTCACAAGACATGAAAGGACACATACTACTTACAGAGGTCTGTAGAAAAAAAAAGAACAAAATAGCTAACTCTCGCTTTCTATAACATGGGCAGAAAATATGTTGGAAAACTAAGCAAGGACTACCTCACAACTTTCTAACTGCTTTAAAGTCACCATTACTCTACTGAAGAAATTAACATGGACTACAGCTAGACCCAAAAAACTTGCTTGTAGCAAAATTAATCCAATTTTCTTCAGACACCAAAACACCACCTCCTCCATTGACAGAGGCAAAGAGAATTACTGGGGATTATGAGTAGGGGAGTGACACTTAACAGCTTTGCTCTCTGCCTCCTTCTGCTGGCCAGGAGTGATATTCCCACTAGTAATTGATGACATAGTGGACTCTTTTAAATGTGCTTATTTAAAAGAGAACGACTTTAAAGTAGCGTTCTGGTGGTATCTGCACCCTAACAGCTTAAAATATAGCGGGGAGTGTCATGAGTTATGCTTTAGAGGGTATAACGAAAGAGGTACTTATGTACATATGTGGTGGCAATGCCCTTGAGTAGAAAATGTTTGTACTCAAACACCTGCTCTTATTAGTAGAATATTTGATACATTATACATTTAACTCCTGCACAAGCACTACTTCATGAACCAATTAGAGGATTAACTAACAAAGTAAAAAAACTGAATGCCCTAATTTGCATTGCAACTTAACAACATATAGCTTTCAATTGGAAGCAGCCTTTGTCTACTTTTCTACTTGTTGAATACAAAATAAACTACTTATATCAGATGGGTGGCACTGCTGCTGACATCTTAGATAACAAAGAGTTATCTTTACAGAGAACAGAAGTAAATAACTTTCACATTTATTGTATAAGATGTGCAGCAGTGGGGACCAGACCTTGTTATTTATGTCTACCTATATAATTCTTTCTATGCATGTTATTGTACACATTTGTTACTGTTACCTTGTAATGGACATTTTCTTAATCGATGAAACAAGACAAACCAATATACAAGTTTTGCTTGTATACATGGCTTAATTTGAAAATTTCAACAAAAATAAACAGTTGCACTCGTATTAACACTGTCTCATAAAAATGATATATAAAATAATAATTTCTTCCTGTGTACTTTATTTTTTACAAAACAGAGAGTTGTTATTATTTCTATAGGAGACAGACCACTTTCTTTGATAATTGCATGGAGACTGTCCCTGCAAGGCAGTGGGGTATTTCATGTTTTTGCTTGTAAATTTGATAGTTTGGCACCAAGTATTGGGCTTTGATTTACGGACAGATATAAGATAAAGAAGCATGTGTACAGAAAGTGATAAAATAAAGAGATATGATTTAACCTGCATGCTCAGTCCATTTTAATGGGTTATAGTTTCAAGGAACACAACCAGCTATTTCATATATAAAAATAAACCAGATTAAGCAATTTCCCATACATTTTATATGAGCTGCTATAACAAGTCATTGGAAACCCATTAAGGGAAAAACTATTTTACAAATACACAGTCCAATTAAGCACAACTTCAGCCAACTGTTATTAGCTAATTTAGTGGCTCAGCAAGTTGATAGATGATTATCAATGTTGGATCATTGAAACTTTGAGGCCAATTGTTACCTACATAGACATAATATCCAGTAATATGTTACCTTATAATACCTTATAATAACTTTCACTGACAACATGTTCATTGTAAATAACTTAGGACATAAAATGAATTTCTGTGGCATTTAACATGGGGAAGAAAATATTTTCCAGAGGATACTGTTTTGATTTGTTACAATGGAATAACTTGAACAATAACACAAAATTCCTTAAATGTGCTTCGAAGGTCTCATTATCTTTAGGACTCAATTTATCAAGCTGCAAAAGCAGCTATTGATTCGGTACAGTGCAGACTTGCTAATGGGTTCTTATACACACGGAAGCTCTGAAAGGCTTTTTAAGATATCTGGCACCTCAGAGATAGATAAATCATCCCAGGTGTACTCATAAATCATCCCAGTCTTACTCTTCCCAAGATTATTCACATGCCCAGCTTTTGCACAAATTGGTTGGGCAACAGATGAAAGAAGGGGGAGGCCTAAGTTAACACTTGTACATAAAGAAAGATGGGCACTGAATGCATCCTTGCTGGCCTTAAATGTGGAGGACATGTTCTCTGGTTGGGAACATTTTCCAAACTTAGTGGGGCCATCAGAATAACCTGACCAAAGCAGAATTTCAGTCCAAATACCTCAAACATGTTCTAAAAAGTAATAAATATATGTAAGTTTTTAAAAAAGTATTTTTTTTTTCATTTCTTTATTGCTGACTAAATATTAATTTGTTTGAATATAATTTCTAAATTAAATATTGAAAGACTTCTAAGAAAAGAAAATTGGTCTATTGAATTTGGACAATTTTTACAAACTCAAAGTAATGTTCTTTTAAAATATTAATTATTTTTAAAAATTGATATTTATGTTTTGCATAGTATGGGAATATAAAAGATAAGGCAAAAAAAATATTATTTAGCCTATTAAAATGTTCTAAGAGGTTTACTGACACATTTTTCATAGTAACGCATCACACTTCTTTTATAATTAACAGAACCACTCTTCACACATTTTTGAATCCTGATAAACACTCCATGTGACTTTCAGCCTGTTGATAAATATATTTTTGCACACTTGAACATAAATATGTTAAAGATGCTTAGAAAAGTGCCGACATTACTACAGCTTATTTAGCACTTTACATTTGATATATATATATATATATATATATATATATATAAATGTATATTTAATTGTATAATAATGAATATTTTTTCTGCAACTATTATTGTTGCAATAATATTGAATCAATAACTCAATGGTGCCGATTTATCAAGGGCCGAATGGCTCCTGATGCCCGTGTTTCAGCGCGAACACTCAGGCTTGCCGGAAACTGCAGTTAAGAAGCAGCAGTCTTAAAACCACTGATCCTTAACTCATCCACCTGCTCTGAGGCTGCGGACATCAATCCGCCCGATCCTATACAATTAAGTTGATTGACATCTTCTGCTAGTGGCCGATTGGCCGTGAATCTGCAGGGGGCGGCATTGCACAAGCAGTTCACCAGAACTGCTTGTGCAATGTTAAATGCCGACAGTGTATGTTGTCGGCATTCAGCTATGTATGTCGGACTTGATCCTCTGAGCAGATCATGTCGGACAGACAGTTGATAAATCGTCCCCAATAATTTGAAACAATTATTACGCATAATACATTTATTTAAGTTGTCTATATGCCAAGATTATAATTTTTATAAAATCTTACGATACTTTAATTTAATGACAATAGGCAAACCTCTTTTACCATTTTTTATAAAATATTTTAAAAAATAACTTTATTTTTTTCTCCATTTAGTGAAATGCTAAGTGCTTTTATCCATATGTATCCACTGCCCATTGCAGCTTCATGTATAAAATACAAAAACACAATTCATTACAATGATATTTGCATATCAATCCTATAGATAACTCTTATTAACCAGCTTATTAGTGTGCCAAGCATTGCATTATTAAAAACTTCCAGTTGAGTAAATTAATTACTTCCACATGAAAAGTTAAATACAAAGAAGTCATTTTGATATTAAAGTGTGTTCATTTCTAATAATCCAAACCATAAAGGATATTGTAAGAGAAGGATAGTGAATTTTTCATATTTAAATTAATAGATACTTGGGATGAGGCTACCATTTCAGAGATAGCTTATTTAAATTGTGTGGCTGGCTGTGATATATGAACACAAGCAACAGGCAAATGTTGTGCAGCTTTTCTCTATGTATTTAATTTAATAGGTTTCTAACTCCAATTGAAATAAAAATTATATGTGCTTACTGTTTGTCAACACTTCATATATATAGTTACCCCATTCAAATTCACTAACATCTAGTAGGACAAACATTACAAGAACTAGATAATTTGAGAATGTAAGTTTTGCATTCCTGTCACATGTATATTTTAGCCTAGACTAGCTACACCTTTGACTAGATCAGTGTTTCTCAGTTCTAGGTCTCAGGACACCTAAAAGGCTAGATTTTCACAGTATTTAACTATTTGAACTAGAGCACAGGCAAAATAAACAGCTGATCAGTAACCATAGTTACTAACCTGTTTCACCTATCAGCTGATTATTCCATCAGTACTTTAGTTCAAATAATGTGAAAATCTGGCCTTTTAGGGGTTCTGAGGACTGGATTTGAGAAACAGTCATCTAGGGCAGCAGGTTTTAGGAGGACAGCACATAAGAGGGTTAGTTCTGGGATATTGTGCCTCCCCAGTCCTATTTATTCCACATGTTTAATTTGCAAATGTTAGTACAAATGAAAAATGCATGGTTGCCTAGTAAAGATGCACAAGCCTAAAGTTATTTAAAATATAAAAGGTAAATATGAGCTAAAGCTGAAGAGCAAATGGGGCAAGGCCTTAGGATAGAGCAAAACGTAAAAACACTACTGACTGTGCAAACCGGTTAAACAAATAGGTACAGTTCTGCTTGGGAGCTTTCAAGCAAAGCACAGCCAGTGATTAGTGGATGCATACAGCTGTTTCTCTGATTGACTCCCAATCAGTGTGGGACTTTACTTATGTGTTTACACCCTATTCTGTTGTTAAACACATTGGAAAAGATTACAAGTGGAATGCAAAGATATTAGCACTATTGAGAGCTAACACTTTGCAAATTAAATCATTAGCACTTCTATTCTTGCGCTCGTATTACAAGTTTAAAGCAAAAGTCTCTGAGGGAAAACCCCAGGCACATTAACATCTGGAATTTGAATTGCGTGACCATGCTAAATCATTTTCCCTGTAGACTTCTATGGGGCATGCTACAAAAGCCTTTGTTCTTTACTTAGAAGAATATGTTATTTATATGTATATACTGTATATATATATATATATCTATATATATATATATATATATATATATATATATATATTCCCAAATATCAGCACTCACTGTTTCCTTGATCAAAGTACGGGTGCAATCCAGATAATATCCAAAATAAGGCCCAAGAGATGCACTTGCCTTTTTACAATTTTTTTTTTATTAAAAGTGAGTTAACGTTTTCGGGGAGTGACCCCCGTCTTCAGACTCCTGTGAAAAAAATCACAGGAGTCTGAAGACGTGGGTCACTCCCTGAAAACGTTAACTCATTTTTAATAAAAAAAATTGTAAAAAGGCAAGTGCATCTCTTGGGCCTTATTTTATATACATATACAGGTGGCCCTCGTTTTACAACGGTTCAATTTACACCGTTTCAGAATAACAACCTTTTTTTCCAGTCATGTGACTGCTATTGAAAAGCATTGAGAAGCAGTGCATTTATTAAAATAGCCAGTAGGTGGAGCTGTCCGCTTGTGTTGCAGCAAATCCAATCAAGCTGAAATTAATCAGTTTAACCAGACCTGAGCTATCAAGCAGATTTCAAAGGAACAAGATCTTCCTGTCTATAAATCAGTCCAGATTGGAATTAATAGAAAGAACTGTTTGCATAAAAATGCAAGTGAAGTCTGTGTTGTGTGATTATTTTATTAGGTTTATAATGCTGTTTAGCAAATGTTTTTGTTCATTTAACTTAGTTTAATTATATATTCTGTGTTGTGGGATTATTTTATTAGGTTTATAATGCTGTTTAGCATTTAAAGTCTTCATTTCAAAGCTTTAAAAAAATGTATTAGGTGTTACTTATGCCAATTTTGAGAGGGGCCTGGAACCTATCTCCCTCACTTCCCATTGACTTACATTATAAACTGGGTTTCAGTTTACAACGGTTTTGATTTACAACCATTCCTTCTGGAACCTAACCCTGGCGTAAACTGAGGGCTACCTGTATATATATATATATATATATATATATATATATAAATATATATATATATATATATATATATATATATATATATAAAACCACAAATGAGTAGTATAGGTACAGCACAGTATCGTTAAATCTAATCCAACTGTGTGAAGTGCACGGGAGAAAAAAGGGTCCTGCAGTCCCCAAAGGTATAGATAGAGTAATAGAATACACCCAGCACTGTTTCTTTTTAGGAAAACATTCTTTATTAAAGTATCAGAGAGTAAAACAACAGCTGTTGTTTTACTCTCTGATACTTTAATAAAAGATGTTTTCCTAAAAAGAAACAGTGCTGGGAGTATTCTATTACTCTGATACGCTGACCACAGGCCCTACTGAAAAAACAGTTACCCATATACTCTCACATATGTTCAAACTGAAAAAGAGAGAGAAAGATCTGGAGCTACATGGCCAATACCTTTCTGAGTATCATAGGAAAAAAAATTATAGCCAGTATTTTATTTCCCTACCTCTTACCCAGTTTTAGCCCCGGGGGTCACTGGACCCTGTAACTATGCATGTTTTCTAATAAAAAATTTTTTTAACCTTGCTGTACTCGGTGCTCCGAGTTTTCTTTTGCACATGGAAAAAAATTATACCCAGAGGCTTCAGGGTTAAGAATGTCCCCACCTTGGGTAGAAATAACCCCACTTTTTGTGAGAGATGGTGTAACATTTTAAATAAATGTGAATTGGACTTGATGCTACTGGTGATTCAGGAAGTAAGAAGCTTACTCTCACAAGTGAGAATAGAGATTGGTGCATACACAACTGAACACAGCGACACTATAACCCAGAGGGGAGAGGAAGACTGGGAAACCAAGTTTAAAACGCAGCTGGAACAGTACCAGAAAGAACTAACGGCATTCAAAAACAGAAAATTTGAAGCAGTTCAGGAGGATTATCGTGAAAAGAAAGTCTATAAGTGGCTTTTGAAACAAGAAGAGCGGCAACGATTAAGAGAGTATCGCCCTAGACGATTCAGGGTAAAAAGACCCTGGAATCTAACCACAGTGGACAGCTCAGGTTCAGGTACAGATTCAGATACAGAACCCAAAAGAAATATCCAGAGTGGTGCACAGTATCAAGGAGGGGTGACAACCAGATCAAAAAACGCAGGAAGGGACGTCCCCACCCGAGGAGGGAGCAATGTAAGAGGCAGACCACCAAGACAGAGACGATAAAGGAGAACATAATAATAAATATGTCAGAGATCACTGTCAGAAGAAGATAAGTCACTTTTACAAAGAGGACTGTCATTTGTACCTACGGGACTTACAGATAAGTTTGACTTACATATCGATATCCAACGCTTCCAGAGATCTCTGAGATTAAAAGAATACTTTGGCTTGAGCAAAGCAGAACAGTTTGTGGGTTTTAAAAAGAAGGGCACTTTTGACCCTAAAAGTAACAACCCCACAATACAGACCTTCTGCAAACTTTTGGAGAAAGATATGAATAACTCTATAAAATTACAACAAGAACAAGTTAGATTTAATCTAACTAAGAAGGAAAGAGAAGTGATGAAGAACTTTGCTAAAGATAATATGATAGTAATAAGACGTGCGGACAAGTGCAGGGCAATAGTTATACTAGACTATGCATACTACAGAGAGGATATTATGGCACAGTTAAATTATGTCAATGTTTACTCAAGACTCCCAAGGGATCCCACTACAAGGTTCAAAAAGGAGATAGATGAATATCTTAAGGGAGATCTAGATGACAACTGGATAGATTAACAAACAATGAATTACCTAAGCATGGACCATCCAAAGACCCCAATATTTTACACACTTCCAACGGTCCATAAGAACCTGGAGAGAGCACCTGGCAGACCGATAGTTTCGGGAGTGGATTCATTACTGCAGTCCTTAGCTATTTATATAGATAGCTTATTGCAGCCACTGGTTCAGAATATGAATACCTATTTTAAGGACTCCAATGATGTGATAAAATCACTAATAAATATTTCTCTGAAAGGAGAAGAATTGCTAGTTACACTGGATGTCACTAGCTTGTATACAGTTATCCCCCATCAAGAGTGTTTGGCAGCTATAAGGAAACAAATACTGAGATACGTCTATGTTGTACCACTAATGGAGTTTATACTGGACCTATTGGAAACCTGCCTAAAAAAGAACTACTTAAAATTTTAACGGCTGTTTTATCAGCAATTGAATGGTACGGCAATGGGGTCCAGTGTGGCCCCATCATATGCAAATCTTTTCATGTCTGAATTTGAGAGCATTGGCACTACGTGTTTCCAAAGACAAGAAATAATATACTTCAAAATGTTTATAGATGATCTGCTGCTAGTATAGTCAGGCTGTGAACAGGATCTGCAAACCTGGTTTGATGAATTGAACAC
Source organism: Bombina bombina (assembly GCF_027579735.1). NCBI lineage: Eukaryota > Metazoa > Chordata > Amphibia > Anura > Bombinatoridae > Bombina > Bombina bombina. The sequence continues at coordinate 645,878,729 of NC_069500.1, read as the reverse complement.
AGAGCATGCAACATTAAAGTTTAATATGAACTACAGCTCTAGAGAGATTGAATTCCTGGATCTGAAGATCTATAAAGAAGGGGACAAACTGGGTACTACCCTGTACCGGAAACCCACCAACATGAATTTGCTCTTGGATGCATCCAGTTGCCACCCACCTGCCCTGAGGAGGGCTCTCCCAAAATCGCAATTTGTCAGAGTTAAAAGAAATAACATGGACAAACAAAAAGCTGACATACAAACTGAATAAATGCGAGATCGCTTCCTACAGATGGGGTACCATAATCAACAGCTCCAGCAACATATACTAGCCGTTGAGAAAAGAGTGGATGCTAATAAAAGTATGGAGAGTGAGGAACCTGAAAAAATGACTTTGGCTACAACTTATGCTGCAGACAAAAATAGATTCACGGAAATACTAAGAGAAAACTGGAGGATACTGAGCACAGAAGAATTGCTTCCCTTTAAAGAGATGGGCATACCGAGAATAGGATACAGACGGGAGAGATCATTAAGAGATATATTACATAAAAACGATCCTACTCTTTGCTATACCACTAAGACTTGGTTGGAAGAAGCTAAACCAGGTAGCTACAAATGCAGCGGATGCACCACTTTTAATGGAATGCTAACAGGCTGTTTTTTCCACCATCCTAGAAATAGGAAGAAGTATTACCATAAACATAGGGTAACTTGTACCACTAGCCATGCAATCTATTTATTACACTGTCCATGTAGTTTATTTTATGTAGGGAAAACGTGCGACAATTTGAGAATTAGGATGGCAAATAACAGGAGCGCTATCCGTACAGCAATCAAGAATCGAGAATCAGACCAACCAGTGGCACGCCACTTTCTCCAAAATGGACATAATGTGTCTGACTTGCGCTATACCATAATAGATCACATACCCATCCCATACAGAGGAGGAGATAGGAATAGAATCCTCTTGCAGAGAGAGGCGAGATGGACATTTGAGCTAGAAACCCTGACCCAAAAATGTCTAAATACTAAAATGGAATGGCATTGCTCCATTTTTATTATGTGTCCACCTGCCTTGCGATGCATAGCACTGTTTAAATTTTATAGCACTGTTTAAATTCTAATGTATTCTCTAGGTATCTTGCTAGAGGTTATTTGTTTTGTTATACTTCATGCAGGTGGTGTTTTTTTTGTTTGTAATACTCAGTTTGCCTTCGCTGCATCCCGGTGGATTCCGAAAATGGCAGGATGGCAACCACCCTGTCATTTTTTGGAATCCACCTGGATGTAGCTTTGCTGCATCCAGGTGAATTATTTTGGCTGCGTGCACAGCGAACATTCTGTTGGCTGCCTCGCGCTGCCAACATTCCACTGAGGATGCGTGCCCAACTGCCGAGGGCGACGGACATTACAAACGCAATTATAGTATATATATATATATATATATATATATATATATACTGTATATATATATATATACAGTATATATACAGTATAGATATATACTGTATAGATAGATAAATAGATAGATAGATAGATAGATAGATAGATATTCAACCCCAATTACGAAAAGGTTGAGACACTATGGAAAATGCAAACAAAACAAACAAAAAGTCATTTAAAATTTCAATTCACCCTGTACTATATTGAAAACACATTATTAAGACATTATTTTATGTTTTCCTTTGTGAATTTAATTTATTTTTCAAAATATAAACTCATTTAAAATCTGATAACTGCAACACACTAAAAAATAGTTGGGGCAGTCAACTCTTTACCACTGTGTAACGTCACCTTTTCTTTTTTTTATTTTTATTGATTTTTATTGAGGACGTTACAAAGAAATTAAAGTTACATTGGAAAAGTAGAATACAATTTATATGAGTAGTGACATCATATGCTATGGCCCCAATTTATCAAAGGGCTTGCAGACCTGATCCGACACTGTGGATCAGGTCCGCAAGACCTCGCTAAATGCGGAGAGCAATACGCTCTCCGCATTTAACATTGCACCAGCAGCTCACAAGAGCTGCTGGTGCAACGCCGCCCCTGCTGACTCGTGGCCGCCAGCAGGGAGGTGTCAATCAACCCGATCGTACTCGATCGGGTTGATTTCAGGTGATTCCTGTCCGCCTGCTCAGAGCAGGCGGACAGGGTTATGGAGCAGCAGTCTTTAGACCGCTGCTTCATAAGTTGTCTTTCTGGCGAGTCTGAAGACTCGCCAGAAACACGGCCCTTCAAGCTCCGTACGGAGCTTGATAAATGGGTCTGTATAAGTAAATATGTATTCAAAGTAAGTCTGTCCTCCTTTTTTGTCCCCTGATTAAAGTTGGACACTTTTGGTCCTCTGTTAATAATATGAATTGAAGTTAGGGGATGCTATAAACATAATATGCAGAAAAACAACAAACATATAACCAACTAAGAGAAAAAAAACTGCATAACAATATATCTGAAAAATAAGTATATAGTATAATCTAGTATAATCTATAAAACATTGTTATTTGAAGCAAAACCTATTTATATGTGTTTTAGATAGAGCAGGTGTTTTGAACATATACATATAATATGGAACTTTAGCAGCTTTGTCAGGGCTATGCAATGATACAGTTCAAATGACAAACAATTAGGGTACATTAATTGTTATTGGAAGGTTGTTTGCCTTCTGAGGGTGGGAAGAGTAGACATAATTTTATTGTGGTAGTAACTTGTGTTCTTTCTACTTGTTTTCAATAATAAATTGCAGAGTTAGCTCTCTCCAATGTGAGGATCAATATCTGGATGGGCATTCTTCTGTAATATCTAGTTAGATGTGACTTTTTCGCTATTAAATATGTAAATTTCCGTTCTTTTGCCACTGAGGCCGCCAGCAGCACGAGAGCCAGAATTTGAGCCTATAGTTTAGATAACTTGTCAATGATCATCCCAGGTGTTACAGATAAAGATGTATGCTAACAACGTCAGCAAATAGCTTCAGTGTTACTGCGACTTGAGCTGCTTCAAGAAATGTATAACAATTTTTCCCACCTAGTGCATATACTATTGAGTAGTATTGTACAATTAAAACATATTAAACATAACCCCAAACATATAATAGAACTGAGGAACATCTAACTTTGCGACATGGCAACCTATATATATATATACACATATCTTTGTTTATTATTTACTTTTTTTATTATTTTTATTTTTTTATGCTACAACAGAAAGTCTATTGGCAGAAGAACATTACGGTATTGCTGTCATCCCAATAAGCTAGAACGCTGGATGGTTGTATCCTTGACGCCCTCATGGGTGCTGGATGATGTGTGTTGGTTGACTCCTTTCCTTGAGTGCATAACTCCAACAGTTGCGACAATGGGAGACATTTTCATAAAGATCATAGTCTCCAAAATGTTTTGTGGTAAATCAATGTTCTCCGTACCTTGTATAGGGGTTAAATTAGCATCCGGACTGAGATTATATAGTGAGAGTAAAGCCTCAGATTCCCCAGCCATCCAGAAGTCCCCCCCGAGCTCCTGCAGCAACGCTGCCGACTCCAAGTTCCACTCTGTCCCAAGCTGCATTTTTTTTAATCCGGTGCTATTTAGTGACACGATATGGAGTGGACATTGATCTCTGCCTCCACTACCTGCAAGGGTTGGGTCCAGCTTATTCACCAAATGTTTGCTCAGCGTAATTGCTGGCTCCATCATGGTAGATATGACAGTGTGGTTCCATCTCATCAAGTCTGCCTTTGGCAAAGGGAATTTGGTTTGTAGACCTTGCCACAGTGTATCATCTGTTAATCTGTGCATGTTCCCTAAGGATGCCATTGTAGAGCTGCCGCCTGATTGAGTAGAAATTCCGTTGCCAGGGATAGTAATTTGACTGATCTCTTCCTGTTTTAAGTTTAGCTCAGTCCCTTCTTCCAGAAAGTGATGCGGTATGGGTTCTGTGGCATTTGTAAATTCTACTTTTGTCATGAAAAGTTGTATGTCCTGTTCTGAAGGTGCTTTAGCTATCATGGCTTGAAACAAAGCATCCAGCTTAGCCATTAGCAGATCTGAAGTGGTATATGAGTCGTCGTACTGTATTATGGTTGATTGAGGGTTATGACGACGTTCACTTTATAACTGCACCACCTGTAATATTGTATCTGCTCAAAGAAGTTTTAAAAGTGTAGAAGGTATTGCTGAATGTCTTTATACTACTTGTAATCTGGGCAGAATGTGGTTTAGCGTTGTCCTGCTGGAAAATGCAGGGACGTCCCTGGAAAAGACAACGTATAGATGGCAGCATATGTTGCTCCAAAATGTATACATATATGTCTGCATTAATGGTGCCCTCACAGATGTGCAAGTTACCCATGCCATGGGCACTGACACACACCCATACCATGCAGACGCTTGATTTTGAACCTGACGCTGGTAACAGCTGTTTTTTCCAAAAACTATTTGAAATGTTGACTCATTGGACCCCAAAACATGATTCCACTGTGCTTATGTCCATCTCAGATGAGACAGAGCCCAGAGAAGTCGGTGGCGCTTCTGGACAGTGTTGATGTATGGCTTCTGCTTTGCTTAGTAAAGCCTTAACTTGCATCTCTGGATACAGCGACAAATGGTGTTGACTGACAAAGGTTTAGCAAAGTATTCCTGAGATCATGTCAGGATATCCATATATATATATAAATCATTTTTAGTCAGCATTCTATGGTTTCCCATCAAGTACTTTAAATACTTTAGAGTGCTAAAACTAACCCAATAAAGAGACAGATTACGAGTGGAGAGGTATTTATCACGCCAGCTCTCTCGCTAACTCCGCTGGAAGTAAGCTTTTTGCGTGTGACAGGTAACGCTCGTACTACAAGTTAAAAGTAAAGCGTTTTGCTTGCACGCTAACCTGAAGTACACAAAAAGACGAAGTTAGAATATCACGAATATCGCGGCTTTAACATGTTCCCCCATAAAAGTCTATGGAGCAAAAAAAGTGTAAAAACCCATAACACCCAACTCGCGCTCAAACACAATCTAATATTCTCAAGTGCGCTAACCTGACATGAAAATATGAATATTTCACATAACAATGTATTTCACATAGAATTATATATAGGTGTATAAATGTGTGAGCCTCACATAGCACCTCCCAGCACACAGCCCTCTTCTGCGCACCTGGCCACTCCAGTCCCTACAAAGCTCTGGCAGACCTGGAGTGTGTCTCGAGTGAACTTGATTGGGGATATGGGGGGAGCAGGATTGGGGATATGGGGGAGCAGGATATGTCATTTTTTGCACTGTCATTTCTGGGTTTTTACCTGCATCCTCAGACTCATACAAACAATACCTGCATAATCACAAACTTATATACCCTACTCACCACGTATGTGATATCAATTATCTCTAATCACCGCATGTGTACGTGCTGACCCCAGCAGTAGTTACCTGGCACATAGCTTATATCACTATCAGGTTCGTTTGTTGCCTAGTAACCAGCCACTGTAAAAATTCTGACAACCATTGCCTTGAAGTGTTATGTAACATCTAAAATGGATATGTGATGTTTCAGAAAGCAGTATAAGAAAGCCTACTGCTATACTATAAGAGCATTCTACTTCTTACATGATCATTAATCAAATACAAATCATTTGCATACATAACAGAGGCAGTTACCCAGCGCTGTGCTTACTTCACTATGGCTAGCGACTAGCTACTGTGTATACAGAGTGAATGTGATATCTATTTGTGCTATTATACCACTATTCCCAGATGACTTCATAATAAAAGATACATAATAAAAAACCTACATAATAAAAGCAATGCAGAAATGTCACAATGATCATACCTAGTATTAACATCTTATCCTCTATAAAATACTTATCTAGTCTAGTGGGCTTAGTGACTATAAATCCGGTTTATGATGATTAGCTATGTAGCTCTGCTCTAGACCTATATTATTAATATGGGAGTATTAAACCTAGCCATAATTATGGGGGAAAATCATCTATCAGCCCTAGAACTATATAATTAATTGTACTAGTATATGTAAATTAAATGAATAGCAGTGGAACTATATATCAACATTACATATCAAAACTCTGAAAGCATGCAATGCAGGGTTTAACCAGTATTTTACTGACAACAATGCACTCTATCTAGTTAAAGAAAGCTATGCTACTCGATTTTGGTATCAAGGTCCTTGGGAATCAAAGTTTTCAACTCGAAAGTAATTCTGGCTTCTCTCTGCATAAGGACTCTACTGTGGTCACCACCTCTTTGTAAAGGGGGAACGTGTTTAATTAAAATATATCTCAGGTCTGCTATGTTGTAGTAACATTGTAGAAAGTGGTGAGCCACTGGTTGGTCCAATTCCTTGTTTTAAATTACTGCATGGATTTCACTCCTATGGTTGGCCATTTGGGTCCTCAAATCATCACTCGTTTTTCCAATATAGAATAAACTTCAAGGACAATGTAACAAATATACCATGTAGTTTGTGGGGCACTTTATGTTTAAGATAGTATTTCTTTCTGTTTCTAGGAAGATGGAAAAAGCGACCTGTATAACATTCCATTGCATGTTGTACATCTGCTACACTTGTAACAACTTGGTTTCATATTTTCTAGCCAAGTGTTTGTGTTGTAACAATGTGTCGGATCAGTTTTTTGTAAGATATCTTTAAGTGATCTTCCTCTTCTGTAGCCTATTCTGGGGACCCCCATCTTTTTAAAGGGGAGTGTTTTGTCAGTACAGAATATTCCCCAGTTTTCTTTGAGTATAGAAGTAAACTCATTTTTATCAGCAGAGTAGGTTGTAGCAAGGGTCATTTTTTCAGTGTTGTTTTCATCTGTCTTCTTCATATGAATAGAACTATTTTCTAGTAAAGATATGTGTTCTTGCAGTAGTTTATTACGATATCCTCCCTGGATAAAGCTAGATTGTCTAATTTCTTCAGTTTGAACATCAGCTAGTTCTTTATTAGTATTGTTTCTTTTGAGTCTGATAAACTGTGATTTTGAAAGAGCCTTTTTCAAAGATGGTGGATGACAACTTAATGCATCTAGCAGAGAATGTGTATCAGTTGGTTTTCTATATAATGTTGTGCTTAACCTGTTGTCTTCTTTATAGATCTTTAGATCCAGGAATTAAATTTCTTTCTGGTTGTAGTTGATTTCGAATTTAGTGTTTCATGTATTTAATTAATTGAACCACGCTTGTAGGTTTTCTTCACTGCCTGACCATACTAGTATCAAGTCATTGATATATCTTTTGAAATATATTATTTCTGACTTTTGAAAGCAGGTTGTTCCATTATTGGACCCCATCGCTGTTCCCATTAATTGAAGGTAAAATTGGTGCTCAAAGCGGAAGTAGTTTTTCCGTAAGCAAGTTTCCAGCAGATCCAGAATAAACTTGATTGGTGGACCCACATAGTGGTATTTCACTAACTGTCTTCTCACTGTTGCCAAGCCTTCTTGATGGGGAATAACTGTGTATAAGCTAGTGACATCTAATGTCACTAGAATGTCGTCTTCTTTCAAGTTCAGATTTCTCAGTGATCTAATTACATCATTAGAATCTTTTATATATGTGTTCTTATTTTGAACCAACGGATGTAGTAAGCTATCCACGTATATATCGCGAGGGGCTGGAGTACTGATTCTACTGCAGAGACAATAGGAGGGCCTGGTGGTCTTTGTAGATCTTTGTGGATCTTTGGTAACGTGTAAAACATGGGGGTCTTCAGGTAGTCGACATTCAGGTACGCTAATGTTTGCTGGTCTATCCAATTATCCTTAAAAGCATCCATACGGTATTCATCTATATCCTTCTTAAACTTTAGAGTAGGATACCTTAGAAGTTTAGAATAGACCTTAGTGTCATTCAATTGTTTAAAGATTTCTTCCTGATAGTACTCGTAATCTAATATTGCTATAGCCCCTCCTTTGTCAGCTCTTCTTAGCACTATGGTATTGTTATCTGCCAGGTTTTTCATACATTCTCTTTCTTTTTTGTCAGGTTAAACATTACTTGTTCCCTTTGCTTTATTGTTGAGATATTGAGGTCTTTTCCCAATTTCTTACAGAAAGTTTGGATCGTGGGATTAGAGATTTTGTGGTCAAATGTAACCTTAATTTTGAAGCGCCTAGTTTGCTGTACAGTGGTGGTCCCATAGTATTCCTTGAGCCTAAGTGATCTTTGAAAACATTGGATATCAACATGCAAATCAAAGTTGTCAATGTATTTTGTTGGGACAAAAGATAGTCCCCTTTAAAACAATGACAGGTCCTCAATCGTGAGTATGCTGTGACTAATATTCACTATGGTGTCTTCTTTTATCTTCTCTGTTGTGGGGGTCTACCTCTTGAAAAGCCCCCTCCTCAGGGGGGGGGGGTGCCCCCTCCTCAGGTGGGGGCGTCCCCTCCACCTTTTTTTGATCTTGTTGTCACTCCTCTTACATTCTGTGAGCATATCTGAGTATTTTGTTCAGGTGTTGAATCCGAATCTGTACCTGATCCTGAGCTATCTACTGTGATTAAATTCCACAGTCTTCTTGCTCTGAATCTCCTTGGACAATACTCCTTGACTCTCTGTCTCTCTTCAGGTTTTAAAAGCCACCTGTAGACTTTCTTTTCCCGGTAATCCTCCAACACCGCTTCAAACTTCCTGTTTTTAAAGGCAGTGAGTTCTTTCTGGTATTGATCTAGTTGTGCCCGTAACTTGCTCTCCCAATCCTCCTCTCCTCTTTCAATGATGGTGTTATTATGTTCTGTGGTGTATTGTTCTATTTCTGTTCTTACTTGTGAGAGTAAAATTCTTACTTCTTGGACTACATTTATTCAGAATGTTACACCATCTTTCACAGAATGTGGAATTATTTCTACCTAGGGTGGGGGCATTTTTAACTCTGAAGCCCCATGGTATAAGGCGTTTCCTATGATACTCTGATATATATTGTCTGTGTAGTTCAAGGTCTTTCTCCCTTTTCTTTATTAAACTTTTTGTTCATTTAAACCCAGTGAGTGCTCGCTTATATTTGAGACTGTGATTGTCTTGCTGAGCACTCCGGTCAGAGGAAGCAAATTGTAAGTGCTAATTCCTTAGGTGTTATATATATATATATATATATATATATATATATATATATATATATATATATATATATATATATACGTGTGTGTGTGTTTTTTGTTTGTTTGTTTTTTTCATCAACACACTGGGCTAATGTACAGAACTACTTGGCTGTGATTCACTTGATTTTGTTTCCCAGTTTATCTGTCCTTTTTAGAATTATATTGTATATGCATGTTTCCCAGTTTATCTGTCCTTTTTAGAATTATATAATTTTTTTATATTTTAACTGTTAGAAATGTATGTATATTACAGATACATAGGTTTCCAAATACTCCTATATGAGCAAATCTTATTATCTTCCATAAGGTAACATATGCAAAAATAAACTTTGTATAGGATTAACATTTAATATTAACTAACTCAACATAACTATATTTCATATAGTTTTCAAGACATTCTTCTATCAGGTCATATAATAATAGTAATATTTTAATAGTAATATTTTAGCTTTAAAATAGTAAAAGGGTAAAAAAGAGTTAGCTATAGGATAAACTATGTTGTTGTAAAAAGGAAATAATATTGTAAGTTCTGAATGATGGGTGAGAGGGGAATGTGTGAGAGGTGGCCTTCAAGGGCTTAGAAATTAGCATACGAGCATACCTAGGTTTAGCTTTCAACAAAGAACACCAAGAGAACAAAGCAAAGTTGATAATAAAAGAAAATTGGAAAGTTGTTGTCCAGTTCAGATAGGGTATGTAATTTTCAAATTGCATGCCCTATCTGAATCATGAAAGTATAATTCTGACTAGACTGTACCTTTAAGATTAAAATATCTCTCTCTCTCTCTTATGTGTTTGTATACACTCACAAATAGAAATCAAAACAGTGTTCACAATTTCTCTCTCTCTCTCTCTCTCTCTCTCTCTCTCTATTTATCTATCTACCTATCTATAATATATATATATATGTATACATATACATATATATATATATATATATATATATATATATATATATATATATATATATATGTGTGTGTGTGTGTCTATATGTATTTATCTGTTGATATGTGTATATATGTCTGTAATTACATATATACATATATAAATACATATGTACACATACACACACACACACACACACACACACACACACACACACACACACACACACATATATATATATATATATATATATATATATATATATATATATTTAGGCATGCATATGGATATATCTCTATGTTAAAGCTCTTTTTCATTGGATAGTGTTATGAGTGTACCTGTACTTTTAAATGTTTTCTTTTATGGGTTTTGTTACACTTTATTATTTTGCAAAACAGTTAACCAGAGCTCTGAGGTCACACTATCCCCGCATTAAATTAAACCTCGCTCAAGCGATCACGTTTACTTTTGACTTGTTATACGGGCTCAACATCCGTAATTCTTATCGCACCTCTCATAATCTTTCCCAAAATAGTTATAACATATTGCGCAACTTTTCTTTATCCTATATAATAAACGGTCAAGTATGTTTGTCAGATGCAGTCATGCACAGTAGAGACTGCATGAGGACAAATATACTTGGCCATTTGGATCCTGACAGCAGAGAGAGCAAAAGAGAGGGTTGAGAGAGCCAAAGAGGGGGGAGAAAGAGAGAGAGCCAAAGAGGGGATAGAGAGAGAGCAAAATAGGGGGGAGAGAGAGCAAAAGAAAGGGGGGAGAGAGCAAAAGAGGGGGGGGAGAGCCAAAGAGGAGGGGAGAGAACAAAAGAGAGGGGGGAGAGAGCACAAAAGAAAGGGGAGAGAGAGCAAAAGAGGGGGGAGAGAGAGCAAAAGAGGGGGGAGTGAGAGAGCAAAAGAAAGGGGGGAGAGAGCCAAAAAGGGGTGAGAGAGAACAAAAGAGAGGGGGAGAGAGATAAAGTGGGGGGAGAGAGTACAAAAGAGAGGGGGGAGAGAGCGCAAAAGAAAGGGGGGGGAGAGCCAAAGAGGGGTGAGAGAAAGCAAAAGAGAGGAGGAGAAAGAGCAAAAGAGACGGGAGAGAGAGAGCAAAAAAGAGGGGAGAGAGAGCAAAAAAGAGGGGGAGAGAGAGCAAAAAAGAGGGGGGAGAGAGAGAGCAAAAGAGAGAGGAGAAAGAGAAAAATAGAGGGGGGTGAGAGAGAGTAAAAGAGGGGGAGAGAGCAAAAGAGAGGAGACAGAGAGAGCAAAAGAGAGGGAGGAGAGAGCAAAAGAGAAGTGGAGAGAGATCAAAAGAGAAGTGGAGAGAGAGCAAAAGAGAAGGGAGAGAGCAAAAGAGAGGGGAGAGAGAGAGCACAAAAGAGGGGGAGAAAGAGCAAAAGAGAGGGGAGAGAGAGCAAAAAAGATGGGGAAAGAGGGAGCAAAAAAGAGGGGGCAGAGAGAGAGCAAAAGAGAGGGGGGTGAGAGAGCAAAAGATGAAGGAGAGAGAACAGGAGAGAGAACAAAAGAGAGGGGGAGAGAGCCAAAGATGGGGGAGAGAGAACAAAAGAGAGGGGGGAGAGAGCGCAAAAGAAAGGGGAGAGAGAGCCAAAGAGGGGGGAGAGAGAGAGCAAAAGAGAGGGGGAGAGAGAGAGAGCAAAAGAGAGGGGGGAGAAAGAGCAAAAGAGAGGGGAGAGAGAGAGAGAACAAAAAAGGGGGGGAGAGCAAAAAAGAGGGGGGAGAGAGAGCACAAAAAAGAGGGGGGAGAGAGAGAGCAAAAAAGCGGGAAGAGAGAGAGAGTAAAAGAGAGGGAGAGAGAGAGAGTAAAAGAGAGGGGAGAGAGAAATAGAGGGGGATAGAGAGAGAGAGAGAGAGCGAGCAAAAGGGGAGAGAGCAAAAGAGAGGGGACAGAGAGAGCAAAAGAGAGGGGAGAGAGCAAAAGAGAGGGGGATAGAGAGCAAAAGAGAGGGGGAGAAAGAGCAAAAGAGAGGGGGAGAAAGAGCAAAAAAGAGAGGGGAGAGAAAGAGCAAAAAAAAGGGGGGAGAGAGAGAGCAAAAAAGAAGGGGAGAGAGAGAGATAGCAAAAGAGAGGGGGAGAGAGCGAAAGAGAAGGGGAGAGAGAAAAATAGAGGGGAGAGAGAGCAAAAGAGGGCAGAGAGAGCAAAAGAGAGGGGACAGGGAGAGCAAAAGAGAGGGTGAGAGAGCAAAAGAGAGGTGGAGAGAGCAAAAGAGAAGGGAGAGAGAGAGCAAAAGGGGAGAGAGCAAAAGAGAGGGGAGAGCAAAAGAGAGGGGGAGAGAGAGCAAAAGAGAGGGAGAGAAGGGCAAGTGAGATCAAAAGGGGAGAGAGAGAGCAAAAGGGGAGAGAGAGAGAACAAAAGGGGAGAGAGAGCAAAAGAGAGGGGGAGAGAGAAAAAGAGAGGGGGAGAGAGAGCAAAAGAGAGGGGGAGAAAGATCAAAAGGGGAGAGAGCAAAAGAGAGGGGAGAGCAAAAGAGAGGGGGAGAGAGAGCAAAAGAGAGGGAGAGAAGGGCAAGTGAGATCAAAAGGGGAGAGAGAGAGCAAAAGGGGAGAGAGAGAGAACAAAAGGGGAGAGAGAGCAAAAGAGAGGGGGAGAGAGAAAAAGAGAGGTGGAGAGAGAGCAAAAGGGGAGAGAGCAAAAGAGAGGGGGGAGAGCAAAAGAGAGGGGGAGAGAGAGCAAAAGAGAGGGGGATAAAGAGAAAAAGAGAGTGTAGATAGAGCAAAAGAGAGGGGAGAGAGTAAAAGAAGGGGAGAGAGAGCAAAAAAGAGGAGGGAGAGAGAGAGCAAAGAAGAGGGGGGAGAGAGAGAGATAAAAAGAGGGGGAAAGAAAGAAAAATAGAGGGGAGAGAGAGAGAGAGCAAAAGAGGGCGGAGAGAGCAAAAGAGAGGGGACAGGAAGAGCAAAAGAGAGGGGGGGAGAGAGCAAAAGAGAGGTGGAGAGAGAGCAAAAGGGGAGAGAGCAAAAGAGAGGGGGGAGAGCAAAAGAGAGGGAGAGAGAGAGCAAAAGAGAGGGGGATAAAGAGAAAAAGAGAGTGGAGATAGAGCAAAAGAGAGGGGAGAGAGAGAAAAAGAAGGGGAGAGAGAGCAAAAAAGAGGAGGGAGAGAGAGAGAGCAAAAAAAGGGGGGGAGAGAGAGAGATAAAAAGAGGGGGAAAGAAAGAAAAATAGAGGGGAGAGAGAGAGAGCAAAAGAGGGCGGAGAGAGCAAAAGAGAGGGGACAGGAAGAGCAAAAGAGAGGGGGGGAGAGAGCAAAAGAGAGGTGGAGAGAGAGCAAAAGGGGAGAGAGCAAAAGAGAGGGGGGAGAGCAAAAGAGAGGAGGAGAGAGCGCAAAAGAGAGGGGGATAAAGAGAAAAAGAGAGTGGAGATAGAGCAAAAGAGAGGGGAGAGAGAGAAAAAGAAGGGGAGAGAGAGCAAAAAAGAGGAAGGAGAGAGAGAGCAAAAAAAGGGGGGGAGAGAGAGAGAGAGAGAGAGAGAGCAAAAGAGAGGGGGAGAGCAAAAGAGAGGGGAAAAAGAGAAAAATAGAATGGGAGAGAGAGAAAGCAAAAGAGGGGGAGAGAGAACAAGAGAGGGGACAGAGATAACAAAAGAAAGGGGGGAGAGAGCAAAAGAGAGGTGGAGAGAGAGCAAAAGTGAAGGGCAAGAGAGAGAGCAAAAGGGGAGAGAGAGAGAGCAAAAGGGGAGAGAGAGCAAAAGAGAGGGGGAGAGAGAGCAAAAGAGATGGGGAGAGAGAGCAAAAAGAGAGGGGAAGAGAGAGCAAAAGAGAGGGGGAGAAAGTGCAAAAGATAGGGGAGAGAGAGAGAGCAAAAAAGAGGGGGGAGAGAGAGAGCAAGAGAGAGGGGGAGAGAGAGCAAAAGAGAGGGAGTGAGAGAGCAAAAGAGGGGGGAGAGAGAGAGCAAAAGAGAGGGGGGAGAGCGAGCAAAATAAAAGGGGGAGAGAGAGAGCAAGGGGTGGGACTATTGTACTTCAAAAATTGCCAGTGTACACGAGCTTTAGTACTAGTTCTAAATAAAGTATGAAAAAATAAATGAATATTTATAAACATTTACGTATTTACCAGTGTGAAGAATCTTGTATTCATTAATTTATAAAAAAAACTTTTCCTTAGTTGCATATAACTTTACTTCAGTAAATGTTGTTGTGCCCTCTGGCCAAGCTCAGCAATAAAATATAACTTTTTGAGACAGGTTAATGTATTATTAATGTCAGCTGGTGGTATATAAAGTATATAATGTAAAAACAAGCCAACGGGGGCACCATTTCTACTAAATTTGCACATGCTAAAAAATGAATATATTTCAGGAACAAATAATGATTCTGTAAAGAGAAAATGACACTGGTTTTTACTTGCACACATTAATGTGGCAAACTTAATTTTTGCTTCAAAGTTGAATATGTTTGGATTAGTAACCAACAATACTAATAGTACATCAGGCCACACAAATTCTTTAAATACTTATTTTGCAGTTGAAAACAAAACGGAATTACCACAAGCTTTTTTTGGTGGTCAAAAATAATAATAAAGGCATATAATGGTATTCTGGAATATGAAGTTGTAAGTACAAATATATCATGGAAAAAAATAAGCGTTATCTTTTCTATTGCATTTTCTGCCCTTATCAATTAGTTTTTGTCTACTGAAAATCCTTTGTGGTAATTGGTAATTTCCTGTGAGATGACAGCTATCTCTTGATCTGTGGAATCCAATTTTCTTTTAGAAGTGTGTAACATTTGGTAATAAAAGCTTAAGTATGCTTTACACAGCAATCTTCACTCATAAATAGTCTTCCATTTATCTTTAACACCTTGGCCTTGATTGCAATCTTGCTTCAAATCAGTGTCCAATAATTTTTTTTCTCCTACTCAGGGAAAATTGCCCATCAGTTAAAAAACCCCAGCAAACTCTGTTTCTATCATGCATATATATAACTTTATTTAAAAACACACACATCCACATACACACATACACACACATACAACCCCCCTACACACACCCACATATACACACACATGTCACTGTCCACCAATGCAGTGGAGAACTACTTAGTAGCTATGGTGTCTGTTGTGATATTATAATATATAATGTTTTCTTCCTAGTTTGTGCTCTGACTTAGAAATGTATAATTGTTGCAAACAAGCAGGGGCGGGGACAGTGTTGTTAGAGTGAGGAACAAGGAAATAAAGTGTGTGGAGTTAGTTGCTGTATAAATGGACTCTGTGTCAGATATATATTTCTAAATCACCTGGATTTATAAACACTACATTTTGGCAACGAGGGTTATGTTTGAACCCTATTACTTTGTCTGAGCAAAAAAATTAGTAACCTGCTGCAATACCCACAAGAATGGCTGCATGTAATGAATACAACTTCCCTGTGTTTGACTCTGATGCAGAACTTAGCTCTGTAAGTCCAAGATGGCTATAATGGATTCAGAGATTTAACAATTATCTTATTGTTTTGGATGTTACTGAAAAAAGGCTTTACTGCTTCATTTAGCTGGAAAAAGTGTATGACAACAGTATTATCTTGCAAGGTAATCAAATAGTTTTTCCGACATGTTTATAACAACACATATTATCCTTAGCACATGAAGGTCACCAAGGAATTTTTAAAATGAAAAGTTTATTACAAGAAATAATTTGGTTTCCATCAATAGATCAACAAGCAAAAATGTTGGTGAGAAATTGTATTGTGTGTCAAGCCACAACTCCAGGAGCTCACAAAGAACCTTTAAAAATGTCTGCATTGCCTGAAGCACCATGGTGCAATGTGAGTATAAATTTGTATGGCCCATTACCTACTGGAGATTACTTGATGGTAATTATAGATAAATATTCAAGATACCCGGTAGTAAAAGTTATCAGCTCAATATTTTCAGTCACTGTTATTCCTGTTTTAGACAAAGTTTTCTCTTTATTGGGAATTCCTAAAATTGTTAAAACAGATAATGGCCCCCCGTTTAACAGTACTCAGTTTAATAAATTTGCTTCATATCTTGGATTTAAACATAGGAGCATTACTCTTTTGTGGCCACAAGCTACTACAGAAGCTGAAAAAGATACATGCATTCTATGGGGAAATTTCTACTGGCAACTACAAAAGGGCAACTACAACGCACGGTAGACTATGGAAACAAAATGTATACTCTTTTCTGAGAGACTATCGATCAACTCCCCATTGTACTACTGGAAGATTGCCTGAAGAGCTGTTATTTAATCGGAAACTTCGGATCAAAATTCTGGATATAAATGATTAGCTAACACTCAACCAGTACTTGATGAAAAAAACATAATTTATGTAAGAACTTACCTGATAAATTCATTTCTTTCATATTAGCAAGAGTCTATGAGCTAGTGACGTATGGGATATACATTCCTACCAGGAGGGGAAAAGTTTCCCAAACCTTAAAATGCCTATAAATACACCCCTCACCACACCCACAATTCAGTTTAACAAATAGCCAAGAAGTGGGGTGATAAGAAAGGAGCGAAAGCATAAAAAAAATAAGGAATTGGAATTATTGTGCTTTATACAAATAAATCATAACCACCACAAAAAAGGGTGGGCCTCATGGACTCTTGCTAATATGAAAGAAATGAATTTATCAGGTAAGTTCTTACATAAATTATGTTTTCTTTCATGTAATTAGCAAGAGTCCATGAGCTAGTGACGTATGGGATAGCAGATACCCAAGATGTGGAGCTTCCACGCAAGAGTCACTAGAGAGGGAGGGATAAAATAAAGACAGCCAATTCCGCTGAAAAATTAATCCACTACCCAAATCAAAAAGTTTCAATTTTTATAATGAAAAAAACTGAAATTATAAGCAGTAGAATCAAACTGAAACAGCTGCCTGAAGTACCATTCTACCAAAACTACTTCTAAAGAAGAGAAAACAACAAAAAGGTAGAATATAGAAAAAAGATGCAAAAGAAGACCAAGTCATTACTTTGCAAATCTGATCAACAGAAGCTTCATTCTTAAAAAGCCCAGGAAGTAGAAACTTACCTAGTAGAATGAGCCGTAATCCTCCAAGACGGGAATCCACCCGACTCCAAATAAGCATGATGAATCAAAAGTTTAACCAAGATGCCAAATGAATGGCAGAAGCCTTTTGACCTTCCTAAAACCAGAAAAGATAACAAAATAGACTAGAAGTCTATCTGAAATCTGAATAGCTTCAACATAGGATTTAAAACTCTTACCATATCCAAAGAATGTAAGAATCTGACTAAAGAAGTTTTAGGAAAACAATAATTCCTCCCTAATGTTGTTAGAATGTACAACTTTAGGTAAAAATTGAAATGAGGACAGCAAAAACCACCTTACCCTGATGAAAAAATCAGAAAAAGGAGATTCACAAGAAAAAACAGATAATTCAAAAACTGAACTAGCTGAAGAGATGTCCAAAAAGAACAATACTTTCCATGAAAGTAATTAATGTCCAGAGCAAGCATATGCTCAAATGGAAGAGCCTGAAAAACCTTCAGAACCAAATTAAGACTCCAAGAAAGAGAAATTGGCTTAATGACAGGTTTGATACGAATCAAAACCTGAACAAAATGATGAATATCAGAAAGCAACACTGCCTTATTCTGATAAAAAAATCTGAAAAAGAATTTCACAAGAAAGAGCAGATAACTCAGAAACTCTTCTAGCAGAAGAGATAGCCAAAAGGAACAATCCTTTCCAAGAAAGTAATTTATGTTCAGAAAATGCATAGGGTCAAACGGAGGAGCCTAAAAAGCCCTCAGCACCAAATTGAGAAAAATACTAAGAAATGTAGGTCTTCCAAACTCGATCATAAATCTTTCTAAAGACAGATTTACGAGCCTGAAACACAGTATTAATCAATAATTCAGAGAAACCTCTATGACTAAAAAACAAACGTTCAATCTCCATCCCTTCAAATTTAATGATTTGAGATCTTGATGGAAAAATAAGCCTTAAGAAAGAAGGTCTGGTCTTAACGGAATTCTCCAAGGTTGGCAACTGGCCATCCGAATGAGATCCGAATACCAAAACCTGAGAGGCCATGCTGGAGCCACCAGCAGTACAAACAAACACTCCATTAGAATTTTGGAAATTACTTTTGGAAAAAGAACTAGAGGCGGAAAGATGTAGGCAAAATTATAATCCCAAGGAAATATCAATGCATACACTACTTCCACCTGAAGATCCCCAGACCTGAATAGGCCCCTGGGAAGTTCTTATTCAGATGAGATGCCAACAGATCTAATTCTTGAAACTCTTACATCTGAAAAACGAAAAACATATCTGGGTAAGAGAGACCATTCTCCCGGAAGTAAAGCTTGATTAACAGAGATAATCCGCTTCCCAAATGTCTATACCTGGGAAAAAACCCACAGAATTTAGATAGGAGCTGGATTTAGCCCAAGCAAATATCTGAGATACTTCTGTACCAGCCTAAGGACTGATAGTCCCACCCTGATGATTGACATACACCATAGTTGTGACATTGTCTGAAAAACAATAAACATCTCTTCTTCAAAAGAAACTAACTGAAGAACTCTGAGAAAGCACTGAGTTCTAAAAATAACAAATGGTAATCTCGCCTCCTGAGATTTCCAAACCCCTTGTGCTGACAGAGATCCTCAGACAGCCTCCCAACCAAAAAGACTCACATCTGTAAAGATCATGGCCCAGGTTGAAAGAAATGAAGAAACCTGTAGAACTAAATGATGGTGATCTTAACCATCAAAACAAGATAGTTAAACATTAGGATCTGAAGATTTAAAATATAAAATCCTAGAATCCCTGCACCATTATCCAGCATAAAAAACTGGAAAGGCTTTCTAGAAAATGAGCAAGGGAATTGAATCCAATGCTGCAGTCATAAAACCTAAAACTTCCATGCATATATAGCAACTGAAGGAAATAATAGAGACTAAAGGTACCGACAGACGGAACCCAAAATTGTCACTTGTCTGTTTAGAGACAAAGACAGTGATCCAAACTATCTGGAAACCTAAAATAGGTGACCCTTGTGTGAGGAATCAAGAGCTTTTGAAAAAAAGAACCTCTAACTATGTCCTGAAAGAACAAAGTTGAATCATATGAGATTCCACAGCCTCAGAAAATAATCTGAAAAAAAACGAAAATGAGGATATGCATCTATTGTATCTAATGAAAACAAATAAAGCCATCACTGACCAACAAAAGGCAGAATAGACCATATAAATACCAATCTAAAAGATGATACATTTATATAACAGAAAGATTTTCTATCTTTGGAACAATGAATAGTTTTAATAAAACCCCAAAACCCAGTTCCTAAAAATGGAACTGGAAGAAATACCCCAGAAGATTCCAGGTCTGAGCAGCACTTGAGCCCCAACGGGTGATCAGCCGCGCTTCAACATTATCCTAAAATATATAGGACCGAAACACACTTAACAAAAGTGTTAGCCTTACTGGAATAGCTGGAATATCATAGAGAAAAAAGAATTCTCACAGACGGTTTTATTCTGAACTTAATTCTGTATCCAAAATCAAAGAAATTTGCAAAACAACAAATTTCAAAAAAATCTTAACCTGCCCCTTACCAGCAAAGCTGGAATACGGCACATACATTGCAATTTTAGGGAGCTGATTTTGAACTAAAAGATTTCCAATTAAAAACATGTTACTTGGGAATTTGTTCCTTAATAAGAACAACCAAACTAATACAAGCTTAAAGTTTAAGCTTGGAACTCAATCTTGAAGCCCAGAGTAACAGTTAAGAATTGAATCCATTTATAAACCAAATAATTGATTATGTTAGAAAAAAAGAAATATGGATTTTTTAAAAATCACAACATTTTTCTAGCTAAAACAGCTAAAGACATAAATTAAACCTCATTTGCAAAAATATTCAATAAAATGAAGACACAAATGAAAAATATTAGCATGATAACCCAGTTAAAGGACCAGTCAACACACTGAACTTGCATAATCAACAAATGCAAAACAATAAGACAAATGCAACAGCACCTAGTCTAGTAGATTTTGTCCTTAACAATGCTAAAATAAATCATAATCTGATACTTGATTTTAAAGTAAACAGAAAAAATGAAGCAATTGCAACATCATTCAAATAAATCACAGGTCCAAGAAAAGTAACCTGAAAATAAATAATTTTCCTTAAATAAGATACACTCATCTAAAGGAAAATAAATACTATTTTGCTATAGAAACAATAGCATAATTAGCAGGAGTAGAGATATCCCCTTTAAATTGGAGAACCTTTCAAAATTGAATTTAACTGCCGGCAAAGAATATAGTTTAAAACCTTTAAAGAAGGAATAAAAGAAAATTCTCAGCCTATTCCATTCCCTAGTATGAGGAACTGGAAAAAAAATGTTAGTTAGTCTTGAAAAAGAACTAATTACCTTAATATCCAAAATAATCAATACCTTTTCAACAAAGAACAAATGTACTTTAATAAAAAAATAAAAAAGTAGATTTGTTAGTGTCAATATCTGATGAAGAAAATTCTGAATGAGAAAAAACATCATCAGAGAAGGATAAATCATTATGTTGTTGGTCATTTGAAACTTCAATAATTAAAAAAGAAGTTTGAAAAAGACCTAAAAATTTTATTAGAAGGCACAATGTCAGACAAAGCCTTTAAAATAGAATCAGAAAAATATTCTTATAAATCTTCTAAGTAATTCTTGTACATAAGATGTAAAAAGAATAGCAATATATAAAGCATAAATACTAACGGATTCTGCATGTAAAAGTTTATCATGATAACTTATTACAAACCATAGCTAAAGAAAAACATTCATAACATTTAAAATAAATTAACTTAGCTTTGGTAGGACTGAACTCAGTCAACAGGAATCCCTTAGAACGTTTTTGAAACAGGAACAGTGAAATATTGCAATATGTAATAGAAAAAAACAATATTTAAAGCAAAATTATCAAATTCCTTAATTGACAGTTTCAGGAATGGGAAAAGAATGCAAAATAATAAGCTTCTAAAAAACCAGAAGCCATAAAAAAGTGAGGTTTAAATAATGTGAGGAAAAAATGGAACAAAATTACGCCCACATTTTTTGGCGCCAAATATGACACCCACATTATTGGCGCTAAATACAACGCCCATATTTTTTGGCGCCAAGTATGATGCCACATCCTCTGACGCTGAAACCGACGCCCACATTTTTTGGCAGGAAAAAAATGTCTGAATACACATGCGTCAAAAAATGACATTACAGAATACAACTTCCGGCACCAAAAAAGTCAGCGCCAGAATGACGCAATAAAAAGAAACATTTTCTGCCCCCGCAAGCCTAACAGCACGCAGGGAAAATTGTCAATTGAAAATTTTCAAGGTAATGAAAAAATAAATTGAATTAAAATGCATTATCCCAAATAGTGAAACTGACAGTCTGAATTTATAAAGGAATACTGAATATCCTGAATCATGGCAAATATAAGTTTAAAGACATATATTTAGAACTTTACATGTAAAGTGCCCAACCATCGCTTAAAGTGTCACAAAAAATAAGATTTACTTACCCCAGGACACTCATCCACATATAGTAGATAGCCAAACCAGTACTGAAACGAGAATCAGTAGAGGTAATGGTATATAAGAGTATATCGTCGATCTGAAAAGGGAGGTAGGAGAAGAAATCTCTACGACCGATAACAGAGAACCTATGAAATAGATCCCCTAGAGGAAGACCATTGTATTCAAATAGGCAATACTCTCTTCACATCCCTCTGACATTCACTGCACTCTGAGAGGAAAACCGGGCTTCAACCTGTTGCGAAGCGCATATCAACGTAGAATCTAGCACAAACTTACTTCACCACCTCCACGGGAGGCAAAGTTTGTAAAACTGAATTGTGGGTGTGGTGAGGGGTGTATTTATAGGCATTTTAAGGTTTGGGAAACTTTGCCCCTCCTGGTAGGAATGTATATCCCATACGTCACTAGCTCATGGACTCTTGCTAATTACATGAAAGAAAAGAAAGTCATGCCAAAGCCAGGATGAAAGCTTATGCGGATAAATACTATCATACCAAATCTGCTCTTTATGCTGTTGGAGACAGAGTCCTGTGTTGCTAAGATAGACGGCACAAGTTGGATACTTTATATGATGTCGTCCCATATAAAGTTACAAAAATTCAAGGATCAATGATCACTGCAGTAAGAAATGGACATTCAATTACTTAGAATTCTTCTTTCTTCAAGAAACTACACAAAGAACAGGACACTGAATTTTCTGATGCAGAAAATGATGATTCTGATATACCCAAATTATTTCAAGAACACAATGATAATATGGATAACACAGAGAGCAGTGAGGGGGAAGAAAACATAGCACATGATTAGTCCTCAGATACTAATTGAAAATACCATCTCAGAGAAAACATAAGACCTTCTGAATACCTTAAAGACTATAAAACTTATATTAGTGTTTTCATATAATGTATTATAATGTCATCATTCAACTCTTTTATGTGAAATATAGCTGGTCTTAGTTCTAAATATTAGGCATAGTATATATATATAGTTATATTTATGTTCAGTTTGTTATGTTTCTAATATAAAGTAAGGGAGAGATATGGGGCTATATTTATTAATGTGTGAGCAGACATGATACGATGTAGCGCATCATGTCCGCCACACATCGATAAATGCAGACAGCATACGCTGTTGGCATTTATCATTGCACCAGCAGTTCTTGTGAACTGCTGGTGCAATACCGGCCCCTGCAGGTTTGCGGCTGCTAGCAGAGGGTGTCAATCAACCTGATCGTATTCAATCGGGTTGTTTTATGTCCGCCGCCTCAGAGCAGGCGGACAAGTTATGGAGCAGCAGCCTTTATAACTGAAGGCTCGCCGGAAACAAGGGGCATCAAGCTCCATACGGAGCTCGATAAATTGACCCATGGTGTCTGTTGTTATATTATAATATATAATGCTTTCTTCATAGTTTGTGCTCTGATGTAGAAATATATATAATTGTTGCAAATAAGCAGGGTAGGGACAGTGTTGTTAGAGTGAGGAAAGTGTGTGGAGTTAGTTGCTGTATAAATTGACTCTGTGCCTGGTATTTATTTCTAAATCACCTGGATTTACAAAAACTACAGTAGCCAGAGTAATCATTCCTTCAGTCTACTTGTACAGTGATATGAACTTCCTGCTAGTTTTCAAATACAAATAAACAATTTCATTATGCCAAAAAAAAATCAACTTGTTTTAAGTTATTTACTTATATTATTGTTATTTTTTCATAGTTCATTGTACAGTACATCTGTACATTCTCCTAAATAAAGCCTCCATTACGAGTGGTTGCCAACGAAGCAGGGAAGAAATATGCTAATGTTTTCTCTTTTTTTTTTTCTAAGTACAGGAACATTTATTTATTTTTTTCTACATTTTTTTTTTCTATAAAAGAAATACCATAGTTGGGTTTCTTATTTAGAATCTGTGACCTAGATTTGGAGTTTGGCGTTAGCCGTGAAAACCAGCGTTAGAGGCTCCTAACGCTGGTTTTAGGCAACCGCCGGTATTTGGAGTCACTCAAAATAGGGTCTAATGCTCACTTTTCATCCGCAACTTTTCCATACCGCAGATCCCCTTACGTCAATTGCGTATCCTATCTTTTCAATGGGATCTTTCTAACTCCGGTATTTAGAGTCGTTTCTGAAGTGAGCGTTAGACATCTAACGACAAAACTCCAGCCGCAGGAAAAAAGTCAGTAGTTAAGAGCTTTCTGGGCTAACGCCGGTTTATAAAGCTCTTAACTACTGTACTCTAAAGTACACTAACACCCATAAACTACCTATGTACCCCTAAACCGAGGTCCCCCCACATCGCAGACACTCGAATATTTTTTTTTAACCCCTAATCTGCCGACCGCCACCTACATTATCCTTATGTACCCCTAATCTGCTGCCCCTAACACCGCCGACCCCTGTATTATATTTATTAACCCCTAACCTGCCCCCCACAATGTCGCCTCCACCTACCTACACTTATTAACCCCTAATCTGCCGACTGCAAAGCGCCGCCACCTACGTTATCCTTATATACCCCTAATCTGCTGCCCATAACACCGCCGACCCCTATATTATATTTATTAACCCCTAATCTGCCCCCCACAACGTCGCCTACACTTATTAACCCCTAATCTGCCGACCGGAGCTCACCGCTATTCTAATAAATGTATTAACCCCTAAAGCTAAGTCTAACCCTAACACTAACACCCCCCTAAGTTAAATATAATTTACATCTAACGAAATTAACTCTTATTAAATAAATTATTCCTATTTAAAGATAAATACTTACCTGTAAAATAAATCCTAATATAGCTACAATATAAATTATAATTATATTATAGCTATTTTAGGATTAATATTTATTTTACAGGCAACTTTGTATTTATTTTAACCAGGTACAATAGCTATTAAATAGTTAAGAACTATTTAATAGCTAAAATAGTTAAAATAATTACAAAATTACCTGTAAAATAAATCCTAACCTAAGTTACAATTAAACCTAACACTACACTATCAATAAATTAATTAAATAAACTACCTACAATTACCTACAATTAACCTAACACTACACTATCAATAAATTAATTAAATAAACTACCTACAATTACCTACAATTAACCTAACACTACACTATCAATAAATTAATTAAATACAATTCCTACAAATAAATACAATTAAATAAACTAGCTAAAGTACAAAAAATAAAAAAGAACTAAGTTACAAAAAATAAAAAAATATTTACAAACATAAGAAAAATATTACAACAATTTTAAACTAATTACACCTACTCTAAGCCCCCTAATAAAATAACAAAGCCCCCCAAAATAAAAAAAATGCCCTACCCTATTCAAAATTACTAAAGTTCAAAGCTCTTTTACCTTACCAGCCCTGAACAGGGCCCTTTGCGGGGCATGCCCCAAGAAGTTCAGCTCTTTTGCCTGAAAAAAAAACATACAATCCCCCCCCAACATTACAACCCACCACCCACATACCCCTAATCTAACCCAAACCCCCCTTAAATAAACCTAACACTAAGCCCCTGAAGATCTTCCTACCTTATCTTCACCCTGCCAGGTTCACCGATCCGTCCTGAAGAGCTCCTCCGATGTCCTGATCCAAGCCCAAGCTTGATCCGGATGAAGTCTTCATCCAAGCGGGAGCTGAAGAGGTCCATGATCCGGATGAAGTCTTCTATCAACGGCATCTTCAATCTTCTTTCTTCCGGATCCATCTTGCAGACCTCCGACGCGGAACATCCTCTTCTCCCGACGCCTACTAGCCGAATGACGGTTCCTTTAAGGGACGTCATCCAAGATGGCGTCCCTCGAATTCCGATTGGCTGATAGGATTCTATCAGCCAATCGGAATTAAGGTAGGAATATTCTGATTGGCTGATGGAATCAGCCAATCAGAATCAAGTTCAATCCGATTGGCTGATCCAATCAGCCAATCAGATTGAGCTCGCATTCTATTGGCTGATCGGAACAGCCAATAGAATGCGAGCTCAATCTGATTGGCTGATTGAATCAGCCAATCGGATTGAACTTGAATCTGATTGGCTGATTCCATCAGCCAATCAGAATTTTCCTACCTTAATTCCGATTGGCTGATAGAATCCTATCAGCCAATCGGAATTCGAGGGACGCCATCTTGGATGACGTCCCTTAAAGGAGCCTTCATTCGTCGTTAGTCCGTCGGGCCAGCAGGATGTTCCGCGTCGGAGGTCTGCAAGATGGATCCGGAAGAAAGAAGATTGAAGATGCCGTTGATAGAAGACTTCATCCGGATCATGGACCTCTTCAGCTCCCGCTTGGATGAAGACTTCAGCCGGATCATGGACCTCTTCAGCTCCCGCTTGGATGAAGACTTCAGCCGGATCATGGACCTCTTCAGCCCCCCGCTTGGGCTTGGATCAGGACATCGGAGGAGCTCTTCAGGACGGATCGGTGAACCTGGCAGGGTGAAGATAAGGTAGGAAGATCTTCAGGGGCTTAGTGTTAGGTTTATTTAAGGGGGGTTTGGGTTAGATTAGGGGTATGTGGGTGGTGGGTTGTAATGTTGGGGGGGGTATTGTATGTTTTTTTTTACAGGCAAAAGAGCTGAACTTCTTGGGGCATGCCCCGCAAAGGGCCCTGTTCAGGGCTGGTAAGGTAAAAGAGCTTTGAACTTTAGTAATTTAGAATAGGGTAGGGCATTTTTTACTTTGGGGGTCTTTGTTGTTTTATTAGGGGGCTTAGAGTAGGTGTAATTAGTTTAAAATTGTTGTAATATTTTTCTTATGTTTGTAAATATTTTTTTATTTTTTGTAACTTAGTTCTTTTTTATTTTTTGTACTTTAGCTAGTTTATTTAATTGTATTTATTTGTAGGAATTGTATTTAATTAATTTATTGATAGTGTAGTGTTAGGTTAATTGTAGGTAATTGTAGGTAGTTTATTTAATTAATTTATTGATAGTGTAGTGTTAGGTTTAATTGTAACTTAGGTTAGTATTTATTTTACAGGTAATTTTGTAATTATTTTAACTATTTTAGCTATTAAATAGTTCTTAACTATTTAATAGCTATTGTACCTGGTTAAAATAAATACAAAGTTACCTGTAAAATAAATATAAATCCTAAAATAGCTATAATATAATTATAATTTATATTGTAGCTATATTAGGATTTATTTTACAGGTAAGTATTTATCTTTAAATAGGAATAATTTATTTAATAAGAGTTAATTAATTTCGTTAGATGTAAATTATATTTAATTTAGGGGGGTGTTAGTGTTAGGGTTAGTTAAGCTTTAGTTAAGCTTTAGGGGTTAATACATTTATTAGAATAGCGGTGAGCTCCAGTCGGCAGATTAGGGGTTAATAATTGAAGTTAGGTGTCGGCGATGTTAGGGAGGGCAGATTAGGGGTTAATACTATTTATTATAGGGTTAGTGAGGCGGATTAGGGGTTAATAACTTTATTATAGTAGCGCTCAGGTCCGGTCGGCAGATTAGGGGTTAATAAGTGTAGGCAGGTGGAGGCGACGTTGTGGGGGCAGATTAGGGGTTAATAAATATAATATAAGGGTCGGCGATGTTAGGGCAGCAGATTAGGGGTACATAGGGATAATGTAAGTAGCGACGGTTTACGGAGCGGCAGATTAGGGGTTAATAATAATATGCAGGGGTCAGCGATAGCGGGGGCGGCAGATTAGGGGTTAATAATAATATGCAGGGGTCAGCGATAGCGGCGGCGGCAGATTAGGGGTTAATAAGTGTAAGGCTAGGGGTGTTTAGACTCGGGGTACATGTTAGAGTGTTAAGTGCAGACGTAGGAAGGGTTACCGCATAGCAAACAATGGGGCTGCGTTAGGAGCTGAACGCGGCTTTTTTGCAGGTGTTTGTTTTTTTTTTCAGCTCAAACAGCTCCATTGTTTCCTATGGGGGAATCGTGCACGAGCACGTTTTTGAGGCTGGCCGCTTGCGTAAGCAACTCTGGTATCGAGAGTTGAAGCTGCGTTAAAAATGCTCTACGCTCCTTTTTTGGAGCCTAACGCAGCCATTCTGTGGACTCTCAATACCAGAGTTATTTTTATGGTGCGGCCAGAAAAAAGCCGGCGTTAGTTTTTCGGGTCGTTACCGACAAAACTCCAAATCTAGCCGTTTGTGTATAGACAATGTTTGTTTCTTTTCCTCAAGTATATTACACAGCTCTCCTTGTCTACTCTTTGTCTTATACCTTCTCATCCGATCATTTAGATTAAAAAGATTATATTATACTGAGAGGTATAGTTAGACATAATCGGCTAGATTTAGAGTTTGGCGGTAGCCATCAAAACCAGCGTTAGAGGCTCCTAACGCTGGTTTTGGGCTACCGCTGGTATTTGGAGTCAGTCAGGAAAGGGTCTAACGCTCACTTTCCAGCCGTGACTTTTCAATACCGCAGATCCCCCTACGCCATTTGCGTATCCTATCTTTTCAATGGGATCTTTCTAACGCTGGTATTTAGAGTCTTGGCTGAAGTGAACGTTAGAAATCTAACGACAAAACTCCAGCCGCAGTAAAAAGTCAGTAGTTAAGAGCTTTCTGGGCTAACGCCGGTTTATAAAGCTCTTAACTACTGTGCTCTAAAGTACACTAACACCCATAAACTACCTATGTACCCCTAAACCGAGGTCCCCCACATCGCCGCCACTCTAGTAAAAAATTTTAACCCCTAATCTGCCGACCGCACACCGCCGCCACCTACGTTATCCCTATGTACCCCTAATCTGCTGCCCCTAATACCGCCGACCCCTATATTATATTTATTAACCCCTAATCTGCCGCCCCCGCTATCACTGACCCCTGCATATTATTATTAACCCCTAATTTGCCGCTCCGTACACCGCCGCAACCTACGTTATCCCTATGTACCCCTAATCTGCTGCCCCTAACACCGCCGACCCCTATATTATATTTATTAACCCCTAATCTTCCACCCCCGCTATCGCTGACCCCTGCATATTATTATTAACCCCTAATCTGCCGCTCCGTACACCGCCGCAACCTACGTTATCCATATGCACCCCTAATCTGCTGCCCCTAACACCGCCAACCCCTATATTATATTTATTAACCCCTAATCTGCCGCCCCCAATGTCGCCTCCACCTACCTACAATAATTAACCCCTAATCTGCCGACCGGATCTCACCGCTACTCTAATAAATGTATTAACCCCTAAAGCTAAGTCTAACCCTAACACTAACACCCCCCTAAGTTAAATATAATTTAAATCTAACGAAATAAATTAACTCTTATTAAATAAATTATTCCTATTTAAAGCTAAATACTTACCTGTAAAATAAACCCTAATATAGCTACAATATAAATTATAATTATATTGTAGCTATTTTAAGATTAATATTTATTTTACAGGCAACTTTGTAATTATTTTAACCAGGTACAATAGCTATTAAATAGTTAATAACTATTTAATAGCTACCTAGTTAAAATAATGACAAAATTACCTGTAAAATAAATCCTAACCTAAGTTACAATTAAACCTAACACTACACTATCAATAAATTAATTAAATACAATACCTGCAATTAAATACAATTAAATAAATTAACTAAAGTACAAAAAATAAAAAAGAACTAAGTTACAAAAAAATAAAAAATATTTACAAACATTAGAAAATATTACAACAATTTTAAACTAATTACACCTACTCTAAGCCCCCTAATAAAATAACAAAGACCCCCAAAATAAAAAAATGCCCTACCCTATTCTAAAATTAAAATAGAAAAGCTCTTTTACCTTACCAGCCCTTAAAAGGGCAATTTGCGGGGCATGCCCCAAAGAATTCAGCTCTTTTGCCTGAAAAAAAAACATACAATACCCCCCCAACATTACAACCCACATACCCCTAATCTAACCCAAACCCCCCTTAAATAAACCTAACACTAAGCCCCTGAAGATCTTCCTACCTTTTCTTCACCACATCGGGTATCAGCGATCCGTCCAGGCTCCGATGTCTTGATCCAAGCCCAAGCGGGGGGCTGAAGACATCCATCCTCCGGCTGAAGTCTTGATCCAAGCGGGCAGAAGAGGACATCCGGACCGGCAAACATCTTCATCCAAGATGCATATTCTATGTTCTTCCATCTGATTATGACCGGCTGATCTTCAAGACCTCCAGCGCGGATCCATCCTCTTCTTCCGACGACTAGACGACGAATGATGGTTCCTTTGAGGGACGTCATCCAAGATGGCGTCCCTCAAATTCCGATTGGCTGATAGGATTCTATCAGCCAATCGGAATTAAGGTAGGAAAATTCTGATTGGCTGATGGAATCAGCCAATCAGATTCAAGTTCAATCCGATTGGCTGATCCAATCAGCCAATCAGATAGAGATCGCATTCTATTGGCTGTTCCGACCAGCCAATAGAATGCGAGCTCAATCTGATTGGCTGATCGGATCAGCCAATCTGATTGAACTTGAATCTGATTGGCTGATTCCATCAGCCAATCAGAATTTTCCTACCTTAATTCCAATTGGCTGATAGAATCCTATCAGCCAATCGGAATTTGAGGGACGCCATCTTGGATGACGTCCTTTAAAGGAACCATCATTTGTCGGGAAGTCGTCGGTGAAGATGGATGTTCCGTGTCAGCGGGATGAGCTACATGGATACGGAAGAAAGAAGATTGAAGATGCCGCTTGATAGAAGACTTCAGTCGGATCATGGACCTCTTCAGCTCCCGCTTGGATGAAGACTTCAGCCGAATCATGGACATCTTCAGCCCACCGCTTGGGCTTGGATCAAGACATCGGAGGCTCTTCTGGATCGATCGGTGAACCCGGCGTGGTGAAGACAAGGTAGGGAGATCTTAAGGGGCTTAGTGTTAGGTTTATTTAAGGGGGGTTTGGGTTAGATTAGGGGTATGTGGGTGGTGGGTTGTAATGTTGGGGGGGTATTGTATTTTTTTTTTACAGGCAAAAGAGCTGAATTCTTTGGGGCGTGCCCCGCAAAGGGCCCTTTTCAGGGCTGGTAAGGTAAAAGAGCTTTTCTATTTTAATTTTAGAATAGGGTAGGGCATTTTTTTTTTATTTTGGGGGTCTTTGTTATTTTATTAGGGGGCTTAGAGTAGGTGTAATTAGTTTAAAATTGTTGTAATATTTTTCTAATGTTTGTAAATATTTTTTTATTTTTTGTAACGTAGTTCTTTTTTATTTTTTGTACTTTAGTTACTTTATTTCATTGTATTTATTTGTAGGTATTGTATTTAATTAATTTATTGATAGTGTAGTGTTAGGTTTAATTGTAGATAATTGTAGGTAGTTTATTTAATTTATTTATTGCTAGTGTAGTGTTAGGTTTAATTGTAACTTAGGTTAGGATTTATTTTACAGGTAATTTTGTAATTATTTTAACTAGGTAGCTATTAAATAGTTATTAACTATTTAATATCTATTGTACCTGGTTAAAATAATTACAAAGTTGCCTGTAAAATAAATATTAATCCTAAAATACCTACAATATAATTATAATTTATATTGTAGCTATATTAGGGTTTATTTTACAGGTAAGTATTTAGCTTTAAATAGGAATAATTTATTTAATAAGAGTTAATTTATTTTGTTAGATTTAAATTATATTTAACTTAGGGGGGTGTTAGTGTTAGGGTTAGACTTAGCTTTAGGGGTTAATACATTTATTAGAGTAGCGGTGAGATCGGGTCGGCAGATTAGGGGTTAATTATTGTAGGTAGGTGGAGGCGATGTTGGGGGCGGCAGATTAGGGGTTAATAAATATAATATAGGGGTTGGCGGTGTTAGGGGCAGCAGATTAGGGGTACATAGGGATAACGTAGGTTGCGGCGGTGTACGGAGCGGCAGATTAGGGGTTAATAATAATATGCAGGGGTCAGCGATAGCGGGGGCGGCAGATTAGGGGTTAATAAATATAATATAGGGGTCAGCGATGTTAGGGGTAGCAGATTAGGGGTACATAGGGATAATGTAGGTTGTGGCGGTGTACGGAGCAGCAGATTAGGGGTTAATAATAATATGCAGGGGTCAGCGATAGCGGGGGCGGCAGATTAGGGGTTAATAAATATAATATAGGGGTCGGCGATGTTAGGGGCAGCAGATTAGGGGTACATAGGTATAATGTAGATTGCGGCGGTGTACGGAGCGGCAGATTAGGGGTTAATAATAATATGCAGGGGTCAGCGATAGCGGGGGCGGCAGATTAGAGGTTAATAAGTGTAAGGTTAGGGGTGTTTAGACTCGGGGTACATGTTAGAGTGTTAGGTGCAGACTTAGGAAGTGTTTCCCCATAGGAAACAATGGGGCTGCGTTAGGAGCTTAACGCTGCTTTTCTGCAGGTGTTTTTTTTTCAGCTCAAACTGCCCCATTGTTTTCTATGGGGGAATCGTGCACGAGCACGTTTTTTAAGATGGCCGCGTCCGTAAGCACCGCTGGTATCGAGAGTTGCAGTGGCGGTAAATATGCTCTACGCTCCCTTTTTTGGAGCCTAACGCAGCCATTCTGTGAACTCTAAATACCAGCAGTATTTAAAAGGTGCGGGGGAAAAAAGCATGTGTAGCTAACGCACCCCTTTGGCCGCAGAACTCTAAATCTAGCCGAACGTGCACTAACTGTATGAAAAAAGGGATGATATTAAAGTATGATATGAAAAGTAAAAGGTCTGCAAGAAAGCCATTAGAGGAAATACTTTTAATAGCTGATATTGTCCTTCACATCAAGTAAGGCAGGAGTGTGGATATTTAGAGATCAAAAGGTTACAATGGACAAAAGATAATCAAAGGGAAATAAAAGTACCTTTTTAAGTAAGAATTATTCCTTTCTACAATTAAGCTGTTCATTTCAAAATATCTGCAACTGCTGTTTGGTCATAAAATGTAAATAGATTTGCCCTTTCAGATGAGTTCTTAGAACTATCCAATGAAAAGGCTGGTGGAAACCATTTTACTGGTCTTCTTTGCTTTAGCCAATCATAAACTATTCTAAGGTGACATTTGAAGCTTGTTGAAGAGTTGCCATATATTCAGACAATCTCTTGATATATTCAATGTGCACTAAAGGTTTCCAGCAACTATGACGAAGGATGAAAGCACAATTTGCTAATATTAATTAAAAAATAGCAGACAATAGAAAAAATACATGTGCATTATACTATTAATACAATGCTGTAATATTGTGTTTAAAGGGAGCATTTCATTATTGCACTATTGCCTGCATACAAATTGGTAACTAGGTTTTAAACACAGATTTCAAGATAGTTTCAGAACAGCAAAGAACTGCTGATGCTGAGCTAAGCAAAGGCCAGTGAACAAATAATGAGCAGTGTATGCACCTAGCCACCAATAACCAGTTGTGTTCAGCTCTACAGTGGAAGTACATTGTTGCTCCCTAGATGACTGTAACTATGTGATTAATACCAGTAAAGTATCCTATGCAAGCAATATTGAAGAAGATAATGATCTAATGCATTAGAGACATTTTTACAGAATATTTTATTATTGAAGAGCATATCTAGGTAGGTAACGTGCACATGTCTGGAACCCTGGGGCGTGGTCCGATATACGGCGCAGGTTTCGGCGCAAGCATGGGAACCTGTGCCGCCCATAATTTCACCTTGCACATCGGGGTATTACATAAACCCCACCGGCAGTTCCTAAAGTGCCGTAAGTCTGATAAACTAGCGATGTCCAGAAATTAGCGTAACTACAAATTTCTGGAGTTGCTAGTGACTTACGGCACTTTAGAAACTTCCTGCGCCTAAGGAAAGTAAATTAAATATCAAATCTCCCCGTAACAGTCTAACCTGCCTCCCAAAAATAGCCTGACACGTAAAACCCCTATATCCGCAATCCCCCCCTCTCACTACTAATAATAAATGTATTAACCCCTAGACTCACAACCCCCCACAATGCAATACGCCTAATTATTAACCCATAAACCGCCATAGCCCACAACGCAATTAACCTATTTAAGTATTAACCCCTAAACCGCTATAGCCCACAACGCAATTAACCTATTCAAGTATTAACCCCTAAACCGCCATAGCCCACACCGCAATTAAATGTATTAACCCCTAAATGTCGCTGCCGCTATAATAAAGTTATTAACCCCTAAACCTAAGTCTAATCCTAACCCTAACACCCCCCTAAATTAAATATTATTTAAATAAATCTAAATAATATTACTATTATTAAATAAATTATTCCTATTTAAAACTAAATACTTACCTATAAAATAAACCCTAAGATAGCTTCAATATAATTCATAATTACATTGTAGCTATTTTAGGATTTATTTTTATTTTACAGGCAACTTTGTATTTATTTTAACTAGGTACAATAGCTATTAAATAGTTAAAATAATTACAAATTTACCTGTAAAATAAAACCTAACCTAAGTTACAATTACAACTAACACTACATTATCATTAAATTAATTAAATTAATTAACTACAATTAGAAAATAAAAAAATTACAAGAAGTTTAAACTAATTACACCTAATCTAAGCCCCCTAATAAAATAAAAAAGCCCCCCAAAATAAAAAAAATTCCCTACCCTATACTAAATTACAAATAGCCCTTAAAAGGGCTTTTTGCGGGGCATTGCCTCAAAGTAATCAGCTTTTTTACCTGTAAAAAAAGAAATACAACTCCCCCAACATTAAAACCCACCACCCACACCTAACCTTACTCTAAAACCCACCCAATCCCCCTTAAAAAAAAGCTAACACTACCCCATTGAAGATCACCCTACCTTGAGCCGTCTTCACCCAGCCAGGCAGAAGTCTTCATCCGATCTGGGCACAAGTGGTCCTCCAGCCAGGAGGAAGTCTTCATCCGATCCGGGCAGAAGAGGTCCTCCATCCGGGCAGAAGTCTTCATCCAAGCTGCATTTTCTTTCTTCTTCCATCTGGAGCGGGTCCATCTTGAAGACATCTGACGCGGAGCATCGTTCCTGGCCGACGGACTAATGACGAATGAAGGTTCCTTTAAATGACGTCATCCAAGATGGCGTCCCTTGAATTCCGATTGGCTGATAGGATTCTATCAGCCAATTGGAATTAAGGTAGGAAAAATCCTATTGGGTGATGCAATCAGCCAATCGGATTGACTTCGCATTCTATTGACTGTTCCAGTCAGGTAATAGAATGCGAGCTCAATCCTATTGGCTGATTGGATCAGCCAATCGGATTGAACTTCAATCCGATTGGCTGATTGCATCAGCCAATAGGAATTTTCCTACCTTAATTCCGATTGGCTGATAGAATCCTATCAGTCAATCGGAATTCAAGGGACGCCATCTTGGATGACGTCATTTAAAGGAACCTTCATTCGTCATTAGTCCGTCGGCCAGGAAGGATGCTCCGCGTCGGATGTCTTCAAGATGGAGCCGCTCCTCGTCAGATGGAAGAAGAGAGAAGATGCTGCTTGGATGAAGACTTCTGTCCGGATGGAGGACCACTTGTGTCCGGATCGGATGAAGACTTCTGCCCAGCTGGAGGACCACTTGTGCCTGGATCGGATGAAGACTTCTGCCCGGCTGGGCTATTTGTAATTTAGTATAGGGTAGGGATTTTTTTTTATTTTGGGGTGCTTTTTTATTTTATTAGGGGGCTTAGATTAGGTGTAATTAGCTTAAACTTCTTGTAATTTTTTTTTATTTTCTGTAATGTAGTGGGGGTTTTTTGTACTATAGTTTATTTTATTTAATTGTATTGTATTTGTTATTTAGCTAATTGTAGTTAATTAATTTAATTAACTTAATGATAGTGTAGTGTTAGGTGTAATTGTAACTTAGGTTAGGTTTTATTTTATAGGTAAATTTGTAATTATTTTAACTAGGTAGCTATTAAAAAGTTATTAACTATTTAATAGCTATTGTACCTAGTTAAAATAAATACAAAGTTGCCTGTAAAATAAAAATAGCTACAATGTAATTATGTATTATATTGTAGCTATTTTAGGGTTATTTTATAGGTAAGTATTTAGTTTTAAATAGGAATAATTTATTTAACAATAGTAATATTATTTAGATTTATTTAAATAATATTTAAGTTAGGGGGAGTGTTAGGGTTAGAATTAGGTTTAGGGGTTAATAACTTTATTATAGTGGCGGTGACGTTGGCAGCGGCAGATTAGGGGTTAATACATTTAATAGCCTATGTGGGCTATGGCGGTTTAGGGGTTAATACTAGAATATGTTAATTGTGGTGAGGGCTATGGCGGTTTAGGGGTTAATAGAGTTTATTAGTTATTGCGGTGGGGGATTGCGGTTGACAGGTAGATAGACATTGCGCATGCGTTAGGTGTTTATTTTTGCAGGCATTTTATGGAGTTACGGTGCTCCAATACTCAGCGCAAGGCCTGCTACGGCTGCATTTTATGGCAAGGTGAAAATGGAGTACGATTTCTCCACTTTCACCACGTAAGGCCTTGCGCTGGATATTGGATACCGATTTATGACGCGGTCCCATGTTAGCCAATGGGAGTAAAAATTGCGAGCGACGGGTGAAAAATACGGCCGTAACTTGTATTCCACCCCGTATATGTAATACCAAAATCGCGCAAAATCTGGCATCGCCGGCAATGTGATCGAGGCCCTGAGTGGCAGCAAACACTGCTTCCATATAGTGCTATTGCAACTGTATAACATTGTTTAAACCATTTTTGCAAAACTTTATCTGCATCATAAAAAAAAAAGTTTCATGTCCCTTTAATATCTGACATTTTTTTTTTTTTTTGCACTTGTAAAACATAATGAGGAAACATGGACATGTAGTGTAAAACAGAAGCTAATATCACTATAACAGCCCAAAGGTTAAACAAATTGCAGCTCAATATTAACACCAACTATGTAAATGTAGCAAAAGTGTATGAATAAATTTCAGCATTCAGATTTTAGCCAAATTCTGTACCAAACTATTCTGAACTGCATGCAATTTTACCTTAGATGGTATAATAATTCATGATCATAATCATTTTACCTTAGGTGGTATAATAATTCATAATCATAATCATTTATAAACATGTTATTTTGGCTCAGTTCGATGTGGTTAAATTTGTGAAATCCAAATTAGGGCTCATTTCTATTGATCCACAACTGAGTTTTTGAGAGGTCTCTAAACAAAAAAAAAAAAATGATGTCAGAAGCCATTACAGTTATTGCCAGTTTTCGATGGCGAGTTTTCCATCATTACGGCAGCCGGAGTTTCAAACAATACAAGTGTTTCACTTTATAAACTTATTGTTGTTATATGTTGCTGGCTCAAGTATTTGGAGTTATGTTCCTATTTAAATATCAATATATATTTACATGTAATATATAATCAAGCACATATCTACAAAATTCTAACCAGGCATGTGCCTAGGGCAGCGCTAAATATTAAATATATCAATACATTTTAAAACTTAATAAAACCAAAACAAAATATTAATTTTATTTAGTTTGTTAATGAATTCAATGTATCTTTATTTTTGTTTCTCTCTAGAGGCAATCACAGGTAAGGAGTGTAGACGTTAAACATAAATGTTATAGTGAAGGGTCAAGTTACCATAGCAACAAACTTGTTATGATGCAGTTTTAAAGTAATCTGACATTGGATGGAAGTATTAACACAGCGTTAACTTACACCTACACGATAAGTGCAACTGCACGCAATGCTCAAACCTGGTACTAAAATAGAGCCGTAAACTACTTTTAATTGTCGGCTGCTTTGGTAGCTTACGGCTCCATTTTTATCGACTCCATGGAAATGAATCCTTAATTGGTGCAAAGTTAAAGTCCTGTAATAAAAAAAATAAAAAATAAACTCTGCAAAGTCTTTAAAATGCTGACAAATGCCAGATGAAGAGTAATTGTTTTGAGGATAGGGAAACACACTGGCAATTGCAAATTGACATATTTTTGATTTTTAGTTTGTAGGTATTTGTTCTCAAGCAAATATATGTGATTAACCTGCAGACTCATGTCTAGTCAGAGCAAACTTTCCAAGTGTATTGCATTCCCAATTTCAAGAGTATGCTGCAGAAATTGATTTCTGGATCTTGCTAACACACGGTTCAATGAACACTGAATAACACAGTAAAGCTGAGCTACTAAATCCAGACACAGCAAAGTATGAGATTAAAATGCAGCAATTTAGTTTGCTATTAAATCTATTAATATCAATACATTAACATTACTATGTACATTTCACCACTTTGTACAACATATATTTTGCCCACATCTTGATGAATTAAAACAAAGTGACAATATATTATAAAAGTATTTTCAATGTTATTTTAGTATTGTCCTTACATTCTCTATGGGGATATCAAGCATCTATAATATATTCTGTAATATTGTTCTCAATACTTCCAATTTTATGAACATATTGTAGAAAACCTTTTTAGAGAAGTAATTTTAAAAAATCACAGGGTAATAATCTGACTTAGCAGGTGACTGAACTAATGAGAAAAATCAAAGATCAAAAATAGTTCTTTGGTTTGATGAGTGGATAGAAATAAAACTATGGTAAAATAATTATTTTATATTTGAAAAATGAATAGAAATCATAATGTGCATAATATTTCCCATTCTAAACAGACATCAATATAATCAGCAATAAGCTGTGCAACTTTATTAGCAATATAATATAGGTTTTATTCAAACTTTAAAGGGATATGAAACCCACATTTTTTCTTTTATGATTCGGATAGAGCAGTGTTTTTCAACCAGTGTGCCGTGGCACACTAGTGTGCCGTGAGAGATCCTCAGGTGTGCCGCGGCAGACTGACAACAGTGCGGGGGTGTCCCTCTTTCAAATTTTGAAATATTGGGAGGTATGTGACAGGCTCATCAGGCATCATTTACAACCATGACATATTGACATTCATTCACAGACAATCATTATTATTGTTTGTGAATGAATGATGTCAGCATGTCATGTATAGTTTGTAGGAGGCATGGCATGACAGCACAGTACAGTGTGTGTTTATATATATATATACACACTGTATATATATCCTGTATTAGGCTACAATGTGTGATTTTGTAAAATTTTGGGATGGTGGTGTGCCACAGGATTTTTTAATATAAAAAAGTGTGCCACAGCAAAAAAAAAAAGGTTGCAAATCACTGGGATAGAGCATGCAATTTTAAGCAACTTTCTAATGTACTCCTATTATCAATTTTCTTTGTTCTCTCTGAATCTTTATGTAAAAAATCAGGAATGTAAGCTTAGGAGCTGGCTTTTTTTTGTTCAGTCAGCACCTGGGTAGAGCTTGTTGATTGGTGGCTAAATGTACATACCAGGAAAGCAAATATAGCTTGGTTGTGATAATTTGTTTAAGCAGAATGGCGCACTAAAGTTAGCGAAGGTCGCAACAAGCAATACCATGACCGTGCTACTTATGCACATACTGCAAGTTGAAAGTAAACAAGCACAAACAATATTTAGCTCACTGAGCCTCTCCTGGTACGTTTTATTTTTTTAGACATTTTGGTAGCCAACAGAACTGTCTGATAAAAATATTTCATGTTAAAAGGTATATATATGTGTGTGTGTGTGTGTGTGTGTATTTGTATAGTATATACATGTGTATTTATGTGTTTATAGGTGTATATAGATACATATATATATATATATATATATATATATATATATACACACACATGTATATACTGTACATATATACACACATATAAATACACTTTGGAGCCCTTTCCACTCAAATACATTTAAACATAAAATATAAGTTTTATTCAATGTTAATATTTTGAATATGTTTTACTGTGTTTTTCTTGTAAATATTTAACATTCCAATATTCTTCACTTAAAAGAGAATGTTTTTTGTATATATATATATATATATATATATATATATATATATATATATATATATATATATATATATATATATAATACATTTATAATAATACATTTATAATCTTTCATGCTTGTGAGAGTCCACGACCTTACTTTTGGGGAAATACTTCACCAAGAATACCAGGAGGAAGCAAAGGCACTCCACACCAGAGCTTTAAGTATCCCTCCTACTTCCCTCTCTTTCCCTTCTAGGTTATGGAGTAACATTTCTTTATAGTACTTGGGATTAGGACATAAAGAAAGCACCACAATCTCCTGATTAATGTTCTCTGCTTTCACTACTTAAGGCAAAAATCCTGAGGCAGGGTGTAAAACTGCCTTATTTGGTAAAACACCAAGTAAGGAGAGTCACATGACAAAGCTAAGAACACTGAAACCCTTCTAGCTTAAGAGCTGGCCAAAAAGTAAAATTATTTTCCAAGATAAGAATTTAATGTAAAGATTATGCATGGGTTCAAATGGTGGACACTGTAATACCTTAAGAACCAAATTAAGATTCAAAGGAGAAGACGGAGGCTGGTCTAATTCTAACAAGAGCCTGTATGAAAGATTATATGTCAGGTAAATGGCAACGCATAAGCTATGAGGATGGCTGGAGTTCTCTGCTGCTTTAGGCGAGCCACCACCATTGGAAGAAAAACAATTGGCGGAAAGATGTCACCTAAGTAGTACTGCCATGGAGCCCTCAAAGCATCTTTCAGTTCAGCCTGGGGATCTCTCGATCGTGATCCCTAATTCGTGATCCCTACTGAGGAGGTTTGTGATTCAAGCAAGAAACCATTAAGTCTATATCTGGCCAACTTTATCAGCCTGTTGAAATTTTCCTGAATGAGAGACCATTCTATGGGATGAAAAGTCTGACAACTCAGATAATCCGCTTTGCAATTTTTCAATCCTAGGATATGTATTGCTGATATGTTACTCTGATGTCTCTATACCCAATTGAAGATCTGCAAGACCTCTTGCATCGCTAAGGAGCTTTGAGTGCCCCTTGATGGTTTATATAGGCTACAATCATGATGTTGTCTGACTGGAATCAAATAAAAGGAAGAATGGCTAGTTGAGGCTAAGGGGTCAATTTATCAAGCTCCGTATGTAGCTTAATGCCCTGTGTTTCTGGCGAGCCTTCAGGCTCTAAAGACCACAGCTCTATAACCTGTCTGCCTGCTCTGAGGTGGCGGACAGAAATAAACCCAATCAGATACGATTGGGTTGATTTATACCCCCTGCTAGCGGCCTATTGGCCGGGAATCTGAAGGGAGCAGTTATGCACAAACAGTTCACAAGAACTGCTGGTGCAATGATAAATGCCAACAACGTATGCTGTCTGCATTTACCAATGTGCAGCGGACATGATATGTTATATCATATTATGTCCGCTCGCACATTAGTAAATTGACCCCCAAAACTGAATTGTTCTGAAGATAGCCCTGAGTTCCAGAATATTAATAGGTAAAGGAGCCTCATGTGAGAACAAAGCTACCTAAGCTCTCTGACCTTCCCATACTGCCCCCCCAACCAGATAGACTCGCATCTCTGGTGATTATCTGCCACTCTGGTCTGAGGAAGGACATCCTTATCCCTCTCTTACATGAACCATCCATTGAGGAATGGAATAATCTTCTGAGCACATCTAACCTTGCCCTCTCCTTAATGAGGCAAATAATTACTTTGAGAGAGAGGGAAGTAGGAGGGATACTTAAAACTATGCTGTGGGGTGTCTTTGCCTTCTCCTAATGGCCAGGTAAATATTTTCCCAAGAGTAAGCCGTGGACACTCAACCATTAGAAAAAAAAATAATAATAAATAAATATATATATATATATATATATATATATATATATATATATATATATATGCAGATTTAAAGTGTTAATAGAGATTAAGGTTAGCCTTTATACTGTGCCCATTAATAATAGATTTGACTTAGGGTTCCATTTTACAACAGGTGGATGGACAAGTTTCGCTTACATGAACCTGCCCACCTGGCATTTACCATCGCACAAGTGTTACCTTGTGCAGTTCTGCCCCCTGCTCTTGTGATGATAATCGTGTGCAAGCAGGAACTGTCAATTACCATGGTCGAAATTTCCCAGGGTGATCTTAATTCGCCAGCTAAGAACTGGTGTATAGGTTAGACTTAATGGTTTCTTGCTTGAATCACAAACTTCCTAAGTAGGGATAACGAATTAGGGATCACGATCGAGAGATCCCCAGGCTGAACTGATGACTGACTGCTGCTTTTTAAATATTAGCTGTAGACTCACTCATGCAAGCCTGCACCAAAGGTGATCCAAAGCTGCATTTGCAGCTTGATAAATGGAACCCTTGGTATTGTTATTAACACTGGTGGTGAGCAATTATGTGGTAAAACTTGTTGCTTTTGATATATATTCTACAATTGTGAATTGTGAATTGTGAATTGCTTGTACAGCTATATAGTTAGTATTTTAATTGCTTTTTAGCTTTATGTGACACATATTCAACATAGTTCTTTCATATAGTTATATTTTTTCAGTTAATAGTAAGATACTTAAAGAATATGATGAGATTCCTGGCGCAAATGTGAAATTTGAAATGTCACTATATTTATAAATTCAATATTAAATTGCTTCAATTTCTGTATTGTTTGTGTAAGAGACCATTTCATTTAAAGTAATTTCAGATTCTAGTAATAATGTGTCCAAAATCATTGAATACATTCCTCGTCGGGGATGTGCTTCTCTTTTTAAACTGAATGTGCTCAATTTTCTCAGAGACCTGGAGGTTATGTTGGATTTGATCTCTTCTCTGTTGTCTCTACACTCTAATTTCTGTACCCTCATAATCAGAATAAACATTTGTAAACATTACCGGAGCTGGTAAAAATCCTGCTTTTTCAGGAATTTTGTACCTTTTCTTTTTTTCTTATAATC
Organism: Bombina bombina; assembly: GCF_027579735.1. Lineage (NCBI taxonomy): Eukaryota > Metazoa > Chordata > Amphibia > Anura > Bombinatoridae > Bombina > Bombina bombina. The sequence goes on along the minus strand of NC_069500.1, from coordinate 645,836,429 downwards.
ACTCCACTTTTGTGTTACCATGATTACAGTATAAAATGAACTGCAGAGCAAAATGATGTGATCAATATATTGTTCTATGTTGTTTGACTCTGCTTTGTGTATTTAATTATAAAGAAAAATGGTACACTGTTCAATTCAATGAATGCTATCTGTGGTATGAAATATAAAAAAAATAATGTTTAAAGGGATACTGAACATAAATTTCTTTTTTCATGATTCAGATAGAGCATGCAATTTTCAGCAACATTCTAATTTACTCCTATTATAAAATCTTCTTTGTCCTCTTGGTATCTATATTTGAAAAAGCAGGAATTTAAGCCTTCTAGACAGTCCATCATTGGTTCAGCACCTGGGTAGCTTTCGCTGATTGGTGTTTAAATGAGTGCAATATTGTGCTTACCCAAGCACGATATTTGTGCTCCACTCAATAATACCAGTGCACGTAAATCACAAGAGTGCGCTTCCATAGGCTCCAATGGGAGCCTCGTTCTCATGCCGCACAACTTGGCAAACCAACTAGCACAGCAAAGGGGGCAATTCACACAGCATGAAATATATACGTATATGAATATATACAGTACATATATATGTATGTGTTACTATGTGTATATAAACATATTAACATATAAATATATATGAATATAAGTATATACATACATATTTAAAGCGAAAGTCATACTCATCGCAACTTGCTATGAGTATGACTTTTGTTGGGTTGTATATGAAATAAGTCATGTGTTTTCTTTGGTTTGACCCTCACGTTTCCTTACTGCCACATTGCGCTATCCAAAGGTATCTTTGGATGTGTAAGATTATCGATTGAAATAGGGTCAATGATCAGTAGCGCTCTAGCCAATGAAGGCTCTGGCTTGGCTGCTGAATCAAATATTTACACTTGTAAGCCAGCGTTCTTAGTTTCAGACTCACCGGTCTCCCGGCTGTATTCTGGACTCTCAGGATGCTTTCTGATCTCACCCTGAGGGCACCTTCCCAGGGTTTGACCCACCTCATCCATCAGATTAACTGAGATCAGTGCTGCATGATATAAAATTGGCCGTGGAGCTCCTTTAATGTGCGTCTAGTCGTTTCAGCAGTCGGCTCCGCCCACATAATATAAGAATTTTTATAACTTCACATATATATCATGTAAGTAGGAGTAAATAGGTTAAGATGACATAAGGCAAATTGTATATCACATTTCAATTTCTCACTTATTTGAACATCCTTAGGGGCCGATTTATCAAGCTCCGTATGGAGCTTGTTGCCCCTGTTTTTTTACACGACTGCTGCTCCATTACTTGTCCGCCTGCTCTGAGGCCGCCGAAAGAAATCAACCCGATCGAATACGATCGGGTTGAATGACACACCCTGTTAGCGGTCAATTGTCCGTGAATTTGCAGGGGGCGGCATTGCACCAGCAGTTCACAAGAACTTCTGGTGCAATTATAAATGCTGACAGCGTATCATGTCCGCTCGCACTATGATAAATCTACCCCTTAATCTTAAATAGGAAAAAGATAAACATAGGTTATATGTGTTTAAAGCAAACTATCTGTATAAATTACTTTAATTATATTTTTGTTTTTAAACCAGAAAATAAAGCCAGATCTTAATTTCATTTTTAGTTTTGGACAATTAACTTTTAGCTTTCTTAAATTACTATAAAAATTCTAACAGCCTTGAGGACAACTTGACTTCAGCTATGGTTGTACAGTAAGATTATCTATACCAGTAAATGTCATTGTATGTAGATGCTGCAATGATAGGCATAAATATTTCTATTAAGAGCTGCTATTTAGAGAAATAACCCTCTTAATGAATTTAGTATTATATTACTGTTACATTTGTTTGAATTGTTTATGTTAGAAAAATAAAATAACATGGTAAAAGTGAAAGTATTCTATTGTCTTCGTATAAATGTGCATGTGTATGCACACACAAACAAACACATATATATAGAATATAGAATGTTATTTTACAAAGGCAATATGGTCGATATGCAAGTACAAAATTGATGCTACATACAAATATTCACAACTGTATGACTGAAGTGGGAATATGCTAGTCATATCTGCAGAGTTTAAATGAATAATTAAAATAATTATTCTTGCAGAGAAAACAACAGATAATGAGGCAAAGGAATAGATACAGATTGAGATACATTGATGGGGGGGGGTCAGGTAATAGAGAGAGTGAAAGATGGGAATCGAGGAAGGATATTCTGAATAAGCAATGATTCTATATGACAGAAGAAATTGTCAATAGAATATATATATATATATATATATATATTGAGAAAAGAGAAAAGAGTAAAAATTATGAATTGAGTGATAGAGACAGGAGATGTAGTGAGAACAATAGCAGGATCAAGATGTTACCATGCTAAAATATTCAAGGGTCTATATTGGGAGAGCAATATTTTATGGATCACATGCAATGTTTTATTACTCTATACTAATATTCCCCATGATGAGGGCGTTAAGGCCTTTTTAATACACAGTGCCACTTGGAATATCCCACAAGCACAAACTGAATTTTTGGCAAATTGTATTAAAGGGACACTCAATCAAAATTAAGCTTTCATTATTCAGATAGCGCAGGCAATTTTAAACAACTTTCCAACTTACTTCCATTAACAAAATGTGCACAGTCTTTTTATATTTAAACATTTTGAGTCAGCAACTCCTACTGAGCATGTGCAAGAATAAGTGTGTATGCATTTGTGAATGGCTGATTGCTGTCACATGGTACATGTATGCATTTGTAATTGGCTGATGGCCGTCACATGGTACAGGGGGAGTGGAAATGTACATAACTTTTATAATTGTCAGAAAACAAAATCTACTACTCATTTGAAGTTCAGACTAAGTGCTATTGCTTTGTCTTGTTATCTTGCATTTGTTGATTATGCAAATGTACTGTGTTGACTGGTCCTTTAATTACATCTTCACACACAATTATTTTACTTTTGAGGGGAAATATTATTTCACAGGTAAGTTTGTATTTATTTTAACTAGGTAGACTAGTTAGTAAATAGTTATTAAATATTTAATAGCTACCTCGTTAAAATAAATAAGTTACCTGTAAAATAAAACCTAACCTGCCTTACACTAAAAACTAACATTACAATAAAATAAAATAAATTAAATTATTAAAATACAATTTTCTAAATTACAAAACCCCCCACTAAATTACAAGAAATAAAAAAATGAAATTATCAAAATTAAAAACGAATTACTCCTAATCTAATAGCCCTATCAAAATAAAAAAGCCCCCCCCCAAATAAAAAACCCTAGCATACACTAAACTTCCAATGGCCCTTAAAATGGCCTTTTGCGGGGCATTGACCTAAAGAAATCAGCTCTTTTACCTGTAAAAAAAATACAAACAACCCCTCAACAGTAAATCTAAATAAACCTAAGCTAAACATTGACCTGAAAAGGGCATTTGGCTCTTTTACATTGCACAAACCCTAAGCTAAAAAAAAAAAAAACACCCAAAAAACCCTTAAAAAAACCTAACACTAACCCCCGACAATCCACTTACAGTTATCAAAGTCCAGACATCCATCCTCATCCAGCCGGCGAAGTCCTCATCCAAGCGTAAAGAGTTGATTTATTTGGGGCAATAACCCACAAAAGGCCCTTTTAAGGGCCATTGGCAGTTTAGTATAGGCTAGGTTTTTATTTTGGGGAGGCTTTTTTATTTTGATAGGGCTATTAGATTATGTCATATCTCATTGTGTTTTACTTCACAGTTACCTTTCCTGACAGTTCGTTATACTGTGCTACAACTTGTAAAGCTGTATTTACAACCTTTAGGATTGTCACGCCCCCAGGCATCTGTATAAAAACACTATACGCCCTCACTACCTTGCTTGGTAATTCTTCCTGTCCAGGAACTCCCAGCCTAACCTGTATTCGCTCATTGAGTGAAAGGTTGCTTCTCATCGATTTCCACAGGATCAACTCTCCTGCAGTTCTACATGCTGCTTCCTGCTCTGATGCGGTGATGTCACAAGCCAACGCAGCTCGGACCGACAGCGACTTCAGTTTTCTTGCTACTCTCATCTTGCAGGTTGTTTGCCTCAGCTCTCAATTCTAATGCGGATCTTCACCCTCAAAGTAAGTTACTATCTAACTTGTTAGAACTGCAACTTAACCACTGTGTATTTCTCTGGAGGTTATTCCACCGCACTATAAGCAGAGTTTAGTCAATGTATGCATACCCGATAATTTGCCCTCTGCCATCTTGCAACATTTTATCAACTTTGCACTAACTTTGCAACATATGTTTCTACAGAACGTATTATGTATCTATGATCCTCATGCACTAAGGAAGTCTAGCTGATCTCTCAATAGAATCTGCTTACTACTATTTAGTATATTTTCAAACAACATTTTTTAACTGTACCTAGTAACTTAAGCTCATTCAGTTCTTCTTATGTGAGTTTCCTAATTTTTCTCTCATGAGATTAGGTAAGATAATCACTAACACACTGTTAGGTAACCATTTTTGCTTAACAAGATATGTGTGTCAGTTTACCCTATACCTTAGACTAACTGTTTGTCTCCCTGATTATGCAGAGACCTGTTTAACCTCTGTGTCTTGCCTTACCATCCTTTCCTCTGTAACTTAGGGAAACATTCAAACACCCTTTATAACAGCATTACATATTTATGCTGCAGTTGTGGTTCATAAAAAAATTAAAACAAAAACTATTCCTTCCTTCTAGGAATTTTGATCTTGACAGTATTACCAAGCCCAAATTCATGATGGACACAGCAGATTTGATAAATCATGTGCAAGCTCTAACACAAAGGATTGAAACACTCACACAAGGTCTTACAAAAATTTACATAAATGATAAAATTGAATTGGTTAAACATCCTGATAGTCCCCCAGAACCACAGACCAGTCCTCCAGAAAAAATTTTTGGAGATTGAAAAGACTTTAGGGAATTTAAATTCCTTAAATTCCCTATTGCATTAAATTGCATTAAAACTAAAAACCTATCCAACCGATCACACAAAAGTTCTCACTACCATTTCATATTTAAGAGGGGAACCTTGTACTTGGGCCACTTCATATATCGAAACTAATGATCCCATTTTACACTCCATAGAAGATTTTTTTAAAGCCATGGCACAGCTTTATGATGACCCATATAAGCAGCTTACAGCTGAAACTGCCATGAGGTCTCTAAGGCAAAATAAAAGACCGGTAGAAGACTATATTACCTAATTCAAAAAATGGTCAAAAGACACCTTATGGAACAATCTATCCTTACGAAATTGGTTCTGTTTAGGACTATCAGATGCACTTAATGATGAATTAGCCAGATTAGAGTTACCAGAGTCACTTGAAGAACTAGTGAATTTGAGTATTACACTTGATAGACGAATCAGGCAAAGGAGACTTGAAACGCACCAAACAGATCACCTAATTAAAAAAATACAGACCTCTTCAACCCCCATGTCTTACTCCAAACAAAGTTTAAAACCTTCCACTGAACCTATGGAAATTGGGTTCCTCAAGGATCCATTATCCCATCAGGAAAAGTTAAAAAGATGCTGTAGCAACCTTTGTATGTACTGTGGTGTTCAAGAACATACTGTAAAAGACTGTCCCCTGCTTCGCCAAAGAAAGGGTAAGCCATTTTCTACTTCATTCTGTTTATCAACTCAGGCTAAGCAACGTACTCATTGCTCCTTACCTATTGTTTTGCAGTGGGAGGAACATCGAATCAGAACACAAGCGATTCTTGACTCAGGAGCCAGCTTTAACTATAAAGATCTAGATTTCACGGTTGCCAATAAAATTCCACTGATTAAAAAGAAAACCCCAATTGTATTGTGTTTTATTGATGGTAAAGAAATTTCATCTGAACCTATACTTTATCACACTATACCCTTACAAGTAACCACTGACCACTTCCATACAGAATTTGTTACTTTTGACGTTATACCATCTCCCTTATATCCATTAATCCTGGGCATTACTTGGCTCACTTCACATGATCCACATATTACATGGTCTAACTCTCAAGTACATTTTAGTTCTGAATACTGCAATAAAACCTGTCACTCCCATAGTCGCATATTACATATATAATCCGCTACTATTCCACAGGAATACATTCAATTTTCAGAAGTTTTTGATAAGAAAGAGTCTGATAATCTACCTCCCCACAGGAAATATGATTGTCCAATAGACCTACTTCTGGGAGTAGATATTCCTTATGGACACGTAACTCCACTTTCTGAACCAGAGTTATTATATCTAAAGAATTATATTTAGGAGAATTTAAATAAAGGGTTTATTTGCCCCTCAACCTCTCCTGCTGGTGCAGGAATCTTTGTTCGTAACAAAGATTAGAGCCTTATACCTATAGTGGATTACCGCAAATTAAATAAATGCACTATAAAAAATAGATATCCTCTATAATTAATCCCTGAGCTCATTGAAAGACTCCAAGGAGCTGTATATTACACTAAATTGGACTTAAGGGGTGCATATAACCTAATCCGCATAAAATCCGGTCATGAATGACTCACAGCATTTCGAACCCGTTATGGGTTATATGAATACACCGTGATGCGGTTCGGGTTATGTAATGACCCAGCCACTTTTCAGTACTTGATTAATGATATTTTTAAGGACCTTCTTGATATATTTCTCGTAATTTTTATGATATCTTAATTTACTCAAAGACATTAGAAGATCATGTAAAACATGTCTGTGTTGTTTTATCTAGGCTACGTGAAAATTCTCTATATGTTAAACTGGAAAAATGCATTTTCCATTCTAAAGAAATTACATTTTTAGGTTATACCATCACTCCAAATGGTATTAACATAGAAGATGATAAAATCTCAGCCATAATAAATTGGCCAGTTCCTACTACAAATAAACAAATCAAAAGATTCATGGGCATCGCCAATTTTTATAGAAGATTCATTAAAAATTTTGCACAACTGACAATAACTAACCTCACAAAATCCATTACTAAATTCCATTGGAATCTCCAAACACAATCAGTGTATGATAAGTTAAAACACACCTTCACTACTGTTCCAGTTCTTCATTTCCCTAACACCTCATTACAATACATTCTAGAGGTAGATGCCTCAAACTCAGCCATCGGTGCCGTTTTATCTCAAAGGGAAATTCTTACAGATCCACTCCATTCTGTAGCTTTCTTCTCTCGTGTTCTTTCTTCAGCAGAAGAAAACTATCCGATAGGTGAGAAAGAACTTCTGGCAATAAAAAGTTCTCTTGAACATTGGCGTCACCTTTTAGAAGGAACCACTATCCCAAACTTAATTTACACGGATCATAGGAATCTACAATATCTGAAAATCAACCGCACTTTATCCTCACCTTCCTCACCAGGTTTAACTATTTGATCACATATCGTCTAGCAAACAAAAATGGGAAAGCAGATGCTTTATCCAGACAGTTTGACATTACAACAACAACAGAAGAACAAACTTCACTTATTCCTCTTGATCGTTTCATATGCCTCAACTCAGAACAAAAACAATTGTTTAAGGCTAATCAGACTTCTGATGGGAATTTACCCACAACTAATTTGAAGTTACAAGAAGATGGACTCTACTACCATAAAACTCAAGTTTATGTGCCTCCATGTCTAAGAAACATGGTCCTACAAACTTTGCACGATTCCCTTCTCACTGGACATCCAGGAATTACAAAGACCCAAGATTTGATAAAGTGGTTCTTTTGGTGGCCGCATGTTAACAAGGACATTGCTGATTATGTTTTTTCCTGCAAGGTCTGTACTACCTCCAAGAATGATAAAAAGGCTCCCTATGGCCAACTGATTCCACTTCCTACTACAGACCGACCCTGGCAAGACATTGCTTTAGATTTCATAGTGGACCTACCAATCTCTAATAGAAATAACACAATTTTGGTAGCGGTTGATCTTTTCAGCAAAATGGTACACTTCATCCCTTACCACAAACTACCTACTGCTTCTGAAACTGTTCATCTCATGATTACCAACATCTTTAAATTGCATGGTCTTCCAAACTCCATCACTTCGGATAGAGGGTCGCAATTTACCAGTAGCTTCTGGAATCAACTTTGTCGAACCTTAGGAATCTCTAGAAGACTCAGCACATCTTTTCATCCCCAAAGTAATTGACAAACAGAGAAAACGAATCAATGGATTGAGCAGTATTTTAGGTGTTTTACTTCCGCCAGACAGGAAAATTAGTCCTCCCTCCTACCATATGCAGAATTTGCAATCAATAATGCAGATCACACCTCCACAAAATCTTCCCCATTTTATATTAAATATGGTTTCCATCCAACATTCCACTGGATTTCTACTCATATTCTACTCAACTCCTGGGAACAAGCCTCTTATCTCTCTGCTCCCAGATTGCTCACTCAGTTTCATCGTAGACATCCGGACAGACCTTCATCTGATCCCCGGAGTTGATCTTTGAAGGGGGTGTCCTGTCATATCTCATTGTGTTTTACTTCACAGTTACCATTCCTGACAGTTCATTCTACTGTGTTACAACTTGTAAAGCTGTATTTACAACCTTTAGGATTGTCATGCCCCCATGCATCTGTATAAAAACACTATCCGCCCTCACTACCTTGCTTGGTAATTCTTCCTGTCCAGGAACTCCCAGCCTAACCTGTACTCGCTCATTGAGTGAAAGGTTGCTTCTCATCGATTTCCACAGGATCGACTCTCCTGCAGTTCTACACATTGCTTCCTGCTCTGATGCGGTGATGTCACATGCCAACGCAGTTTGGACCGACAGCGACTTCAGTTTTCTTGCTACTCTCATCTTGCAGGTTGTTTGCCTCAGCTCTCAATTCTAATGTGGATCTTCACCCTCAAAGTAAGTTACTATCTAACTTGTTCGAGCTGCAACTTAACCACTGTGTATTTCTCTGAAGGTTATTCCACCGCACGATAAGCAGAGTTTAGTCAATGTATGCATACCTGATAATTTGCCCTCTGCCATCTTGCAACATATTATCAACTTTGCACTAACTTTGCAACATATGTTTCTGCAGAACGTATTATGCACTTATGATCCTCATGCACTAAGGAAGTCTAGCTGATCACTCAGTAGAATCTGCTTACTACTATTTAGTATATTTTAAAAAAATTTAAAACAACATTTGTTAACTGTATCTAGTAACTTAAGCTCATTCTAACTTGTTAGAGCTGCAACTTAACCACTGTGTATTTCTCTGGAGGCTATTCCACCGCACTATAAGCAGAGTTTAGTCAATGTATGCATACCTGATAATTTGCCCTCTGCCATCTTGCAACATATTATCAACTTTGCACTAACTTTGCAACATATGTTTCTACAGAACGTAATATGCACTTATGATCCTCATGCACTTAGGAAGTCTAGCTGATCACTCAGTAGAATCTGCTTACTACTATTTAGTATATTTTCAAACAACATTTGTTAACTGTACCTAGTAACTTAAGCTCATTCAGTTCTTATGTGATTTTCCGAATTTTTCTCTCATGAGATTAGGTAAGATAATCACTAACACACTGTTAGGTAACCATTTTTGCTTAACAAGGTATGTGTGTCAGTTTACCCTATACCTTAGACTAAGTGTTTGTCTCCCTGATTATACAGAGACCTGTTTTAACCTCTGTGTGTTGCCTTACCATCCTTTCCTCTGTAACTCAGGGAAACATTCAAACACCCTTTATAACAGTATTACATATTTATGCTGCAGTTGTGGTTCATAAAAAAAAATTAAAACAAGAACTATTCCTTCTTTCTAGGAATTTTGATCTTGACAGATTCGGAATAATTCCTTTTTATTTTTGATAATTTCATTTTTTATTTTTTGTAATTTAGTGTTTATTTTTTTGTAATTTAGTAAATTGTATTTTATTCATTTAATTTATTTCATTTTATTGTAATGTTAGTTTTTAGTGTAAGGCAGGTTAGGTTTTATTTTACAGGTAACTTTGTATTTATTTTAACTAGGTAGCTAGCAAATAGTTAATAACTATTTACTAACTAGTCTACCTAGTTAAAATAAATACAAACTTACCTGTGAAATAAAAATAAAAACCTAAGCTAGCTACAATATAACTATTAGTTATTTTGTAGCTAGCTTAGGTTTTTTTTATTAAAAGGTAAGTTTGTATTTAGTTTTAAACAGGAGTTATTTAGTTAATAATTGTAAGGTTTATTTAAATGTATTTTAATTATATTTGTTAGCGTTAGACTTAGGGTTAGGGTTACATTAGGGTTAGGATTAGGGGTTAATATATTTATGTAGAGTTAGTGATGTGGGGGGTCAGAGGTTTAGGGGTTAATAATTTATTTTAGTATATTTTGTTGTGGGTGGCTTGCAGTTTAGTGGTTAATAGGTTTATTATAGCGGCGGTGTGGGCGGATGGCAGATTAGGGGTTAATAATATTTAAATAGTGTTTGCGATGCGGGAGTGCCTCGGTTTAGGGGTTAATAGGGAGTTTATGGGTGTTTAGTGTACTTTGAAACACTTTAGTTATGAGTTTTATGCTACAGATTTGTAACGTAAAACTCATAACTACTGACTTTAAATGGCGGTACGGATCTTGTCATTATAGGGTATACCGCTCACTTTTTGGCCTCCCAGGCAAACTCGTAATACCGGTGCTATGGGAGTCCCATTGAAAAAGGACTTTTATAAAATTGCAGTACTGACGTTGCGTGACGGCCAAAAAGGTGTGCGGTACACCTATACCTACAAGACTTGTAATAGCAGCGTTAGGGAAAAAGCAGCGTTATGAAGCATAACGATGCTTTTTCACTGATAACGCAAAACTCGTAATCTAGCTGATAGTTAATTAAGCTATAACTGTTTGCTTTTCCCCTTTTATTTCTATGTGTATTCTGTCCATGTTCCTTGTTAAATGAGAGTGGTATTCCAGCAAAAAATGAAAATAAGTGAAATAAAATGACATTTATGAAGTTAGATGAGATAAATAAAGTAACACTGGCATATACAATCTTGCCTGTTCATTATGAATCCATTATGTAAATCTAAAATGCCCAAAGTGCTTACAGATACATGACTCATTTAATTCACTGCACAATCACCTAAGGATGTAAGACTATCAAGGCTCAGAGATATCTGGCATCTCTAAATGTTTAATTCTGCATACAAAAAGCAAAACAAAAAAGACAACAACACAGTTTACACATGAGAGTTTGTGGAAGTATATTAAAAGAACTAGATTAAATACCTCATAATTCATGACTGTTTCTAAGGGGTATATTTATTAATGTGCGAGAGGACATGATACGATGTAGCGTATCATGTCCGCCGCACATTGATAAATGCCGACAGCATACGCTGACGGCATTTATCATTGCACCAGTCTTGTGAACTGGTGGTGCAATGCCGCCCCCTGCAGATTCGCAGCCAATCGGCCGCTAGCAGGCGGTGTCAATCAACCCGATCGTATTCGATCAGGTTGATTTCTGTCCATGGCCTCAGAGTAGGCGGAAAAGTTATGGAGCAGCGGTCTTTAGATCATTCTTCATAACTTCTGTTTTCGGCGAGCCTGAAGGCTCACTGGAAACAAGGGGCATCAAGCTCCATATGGACCTTGATAAATTGACCCCTAAGAGTCCATTTTCAGCATATAAATGTGAACTATTATTTGAACCATGATTATAAAGCTATTAAACACTTGCACAGACACACATTATATGGCATACTTACTGCATTGTTATTTTACTTATGCATCAGGTTCACAAGCATTGGAAGTCACTTAGGAGGTAAAAGGATTCTGAACTCACTTAAAATTGTGTTTTCCTTGAATTTTTCCTCTAAAATAGCATTTATTAGCATTTGAGAACATTTGTTAAGCAACAAGAAAACAATTATTCTTGCTATCAACTTTTTGCTTTTGATCATATATTAGTTGTGTGGTATTAAAAATGTAATGTGTTTTTCTTGGTCTGCAGTGGGAACATTTTCAGTTTTTGTCTTCAGAAATGGTCATGAGAAGTGCAAAGCACTAATCTGATCTTTTTAAGGTGGGTTTTCACTCCTAGGGCTCCATGTACTAAGCAGTCAGCGAGCTACCCGCAACAAATCTTGCGTCAAAACTCGCAAACTGATATGTACAAAGTCGTCAACTATGTTCAAACTCGCATCTTTAAAATTGCAAGCGTACTTATCCGCCAAACCTCGCTACCTCTCCATTTTTCACTGTAATTACACACATTTGACCACCAACTCGCCAAAAACGAATGTACTAAAAAATCTATTTGTCCGCTTGCGACAATTTCCACTCCCACCTCGTTATTTTTGCTTCGCCACCTTTTAGGTGGCGGGTAAGATACAAAACAATAGGAAAGTCACTCTAGACGCTAGTCTAGACATATATAAAAGGCAGTAATATCAGCATTGTACTTACATTGTTCATTTTGGATGGAAATATGCCTGAAGGATGGCTTCTAGGTAAGCATAACTGGCGTATAATTTGTCTCTCATTTCCATGTAAATACATTGCGCCCGATTTGTCGACTGTAATTAAAGAGCAATCTGTATATTTTAAATTTCTATTGTATAGTTGTCAATCTTTATAATTATTTTTATATTAATATTTATATTTATTGTATCTTCTATTAGGAGATGGAGGGTACTCATGTACATGCGGTTTGAAAATGCGGTTTCGATATCTTGATCGTTCTGGTGGTGCTATGCAGTATGCACCTGAGAAAGTTGCAAAAATTATATTGGTTTGCTGCATACTTCACAAAATAGTCGCGGCGAGCGAGGTGTCAAATTTATCAATATTCCGCCACTGCTCGCGGCAGGCTAGACGTGTCTATTTATTGGGGGATTATTAGTACATAGCGACAGCGGACACCATTTCGCCCACGGCAAGTAATGGCGAGTTTATCCTCGTCTACAATGACGGATGAATTGACGGCTTAGTACATGGAGCCCCTAATGAAACTAGTAAAACATATTTACCTCCTGACACATGAAGGCATTATGTTCAGATATGCCACCAGTGAGTTGAAGTAATGTTATGGGAGCACCAGGTCTGAGAAGATTAAGCTGCACTTATTTAAAATGTCTTCAGAAAATCTTCAGTGAGGCTGTGCATTGCATTTCTCATCGGGCAAGACAATCATACTAAATTACTTTTTTTTTTTTAAAGTATAGGGTGGCCATGGAGTTGGTTGGAATTTGTTTATTTGAGTTATAATTATACTTTTGAAGGTGACATATCTTTTGGCCTTCTTTTCAAAAGTCATAATCAATGGGTACTAGTCACTGGCATCCGGGTGTTTATTAAATACATCATATAAGGATTAGCCCTCTTAAAATACTGTTTCAGATTAAGAGCATTTATGGTCCAATCTGAGTAGTCATACTTCCTGTTAATAGTTCCTTAACCAAATAATTAACAAAAATGTATTTGGTGGTTTTCTAGCAGGCTTTCATGTATGTCATTAAGGAGTACAGTTGAGGAAGTACAAACATGTAGTCATGAAGGTGGTAGAGTATTCTAAGATTTTTTTTGCAAAGTGCCAGTTTTAGTGGTGTATTTGGGCAATATGCATTTGCAATTTTTCAAAACAGTATAACAGTTAAATAAATTGATTTCAATTAAACCTATGGCCATTTGATATTACATTCAGTATCTGGCTGGAACTATGCATAAGTCAGAACATAGCACATCACTTTCAATCTAAACCAACAGCTATATTGTCTAAAATCAATACTGTGCTGCCAAAATGAATGTTTTTATTTTTACAGTGATCTACTATTGAAATACAGCTCATTCCCACTTGCTGTTTTCAAATGGCTGCAGTATGGCAACACATATGATGACATCACAGATTACATTATCAGATAAATGCATAAAGCAAGAAAACGTTTAACATAAATTTCAATTCTCCAAAAACTAAATACTCCACTCTTCATTGCCAGAAACTTCTTATATTAAGAAAACAACATTCCACGTTTTAATACAAAATGCAAATGTTATTTTGAAAGGAGCACACATTCAAATTCATATTAATAAAAAATAAAAAAAACTATACATTTCTACTTATTATGAGAACTTAAACACTGACATTAACATTTTTTAAAGTTTTAAATATACTGTTGGTTGTTTAGCTATGATGCAAGTCACCAGATGAACTACACATATTAGGAGCATTTTTCTCATTTAAAGGGGCAGTCTAGTCAAAATTAAACTTTCATGATTCAGATAGGGCATGTAATTTTTTTTATATTTATATATGCTTTTCAGCAAGTGATATCAAGAGAATGAAGCAAATGAGATAATAGAAGTAAATTAGAAAGTTGTTTAAAATAACATGCTCTTTCTAAATAACAAAAGAAAAAAATTAGGTTTCATGTCCCTTTAACCTCTATTCAGTACTAGTCAATTAGTCATTCTGGTATACGCCTGAACCAATGCATTGAAACTAGCAGTAGGTCTCTTGTGCATTGCTGGGCAACTAAAATAGCTCACAGGCTTCATAGGATACAATTTAAATGATTCAGTAGTTGCTCAGAGTGCATTGAGTTGTTCTAATGATATTCTTTGTTGAAGAGATATCTCCATAGGTAGCATGTACATGTCTGGAAAACTACATGATGACAGGGCTGCCATCTAGTGCTCTTGCTAATGTACAACATTGTGGCAAAACTGCTGCCATATAATGCTGCAGACACGTGCACACTCCTGAACACACCTTCCTGCTTTTCAACAAAGAATAACAAGAAAGCAAAGAAAATTGTATAATAAAAGTAAATTGGAAAGTTGTTTAAATTGTATGTTCTATCTGAATCTTGACAATTTTTTTTTTGGTTTTGTGTCTCTTTAAAAGGTGACAAATATGTTTACTACATATACATATATATATACACATTTGTCTTTGACCAATGATTGATGTCTTCAGTTTGTATTATTAATACATTTTATTATTATTAATTGATAAATAAATAAATAAAAGTTTTTATGAGACTCACCATTAAACAGGGTCTAAAACTGTATAGTACATTTACAACACAATTTTTGGATTCAATCTGGAAAACTTTAACCTAGAAAGGGTCTAAGATCCCCCCAGCCAGCTGTTTAAATAAATAAATAAAATAAAAATGAGGAATACCCAGCTGAGCATATGGTATTTATGAACTATAATCTCCATTGGGAAGAACCTATAATATACTACATTATACATTTTTTGTTTCCCTTGTAACTAAGCAATTTCCACACCAAAACTACAATATCTACATTCCATGTCACTGGTGGTGCTGAAAAAATAATAATCAAGCTGCAGGTTTACTATGCATGGAAACATAAACAGACAGCTTACTAGTGGAGCACAAACATTTGCGCGCAAGCAATAACGTTTTTTCGTATTTGTTTGCACGCAGGTTAAATTGCGTGGTATTACAAGTTGAAAGTAAAGGCGATCTCTTGAGTGCAATTCAAGTTACCCCTCGTCAGGTTAGCATGTCCTCAGAGCTGTGGATATCTGTTTTGTGAAACAAAAAAGTCTCACAAAACACTTTAAAAATACATTAGAAAGTACAGTTACACTCATAATAACAAGCTGAAAAAAAAACCTAATGCTTGTCACTCACATATATACACATATTTATACATGTATATGTATATACACACACATAAAAATAGATAAACGCACATGTATATACACACACACATAAAAATAGATAAACGCACATGTATATACACACACACACACACACATATATATATATATATATATATATATATATATATATATACAGGGAGGGCAGAATTATTAGGCAAATGAGTATTTTGACCACATCATCCTCTTTATGCATGTTGTCTTACTCCAAGCTGTATAGGCTCGAAAGCCTACTACCAATTAAGCATATTAGGTGATGTGCATCTCTGAAATGAGAAGGGGTGTGGTCTAATGACATCAACACCCT
The DNA here is from genome assembly GCF_027579735.1 of Bombina bombina. Lineage (NCBI taxonomy): Eukaryota > Metazoa > Chordata > Amphibia > Anura > Bombinatoridae > Bombina > Bombina bombina. Next base: position 645,820,453 of record NC_069500.1, on the reverse strand, counting down.
ATATCAGGTGTGCATAATTATTAGGCAACTTCCTTTCCTTTGGCAAAATGGGTCAAAAGAAGGACTTGACAGGCTCAGAAAAGTAAAAAATAGTGAGATATCTTGCAGAGGGATGCAGCACTCTTAAAATTGCAAAGCTTCTGAAGCGTGATCATCGAACAATCAAGCGTTTCATTCAAAATAGTCAACAGGGTCGCAAGAAGCGTGTGGAAAAACCAAGGCGCAAAATAACTGCCCATGAACTGAGAAAAGTCAAGCGTGCAGCTGCCAAGATGCCACTTGCCACCAGTTTGGCCATATTTCAGAGCTGCAACATCACTGGAGTGCCCAAAAGCACAAGGTGTGCAATACTCAGAGACATGTCCAAGGTAAGAAAGGCTGAAAGACGACCACCACTGAACAAGACACACAAGCTGAAACGTCAAGACTGGGCCAAGAAATATCTCAAGACTGATTTTTCTAAGGTTTTATGGACTGATGAAATGAGAGTGAGTCTTGATAGGCCAGATGGATGGGCCCGTGGCTGGATTGGTAAAGGGCAGAGAGCTCCAGTCCGACTCAGACGCCAGCAAGGTGGAGGTGGAGTACTGGTTTGGGCTGGTATCATCAAAGATGAGCTTGTGGGGCCTTTTCGGGTTGAGGATGGAGTCAAGCTCAACTCCCAGTCCTACTGCCAGTTTCTGGAAGACACCTTCTTCAAGCAGTGGTACAGGAAGAAGGTTGCATCCTTCAAGAAAAACATGATTTTCATGCAGGACAATGCTCCATCACACGCGTCCAAGTACTCCACAGAGTGGCTGGCAAGAAAGGGTATAAAAGAAGAAAATCTAATGACATGGCCTCCTTGTTCACCTGATCTGAACCCCATAGAGAACCTGTGGTCCATCATCAAATGTGAGATTTACAAGGAGGGAAAACAGTACACCTCTCTGAACAGTGTCTGGGAGGCTGTGGTTGCTGCTGCACGCAATGTTGATGGTGAACAGATCAAAACACTGACAGAATCCATGGATGGCAGGCTTTTGAGTGTCCTTGCAAAGAAAGGTGGCTATATTGGTCACTGATTTGTTTTTGTTTTGTTTTTGAATGTCAGAAATGTATATTTGTGAATGTTGAGATGTTATATTGGTTTCACTGGTAAAAATAAATAATTGAAATGGGTATATATTTGTTTTTTGTTAAGTTGCCTAATAATTATGCACAGTAATAGTCACCTGCACACACAGATATCCCCCTAAAATAGCTAAAACTAAAAACAAACTAAAAACTACTTCCAAAAATATTCAGCTTTGATATTAATGAGTTTTTTGGGTTCATTGACACACACACACACACACACATATATATATATATATATATATATATATATATATACACACATATTTAGACCTTGCCATGTATCATATACCTTTGAACCCTTATAATTTTTTTAATTAATATTTATATGTATATTTTGTATTATATAGTGTATATATGTGTGTAAATGTATTTAAAAGTAGGAGCCTTTGTCAAGAAACATGTGTCCACCAAACATTCACATACAATGACCCTTTAAATACCTTTAACCCCACCCATTTAATTTATATCCACATTGTGCACCAAAATCTTATAAGAAATAAACATTTTTAAATGACCTATGAACTCATATTTTTTAAAAAAACATTAGATTAGAAATATGCATATAAAAAATAATCTAGAAGTTAGCAATACATTGGGAATTGTATGTTTATCCCTCTGTGGTTATATATATATCAAACATTGACCGTGTCTAGCACAATGCTACTCACAAGCAACCAATGAGGGAAGGGCAAATCTGACAATGTCAATACATAATCATACAAAATGCATCGGAATTTGCGAACCGCCAGTGAGCATCTAGTGATAGTCATGGAGAAATTGGGTTAAGAGGTTGCTTTGCAGCTCATAGCAGGTCCATTTTCTTAGTTTTCTCTTCTTGATTTGGTGGTTTCCCCTTTAGGGATGGTACCAAAGAAGGAACCAGGTAAATGTTGGCTCATCCAACACCTAAGGGTCAGTCAGTAAATGACGCTATTGATCCCGCGATTAGTTCAGTTCATTACCAGTGGTTTGATCAGGCGCTTAACTTGGTAAGACAGGAAGGGTACAGGTGTTTGGTGGCAAATCTTGATATTGAATCTGCTTTTCCCTTACTTCCCATTCATACATCTTCCTTTAGGTTGATAGGCATCAAATTTGAGGGTTCTTACTATGTAGACAGGTGTTTGCCTATGTGTTGCTCAGTGTCTTTCGCCTATTTCGAGATGTTTAGTATATTCTTGCATTGGACGATGGAGGTGGCAGCAGGTGGTGGTGCCATAGCGCACTACCTCGATGACTTCCTGTTAGTAGGGGCTCCTCGGTCAGGTGAGTGTAACCAGCTGATGGAAATAATGAGGGAACTGATGCAAAAATTTGGGGTCCCCCTTTCTGAGGACAAAACCCAAGGCCCGTGTACAAAACTCACCATTTTAAGCATCGAGATAGACTTCATAGCCATGCTTTGCTGCCTGCCAGACGAGAAATTACAGTGCATGCTGGAAGCGGTTTCTATGGCTGCTGCAGCTCACTGGATACCTCTGCGGAAGTTGCAATCACTGTTAGAGCTTCTGAATTTTGAGGGCAGGGTAATCCCCATGGGTCGGGTTTTTAATCGGCACCTGGAGGAGCTGCTGAAAGGTGGTGGTAGGAAAGGTAGACAGATCAGGATTACCTCTGACATGAGGAAAGATTTAGGTATTTGCAGTGGTTCTTGAGGGAATTTAACTGGGTTTTTCTGTTGAGGGAACTTTACCTGTACACAAATTCTGCAGGCGCTTTTGGTTATGGGGTTTATTTAGATGGAGAGTGGAGTACAGCACAAGGTCTTACTAAGAACTTGACCCTCTTGGAATTATTTCGAACTGTTGTGGCAGTAGAATTAACGGGTGAGAGATTGAAGGATTGTTCCATAATTTTCAGGTCTGACAATCTGAACGTTGTCTTTGCAATTAATACATTATCTGCCTCTTCCCAGATGGTAGTGAAGTACCTGCGCTACTTAGCACTCAAATGCTTGCGGCTGAATATTAACTTTGAGGTGCGTCACATCCCTGGAGTTAAAAATGTGGTAGCAGATGCGTTATCCAGGTTTTGGTGGGCTCAGTTTAGGAGATTGGTACAGATGGCTGCAGCTAAATGTCTCCCATGCCCTCCTCTTATCTGGCAGATCACAGGAGATGGAATGCAGTCCTGCCTCTAGTACAGGCATCTTTGGCCCCAACAACATGGAAGACTTACACACATCAATGGGTGGAGTGGTTAGTTTTCTGCCAGGAAAGGTCAGTTTCTCCAATTAATAGTTCACAGGGACTGCTGTTGGATTGGTTTCTACAGTTGCGGAATGATGGTGTTAAAAAAGGTGGAGTGCATGGTAGGTTGTCAGCTTTAGCATTCTTTAATAAGATCCATTGTCTGTCTGATTTCTCTGGTACGTTTTTAGTGCGCCAGGTGGTGAAAGGTTGGGGTAGGCTAGAACCATGCCAGTGGGATGTATGGGAAACAATTACGGCCCAGCGCTTGCAGGACCTTATCGGGTGCCTAAATCAGGCATGTTCAGGTGATTTTGTGATTTGCCTTTTCGGTTTAGCATTCGCCTTTTTCAGCGCATTTAGGATCAGTGAGCTTGTATCCCCGTCCAATCAGGCTTGTGGAAAAGGGATTCAAGTGATGCATATAAGAGTCTTGGAGGAGTCTCTACTGATTTTTGTGCCTCGATCCAAGATAATTCAAGAGGCTCGTGGGACATGGCTAACCCTCCCTGCGCAAGCAGAAAAGGGTGTTTGCTGGTGGCATTGGCTAAGTCTTACATGGAAGTCAGACCAGTGGGTCGTCATCAATTTCTGGTTCATGAGGACGGGTCAAACCTGTCAAAATACCAATTCCAGTGTGTATTATCTAAAGTAGCAGCTATGTCAGGTCTTGATCCAAAAAAGATTGCTCCACATTCATTTCACATTGGAGCTGTCACTAGTGCCGCGGCCCTAGGCTGGCCCATGGAGGCAATAAAAAGATTGAGGCACTGGAAATCCCAGCGTTATAAGGTGTATATTTGCCCATCTGTGGGTAGTTGATTGGTTTGCATGCCTCTTTCTTTCTTTTTTCTTGTCCAGGTTTTTCTTCCCGTCCACCTTGTTTTATTGCATAGTGTTTCATGTTCATGGAACAGTGTCATAAATATTTTATAAATAAACATTTATTTTAGGTGTCTTCAAGCAGCCCTCTAGGGTGTGGATAGTGGGGATTTTCCTCCATTCTCGGGCTTCCTTGCGATGGCAGGGGACTGCGTCGGACCGAATTGCACCAGTTACCTCAAGAGGCCCTGCATAGATGGGAAGACCCCATGTAATTATTCTGCACTTAGGGGGTAACGATTTAGGATCGGCCCCAGCATTGGAACTTATCACAGCCATGAAGTCTGTTGGCTAGCAACGACATTCCAGGCAGTTGAAATAGAATGGTCAAACATTGTAGCCAGGCTACAGTGGCATAATTTTTCCCCCAGGGCTGCATATAGGTTCCATAAAAAGGTCAGTAGGGAGTTCGGTGAAAAAGGTTATGGCAACTGGGGGGTTTGTAGTCAGGTAATATTAACAATAATAGTAACCGTCAACCCACACATCACAATGGTACCTGACCTTGTGGGATTCTCATGGACTGAGAGAGAAATTCATGAAAGCAAAAAAAAATAAAAAAAATTCAATGCCAATAAGAAATTAAAATTTGACAGCTTATAAATTAAATACTGATGTTGACAGCCCTATGTGTGTGAATGCATATTGTTTTTCACTTAGTAATATCAATTCAGGAAACACAAAATTCTCAATTTTTTTAAAATTATTTAATTTTATGTAAGTAAAAAAAAATTATAGCAAGCAAAAAAAGCACATTATCATTATCATATGTAATAAGTTTACTATGTATAAGTTTCATTGTAGAAAAGTGGAATTTGAACTGGATTAATTAATTTATTTTTAAACCAAAAAACAACTGTGCTTATTAAAAAGCAAACAGAGCAATACATAAGCACTTTACCACATAAAAATGCGTGAACATCCAAGAAATTTCACTTCAAATGGGCTCCATATAAGCTAAGCTTGGACAACACTTGTTTTTTCTTTCTTTCTTTTTTTTCTATGTTTAGAGAGTATGACAAATTGCTTCTTATATGTTATTATATCTTATATCAATAACATTCTAAAACATATTCATTTCTTTAAATCAAAAATATGGAAACTTTTAACCAAAAAAGATATTTCTGTGCTAAAATATATTAAACACAAAGCTTTAATTTTTCGGAGTCATAGCTGTGGTTGTATTACAAGCCATAAAGAACATATTGAAACAATTATCTTTTACTCAAAATATCTCAAAATGTTTACACAAATTTACCTTTTACATATTTTGTAGCGACTGACAATTAAGTTGAAATACAAAAAGGAAGTCATATTTCCACTTCATAAGTAAAAATATCTGAAATACAGGGATTATATTTAAACTTCTCAGAATAAAAATATTTACTGAAAATAAATTCTATAGCACATAAACCCTATTAAACTTCTACATTTGTATGTATTGAAATGATAACATTTATGACAAGATGTATGATGCTGCGTGATGCATTTTTAGAGAGTTTCAGTGCGGGCTTGCCTGTAGCTGAAAGTCCAACCAGGGTTATTGACATCCCCAAATGAAGCCCAATTTTCTGCACACAAGCAAGTGAACGGCATTGCATAAGTTGCTGCTTGTGAAATGTTGAATGCTGGGAGCTATTTTGCTGTCCGCTGGCCATGATGCCAGACACAGGTTCATGGCTGGAGTGGTGTAAAGTGGTAAAGTGGTGTAAAATGTGTTCTCTGGAGTGATTAAGCATGCTTCACTATCTAGCAGTCTGATGTAAGAATCTGTGTGCCAGGAGAACGCTACCTACCAGAATGCATAGTGCCTGCTAAAAAGTTTGGTTTGGGTTAGGCTGCTTTGTTCCAGTGAAGAAACTATGAACTGTGAAGGGTCATCTTAATGCTATAGGATATAAATACATTTTAAACAATTGGGTGCTTCTAACTTTGTGGAAACAATTTGTGGAAGGCCCTTTTCTGTTCCAGCATAACAGTGGCCCTGTGGACAAAGAGAGGTCCATGAAGACATGGCTTGATGAGTTTGGTGTAGAAGAACTCAATCAGTCTGTACAGAGCTCTGACTTTAACTCCATTGAGCACTTTTTGTATAAATTGTAATACTGATTGCAAGCTAGACCTTCTCATTGAGGATCAGTGCTTGTAAATGCTGTTTTGGCTGAATGGACACAACAATCTCACAGACACACTCCAAAATAATGTGTAAAGCCTTCCCAGAAGAGTGGTGGTTGCTATAGCTGCAAATGAGGGGTCAAACTCGTTAATAGTGGCCATGGTTTTGGAATAGGGTGTCCAATAAGCTTTATATCGGGATGGTGGTCAAGTGTCAACATACTTTTTGGCCATATAGTGTATGTATGTATGTTTGTGTGTATGTACATGTGTGTATTTATTTAACCAAACATTTGCCTTGCTGATATATTATTTTGAATTATGCACAAGCCTCTGGTAGAAGATTTATTACATATATTACAAATATTTGATGAATGCAGCTTACAATAAATGGAAAGAAAAAAATCTCTGTTACTATTTTAATGTTTGTAACATTGTATTACATAAAATATATACATTAGTACCACAGATGCTAGGACACAGTATGATATTATTTAGTATGACAAACAAAATATTTAGATAATTATTTTGGTCAGTTTACATTGTGTAGAGACATTGTATAGCAACATACTTGGTTATCTGACATTCTGTGACTTAAGTTATTAATACTACAAAACTTTATTTCATGTTGTAATTTATATCTTTCCCCTTTAAGCATTTGTTAGAAATTGTAATATTCGGTGACACTGATTATACATAAAATAATTTGTAATAAGCACTTTTCAAGAGTAAGCAGAATTAGCCTTAGGTAGAATTTGTGTGGCAGCGAATGAGGGAAGTAATAATTGGATGCAGTTTGATTGAATTTCTTACAGCATGATGGATGTTGAAATCTCTTTTTTAATCTTACTGTGTGGAAGTTGAAAGAGCTATGCCTCTTTTTTTTTTTTAAATAATAGTGTTCTCTAAACCACATTAGAACATATAGGATCATGACCAACCTTCATTCTACAGAAAAAGAAATGATGAACATTTCAGTTGTCTATACCTGTCAATTAGAAGATCCATGCAATGTAGGGTTTCAAGTTAAGGGCCATTCCAATCCTTTAAAAACCCAGTTATCAAATGTCTTTACAATGTATGCACTCACCTGTACATTACATAGTGAAAAAATTACATTCACCCATAGGGCTAGATTACCAATGGTGCATTAATGTTAGAGCGGGACATGATAAGCAATATTACGACAGTGCTAACTAGCGTGCATATTGCAAGTGGAAAGTAGCTTATCATGTCCGCTGCACATGGATAAATGCCGACAGATTATCATTGAATCAGCAGTTCTTGTGAACTGCTGGTGCAATGCTGCCCCCTGCAGATTTGCGGCCAGCTGACCAGCAGTTGAGTATAACTTTTTACACAGAACTTACTCTGCTGAGCTGAGAAAATTGTGAGGTAAAATATCTTCCTTTTTTACATAGAGATGCTCAGGTGATATTTTCCTGTCAGCTTTTTACAGTTATACTGCATCAGTTTCAAGAGATTTAGCATCTGAGTATTATGTCCCTTTAAGTGTCGTCTATGCTAATAGGAGGCTTAGCATGGAAGCTACCAGGGACTGAACAAAAGGATCTTCTCCTTTAGCTCATGCCCTTTCAGCCGCCTATTAAAGCCTCCTATTAGTGTTGTGAAGAAGAGTAACTACAGCTCTCTAGCACCCCTTAAAGATAATTCAAAGAAAAAGAATGAATACTGAAGCTTTTTTTTCATTTTCTTTAAATTTTGTTGGTGCATTCATTCAGATATTTGTTTTGTCAAAACAAAATGAATATCATTTTTTTGTTATGAATTTGAATTCATAACAAAAATAATGTACATTTCTAGTATATACAATATCTATCTATCTATCTATCTATCTATCTATCTATCTCTCTCTCTCTCTCTCTATATATATATATATATATATATATATATATATATATGTGTGTGTATATTTTCATATATATTTATAATTTCCTGTGCAACAATTTATATTGATTTACTTTAGTGACATGGAGGATTTTAATTTCAGATTTTTATCTCCACCATTATTTTAATGAATATATATATATATATAAATAACACTGCAGAATATGTTGGAACTCTACAATTACCTGATAATAATAATAATAATAATAATAGATAAATATTTTACAAAAATCAGATACATATATAAATAAATATTTATAAAGAAAAATAAATTTTTCTTCTATGTGAAGAACATAGGAATGTAAAGTATTTCTTACTCACTTCTGCTTTTTTGCTTTTGGTCTAGTGCTGTGCCAATTAGTGTATACCCCATATATACCCCATTGGAGTATATAGGGAAAAGAAGTTAGCGAGAATGTGGTTTCTAATACCCTGAAGTTAGCATGCTCGAGTTTTCTCTGTTGCGCTAACTTTTTACTTTCAACTTGTAATACGCTTGCAAGCCCGGATGCATTAAAATGTAACCGTAAGCACAGTTAGCGCGCAAGCGAACAAATATTTAGCACACCACTTGTAACCTGGCCCATGGAATTTAGACAACCTTGCATATTTGAAAATCATTTCAAGACTTTATTTCAATGTTAAGGTTTTTGTGCATCATCAGTTTACATGGCAATTTACATAAATGTCTCCTTTCTTAATAGAAACTTTAATCTGTAGGCCACTTGTGCAAAATTTCAACATACTAATCAGAATTTTACTTTTGTTTATAGTATTTATACGTTTTAAAAATAGCAATCTCGCTGCTTTTGAGACCTGCACTATAAGAGGGCTCTAACCCTTTGCAACACTTGACTTACAAGGTATGATGCCAAAGTTAAAGGGGCACTAATATAAAAAATTAGACTTATGATTCAGATAAAGCATGCAATTTTACACAGCTTTTCATTTCACTTCCATTATCAAAATATGTACACTTTCTACATGATTATGCATTTTGTGATTGGCTGATGGCTGTCACATGATTTAGGGAAAGAAAAAATTTACTAATTTAAAATTTGTTAGAAAAAAAAATCTACTGCTTATTTGAAATTCAGACTAAGTGCTATTGCATTGTCTTTTTTATAATGCATTTTTTTGATTATGCAATTCTACTGTATTTAATTGCCTGTTTTTATTTTGCTCTTCCTGTGCATATTTTGTTTTCATGCAAATGTGCAGAAACTTCTTTAAAAAATGCCCAAGAAACGCCTGCTTCTTCTAGTTTATATGTGTGTTCCTCATTCTGAGCGTAAGAAAATATAAATTCTCTGATTATATTACATTCATAATTTCAGTCTTTTCTTAATTCATTTAGCAGCACTTTTAATAAATCTGAATGCTGTAGAAAAGGAAGCCAAAACAACAGTATGGCCCCAATTTATCAAAGTCTGGCGGACCTGATTCGACAGTGCGGATCAGGTCCGCCAGACCTCGCTGAATGCAGTATTCAGCATTGCACCAGCAGCTCACAAGAGCTGCTGGTGCAACGCCGCCCCCTGCAGACTTGCGGCCAATGGGCCGCCAGCAGGGGGTGTCAATCAACCCGATCGTACTCGATTGGGTTGATTTCCGGCGATGTCTGTCCGTCTGCTCAGAGCAGGCGGACAGGTTATGGAGCAGCGGTCTTTATGACCGCTGCTTCATAACTGCTGTTTCTGGAGCTTGATAGATAGGCTTGATAGATGGGCCCCTATAACTTGTTTATAATGTTTTTGCATGGAAAACATTTATGGATAGTAATTGAGGCCATTGATTTCAGACATCAACAGTTATGGGGGCCAATTTATTAAGCTGCTCATTCTGAGGTGGTGGACTTCAATTATCCAGATCAGATACGTTCGGGATGATTGACACTCGCTGCTAGTGGCCCATTGGCCGTGAATGTGTAGGGGGCGGCATTGAACATTGCTGTCGGCATTTATTGATGTCGGGCGGACATGATTTATTAAATATACCCAATAGTTTATAACAGTAAAGATTAAGGAGCTGCTGTATCTCAATTAAAAAAAAAAAACCCACTAATGTGCTTAGAGTGACCTGCACATAACAAAAGAAATAGGCATCTTAATAACTAAAAGTAATATGATTATTGGGCCAGTAATTTTACCAACTTTGGGTTAAATCCTATTCCAGCTGTAAACATAACAATTAGTATTAAAATCTTTATGCATTTCAATGGAAATATTAAATATCAATTCTAAGATTAAAACTGGACTAATATTTAGTCCTATGTTCATAATACTCCTGTCTAAATGATGGGTGATCAAATTGCGTGGAATTTCGAAAAGTGTGGTGTTCTTTAGGTGGGGTGTCTTTATGTAGGTGTCTCCTAGATGAGGTGGTCTTTTTCTATTGTTGAGGATCTTGTAGGTAGCTAAGAACATTGATATCAAATGTGGATAGCAGAGGTTTTCCATTATGGTGTTTGTGCTTTTTTGAGATATGACCAACAAGTGCTGTTATGTGAGTTATGAGTAGATATGAGGTATACAACTGGTTTTAGTTGTGGTAATGTTTGGCAAAACAGCAAAGGGGGTTAATGCTATGTATAATAAACATCAGTTTTGGAATACCTTGAAGAAGCTTCACAGAGCAGTAAGGAAAGAAGTGTTAGTTAATAAGCTAATAAGAGACACTAATATTTAAAATGTGAAATTCCTTCTCTGTTGCTTAGGGAATCAAAGCATACCAGCAATCAATTGTAATTTTAATTGTATAAGTATAGTGTATAAGTATTTTTATCAACAGACTTCAAAAACAAAACTCTGGTAAACATAATCTTATTCCTCTTGCATCAAAAGCCACCACCCCCTTCACTTGTGCACTATGGAACTCTCGCTCTGTTTGCAACAAGCTCACTTCTATCCAAGATCTCTTTATCTCCCACTCTCTCAATCTTCTGTCTCTCACAGAAACCTGGCTCTCTCCTTCAGACACAGCTTCCTCTGGTGCACTGTAACATGGGGGTTTCCACCTCAGCCACAATCCTCTTCCCTCACATTTTTTTCATTCAAAACACACATGATTTGCATATTCTCTCCCCTCTCTATACGTGTTGCAGTAATATACCGCCCCCCTAGCTCCTCTACTCTATTTCTTTGCTGCTTGGCTACCTTATTTCCTTTCCTCAGATAGCCCTGCCCTCATTCTTAGTGACTTCAAGCACCCTGTTGATAATACCACTGCCTCCTTTGCAAAACAACTTCTGCAACTTACTTCCTCTTTCAGCCTGTCACAATGGATTGACTGTCCCACTTACAAAGATAGTCACTCCCTTGATCTGATTTTCAGCTATCAATGCACTATCTCAAATTTCACAAACTCCCCTTTTCCTCTTTCTGACCACTTGTAATATCACTTCCCTCCCTACAATTCTCCCTCCTTCTACCCCTCAAACCAAACTTTACAGAAGAATCAAATCATTAGATCAGCAACAGCTAGCTAGCTCTCTTCAACCTCTCCTCTCTTCCATCCCCTCATTTTCCTGCCCTGATGAATCTATTTGCCACTATAACTCCACCATTACATTGGTCCTTGACAATCTGGCCCCACCTAAAATAGCTCGGAAACCATACACTCATCCTCAGCCCTGGCATACTCCTCTGACACAGTATCTACACAGATGTTCCCGTACTGCTGAGCGACACTGGAGGAAATCTCAGAGTTCAGCTGACTTTCTTCACTATAAGTTCATCTTGAACTTTTAATATTCTGCACTTTATCTATATAAGCAACATTACTTCTTTACTCTTATCTCTACTCTTTCTTCAAATCCAAAACGTCTGTTCTTCACATTCAATACTCTTCTCCACCCAGCCCCACCTCCCATTACAACTTCTCTTTCAGCTCAAGATTTTGCCAGCTACTTCAACAACAAAATCTACACCATCAGAAATGAAATCAGCTCTCAACATACTCCCGGTCTCCCACCCCCCCCCAAAAGCTCACAATCATCCAAAACCCACATAGCCAAACATTTTGCTCTTTTGACCCTGTTACAAGGGAAGAAGTTTCTGCCCTTATACTATCCTCTCACTTCACTACCTTTCCCCTCGACCCCATCCCCTCACAGCTACTCCCCTCCCTCTCTTCAACACTTACCCCTATACTCACATACATCTTCAACCTCTCCCTTAGCACTGGCATATTTCCCTCATCTCTTAAACATGCACTGGTCACACTTATCTTTGAAAAACCTTCTCTCGATCCAACCTCCCCATCCAACTACCGCCCTCTTTCCCTACTCCCTCTTGCCTCATATCTTCTTAAAAAATTAGTATATGCACATCTATCCAATTTCCTTACATTAAACTCCCTCCTTGACCCACTGCATTCTGGATTTCACCCCCTACACTCCACAGAGACAGCAATTGTTAAGGTTACCAACGACCTACTTACAGCAAAATCTAAAGGCCACTTCTCTCTACTTATCCTCCTTGATCTGTCTGCAGTCTTTGATACTGTCGACCACCCTCTTTTGCTCCAAACCCTTTAATCCTTCGGCATCTGCGACAGAGCTCTCTTATGCTTCTCTTCCTATCTGTCTAACCATACCTTTAGTGTAGCCTTCTCTGGAGCATCCTATGCCCCATTACCTTTTTCTGTTGGGGTACCACAAGGCTCGGTCCCCTGTCCCCTTCTATTCTCTATATTCTCTTTATCATTAGGATCCTTAATAACGTCCCACAGGTTTAATTATAATTTGTATGCAGACGACACCCAAATCTACCTCTCTGCAGCAGAACTATCTCCTCCCTTGCTAACCCATGTCACTAACTGTCTCTCTCATATCTCATCTTGGATGTCCTCTCAATACCTCAAGCTAAATTTCTCCAAAAATGAGCTCCTTATTTCCCCCTTCTTCCAAAATCTCCACCCCCCCCATTTCTCTATAACTGTTGATAACTCCATCATTATCCCAACCCCACATGCCCGATGTCTTGGGGTCACACTTAACTCAGATCTCTCTTTCACTCCTCACATTCAGTCCTTGACTAAAGCCTGCCTCTTCCACCTTAAAAACATCTCTAAAATTAGACATTTCCTTACACAAGACACAACCAGGATTTTAATCCACGCTCTCATCCTTTCCCGCCTTGACTACTGCAATTCCATCCTCTCTGGCCTCCCTAGCTGCCACCTAGCTCCTTTACAAGCCATAATGAATTCCTCTTCCAGGCTCATCTTCCGTACACGTTGCTCTTCATCTGCTGCACCTCTCTGCCAATCCCTTCACTGGCTTCTTCTTGCCTCCAGGATTAAACACAAAATTCTCACTGCACTGCTCCCCCCTACATCTCTGACCTTGTATCCAGATACTCCTCCTCGCGTTCCCTTCGCTCCGCCTCTCTTGTTACCTCCTCACATTCCCGTTTGCAAGACTTTTCCAGGCTGGCTCCAATCTTATGTAACTCTCTGCCTCGCTCCACAAGACTCTCCCCTAGTTCTAAAAGCTTCAAGCGCTCCCTGAAGACTGTACTATTCAGGGATGCATACAACCTACACTAACCTTCCTATCTCCACTGCTAGCCCCTTAAACCCCAGAGCATGTAAGCCTATGAGCCCAGCTGTTTGTAGCTCACACTCATAAGAGCCGACTACAACAGTGCAACTCTCGGCAGGGCCCTCTACCCATTTCACCCCTGTAAATGTTATTTTGTATACCATCTATGTTCATATCGCTCGGAGTCTGTTGGCGCACTACAAATACCTGATAATAATAATAACATTGATTTGGAGTAATTTTCCATATTATAAGGATTGCCTTAGAAAAAGTGTTCTTTATAGCCTTTATAAGAATATATTTTGATTGCTTATGTTAATATAGCATAAAACTTCATGATAGATTTAGAGAATGAAAACAGTAATGTAGTTTTATAGTAAAAGGTGATTGGTATAAATCAGTTCATTTTTACAGCTAGCAATGACAAATTATTAGATATTGGTTGTATTTCTTTGTAGGATTAACGCTGAATATATAGTGTGAAGCACTGGGTATTTTGAAGTTGATTGGTATATGATATGAATAAATAGATGTTTTCTCTTATTATGAAGTTTGTTGATGAATGTCTGCTACTACTGTTAATGGGATTCTACTCATTTTGAATATATTTCCCCAGATATATTTTCGTTCTCATGTGTCTGGAAATGACAAGCTTTGCTATACTAGTTTTGGCTCATACAAAATTTATCACAGAGTAAGTAAAATTGCTAATGTATATGAATTTGATTTTGAGCTAATAACTAACAAGGTTTTAAAATATGTTTTCTTTTGGCTTTTTTAATCATTTTCTCTGGGTATGCAGTTGTAATTTTTTTAAGGTTCACTAAATTCCAAAATTCAAATATATATAAAGTCTTAAAAAAGGTATGCTCCTCACAACCATATCCAAGCTTATGCTCATTTGAATAAAATACTTTGTAACAACCAAAGTAAATGCCCTGTTTAATCCAGCTTACAAGAGACAACATAGTGGGAAGAACCACTTCCTAGATTTTATTTGTAAGGAAGTGATGTCCCGAACCAAAAATTTTGCGTTCGCAAATGGCGAACGCGAACTTCCGCAAATGTTCGCGAACGGGCGAACCGGGCGGACCGCCATAGACTTCAATAGCCAGGCAAATTTTAAAACCCACAGGGACTCTTTCTGGCCACAATAGTGATGGAAAAGTTGTTTCAAGGGGACTAACACCTGGACTGTGGCATGCCGGAGGGGGATCCATGGCAAAACTCCCATGGAAAATTACATAGTTGATGCAGAGTCTGGTTTTAATCCATAAAGGGCATAAATCACCTAACATTCCTAAATTGTTTGGAATAACGTGCTTTAAAACATCAGGTATGATGTTGTATCGATCAGGTAGTGTAAGGGTTACGCCAGCTTCACAGTGCGCAGTGTAGGTGATATACCTGCCCTGACCATGCTTTGCAGACTAGGTATCAGTGGTCAGAAGGACCCTTGCCCCAACACTCTGTGCCAGACATGCCATTATTGCAGAATTATATGGCTTTGGCGTTGCTTTTTGGTAATTAGAAGGCTGCTAAATGCCACTGCGCACCACACGTGTTTTATGCCCAGCAGTGAAGGGGTTAATTAGGGAGCATGTAGGGAGCTTGTAGAGTTAATTTTAGCTTAAGTGTAGTGCAGTAGACAACCCAAAGTATTGATCTAGGCCCATTTTGGTATATTTAATGCCACCATTTCACCGCCAAATGCGATCAAATAATAAAAAATTGTTAACTTTTTCACAAACTTTAGGTTTCTCACAGAAATTATTTACAAACAACTTATGCAATTATGGCATAAATGATTGTAAATGCTTCTTTGGGATCCCCTTTGTTCAGAAATAGCAGACTTATATGGTTTTGGCATTGATTTTTGGTAATTAGAAGGCTGCTAAATGCCACTGCGCACCACACGTGTTTTATGCCCAGCAGTGAAGGGGTTAATTAGGGAGCATGTAGGCAGCTTGTAGAGTTAATTTTAGCTTAAGTGTAGTGTAGTAGACAACCCAAAGTATTGATCTAGGCCCATTTTGGTATATTTAATGCCACCATTTCACCGCCAAATGCGATCAAATTTAAAAAAAAACTTAAATTTTTTCGCAATTTTAGGTTTCTCACTGAAATTATTTACAAACAGCTTGTGCAATTATGGCACAAATGCTTGTAAATACTTCTCTGGGATCCCCTTTGTTCAGAAATAGCAGACATATATGACTTTGGCGTTGTTTTCTGGTAATTAGAAGGCCACTAAATGCTGCTGCGCATCACACGTGTATTATGGCTAGCAGTGAAGGGGTTAATTAGGTAGTTTGTAGGGAGCTTGCAGGGTTAATTTTAGCTTTAGTGTAGAGATCAGCCTCCCACCTGACACATCAGACCCCCTGATCCCTCCCAAACAGCTCCCTTCCCTCCCTCACCCCACAATTGTCCCCGCCATCTTAAGTACTGGCAGAATGTCTGCCAGTACTAAAATAAAAGGTTTTTATTTTATTTTTATTATTTTTTAGCATATTTACATATGCTGTGGTTTAGCATCCCCCCTTAGCCCCCAACCTCCCTGATCCTCCCCAAAACAGCTCTCTAACCCTCCCCATCTGCCTTATTGGCGGCCATCTTGGGTACTGGCAGCTGTCTGCTATTATTTCACAGTCAAAAAAGTGTTGTTTTTTTTAAATGTACACTACTGTTACACCAGATATGAGTGGTGGCACTGGGCAAGTGGGCACAGTATACACTGTGAGCCTGACACACACGCTGGCAGGCAGGCAACTGCAATTAGATTACACAGAAAAAAAAGCAGACTGATGTTCTAGCCCTAAAAAGGGCTTTTTGGGGTGCTGTCCTTACAGCAGAGATCAGATGAGTCCTTAAGGACTGTAGTGGACACTGAATACACTAGCCTAGCTATCGATTTCCCTATTAAATCAGCAGCAGCTACACTGTCCCTCCTCTCACTAAGAATGCAGCTTCCGAATGAATCTAAAATGGATGCTGTCCAGGAGGTGGGAGGGTCTGGGAGGGAGGGTCTGCTGCTGATTGGCTGGAATGTGCCTGCTGACTGTGAGGTACAGGGTCAAAGTTTTACTCAATGATGACGAATAGGGGGCAGACGAACATCGCATATGTTCGCCGTCCGCGGCGAACGCGAACATGCTATGTTCGGCGGGAATTATTCACCGGCGAACTATTCATTGGATTTTTTTTTTCAAGAATAGATCATGCCAGAAAAAAACAATATTGCATTCATTGAGAAGGGAATAGTAAACACAGCTTCTACCTTCAATTACACTGCTGGTTGTTTCCTGTATTTACTTAAGTGGACATTCTACTCTAATATGTTCTGTATTTTAATCCGTAGAAAGTAATCTGTTTAGGTAGTGGATGGGACATAAAACCTTTTCCTCTCATGATTCAGACAGATAATGCAATTTTAAACAACTTTCTAATTTACTTCTATTCTCAAATTGTCTTCCTTCTCTTGGTATCTTATTTAAAAAATCAGAGACGTAAGCTCTAAAGCGCACACATGGCAGTGGTTTTCTAAGAATGGTATCCATTTGCTAGGGCACTAGATGGCAGCAATATTCCCTGACATGTAGTGCTCTAACCTACCTAGTTATCTCTTCAACAAAGAATACCTTGGGAAATTTTATAATAGAATTAAAGGGATTTGAAACTCCGATTTTTTTTGTGATTCAGAAAAAGCATACAATTTACTTTTACTATCAAATTTGCTTAATTCCCATGGATATTTTGTGGTGAAGAGATACCCAGTAGGCATCTAGAGAACTACATGACAGGAAATAGTGCTGCCATATAGTGCTCTTGCAAATGGATACCATTCTTGCAAAACTGCTGCCATATAATGCTCCAGAAATAGGCCAGTTCCTGTTATTTCCATTTGTTCACCAAAATATACCTAGAGAATTAAGACAAATTTATAATGAAAGTAAATTAGAAACTTTTTTAAAATTTCATGCACTATCTGAATCATGAAAGAAAAAATGTGGGTTTCATTTCTTTTTAGATTGGAAACTTTTTAAAATTGTATTCTCTGTCTGAATCATGAAAGAAACATATTGGGTTTCATATCCCTTTAATCTGTGTGTGGTGTGCCAAAAATGTAACTCTTTTATATTTTATTTTTAATTGTGCAATAATCAGGTGAAACTAAAATCACCAAAAAACAAACGTGTGATAAACAATGTGACCAATAAACTCCCAACATTCAATGTCTGTTTCCTGTATTCTATATTTTTAAAGAGAAAAGAAGAAAAAACGCACAATAGTGCAATATTGTCACAAAACTGTAGCAAAGTTCTTCAAATGGCGAGTTTGTACTCACATGGAACAGAGCAACAACATGCTCTGTGTATCAAGCACGTCGTATGATTACAGGCTCATACGCAGCCCCACTCCGGCATTCTATATAAATGGCAAGGACAGAATGTATATTTAACAAAGTTATTAAAATACAATAATGTACATAAAACAAAAGAAAAGCAATATTAAAAAGGAAAGATATAGGGACATCAAGTGCATCTATTGACAACAATCAGAAAAAGGAAAGTCTGAAACTATATAGCACACTGTTAAGTCTACCAATTCAACCTTCTAGCTGTATTGTGGTTATGGACTTAAAAATAGTTTACGTGGGCTCCAGATGGCGTGATGTAGTAGTCCCATAAATATCCGACATGTGTTTTGCTGTAATGGTCAGCTTTATCGAGGATATCTTCAGTTTGTCTGTCTCCACTTCTTATTTCGTCTGGTGCTGATGCGTCATTTCCTGTTTCTGTACGGACAACGTCATTTCCGGTATTATGATAGATGTACACCGAGCATTTTTCCAGAACTTAAGATGGTTAATATGTTATTTCCGGTTATTGTCCATCATTGTCTCTGATGTTTATTCATTTAAGGTGGTTTAATTTTTTTGTGCCAAATTTTCTTTTTTTTAAAGTCCCTTATTATTAAAGAGATACTTATATATTAAAAAGATTCAATCTAAGCTAAGGTCTGTTGGCATCAGCACTGTAGATTTTAAGTATTGTAGCTTACACAATTAATTGTTGTTAAGTGCAAGTGGACTCCGATGTAAGACCAATGTAGCAGTGCATATCCTTGGGAGTACAGGAAGCCACACGGGAAGCATTATTGTGTGGTCCCCTGATGCAATATCACTTTCACTAAGCAGCTTTATGCACTTATTTTTTGGTATTTTATTGAAACTAGAGCTCTTGGGCTTCGGAATGTGCCAAAAAAGGTAAAAAAATATTATAATTAAAGGTTTTATTAAATTTTCATGATTCAGATACAGCATGTAATTTTAAACAACTTTCCAATTTACTTCCATTAAAAAAATGTGCATATTCTTTTATATTTACACTTTTTTGAGTCACCAGCTCCTACTGAGCATGTGCAAGAACTCAGACTATACGTATATGCATTTGTGATTGGCTGATTGCTATCACATGGTACAGGGGGAGTGGATATATACATAACTTTAAAATGTGTTAGAAAAGAATCTACTACTCATTTGAAATTCAGAGTAAATGCTATTGTATTGTCTTGTTATCTTGCATGTGTTGATTATGCAAATCTACTGTGTTTACTGGTCCTTTAATGACTGATGTTATCGACATAAAAATCGAAATATTTTGCCCGTGCACATGTAATTGAAAGCACTTAAATGGTTTCTGGGCATCTCTAAAGTTGATGAAGTTCAGCCTATTTTCATTTGCAGCCCTAGGCAAACATATTAATAGTTTACAGATCCCAAGGAGTATAGTGAGATGCACAGTTTCCCTGTCTTGCCCATCTAGACCAACACAGTCATGTTAAACAAGTCACTTAGCAAAGAATTGCATATCAAGAAGGGTAAGTAGCGCATGCGTGCATGCAACAGGCATTTTTGTGCGCACCCAGTACAAAAACGTTTGCATTAATCTTTATGATTTAAATAACCCAGTTGATTGGAGCTCATCCTATATATCTGCACTGACTCATTATTATAGGGTGTATATTCTAAAGCAGGGTTCTTTAAATCCAATAGCAGGAACTGACAAGCTAGCCAGATTTTTGTGAAATCTAGACTACAGCACAGTTACTATATCAACTACTCCCTAATTGTACTTAATTAACCAGTTTATATCCAGGGTAATCCTGAAAAATTGACATGTTTGTGGCTCTTGAGGAATGGAATAAAAGAATCTCACTCTAAAAGGAAGATTGAGATCTATTTATTTGGGGGTTTACTGCATGGAACAAATGTTGATAACAGTGAATTTGTATCCCAATTTGTAAAAATCCTGAATATATCTTATTATTGAGTTATCTGTGGATATGAGTTGTTTTTCATACCTTTAAATAATCCATCATTCAGCTGTGGTTACCATTATAAAGAGCATATGATGTACATTTAAACCCATGTAACACAATTTTCTTTCAACTTATTGCAGAGTCAGACATAAATGTTCTGATTTAACATTTGCTACCCTTGAGTAAAATAATTTGTTAGGCATTTTGGTTTTCTTAGGTACACTGTGTAACAGGGCAAATAAATTGCCATTTGTAATTTTGCTCTGGGTAATACTGCATAGATGACCTCTTGCAAAGCCAGTGTGTGCTGTCAATGATTTCAGAGATGATTATACCCTTTAGAACCATATTTTCAGTGCTTCCCAGTGTATATGTTACTTAGAAAATTGCATCTGTGAAGATTTGAACAACTTCCAATGTTTTCTTCTATATGCTGTTTCCATGGTCTGTCTTTTTTGTTTTGTTTTATCATATACTAAGCAGGCTTGATCCCCCAGAAGGAAAACTTCAAGATATTATTAGGATAATAAAATGTAAATCAATGGAGGGGATCAACATAAGGCTTAAAAATGAGGTAGTGTACATATGATTCTCATTCAGAAATTGTTTTGTCAATTAGTTACTTCCGAAATTCTGAGGGGAGTAAAAAGATAAAGCTTTGTAATCCATTCTGATCTAGCTTCTATAGCAGGGCTTTGCATTAATCAGTTGTTTATAATTTGTTAAAGAGGAAACAGGTTTTAGAATAAATATATACAATATATCCTTAGGTGTTATTCTTCTCTATTTAAACTCAGATTAAAAAAGACTAATGTAGTTTAAAGTTCTAAAAAGCAAACACAACATATTATTAATCTATTTAGTACTCATTTCTGACCCGTGTTTTTTAGACTTTTGCACTGACTTCATTTAAATATCACTTTCAGCGTTTTTCCTTGAGTTACCAATACAATTATTTTTTTTAAAACAGATTATTAATTTATATACAATTTGCAAAAAATACCAAAAAATCGAAGAAAAAGTTTCCACTACAAATGTGCAAATACTAAACCTAATAAGTAATTTACAGCTAGA
This sequence comes from Bombina bombina, assembly GCF_027579735.1. NCBI lineage: Eukaryota > Metazoa > Chordata > Amphibia > Anura > Bombinatoridae > Bombina > Bombina bombina. Next base: position 645,799,297 of record NC_069500.1, on the reverse strand, counting down.
TTACGAGTTTTGCGTTATGAGGGGTGTGGTGCTAACTTGCATGTTATTGTCACCACTCACTTACCTACAGCATTGGTATTACAGGTTTTCAGAAACCCAGCGTTATTAGGCAAGAAGTGAGCGTAGATCAAAATTGTGCTCCATACCGCACTCCAATACCAGCGCTACGTAAGTCAGCAGTGAGCTGGTTGTACGTGCTCGTGCACAATTTCCCCATAGACATCAATGAGGAGAGCCACCTGAAAAAAAGTCTAACACCTGCAAAAAAGCAGCATAAAGCTCTGTAATGCAGCCCCATTGATTCCTATGGGGAAACTAAATTTATGTTTACACCTAACACCCTAACATGAACCTGATTCAGTAAACACCCCTAATCTTACACTTATTAACCCCTAATCCGCCACCCCCCGACACCTACATTATATTTATTAACCCCTAATCTGCCGCTCCGGACATCGCCGACACCTACATTATACTTATTAAAGGGACATTCAACACTGCACACAACATTAATCTTTGTTGAAAAACTAAAAATCAAGATCAAGCTGCGACGTGCCCCCTTTCTCTTACTTCCTGCCTTCACCGTTGAATCTTCTACGATAACTTCTAAATTTGTGTCCTAATATGGCTTCCTAACTCCCCCCACCGTGATGTATTGAGCTTCTTTTTCAAACCAGCAGCCAATGATATCCCATTCCTCGGACTGCAATGCAAAGCGCGTTCACGGCCCTTAGCACATGCGCGATAAACTAGGAACACTAAAAGCGGAACCATAATAAGCAAAGTTGTTTATGCGGTTAGGGGTATTACCTAATATAACGAAATAGAGTACTATGCGTAATATAAGAGGAACGGAAACAACTTTGCTTATTATGGTTCCGCTTTTAGTGTTCCTAGTTTATTGCGCATGCGCTAAGGGCCGTGAGCGAGCTTTGCATTGAAGTCCGAGAAATGGGATATCAATGGCAGCTAGTTTCAAGAAGAAGCTCTATACGTCACGGTGGGGGGAGTTAGGCAGCCATATTAGGACACAAATTTAGAAGTTATCGTAGACGATTCAACGGTGAAGGCAGGAAGTAAGAGAAAGGGGGCACGTTGCAGCTTGATCTTGATTTTTAGTTTTTCAACATAGATTAATGTTGTGTTCAGTGTTGAATGTCCTTTTAACCCCTAATATGCTGACCCCAACATCACCGACACCTACATTATATTTATTAACCCCTAATCTCCCACCCCCAATGTCGCTGCAACCTACCTACACTTATTAACTCGTAATCTGCCGCCCTCAACGTCTCCACCACTATAATAAACATATTAACCCCTAAACCGCCGCACTCCCGCATCGCAAACACTAGTTAAATATTATTAACCCTTAATCTGCCACCTCTAATATTGCCGCCACCTACCTACATTTATTAACCCCTAATCTGCCGCCACCAACGTCGCCACCACTATACTAAATTTATTAACCCCTAAACCTAAGTCTAACCCTCACCCTAACACCCCCTAACTTAAATATAATTTAAATAAATTTAAATAAAACCTACTATCATTTCCTAAATAATTAATATTTAAAACTAAATACTTACCTGTAAAATAAACCCTAAGCTAGCTACAATATAACTAATATTTACATTGTAGCTAGCTTAGAGTTTATTTTTATTTTACAGGCAAGTTTGTATTTATTTTAACTAGGTAGAATAGTTATTAAATAGTTATTAACTATTTACTAACTACCTAGCTAAAATAAATACAAATTTACCTGTAAAATAAAACCTAACCTGAGTTACACTAACACCTAACATTACACTACAATTAAATAAATGACATAAATTAAATAAAATTACCTAAATTACAAAAAAAAACCCCACTAAATTACACAAAATAAAAACCAAAGTATCAGATATTTAAACTAATTAAGCCTAATCTAATAGCCCTATCAAAATAAAGAAAGCCCCCCCAAATAAAAAAAAACCTAGCCTAAACTAAACTACCAATAGCCCTTAAAAGGGCCTTTTGCTGGGCATTGCCCCAAAGAAATCAGCTCTTTTACCTGTAACAAAAAAATACAAACAACTTCCCCAACAGTAAAACCCATCACCCACACAACCAAACCCCCCTGAAAAGGGCATTTGGATGGGTATTGCCCTTAAAAGGGCATTTAGCTCTATTGCTGCCCAAACTCTAACCTAAAAATAAAACCCACCCAATAAACCCTTAAAAAACCTAATACTAACCCCTGAAGTTTCACTTACAGTTTTGAAGAGCCGACATCCATCCTCAACGAAGCCGGGAGAAGTCCTCAGTGAAGCGGCAAGAAGTCCTCAATGAAGCCGGGAGAAGTCTTCATCCAAGCCGGCAGAAGTGGTCCTCCAGAAGGGCAGAAGTCTTCATCCAGACGGCATCTTCTATCTTCATCCATCCGGCACATAGCGGGTGCATCTTCAAGACATCCGGAGCAGAGCATCCTTCTTCCATCGACTAAAGACGAATGAATGTTCCTTTAAATGACATCATCCAAGATGGCGTCCCTTGAATTCCAATTGGCTGATAGAATTCTATCAGCCAATCGGAATTAAAGGTGAGAAAATCCTATTGGCTAATGCAATCAGCCAATAGGATTGAGCTTCCATCCTATTGGCTGATCTAATCAGCCAATAGGATTGAGCTTGCATTCTATTGTCTAATTGGAACAGCCAATAGAATGTGAGCTCAATCCTATTGTCTGATTGCATCAGCCAATAGGATTTTTTCACCTTTAATTCCGATTGGCTGATAGAATTCTATCAGCCAATCGGAATTCAAGGGACCCCATCTTGGATGACATAATTTAAAGGAACCTTCATTTGTCGGAAGAAGAGGATGCTCTGCACCGGATGTCTTGAAGATGGACCCGCTCCGCTCCAGATGGAAGATAGAAGATGCCATTTGGATGAAGACTTCTGTCCGTCTGGAGGGCCACTTCTGCCGGCTTGGATGAAGACTTCTCCCGGCTTCATTGAGGACTTCTTGTCGCTTCGCTGAGGACTTCTCCAGGCTTTGTTGAGGATGGATGTTGTCTCTTCAAAACTGCAAGTGGATCTTCAGGGGTTAGTGTTAGGTTTTTTTAAGGGTATATTGGGTGTGTTTTATTTTTAGCTAAGGGTTTGGGCAGCAATAGAGCTAAATGCCCTTTTAATGGCAATGCCCATCCAAATTCCCCTTTCAGGGCAATGGGGAGCTTAGTTTTTTTTAGTTAGGATTTTATTTGGGGGGTTTAAATAAATGTAGGTAGGTGGAGGCAATGTTAGGGACAGCAGATTATGGGTTAATAATATTTAACTAGTGTTTACAATGCGGGAGTGCAGCGTTTTAGGGGTTAATATGTTTATTATAGTGGCGTCGATGTCGGGAGCGGCAGATAAGGGGTTAATAATTTTCTTTTAGTGTTTGCGATGTGGGAGGGCCTCGGTTTAGGGGTTAATAGGTAGTTTATGGGTGTAATGTTTAACACTTTAGTTATGAGTTTTATGCTACAGCTTTGTAGTGTATAACTCATAACTACTGACTTTAGAATACGTTACAAATCTTGCGGGATAGGCTGTAGTGCTCACTTTTTGGCCTCCAAAAAAAGCTTGTAATACCGGCGCTATGGAAGTCCCATTGAAAAAGACTTTATGAAAATTGCGTGAGTTAATTTGCGGTACGGCCAAAAAAGTGTGCGGTACAGCTGTACCTACAAGACTCGTAATAGCAGCGGTAGTGAAAAAGCAGCGTTATAACCCATAACGCTGCTTTTTTACTCATAACGCAAAACTCGTAATCTAGCCGAATGTTTGTCATTCTTTTCTATATTGTGTAAACTTTTTTTCCCTCCCATTTGTCATCAATTCACCTTTATAAAACTTGAATCCTAGGGCACGAGTAACCTCGCATTTTCCACATTTTATTATTTGTTTCAATTAAACAGTGGGGATCTGTTACAATAATTTCCCTTCACTATCAGTTACACCTCATACTGGCACGTTTTTTATTTCATTTTTACATTTATCACCTACATTGTGATTTACCTCATATGAAGGACAGATCCTCCCCTCTTAAATTACAGGTCTCTTATCCCTCTATTCAGTGTGAGGCCTCTTTATGCTATGAGCAATGAGCAGGTTCCTAAGTCTCAGGACCTCCTCAATATGTATGATATCATCATATACTAGATAATGACATCAATATATCACCAAAGACCTTTCCTTAAAGGGATAGGAATATCAAAATTAATTTTACATGATTCAGACATTAAAATACTTTTAAATTCACATACATTTTCAAATGTGCTTTGTTCTCTTGGTACCCCTTGTTGAAAAAGAATACGTACATATCCTACACTAGTGGGAGCTAGCTGTTGATTGGTACCTGCACACATTTGTTTCTTCTGATTGGCTAAAAAGATGTGCTCAGCTAACTGTCAATGTTCAGTCAGCAAAGCATAAAAAGAGAATGAAGCTAATTTGATAATAGAAATAAATGTGAAAGCTGATTAAAATTGTATGTTCTATCCGAATCATGAAAGTAAATTTTGGGGTTTCCTGTCCCTTTCAGGCCTAAAAAAAATATTAATTGGGAAAGAGTAAAAGATATTATAAAAATAATGGTTAGGGCATGTCTGAGCCATCCTTTGCACTGAAGGAATTAAAAAATGCAAAAGAGATTTTTTTTTTCAATAAAAATGTATTTTCAAATAAAAGTATAAAATATTTTGATTAAATTGTAACTTCACACAGAGCCCTTAATTTATCTGTCCCCTAAAGAAGCATTTTTTTGCATGAGCCACAAACCATGTAAGGAGGACAGCCCACTGTCACTCCTGTAGCTTTCCCTGTCAGGGCAAATGTGTGATTTATAGGGACTGTCCCACTCTGCTAATGACATACACTGGCTTCACCTAACTATGTCATGCATATGACCCCACCCAGAAACACTAGTGGGTCATTAACCACATGTCCTCATCTCCTTCCTGTTCCAGAAAGCTTCTGGGAAATGCCTGGAGGTTTGTTTGTATTAAGCATCCTTGTTCAGTGTTTGAATATCTTATTCAGAGAAATGCAATTGGGGCTGTTTGAGGCCAACATGCAAACCGCAGAATTTTCATTCAATTGTGCATAAAATCTTACTCTATTTCATCTGAAATTGCTAGTGATGTTGAATGTAACTGTGAATATAGGTTAGCAATATTCATTTCAATAAACAACACAATAGTTTTAATTAATTTGAATCAAAAGCTGTTTGTGTCTAAAATGTCCTTGAAACCATGAATATTAGCAGAATGCAAGGCTTATAGGATTGTAAATGCAGAAATGATCTGTTGTGAAGATCAAAATCCTCTTTAAATCATAAGCTAAATAGAGCTTTGAAACAAAAGGAAAAAAGTGAATTCATTCATTAGTATGGAGATGGATATTATTTAATGCTATACATTTTAATTTAAAGGAACACTGAACCCAATTTTTTTCTTTCAGGATTCAGATAGACCATGCAATTTTAAGCCACTTTCTAATTTATTCCTATTATCAATTTTTCTTTGTTCTCTTGCTATCTTTATTTTAAAAAGAAGACCTCTATGCTTTTTTTTTAGAACCCTGGACAGCACTTTTTTATTGGTGGATAAGTTTATCCACCAATCAGCAAGAACAACCTAGGTTGATCACCAAAAATAGGCCGGCATCTAAACTTACTTTCTTGCATTTCAAATAAAGATACCAAGAGAATGAAGAAAATTTGATAATAGGAGTAAATTAGAAAGTTGCTTAAAATGTCATGCTCTATCTGAATCACGAAAGAAAAAATTTGGGTACAGTGTCCCTTTAAATGCAAAAAGTATAGCCAAATTTGTAATTAGCAAACACCAAAGGAAAAATATTGACCCCATAGCAGCCAATGGATTTTCTCATGAGCAGTTTTTCTAGATTTTATTGTTCACTGTACACTGTTACACACAATAAACACATCCACAAAATGATCTGCTTTTTACTGAAATTATTTAAAGGGCCAGAAAACTCTAAAAATATCAACCGTGCATATGAAAGAGTAGTACTAAAAATGAAATAAAAAATATATATAACTAGGAACGTACTACTCATAATAGACTTTGTTCTATTTTAAAGGGAGATATTAATGTTCTTTGTTTTATGAAACTGGATTTTTTTTAACACCCTACAGCCACCAACTTTAAAGCCCCGATACTGCCTAGTACTGTTTTTTAGTTAAAAAAGCTGCATTTTTTTAATAAAAAAAACTATAATGCCCTCTATTTTGAGGATATTTGGGGCACTTTTAAAAAATTAACCAGAGATCTTGTAATAGCAGGTTATTTATTGTGCGCCGTTTGTGGGCAAACAGTAACTTAGTGCTCCACTTGTAATATAGCCCTATGTTACTATACAATATCTAGTTATGGCTTTGCTACTATTGCTGAGGATTTAAAAATAATTTTATTTTTAACACCAGCAGGAGTACCACCACATTGCACTAATTCAACTGACAAGTATGTGTGGTTTGGGAAAATTGCCCATCACCCACGTTTTCAAAATGATCCCATATTTTGACACATTTCTGTAAGCCAGTACCCGGCAGTACTAGCAGCAGTGCTTGTCTTTCTAATACTATGGCTGCTGCTACTGGTGGTGGTGCTAGAACTAGCTCTGCTGCTACTGGCAATTGGTGATGGAGTTTGTGATCTGACAACTTTAGCCACAGGGAACAGAACTATTTCTCCTTCTGGTGTGACAACTGGAAGTTGCTGCTGCATATTCTCAACACTACCTGCAGCACCTGAAGTACTATGAGCCTGACTCTTACAAAGTGGCACATATGAAATACTGAGGAGAAATTGCTGTTCTTCCTCATCTATCTGAAATGTCAGATCACTACAAATCTGGGCAGTTGTTGGGGTGAGGGTGCTTGCCATATCTACTTTAGTCAGGTGGTCAACAATAACTAGTAATACTAGTATCTCACTGCTCCACTTCTGGCTCTCCCCTAACTCTGCTGCTGCTACTAGTGGTAATTGTAGCACTGAGGGCTGTGACTGTGGACGTTCTAGTCACAGTTGCACTGGCAATGCAAACCAAACTAGTAGCTGACACAGTGGTACTAGTATAACCACTAGTTCAACTACTAGAGAAAAGTTTGCCCTGCACTGCTAGTTTCCCTAGACATAGTTGGCTGAGAGGGATATGAGCCGTTTTGGTTGGTGCTGGCATGAGACCCTCTGCACTGGCCACTAGGTCACATCCTTGTCTAACACTAGCAGCAGCAACAACGCTACCTTATTATTGCTGTTGTTGCTCCATACTGGTGGTGGTGGCAGGTGTAGTTCAACGCTGTGGTATCACAGCTTGTTTATTTGTTCAATAACTCTAGTTTTATTAGGTATATATATATATTCTTACACAACCAATATCATTTTAACAAATTTCATGTGAAATAAATGTTAAAATTAAAAAATGTGTATATCCTATAACATGGTTATTTATCTTTTATAGGATATTGGATATTGTTCAGTGTTACCTGCATTGAAGATTGTCCTGCATAAAGGGATAATTCCTTAGAGATTGATACCCTCTGCTTAACATATCATTGGATATTTTATGGGATATATCATTGGATAAACTCTCGGATACTTCACCTTTTTTTCACGAATGTTGTTACGTTATTATTACACCACACTTTTTCCATTTTGATTTTGATTTTTTGGACACATATATATTTTTGAACACACTTAATTTTGTACACACATATTTTAGACTTAGATTTTTTGGACATAGATTTGGATATTCTGAAATAGTTTTTTGGGGGGATATATATATATACAGGTAGCCCTCAGTTTACGCCGGGGTTAGGTTCCAGAAGGAATGGTTGTAAATCGAAACCGTTGTAAATTGAAACCCAGTTTATAATGTAAGTCAATGGAAAGTGAGGGAGATAGGTTCCAGGCCCCTCTCAAAATTGTCATAATAACACCTAATACATTATTTTTAAAGCTTTGAAATAAAGACTTTAAATGCTAAACAACATTATAAACCTAATAAAATAATCACACAACACAGAATATATAATTAAACTAAGTTAAAGGGACACTGTACCCAAATTTTTTCTTTTGTAATTCAGAAAGAGCATGCAATTTTAAGCAACTTTCCAATTTACTCCTATTATCAATTTTTCTTCGTTCTCTTGCTATCATTATTTGAAAAAGAAGGCATCTAAGCTTTTTTTGGTTTCAGTACTCTGGACAGCACTTTTTTATTGGTGGATGAATTTATCCACCAATCAGCAAGGACAACCCAGGTTGTTCACCAAAAATGGGCCGGCATCTAAACTTACATTCTTGCATTTCAAATAAAGATACCAAGAGAATGAAGAAAATTTGATAATAGAAGTAAATTAGAAAGTTGCTTAAAATTTCATGCTCAATGTGAATCATGAAAGAAAAATTTTGGTTACAGTGTCCCTTTAAATGAACAAAAACATTTGCTAAAAAGCATTATAAACCTAATAAAATAATCACACAACACAGACTTCACTTGCATTTTTCTGCAAACAGTTCTTTCTATGCATTCCAATCTGGACTGATTTATAGACAGGAAGATCTTGTTCCTTTGAAATCTGCTTGATAGCTCAGGTCTGGTTAAACTGATTAATTTCAGCTTGCTTGGCTTGAATATCTTTGCTGCAACACAAGCGGACAGCTCTACCTACTGGCTATTTTAGTAAATGCACTGCTTCTCAATGCTTTTCAATAGCAGTCACATGACTGGAAAAAAAGGTTGTTATTCTGAAACGGTGTAAATTGAACTGTTGTAAAACGAGGGCCACCTGTATATATATTTTTTTTTATTTTTTTTTCGATTAATTATATGAACACATTTTTGGAACACACACCCATTTGCCACGTTAAGGATTTTTGGACACATACTTTTGAACTATCTGGACTATGTGGAAACTATTGATGTTATTTTAATTTTACATACAGTTGATTTATAAAACAATTTTGTGTTCTATATTTACATTTTCATATTTATATTTTTAATTTTTTCATTTTTGTATTATCCATTTGTGTATCATATATTTCCCACTTTTGTACCATTTATCGCAGAGGTTCTTGGTTTAGTTATTGCTGTATTAATATGCACTATTTTTAACTATTTTAAACCACTTTTAATGATATCCTGAATAAATATATATTTTTGACCCACATATATCCTACTTTTAGCTTTTCTAGCTACCCAGCTTTTTTAGCGCTACCCGCATCGCTCACTTTTTTAGTGTGCTCTATCTGAATCATGAAAGATTTTTGGGGGGTTTCACGTCCCTTTAAAAGTATTGCACAGATTCACCTATATCAAGTTGAATGCTCTGGAATTGTTGAGTGGACTACAGACATCATTGCATAAATGTATAAAAATGTATAAAACAATTAAGTTAGCATATATTTTTATTGAATTGCTTCTTTTTGCAAAATATTAATTGACATGATGTGCAGTGGTTTTACGGTTTTACAAGTGTCATCTGTTCCCTGATGTTAATACATTTCCCTTTCTATAATTAAGTGATTTGTTGATCAAAGATGCCTTTTATTATTAACATTACATGCATTATTATTTTATTTATAATGTTAGAAGGTAACCTTCAGAACAGAATAATTCAGCACAAGATATAGCCTCATACAGCTGGCATTTGTCTGTCAGAAACAATACATAAGAAATTTATTTACACAACCTGAACCTGAACGTACTACTGTAGAAATCAAAGTGTGCTTCAAGCTTAAAAAATACATTATAATATAAAATAAAAAATAAAAATCTATTATCTTTTATGGAATTAACCACTGACTTCAAAAGCTACAAGCATATTCAGTAGATGAATAAATAATGTATAAAATAATTAATTATAAATGCTAGTGAGATGTTCTCATGGATTCTTAGAGCATTCAATTGATTATGCTAACTGTATTTATGCTAAATTATAGAACATAATGGGGCCTATTGCAGCATGTAAGATTGGTTCACAGGATTGCAATAAGGTGTTTTCACATTCAAAGCAACTATAAAGCATAAAAAAACAATATTTAAAGCTGTCAAATCAAACATCATGAACTCATTAGATACTTTGAGACTCTGGATCAATGCTTTGCAGATTAATTAGAAAAAAAAATTCACAATAGTTTTCAAATGAATTGTCTTCAATTTTTTCTTAAGGCCTTTTACTTCTCAAAAACTTGTTTTTGTGCTTTTAGCACGGAACGTTAAAGCTGTTTGCAAGATAACACCAGATCAAGCACACAAATATTTTTTTAAACAGTTATAATACATTTAAATACATGTATGAGTTTAAAACCATTAAATACATGTATGAGTTTAAAACCATAAAATACACATATGAGTTTAAAACCATAAAAAAATGTGTATACCTAAACAATATGACCAAATGGACATGAAACTGCGTTGTACAACTACAGAATCACGGTTGCCACTCACTATACTATTGTTTTTCCACCTGTGCTTGCAGCTCTCTTCAAAACTGTTATTAACTCTTATTTTAACACTTCAAACGTGCTGGTTAGTGAAGCTCTGCATCTTCACACTGGGTGCCGCCATTTTGGAATTTACAGTAAATGTTCTTTTACCCTGTGACAGAAGTGGTGCACATTCACAGATCAGTGATGTAGTTGTCTTCTTGAAAAGCTGTGTCATACACTTCATTTTAGAGTGTACAATACAGAGTGGGAGCTTCACATTTTTGTATTGACTGCATTGCTATATTATTCCTGAAGGCTTTTTTATGTTTGTCCTGAAACTTTTAAACAGTGATAAAAAATTAAATCTTCTGCTCTCAGTTGTGCAAGTTAACACAGATGCCAGATACAGCTGTCAAAAAGCCAGCAACGTCCCTGATCCTTGCAAGTGCACTGCTTCTATCACAGGATGCAACAATATGTCTGTACCAAGATGGTGGTGCCCAATATAAAGCTGAAAAGCTTTACCAACTGACTTCAGTAAAGGGTTAAAATAAGACCACAGCTTTAACAAGAGCTGCAGGTACAGGAGAAACAATAATATCATGGTGAGTTGTAACCAGGCTACTGTAGTTGTAATTTTTTTTTACAAAAGACATTAAACAACACAGTGAATACAGTTTAAGATTAGCTCTGGGTGTTAAATAAAATGAGTTTAAGAAAAGTTAAAGAAGACCAACCTTGGTAGGTGCTCAACCAACCTGGTGCATCACAGAACAGTGAGAGTGCCTACGAGTGGGAAATTTAGAGCAGTCCATTGTGGTAGGTACTGAGCTCGACCAGTGCACAACAGAAAAGTGAGAGGGGTGAAGACAGACTAAGCCAGTGAGAGTGAAATAAATAAGGGCCTAGCTGTGGTAGATGCAGAGCCAAGACAGTGCATACAAAATGGGCGAGAGAGGTTCAGAAGGACTGGGCCAGTGGGAAGGGTCCAATCTTTAAGAGAAATTGGACTAGTATGTCAGAAAGAGATGAGTGGGGCGTGGCCTGTGGCAGAGGCCCGGCCATTGTGAGAAAGGAGTGTTATATTTTAGTTTGCTTCACACTTTCAAAATATATTAACTAGAAATTGAAACACAAAAGTCTCCAACACAACAGAGCAGTAAAACCAAAGCTGTAAACAGAAGTTTAATATTACCCTTGAAGTTTCACCAAATTTATTTATTTTTTCCTGTAAATCTTCTTTGAGAATGCCTTAGTGACAGGAGTTGTACTACTACTACTAAAACAATTGTTGGAGCAAACATTACATTCAACAATTTAATAAAGACAGCTGCATTTGCAACGAATACTTCACAATAGCTGATAAAATAAAATAAAATATATTTTTTTGTAGTGCAAAAAAAAAAAGAGTCTGTGATACGAGTTACAAGAAACATTCCCTTGCAGTGGAAAAGTGTTCCGTTTTCAAAGCTCACAAAAATGAAGGAAAAAAGAAAAGAAAATGAATGACTTCTCTCAATTGTAACCCTTGTGTAACCTTTAGAGGTATATACTTTTTACAACATCCCCCAACTGGCTAGTCTTATATTTTTAGTAGTATCACTCTCTGAATCTCTGCCTGAACTAAACCATTCATTGTCAGAAACTTTAGCTGCAGGTTTCTGCTTCATTTTCAATGAGGTAAAAAGCTTTAGCTTCCTTCCTTTGACTAGAGTTGCCCTTCAATTCTCATTATAAAAATATTAAAAACAAAAGAAACACGTTAGGTGTTGCCAAAGATTCTATTAAAATATGCAAGATAATGGCCTTCAGATATGAAAATTATATTATTTTATAGGTAATTTATAAAACAGCTATGACATTTAAGCAACATTTAACCATATTGTTAGTAAATTTTGCAGTGTGTACTGTGTGTGTTTCGATGTATATGTTCATATTTGTCTTATATCATAGGTTCCTCAAAAGGTCTCTAATGTATATATATATATATACTGTATATATATATGAACCGTAGTATTATTGTATAGACAATTAGCACATTTAGGCAAGTATCACCGCTTCCTTTATTCTAGAAGTAGTCTGTATTAAATTATATATAAAATATATGTATATTAAGATATGCAAATTATATATACTATCTCATGCTTTATGGGAACTCACCAGTGACCAGATATTCACAAAATGTTTAACATTTGGAGAAGATTTGTTATATTTTGGAGAGTTTGTGCGACTTTAGTTAATTCGCATGGTAGAAGAGTAGGGAAGATCAACTTTTTTTATTGAATAAACATAAGTTACCATTATCACTTAATTAGTAATATAATAAAACACTGTTAAATTAATATATGTACAATGCAATCAAGAAATAATCAGTGTACATACACTAACTATAGCTACAATTATGATTACCTGATTCCTCTGACCTTTTATCAAACTCATATAGAAAATCTCTTCTACTTTCGTCTTCAAATCAGTATAGAAAAACAAAAGACAAACATCCTGTATTTTTAATATGATGCCATGTGTTATTATTTAAATCACAACCCCCATCATATTTGTAAAGCTTAACAGTTACTTTGTACTGAATGTAAAAGTCTCTTTAGCTGCACCATTGCCACATAAGATAATAAGCTGCAGTTATTCTTGAAGTATCTATATAATCAAAATACACATACTTGATATTTACATAGTGTATCAGGTCGTACCACATAGCACCATTCATGCATAATTATCACCACTGACAAGTATAACTATAAAAAGACTTGTTTGATTAAAAAGAAAAAAAAAATAGGCCACAATGCAGTTTATTAACTCACTGTAAATTAAATTATAGTAATATTCTTTATTTATACTAAATGCTACCAGGCTTGTATGCCACGAGTGAGTGGGTTATGCATGAGTTTATTCACAGTCATAGAAGACCTGCTCAAGTGTGTTTTGTATGAATCCTTCATAGGCTAATTTCTCAACAAGTTTCTGCTCAGGTGACTGTATTTTTATTGGATATTTGCATGATTTAATATACTACTATATACAGACTTGGGTGTACTTGAAAGTTTTTTTTGGTGCGATTTATCAATCATTTTAATGGTATTCTGATATGCTGCAAATCCTCTTAAAGGGACATACTACCTAAATGCTGAATCACTTGGAATTGTAGTAGTGAAAAGCTGACTAGAAAATATCACATGAACATCTCTATTCGAAAATAAAGATATTTTACTTTGAAATGTAGATACATCTTATTGTAAAGGAACTTTAGAATCCAATTAGGATGCTAGTCCCAGGACTTGCATGGTAAGGTGCATCCTGCATATGCAGACTCTGTCACTTTAGTTGCCTCCTAAATTCAAGGACGTTTAGTATTAAATCTCATGAAATTATGGTGAAATCCCACAAAATCACAGTGAAACAAAGTTTGAACTGGTGATGCTGATTGGCTATTTTTTTTCCATCATGCAGATGACAGTAAAAAAGCTGAAGGATAACTGTTCACATATCCCTTGCTTTGGTGAGTTGAGGGAATTATGAGATAAACTATTTTATTTTTTTACATAGAAATGATTAAGTGACATTTTCTATTAAGCTTTTTAAATATATAATGAATCACTTTCAAGTGATTTAGCATAAAGGTAAAATGCCCCTTTAAGATAACTGTACAACTATTTAACTTAAATGGTGCAATATTCTCCTTTGAGAAGACTACAACTATCTGACTATAGAGATTCCAGTAAAAAGGCTCTTTATGTAATGTAAAAAGAATCATAATATGCTCTTGAAAAACATACATTTTTGGTAATACAGTATCTCATGCTAAATTAATGTTATATGCAGAGAATAAAAGTTTACACATTGAGTTCTTCATATGGAACTATTTTTGATTTGTAGAGGTATATGGTACCCAAATGTTTTATATACACAAAATATTGTTTAATTGTTTTTTTAAGATTATGGGCTCCATATACTAGGCAGCATAGGCTGCACCGGAGCCCTTGTCAGGCAGGTTTGCACATGTGAGCCTGCTTCTCGCAATATAAGAAGCAGAGGTCGTCTGAGGTAGTGGAGAGAAGTTGCCCCAAACTCACTCGCTCAGGATGATTGACAAGCCCTTCTCTCACACAATTGGGCAACATTACATGCTCATTTGATAAACAGTATCCTTTGCCCGTATGCTGCAAAGGCATGCAGAGAACTCCTCAAGGTGTGAAGCTTGTCCTCACGCTGTTTAGTACATGGAGGCCTATGTTTTATTTTGTACCATTGTTTATGCACATTTTCAGACTCTATTAAGTAAAAATGTAAATGTTTTTACTGGTGATGTTTATTCACATTTTAGCAACATCAATTCAGTATGTGGGGGTCATTTGACCGTTGTTGCAAAATTATTGGGAAATTTGTATTTCCTTTTAAATAATCTCAGTTTGATTGGAATTATTTAGAAAATGAAATTAACAAATAATAATTTAGATTTACATATAACTTTACTGTTGATCTTGAATTAAACTAAAATTGAGTGCATTATTAGTGGCAATAATATGTGCTGTGTTGGTATCTGGTAATAAAACTAATGATCTGCTAGATTTCCACGAGCAAAAAATTGTATTTTAGGGTCAGTCCCAAAATCTAAATATATTTTTATTGTTAAACTGCTTGCAGGCATGTGTTTGAAAACATATTAGCTAATGATTTTATATACTACCAGTCATTTTGTAAAGTGAAAGCAGTTATTTGTCCGTGTATATTAAAGATGTGTGTTCAGAGGATTCATGAACCTCTGAATGAGGAAGAAGGGGCTCTCGTGCCACCCAGATATTTTAGTTGCCAAATTCATTCTTGTGCAACAGCAACATGCTAAAATCTGGATTTGCACAGATTTTAACATGTTGCTCAAGAATGATTTCGGCAAAAAAAGTAGCCAAGCGTCACTAAGGACTGCCTTCTACCGCATTCAGAGGTTCACAAAACCTCTGAACGCACATCTCTAGTGTATATTTACTTTGAAAATCCATACATACATGAGAAGAAAAATATATATTTTTTTCTTTATACATTGTTGTGAATAACACAAATATACAAGAAATGAGCTTGATGTTAAAAACATAACAGCTGCAATGATTTTTAAAACATAAATCCACAATCCTTGGCAGATCAATTAATCTTTTTAATCCAGTATTAAAAACAAAGAAAAATGAGTTTTCTTTTCACTGACAATTTAATAATAATTTGTTCTCTTTTTTTCCCAAGGTAATAATTACTTTCATTCGGATCAGTCATCAAAGACAATAATATATTACCATTTTCTCAATATCAAGTACTAGAAAAGCTGCTTTTTGTGTGTTACTGAAAAACATTTTTTTTAATCCCATGTGAGCATGGTTGTCAAATGGTGCATTAGCACTGTCTGGTTTGAAACTCATCCATTTTTTTAAGGTGTGTAAACCGGTGTCTCTTTTTCTTTTTTTACTGGCTGAGAGACATTCTTGTAACATCAGTTTATTACCCATTCCCCAGTTTTGCATAACCAACACTATTATATTAATAACATTTTTACCTCTGAGATTGCCTTGTATCTAAGTTTCTGCAGACTGCCCCCTTATCTCAGTTCTTTTGACGAACATGCAATTTAGCCAATCAGTGCTGACTCATAAATAACTCCAAAGGAGTAAGTACTGTCTCATATATATGACACACATGAATAAGCACTGTCTAACTGTGAAAAACTGTCAAACTGCACTGAGATAAGAGGTGGCCTTTAACAGTTTAGAAATCAATTTGGGCCTACATAGGTTTAGTTTCCAAAAAAGAATACCAACAAAACAAAGCAAATTTGCTGATAAAAGTAATTTTTGAAAGTTGTTTAAAATTGCATGCCCTATCTGAATCATGAAAGTTTCGTTTTAATATAACTATTCCTTTAAATCATTTGACATTCTAAATTTGTTCTCATTTCATATACTTTCTCTTGTGATTTTGCATTATTCCTGTGATTCTTTTTTTTTTCTTTTACTGATTTGTATTTTATGATTTGGCACTTTATTTTCAAATTATTTTGAAGCTCTATTATATAATTAACCTGTAAACCGGCTTTATTGCTGATAAATGGGTTTAAAACAGAAATCCCCGCTCAACCCTGCTCTCTTGAGTAGCCATTGAGCCAATCAGGAATAGCAGTCACATGTAGTCACCAATTAATGATGATTTCTTACTTGGGAGTTGCAAAGCTTGTGGCTCCACAAAGGGACTTTACCTATGTATTTAACCATTGAAAAGCTAAAGTCATTAAAGCATTAAGGGCATTCAGCGTTAGTCCAGGTGCAAGGTTACAATACTTCCAAGCACAGAGAATTCATAAAGACCCTATGGACATTCTGATGGATCTCAATTTGAGTCTTGCTATTGCAAAGCTTACAAGGCTGTTTTTGTTTTTTATTTTTTTTATCTATTTAAAAAATAAAATAAAATATACTGGACAGTTTTCTTAATGAACTTTTCCACCTGTTTTCATTTGTTTGTTTTGTAACATTTTGAAGGAGTCTTCTTTATACCATTAGATAATATAATCTGATCAGAAGGGGGCGCTAATGAGGGACTAAATATGCTGATGATATACAATTATCAGCAAATCAAGTCTATTGTATTGATAACATAAACTATAATTGTAATACATACAGAATTGTAAATACAGAGGATTGTCCCAGAGTAGGCAAAACATTGTCAAAATTCACTTCTAAGGTGTGAAATAAATCCTCCTTAAATCCAAGTGAGCATATGCTGGCTGCCTCCTCCTCGCCGACAGTTCCGGGTTGAAGAACAGAGGGGCGCCTCATGTGTAATATAGTAAGAGCCAAGTGGGTACTCACATATTCGTGGAGCACACCAATGTGCTAGTAGGTGCAAGCTGTAGATTTAACGGGTGTAACAGCTCACCCACAACTAGAATTTCCCATGTGCTGCAGTAAAAGGATGAAGCATAGACAAAACAAGCACTATATGTGCAGATCACTCAGAGTACAATTGTATCTACTTTTCAAAATGCCAAATGGGTACTCACATGTTGACCAAGCACACCAATGTGCTGGTAGAAGCAGGCTGGCAGACTGGGGGAAGGTGTGTCAGCTCACCCTATGGAAGGTTCTCCCAATAAGCAGTATTCAAGTGCAAGGATGTCTTAATGATTAATCTCCCATATAATAACGATGAACACAGGCAGGTAAGGTGTGTCCACTCAGAATTGTTTTTCATAAAAAATAGTATTTATTAAAAAACAAAATACAAAAGAGTGGAATAGGGGTATTCTAATGTCCCCCTAAATATGCAACGCATTTCTCGGCATAACACACCGTTTCCTCAGGCATATTGTTCACCTTACCATTACCCCTGCTTTAAGTACCTGCTTACTAACACAAAATGAACACTATCCTCCCTTTAGGGGGGCATGTTCTCTAATTGATGTAATACACCTGCCTGTTCTGAATCTACCTATGTAATTAGCAAGCATTCAGGTTATATTTCTTATGTTGCACCATATATGATATTACCATCATAAAGCACATATATTCCATTGTGCTATCTTGTATATATCCTATAATATAAAAGGCCAAGTGTGTTTGTCCGAAGCGGTTATGCGCAGTAGAGCCAGCACGAGGACAAACACACCTGGCCTTAGAGTCTACCTGATCTGCTGCGGCACGGTGATGGTGGGCATAAGTGGGCATGGTCGGGGCGTGAGTGGGGGTGTGGCCAGGGGCAGAGCCGGCGTGAGCGGAGGCATGAGAGAGAGGGGAAGGAGATAGAAAGAGAAGGGCAGAGAGCAAAAGAGATGGGAAAGAGCTAAAGAGAGGGGAAGAGAGCAAACGAGAGGAGAAAGAGCAAAAAAGAGGGGGGAGAGAGCAAAAAAGAGGGAAGAGAGGGGGAGAGAGCAAAAGAGAGGGGGAGAGAGAGCAAAAGAAGAGAGGGGGAGAGAGAGGGGGAGAGAGAGCAATAGAGAGTGGGAGAAAGAGCAAAAGAGAGAGGGGAGAGAGAGAGAGGGGGGAGAGAGAGCAAAAGAGAGGGATGGAGAGAGAGAGAGATAGAGCAAAAGAGAGGGGAGAGAGACAGAGCAAAAGAGAGGGGGAGAGAGAGAGCGCAAGAGAGAGGAGGAGAGCGCGCAAAAGAGAGGGGTAGAGCGCAAAAGAGAGGGAGAGAGCGCAAAAGAGAGGTGGTGAAAGAGAGTGCAAAAGAGAGGGGGGGAGAGCGCAAAAGAGAGGGAGAGAGAGAGCGCAGAAGACAGGGGGAGAGAGAGAGCACAAAAGAGAGGGGGGAGAGAACGCAAAAGAGAGTGGGGAGAGAGCGCAAAAGAGAGGGGGAGAGAGAGAGCAAAAGAGAGGGGGAGAGAGCGAGCAATAGTGAGGGGGAGAGCAAAAGAGAGGGGGTAGAGAGAGCAAAAGAGAGGTGGAGTGAGAGAGCACAAAAGAGAGAGGTGGAGTGAGAGAGTGCAAAAGAGAGGGGGAGAGAGCACAAGAGAGAGGGCAAAAGAGAGGGGGGAAGAGAGCAAAATAGAGGGGAGAGAGAGAGAGCAAAAGAGAAGGGGGGAGAGAGAGAGAGAGCAAAAGAGAGGGGGAGAGAGAGAAAAAGAGAGGTGGAGCGAGAGAGTGCAAAAGAGAGGGGGAGAGAGAGCAAAAGAGAGGGGGAGAGAGAGAGAGCAAAAGAGAGGGGGAGAGAGAGAGCAAAAGAGAGGGGGAGAGAGAGACAGCAAAAGAGAGGGGGAGAGAGAGAGCAAAAGAGAGGGGGAGGGAGAGAGAGCAAAAAAGAAGGGGAGGGAGAGAGAGCAAGGGGTGAGACCAATGTACTGCAAAAAATGGCCCGTGTGAACGGGCTTTAGGACTAGTATATATATAAAACAACAGTCATCCAGCGAGACATGAAACCTTTTCCATCAAAAGGTTATATGACAGTTAAATACATTTCATTGTTAAACATATCACTTCATTTTATATTATTTTAAAACAATGAATGTTCAGTTCAGCTTATGTTACATTGTATCAGCATTATCATAAATGTTTTATATGGTTAGCCAATTGATATCATTTACTGTCTCACAAAAATTTACAATTCAATAACTTATCTCCAAAATTCAGCCAACCCCTACTCCAAAGCATGTCAACCTCATATTCAACATCTGAAAACTTACCCCAAAGGGGACAAAAAGCTTGATTTCAACAAACAATAGCTGAGTGGATCTAGTCATTCTTATTTGCTTTTATTGTTAAACGGAACCCTTATCTTTTAAACAGGTCCCTAACAAGCTTATATAACCAGATTCTACCTTTATGTACATAGTTAGTTAATTTCCTTTTTTCCAAAAGATGAAAAGTGTATTTTGTTGTTTGTAGTTGCATCAAATTAAATGTGTATTGCTAACAACCATTCTGAATTGTAGGCACTCTGGATTAGGTATATGTCGAGCATAGTGCACTTCCGTGTTTAGTTTAAGCTGTAATTTGATTGTCCCATGTATACGCTCACCGATATAGGAAGCGAGTACTAACAGGAGTCACCTATCAGACCGAAGGTGTGTTCGTTCTGCACATATAGTGCTTGTTTTGTCTATGCTTCATCCTTTTACTGCAGCACACAGGAAATTCTAGTTGTGGGTGAGCTGTTACACCTGTTAAATCTACAGCTTGCACCTACTAGCACATTGTTGTGCTCCAGGAATATATGAGTACCCACTTGGCTCTTACTATATTGTGTTTTCACATGCACTTGATGATATTACACATGAGGCGCCCCTCTGTTCTTCCTTATTTTCTTTATACCATTGTCCTTCAGAGTGGATTACAAGATAGATGCGGCTCCATTGTTTATAATGAAGATTCACATGCAACTTTTGGTTGGGTACAAAGTGTACAAATCTTGATGAATTTTTTGAATTTTCGAGTTTAAATGAGGCAGCACCTTTTTTCTGTGAGATATAGTTTCCCAAATAGGTTTTAATAACTCTAGAACATTGAGTGAAACCAAACAAATAATAAATGGCAACATCTAGTACTGAATGATGACTAAGTTTTTACTCTGTGCTAGGTTTTAGATTTATGGTTCATTGTCTTTGTCTAAATGAATATATATGTATATTTTAATCTGAAAAAAAAAAAAAATATGACCTTGTACAAACATCTTAAATTTGGCTTTGCAAAGTGGAATTACTGTGTCATGTGATCAAGTTGAATATAGTTATTATCCTTTAATAGGGGACTCATAAAAAATGTATTTATTTTCAAGCTACTTTAACAACCTCCCTTCTAAAGAAACACAATTTGAAATTGTAAGGTAATTTGGGACTACTTGTAGACATAAACAGTAGACCATAATATTATTATATTATTTACACATTTGCTTACTCTCAATTCTAATTATAAGGCCTTATTTTAAATTGAAAATGTAAATGTTTTTATGTTTACATAGATATACTCTGCAACACACTTGTGATCTGATGGAAAAAAAACAGATGCTTTGCATGAGTATGTCCTGATTTGTATGCGTATTCCCATATATGGTGCATTCAACACACATAAGCAGATCACAAGCATTACACATTTTTAGACATAAAATGAAACATGAATCTGATAAAATAAAATATTATAATAGATAAAAATAAAACTAATTAGATACATTTAGTAATAAACCTTATTATAGGCTATTAAACCTCAGTTTGATATACTGTACATATACAATCTAAACCAGAAGCACAATCCCTAATGTTATTCACATCAATTTATGCTGAGTTAGATGCATTTTCTTATATCATGTTGGCATCTAACCTTTAGATGTGTAATTGAGTGTTGACATTTCTTTAGATGCAATCAGATGACATTTAGCTTTTAGTTTTGGTAATCTCAGTGGCCTCAATATGCCTAATATGTCAATCAATATCTCACTTTGGCTATTGCAGTCAAGCTTTGTACCTCTAGGAAACTAATGGTGTTGCAGAATATAATCAAATATTATTTTTCTAAAAGTACATATTATTTTTTAATTGCAATTATTTTTTTATTCACACACGCTTCCTCAGAGCGGAGTTTTTTTAACTTGCTCACTATTGTTTTGCATAAAATTATACTAGACTACTTTAATTTAATTATTTTTCTATCATTTAATTGTTTTCTTTTTTTGTGGGAACCCTGATCAATCATGGAATGGGATAAGTGGGAGGTTGGCTTAGAAAATCTTCTTTTGACTACTGAGATTCCTTATTCAGGGAAATATTATATTAATGGTTTAGAGTAGCCTTTTGATCTCTGACAATTTTAAATGGACAGTCAAGCCCAAAAAAACCTTTCATGATTCAAATAGGGCATGTCATTTTAAACAACTTTCCAATTTACTTTTATCATCAATTTTGCATTGTTCTCTTGGTATTCTTAGTTGAAAGCTAAACCTAGGAGGTTCAAATGCTAATTTCTTAGACCTTGAAGGCTGCCTCTAATCTAAATGCATTTTGGCAGTTTTTCACCACTAGAGGGCAATAGTTCATGTGTTTCATATAGATAACATTGATTCACATGCACATGAATTTACAGAGGAGTGAGCACTGATTGGCTAAAATGTACGTCTGTCAAAAGAACTGAATTATGGGGGCAGTCTGTATAGGCTTAGATACAAGGTAATTTCTGAGGTTAAACATGTATTATTATAAGTGTGTTGGTTATGCAAAACTGGGGAATGGGTAATTAAGGGATTATCTATCTTTTAAAACAACATAAATTCTGGTGTTGACTGTCCCTTTAAGTTTCTTTAATAATAAGTTAGATAGTAATACACTTGTAGTCTTTTGTTTATCCCTACCAGTGAAGAAAGTGTAGCATTTTTAACTTATTACATCAGAGTTTGATATTTTTGGTCTGCTTTTTGTTTATTTTAAACTCTATTTTGATTAACCACTTACATGCGTGTGACGAGAATGAGTCATCATGCAAATTGCTGCATGTAATTGCAAGATGAGCCGTTCTTGTTATTAAAGGGACATGACACCCCAAATAATTCTTTCACAAGTTAGGTATTACATACAATTTTAAACAACTTTCCAGTTTACTTCTATAATCAAATTTACTTTATTCTCTTGGTATAATTTGTTGAAGGAGTAGCAATGCACTACTGTTTTTTAACTGAACACATGGGTGAGCCAATGACAATCGATATATATATGCAGCCAACAATCAACAGCTAGAACCTAGGTTCTTTGCTGCTCATGAGCTTTCCTAGATAAACCTTTCAGCAAATGATAACAAGAGAAGCAATCAAATTAAATAATAAAAGTAAATTGGAAAGTTGTTTAAAATTGTATGTTCTACATTAAGCATGAAAGGCACATGTTGGGTTTCATGTCCCTTTAAGGGGAATCGCTAATCACTTCATCTGATTAGTGATTCCCCAGCACTGCAGGCCCAATTGTTGGTGGGACCGATAGTGGGCAGCACTCCCAGAGCTACATGGGAGTGCTGGTGATGTCACCACAAATGCGTGGTGACATCACAGAGGGGGCAGGACCAAGATGTGACAGGCAGGTAAGAGAGCTGGATGGAGGGAGGGCTGTTCAACCTCCCCCAATCTAAGCTCCATTACTAGCCACAGACCTCCAAGATCTCTCATTTGAAAGAAAATCACCTGCTCTGTGTAAAAAAGTAAAAACATAACAGATAGGGTTTTGCTGGGGAAAAGGAATTCATAAGCTCAATAATAAAAACTTTTATGTATTGAGACCTCCATTAAAATGTATATTATAGTAGATAAGTCCCTCTGCTAAAAATAAATATGAAATGTGTCTGTATAGCCAGGTGATCACTGTGGTAACAGTTATCACTTTTCAAGAAACAAACGGCTAGATTACAAGTTTTTGTCGGTAAGGCTTGCGGGGCTACCTTAAGACAACGCTGGTATTACAGGTTTTTTTAAACCTGGTGTTAGCCTCAAAAAGGTGAGCGTAGAGCAGAATTTAGCTCCACATCTCACCTCAATACCAGCATTGCTTACAGTAGCAGTAAGCTGGCTAATCGTGCTCATGCACAATTTCTCCATAGGAAACAATGGGGCTGAGCTGGCTGGAAAAAAAACTAACACCTGCAAAAAAGCAGCGTTCAGCTCCTAACGCAGCCCCATTGTTTCCTATGGGGAAAGAAAATTTACGTCTGCACCTAACACCCTAACATGAACCCCGAGTCTAAACACCCCTAATCTTACACTTATTAACCCCTAATCTGCCGCCCCCGCTATTGCTGACAGCTACATTATAATTATTAACCCCTAATCTGCCGCCCCCACTATTGCTGACACCTACATTATAATTATTAACCCCTAATTTGCCACTCTGGACACCGCCGCCACCTACATTATATTTATAAACCCCTAATCTGCTGCCCCCAACATCGCAGACACCTACATTATAGTTATTAACCCCTAATCTGCCTCCCCAATGTCGCCGCAACTATATTACATTTATTAACCCCTAATCTGCCGTCGCCAACGTCGCCGCCACTATAATAAAATTATTAACCCCTAAACCTAAGTCTAACCCTAACCCCCCTTACTTAAATATAATTTAAATTAAACTAAATTAATTTAACATAATTAAATAAATTAATCCTATTTAAAACTAAATACTTACCGATAAAATAAACCCTAAACTAGCTACTATATAACTAATAGTTACATTGTAGCTAGCTTAGGATTTATATTTATTTTACAGGCAACTTTGTATTTATTTTAACTAGGTACAATAGTTATTAAATAGTTATTAACTATTTAATAACTACCTAGCTAAAATAAGTACAAAATTACCTGTAAAATAAATCCTAACCTAAGTTACAATTACACCTAACACTACACTATCATTAAACTAATTACCTAAACCACCTACAATTAATTACAATTAAATAAACTAAATTACAAAAAAACCAAACATTAAATTACAGAAAATAAAAAAAGAATTACAAGAATTTTAAACTAATTACACCTAATCTAATCCCCCTAATAAAATAAAAAAGCCCTCCAAAATAAATAATAAAATAATTCCCTACCCTATACTAAATTACAGGGCCTTTTGTTGGGCATTGCCCAAAAGTAATCAGCTCTTTTACCTGTAAAAAAAATACAATACCCCCCAATATTACAACCCACCACCCACACACCCCTACTCTAAAACCCACCCAATCCCCCCTTAAAAAAACCTAACACTAACCCCCTGAAGATCACCCTACCTTGAGCCGTCTTCACCCAGCTGGGCAGAAGTGGTCCTCCATACAGCAGAAATCTTCATCCGATCGGGGCAGAAGAGGTCCTCCAGATGGTAGAAATCTTCATCCAGGCGGCATCTTCTATCTTCATCCTTCTGGAGCGGAGCAAGTCCATCTTCAATCCAGCTGACGCGGAGCATCCTCTTCAAACGAAGTCCTAATGAAGAATGAAGGTTCCTTTAAATGACGTCAACCAAGATGGCATCCCTTGAATTCCGATTGGCTGATAGAATCCTATTAGCCAATCGGAATTAAGGTAGGAAAAATCCTATTGGCTGATGCAATCAGCCAATAGAATTGAGCTCACATTCTATTGGCTGATTAGGACAGCCAATAGAATGCAAGGTCAATCCTATTGGCTGATTGGATCAGCCAATCGGATTGAACTTCAATCCGATTGGCTGATTACATCAGCCAATAGGATTTTTCCTATCTTAATTCCGATTGGCTGATAGGATTCTATTAGCCAATCGGAATTCAAGGGCCGCCATCTTGGATGATTTCATTTAAAGGAACCTTCATTCTTCGTTAGGACTTCGTTTGAAGAGGATGCTCCGCGTCGGCTGGATTGAAGATGGACCCGCTCCACTCCGGAAGGATGAAGATAGAAGATGCCGTCTGGATGAAGATTTCTACTGTCTAGAGGACCTCTTCTGCCCCGATCGGATAAAGACTTCTGCATAACAATTGTAGGTAGGTGGCGGCGACATTGGGGGCAGCAGATTAGGGGTTAATAAATATAATGTAGGTGTCGGCGATGTTAGGGGCAGCAGATTAGGGGTTCATAGGTATAATGTAGGTGGCGGCGATGTCCAGTCGTCAGATTAGGGGTTAAAAACTTTTATTTTAGTGTTTGCGATGTGGGGGGGGGGGCTCGGTTTAGGGGTTAATAGGTAGTTTATGGGTGTTAGTGTACTTTGTAGCACTTTAGTTAAGAGTTTTATGTTCCGGCGTTAGCCCATAAAACTCTTAACTACTGACTTTCAAATGTGGTAGGAGTCTGGACAGGAGAGGATCTACCGCTCACTTCTTCCAAGACTCGTAATACCAGCGTTAGGAAAATCCCATTAAAAAGATAGGATACGCAATTGACGTAAGGGGATTTGCGGTAGCCTCGAGTTGTGGAAGAAAAGTGAGCGGTACACCTGTACCTGTCGGAGTCGTATTACCAGCGGGCGTTAAAAAGCAGCGTTGGGACCTCTCAACGCTGCTTTTTAAGGCTAACGCCAAACTCGTAATCTAGGCGAAAGTGCTTTTATTTGTGTACTACAAAAAGGAGCCCCTCTAGTTTATTTTATAGACCCCAAAAGCCTTTATCGGATCCTATATCAAGTGCAGCTATCCTTGATGACAATTTAGTAAGGTTATCACAGTAGCAACAATGATCACCTGGCAATTTTCAATATCATTTACTAAAATTCTAATAAAAATGTACCTTTTTTTACTGGAGCTATTTCCAATTCCATGAAATATAAATATAATAATGGTATATTCTGAACCTACTGGGCCTGCTGAAAAAAAAAACCAATATATAATTTGTGTGGGCCACTCACTGAAATTTGACATACAATAGTGTTTAAATGTAAGTAGCAAAAAAGCTAAAAATATACATCTTATTCTGTTGATATATGGTATATTGTGTATGAATTGAAATTGAAAAGACATGGTACAAGAGATGTTTAAAAGCATTTAAAATAGCTATTTTGTCAGCAACATATATAGAGATTAACTATTTCAGAAGAGTTCAGGGACACATCTTAAAAAGCCTAATGGATTTTTTTTTTGTGGACAATCACAAGCAATGTATAATGGTGACATTAGATAACCACCGTAGCATTGTCCTATACACAGATAATAATTTCTGCTCTCCAGTCCCTCTGAAAGGAGGCAGAAAAAAAGGATGAAAACTGCAGATTTCACTATTTTTATCAGCAGGTGTAAAGTATTAGCTTCAGAACCTGTTAAATTGTTTGAATAACTGTAAATACACATTTAGTGAATGTCTAAAATGTGTTGACAATATTACTCTGTTCACTAGAATTATTAATTGCATTGTGAAATTGAACACATTTAAATGTGTGATTATTTGATGCAAACAGATTTTTTTTATTTTTTATAAAAGGTAAAACTAATACAGCTTTGCAGGGTTGTGTAATGATTAAGAAACCTAGAGGTTCCTTTATATAGAAAGTGTTTTGCAATTTACTAACTTTAAATTACATTTTTACAGCTGCAAATTTGATTTGTCAGAAAACCCAAACAGAAGCTGTTCACTGTTTATTTAAATAAATATGTTTGAAATGAATGCTCAGAACTAATAGTGACAGCATTAGAATCAGGTGGGGAATATCCATTGGCATGTTTCTCTTCTACTTGAGAAGTTACTTCATGACTATACCACTGCTCTTCTTATATTATTAATTCATTATTGAGGTGCAGGAGGTTACAAAAAAGACACAACTTGAATTGTAACATATTGTAATCAAGGACTTCTTAGATATATCAGCATAAAGGGACATAAAACACCAAGGCCTAGATTTGGAGTTTTGTCGGTAACGACCCGAAAAACTAACGCCGGCTTTTTTCTGGCCGCACCATAAAAATAACTCTGGTATCGAGAGTCCACATAAAGGCTGCGTTAGGCTCCAAAAAAGGAGCGTAGAGCATTTTTAATGCAGCTTCAACTCTCGATACCAGAGTTGCTTACGGACGCGGCCAACCTCAAAAACGTGCTCGTGCACGATTCCCCCATAGGAAACAATGGGGCTGTTTGAGCTGAAAAAAACCCAAACACCTGCAAAAAAGCCGCGTTCAGCTCCTAACGCAGCCCCATTGTTTGCTATGTGGTAACCCTTCCTACGTCTGCACTTAACACTCTAACATGTACCCCGAGTCTAAACACCCCTAACCTTACACTTATTAACCCCTAATCTGCCGCCCCCGCTATCGCTGACCCCTGCATATTATTATTAACCCCTAATCTGCCGCTCCGTAAACCGCCGCTACTTACATTATCCCTATGTACCCCTAATCTGCTGCCCTAACATCGCCGACCCCTATATTATATTTATTAACCCCTAATCTGCCCCCCACAACGTCGCCTCCACCTGCCTACACTTATTAACCCCTAATCTGCCGAGCGGACCTGAGCGCTACTATAATAAAGTTATTAACCCCTAATCCGCCTCACTAACCCTATCATAAATAGTATTAACCCCTAATCTGCCCTCCCTAACATCGCCAACACCTAACTTCAATTATTAACCCCTAATCTGCCGACCGAATCTCGCCGATATTCTAATAAATGTATTAACCCCTAAAGCTAAGTCTAACCGTAATACTAACACCCCCCTAAGTTAAATATAATTTAAATCAAACGAAATTAATTAACTCTTATTAAACAAATTATTCCTATTTAAAGCTAAATACTTACCTGTAAAATAAATCCTAATATAGCTACAATATAAATTATAATTATATTATAGCTATTTTAGGATTTATATTTATTTTACAGGTAACTTTGTATTTATTTTAACCAGGTACAATAGCTATTAAATAGTTAAGAACTATTTAATAGCTAAAATAGTTAAAATAATTACAAATTTACCTGTAAAAGAAATCCTAACCTAAGTTACAAATAAACCTAACACTAGACTATCAATAAATTAATTAAATAAACTACCTACAATTACCTACAATTAACCTAACACTACACTATCAATAAATTAATTAAATACAATTGCTACAAATAAATACAATTAAATAAACTAGCTAAAGTACAAAAAATAAAAAAGAACTAAGTTACAAAAAATAAAAAAATATTTACAAACATAAGAAAAATATTACAACAATTTTAAACTAATTACACCTACTCTAAGCCCCCTAATAAAATAACAAAGCCCCCCAAAATAAGAAAATGCCCTACCCTATTCTAAATTACTAAAGTTCAAAGCTCTTTTACCTTACCAGCCCTGAACAGGGCCCTTTGCGGGGCATGCCCCAAGAAATACAGCTCTTTTGCCTGTAAAAAAAAACATACAATACCCAAGCCCCCCAACATTAGAACCCACCACCCACATACCCCTAATCTAACCCAAACCCCCCTTAAATAAACCTAACACTAAGCCCCTGAAGATCATTCTACCTTGTCTTCACCATACCAGGTTCACCGATCGGTCCAGAAGAGCTCCTCTGATGTCCTGATCCAAGCCCAAGCGGGGGGCTGAAGAGGTCCATGATCCGGCTGAAGTCTTCATCCAAGCGGGCCAG
Source organism: Bombina bombina (assembly GCF_027579735.1). NCBI lineage: Eukaryota > Metazoa > Chordata > Amphibia > Anura > Bombinatoridae > Bombina > Bombina bombina. The sequence goes on along the minus strand of NC_069500.1, from coordinate 645,770,272 downwards.
AAGAGGTCTTCCATCCGATTGAAGTCTTCATCCAAGCGGCATCCATCCGGAGCGAAGCGGCAGCATCCTGAAGACCTCCACCGCGGAACATCCATCGTGGCCGACGACTGAACGACGAATGACGGTTCCTTTAAATGACGTCATCCAAGATGGCGTCCCTCGAATTCCGATTGGCTGATAGGATTCTATCAGCCAATCGGAATTAAGGTAGGAATATTCGGATTGGCTGATGGAATCAGCCAATCAGAATCAAGTTCAATCCGATTGGCTGATCCAATCAGCCAATCAGATTGAGCTTGCATTCTATTGGCTGATCGGAAAAGCCAATAGAATGCAAGCTCAATCTGATTGGCTGATCGGATCAGCCAATCGGATTGAACTTGATTCTGATTGGCTGATTCCATCAGCCAATCAGAATATTCCTACCTTAATTCCGATTGGCTGATAGAATCCTATCAGCCAATCGGAATTCGAGGGACGCCATCTTGGATGACGTCATTTAAAGGAACCGTCATTCGTCGTTCAGTCCTCGGCCAGGATGGATGTTCCGCGGTGGAGGTCTTCAGGATGCTGCCGCTTCGCTGCGGATGGATGCCGCTTGGATGAAGACTTCAATCGGATGGAAGACCTCTTCTGGCCCGCTTGGATGAAGACTTCAGCCGGATCATGGACCTCTTCAGCCCCCCGCTTGGGCTTGGATCAGGACATCGGAGGAGCTGTTCTGGACCGATCGGTGAACCTGGTATGGTGAAGACAAGGTAGGATGATCTTCAGTGGCTTAGTGTTAGGTTTATTTAAGGGGGGTTTGGGTTAGATTAGGGGTATGTGGGTGGTGGGTTGTAATGTTGGGGGGCTTGGGTATTGTATGTTTTTTTTTACAGGCAAAAGAGCTGTATTTCTTGGGGCATGCCCCGCAAAGGGCCCTGTTCAGGGCTGGTAAGGTAAAAGAGCTTTGAACTTTAGTAATTTAGAATAGGGTAGGGCATTTTTTTTATTTTGGGGGGCTTTGTTATTTTATTAGGGGGCTTAGAGTAGGTGTAATTAGTTTAAAATTGTTGTAATATTTTTCTTATGTTTGTAAATATTTTTTTATTTTTTGTAACTTAGTTCTTTTTTATTTTTTGTACTTTAGCTAGTTTATTTAATTGTATTTATTTGTAGCAATTGTATTTAATTAATTTATTGATAGTGTAGTGTTAGGTTAATTGTAGGTAATTGTAGGTAGTTTATTTAATTAATTTATTGATAGTCTAGTGTTAGGTTTATTTGTAACTTAGGTTAGGATTTCTTTTACAGGTAAATTTGTAATTATTTTAACTATTTTAGCTATTAAATAGTTCTTAACTATTTAATAGCTATTGTACCTGGTTAAAATAAATACAAAGTTACCTGTAAAATAAATATAAATCCTAAAATAGCTATAATATAATTATAATTTATATTGTAGCTATATTAGGATTTATTTTACAGGTAAGTATTTAGCTTTAAATTGGAATAATTTATTTAATAAGAGTTAATTAATTTCGTTAGATTTAAATTATATTTATTTTAGGGGGGTGTTAGTATTAGGGTTAGACTTAGCTTTAGGGGTTAATACATTTATTAGAATAGCGGCGAGATTCGGTCGGCAGATTAGGGGTTAATAATTGAAGTTAGGTGTCGGCGATGTTAGGGAGGGCAGATTAGGGGTTAATACTATTTATGATAGGGTTAGTGAGGCGGATTAGGGGTTAATAACTTTATTATAGTAGCGCTCAGGTCCGGTCGGCAGATTAGGGGTTAATAAGTGTAGGCAGGTGGAGGCGACGTTGTGGGGGGCAGATTAGGGGTTAATAAATATAATATAGGGGTCGGCGGTGTTAGGGGCAGCAGATTAGGGGTACATAAGGATAACGTAGGTGGCGGCGCTTTGCGGTTGGCAGATTAGCGGTTAATAAGTGTAGGCAGGTGGAGGCGACGTTGAGGGGGGCAGATTAGGGGTTAATAAATATAATACAGGGGTCGGCGGTGTTAGGGGCAGCAGATTAGGGGTACATAAGGATAACGTAGGTGGCGGTCGGCAGATTAGGGGTTAAAAAATGTTTTCGAGTGTCGGCGATGTGGGGGGACCTCGGTTTAGGGGTACATAGGTAGTTTATGGATGTTAGTGTACTTTAGAGTACAGTAGATAAGAGCTTTATAAACCGGCGTTAGCCCAGAAAGCTCTTAACTACTGACTTTTTTCCTGCGGCTGGAGTTTTGTCGTTAGATGTCTAACGCTCACTTCAGACACAACTCTAAATACCGGAGTTATAAAAATCCCATTGAAAAGATAGGATACGCAATTTACGTAAGGGGATCTGCGGTATGGAAAAGCCGCGGCTGGAAAGTGAGCGTTAGACCCTATTTTGAGTGACTCCAAATACCGGCGGTAGCCTAAAACCAGCGTTAGGAGCCTCTAACGCTGGTTTTCACGGCTACCGCCAAACTCTAAATCTAGGCCCAAATTTGCAAATTTTAGAGCACCATTTTATACACTTGGGGCTTTATCAAAACACCTTGATAAAGCCCCAAGTGTAGGGGAAACGTGTTGATGAGCTGTGCTGGTGCCTTGTTGTTACTATATACATGAATGTATAAAAGCTGAAGGAGTGATCCAATACATTATCTTGGAGTACATAGTGCTTAAACCTATCAAACACCTTGGAAAAGGTCATGTGACCGGAGCCACAACCAATCGCCCAACATGCTAGACAAAGAGCCCGTGTGGAGATGGAGGAGTCATCACTTGTCGTGAATAACAGTCAGAGAGGCATTTCCCACTGCAGGAGGTCTGAGCAAAGAGTGAGTGTAGTCCGGCTAGAGTCCGGCTAGAGGTACTATTTATGGATCATAGAACCCTGCTTCAAAAAACATTGAAAATGTATGCGGATCTACCGCTAAACACAGCAAAGTATACGCTTCATTATACAGCCAAAAGTTGGAATATAACATTTGGGACTTATCTACAATTGTCTTAGGCCTAGATTTGGAGTTCGGCGGTAGCCGTGAAAACCAGCGTTAGAGGCTCCTAACGCTGGTTTTGGCCGCCCGCTGGTATTTGGAGTCAGTGATTAAAGGGTCTAACGCTCACTTTTCAGCCGCGACTTTTCCATACCGCAGATCCCCCTACGCCATTTGCGTATCCTATCTTTTCAATGGGATCTTTCTAACGCCGGTATTTAGAGTCGTTTCTGAAGTGAGCGTTAGAGATCTAACGACAAAACTCCAGCCGCCTGAAAATAGCAGGAGTTAAGAGCTTTCTGGCTAACGCCGGTTTATAAAGCTCTTAACTACTGTACCCTAAAGTACACTAACACCCATAAACTACCTATGTACCCCTAAACCGAGCTCCCCCCACATCGCCGCCACTCGATTAAAATTTTTAACCCCTAATCTGCCGACCGCCACCTACGTTATACTTATGTACCCCTAATATGCTGCCCCTAACCCCGCCGACCCCTATATTATATTTATTAACCCCTAACTTGCCCCCCACAACGTCGCCGCCAGCTACTTAAAATAATTAACCCCTAATCTTCCGACCGCAAATCGCCGCCACCTACGTTATCCCTATGTACCCCTATTCTGCTGCCCTAACATCGCCGACCCCTATATTATATTTATTATCCCCTAATCTGCCCCCCTCAATGTCGCCGACACCTGCCTACACTTATTAACCCCTAATCTGCCGAGCGGACCTGAGCGCTACTATAATAAAGTTATGAACCCCTAACCCGCCTCACTAACCCTATCATAAATAGTATTAACCCCTAATCTGCCCTTCCCTAACATCGCCGACACCTAACTTCAATTATTAACCCCTAATCTGCCGACCGGAGCTCACCGCTATTCTAATAAATTGATTAACCCCTAAAGCTAAGTCTAACCCTAACACTAACACCCCCCTAAGTTAAATATAATTTACATCTAACGAAATTAATTATCTCTTATTAAATAAATTATTCCTATTTAAAGCTAAATACTTACCTGTAAAATAAATCCTAATATAGCTACAATATAAATTATAATTATATTATAGCTATTTTAGGATTAATATTTATTTTACAGGCAACTTTGTAATTATTTTAACCAGGTACAATAGCTATTAAATAGTTAAGAACTATTTAATAGTTACCTAGTTAAAATAATAACAAATTTACCTGTAAAATAAATCCTAACCTAAGATATAATTAAACCTAACACTACCCTATCAATAAAATAATTAAATAAACTACCTACAATTACCTACAATTAACCTAACACTTCACTATCAATAAATTAATTAAACACAATTCCTACAAATAAATACAATTAAATAAACTAGCTAAAGTACAAAAAATAAAAAAGAACTAAGTTACAAAAAATAATAAAATATTTACAAACATAAGAAAAATATTACAACAATTTTAAACTAATTACACCTACTCTAAGCCCCCTAATAAAGTAACAAAGCCCCCCAAAATAAAAAATTCCCTACCCTATTCTAAATTAAAAAAGTTACAAGCTCTTTTACCTTACCAGCCCTGAACAGGGCCCTTTGCGGGGCATGCCCCAAGAATTTCAGCTCTTTTGCCTGTAAAAGAATAAATACAATACCCCCCCCCCCAACATTACAACCCACCACCCACATACCCCTAATCTAACCCAAACCCCCCTTAAATAAACCTAACACTAAGCCCCTGAAGATCTTCCTACCTTGTCTTCACCATACCAGGTTCACCGATCCGTCCTGAAGAGCTCCTCCGATGTCCTGATCCAAGCCCAAGCGGGGGCTGAAGAGGTCCATGATCCGGTCAAAGTCTTCATCCAAGCGGGGCAGAAGAGGATCTTCCATCCTTTTGAAGTCATCATCCAGGCGGCATCTTCTATGGTCTTCCATCCGGAGCGAAGCGGCAGGATCCTGAAGACCTCCAGCGCGGAACATCCATCCGGACCGACGACTGAACGACGAATGACTGTTCCTTTAAGGGACGTCATCCAAGATGGCGTCCCTCGAATTCCGATTGGCTGATAGGATTCTATCAGCCAATCGGAATTAAGGTAGGAATTTTCTGATTGGCTGATGGAATCAGCCAATCAGAATCAAGTTCAATCCGATTGGCTGATCCAATCAGCCAATCAGATTGAGCTCGCATTCTATTGGCTGTTCCGATCAGCCAATAGAATGCGAGCTCAATCTGATTGGCTGATTGGATCGGCCAATCGGATTGAACTAGATTCTGATTGGCTGATTCCATCAGCCAATCAGAAAATTCCTACCTTAATTCCGATTGGCTGATAGAATCCTATCAGCCAATCGGAATTCGAGGGACGCCATCTTGGATGACGTCCCTTAAAGGAACAGTCATTCGTCGTTCAGTCATCGGTCCGGATGGATGTTCCGCGCTGGAGGTCTTCAGGATCCTGCCGCTTCGCTCCGGATGGAAGACCATAGAAGATGCCGCCTGGATGATGACTTCAATCGGATGGAAGATCCTCTTCTGCCCCGCTTGGATGAAGACTTTGACCGGATCATGGACCTCTTCAGCCCCCGCTTGGGCTTGGATCAGGACATCGGAGGAGCTCTTCAGGACGGATCGGTGAACCTGGTATGGTGAAGACAAGGTAGGAAGATCTTCAGGGGCTTAGTGTTAGGTTTATTTAAGGGGGGTTTGGGTTAGATTAGGGGTATGTGGGTGGTGGGTTGTAATGTTGGGGGGGGGTATTGTATTTATTCTTTTACAGGCAAAAGAGCTGAAATTCTTGGGGCATGCCCCGCAAAGGGCCCTGTTCAGGGCTGGTAAGGTAAAAGAGCTTGTAACTTTTTTAATTTAGAATAGGGTAGGGAATTTTTTATTTTGGGGGGCTTTGTTATTTTATTAGGGGGCTTAGAGTAGGTGTAATTAGTTTAAAATTGTTGTAATATTTTTCTTATGTTTGTAAATATTTTTTTATTTTCTGTAACTTAGTTCTTTTTTATTTTTTGTACTTTAGCTAGTTTATTTAATTGTATTTATTTGTAGGAATTGTGTTTAATTAATTTATTGATAGTGTAGTGTTAGGTTAATTGTAGGTAATTGTAGGTAGTTTATTTAATTATTTTATTGATAGTCTAGTGTTAGGTTTAATTATATCTTAGGTTAGGATTTATTTTACAGGTAAATTTGTTATTATTTTAACTAGGTAACTATTAAATAGTTCTTAACTATTTAATAGATATTGTACCTGGTTAAAATAAATACAAAGTTACCTGTAAAATAAATATAAATCCTAAAATAGCTATAATATAATTATAATTTATATTGTAGCTATATTAGGATTTATTTTACAGGTAAGTATTTAGCTTTAAATAGGAATAATTTATTTAATAAGAGTTAATTAATTTCGTTAGATTAAAATTATATTTGACTTAGGGGGGTGTTAGTGTTAGGGTTAGACTTAGCTTTAGGGGTTAATACATTTATTAGAATAGCGGCGAGATTCGGTCGGCAGATTAGGGGTTAATAATTGAAGTTAGGTGTCGGCGATGTTAGGGAGGGCAGATTAGGGGTTAATACTATTTATGATAGGGTTAGTGAGGCGGGTTAGGGGTTCATAACTTTATTATAGTAGCGCTCAGGTCCGCTCGGCAGATTAGGGGTTAATAAGTGTAGGCAGGTGGAGGCGACGTTGTGGGGGGCAGATTAGGGGTTAATAAATATAATATAGGGGTCGGCGATGTTAGGACAGCAGATTAGGGGTACATAGGGATAACGTAGGTGGCGGCGGTTTACGGAGCGGCAGATTAGGGGTTAAAAAAAATATGCAGGGGTCAGCGATAGCGGGGGCGTCAGATTAGGGGTTAATAAGTGTAAGGTTAGGGGTGTTTAGACTCGGGGTACATGTTAGAGTGTTAGGTGCAGACGTAGGAAGTGTTTCCCCATAGGAAACAATGGGGCTGCGTTAGGAGCTGAACGCTGCTTTTTTGCAGGTGTTAGGTTTTTTTTCAGCTCAAACAGCCCCATTGTTTCCTATGGGGATATCGTGCACGAGCACGTTTTTGAGGCCGGCCGCGTCCGTAAGCAACTCTGGTATCGAGAGTTGCATTTGCGGTAAAAATGCTCTACGCTCCTTTTTTGGAGCCTAACGCAGCATTTGTTTGAACTCTCGATACCAGAGTTAATTTTATGGTGCGGCCAGAAAAAAGCCCGCGGAGCGTTAACAGCCCTTTTACCGCCAAACTCCAAATCTAGGCCTTAGTGATCACTTGCAAAGAGACTGAAATTGGGGAGATGTCCTCTTACCTATATGCACCAAAGCATTTGGTTTGTTACCACTCATTTCTATTTTAAAATATAGAGAATTTTTTACTATGCCAAATAGTGTGTCATACAATTTGTCCATGTTTTAATTTTGATTATATATATTTCACTGTTTCTTGCGGATTGAGTAATTTTTACTTTAGAAGCGTTTTTAAATATAATCTTTTTGTGAATAACTTATATATATATATCTTAGATGCTAGTTTGAATCTGTTTTATATATATATATATTTTTTTTTTTTTTTTTTACTGTGGTGTTAGCTAGTGATAGCGCCCTCTTACCCACTGTACCATTTTTCTACCTTAGTTAGCTAACTAGTGAGGAGTTTAGCTTAAAGCGTGGCTATAACACCCCTGGCGCAACCCCTTTTCTTTTTATCAGAAAGAGGCTCCCATTGGAGCCCTCAGCCATGGAAGCATGCTCTTGTGAATACAATGCTCTCAGGCAATGCTAATGTAAGGTGGCATTTGCATTGTGCTTAACGTGTAATACCAGCGCACATTTGCGTACACTGGTATTACTAAAAGGAGCACAAATATCGCGCTTGCGAAATCACCATTATTTTATTTGCAAAGAGGATAATTTATATTTTTCACCTCTAGGTGTATTAGTGGTCAGGTGTGTTGGTATTTTGCAGGTGATTTGCAGGTGGGGGGGGGGTTAGGTTATGAAATGATGTTTTGTATTTGTGTTTTGTTCTGTATTTTATGAAGTGGTGGTGCTGCTTTTTGTCTCGTATGTGATTATCTGGGGTTTTCGTGTAGACCCAGACAGTGCGCACATCTACAAGAAAATCTACCCAAGTGCTGGGTGCTTTGGTGTTTTTAAAAACATTTATTGGAATATATGAATTTAAACTGCTACATGATGGTGAATCAGTTATTTTATATTAATACGTTTTTTTAATCATAAATATAACAGCTACATTAAAAATATACTTATTTGATTATATATATTTTTTCTTGAAAATATAGTACCTTTTATACATTTTGACATAATATACACAGAGATAACCTATTTTGCTGTACCCCTAAATAATTTATAACACTGATGCGTAAGAACAGATAAGGTTGGAGAAAAAAAAAATCAAGTGACGCAAAATATATGTAACCTTTGCAGTTTGCTTAACAAAAAATCTATCATTGTTTGCTAAAAAATAAAAATGATTTTTATCAATATCTAATACAATAAAACGACTTACTGAATAAGTATTACATTTTAACAACTCAGTGGAACGAAGCCTGGAGAATGCTTGAAACAAAAAGCTGGAAATTTTCAGCATCTTACACAAAAATTAACAGCTGGAATTGTTGTTGTTTATACGATAAATTACTTCCCCAGCAATGTTCACAGCAGTCAACTTTGAATGGAAAAAAAAATCTAGTTATGCATAAGAATGTTTGAAAACTTACCTATGCAGCGGTTTATAATTATGTATGTAAACTTGTCTCATGTATATTTTATTTATATGACGTCCTTTTATGTTCATTGTCTTGTTTTGCTCGACATTTCAAAGGAAATAATTAATCTTCTTCCCTCTTGGATTCTATGAAGAGGCAAATCAATACTTCTGTTTGCCATATCCTCAAACAAAGCATCTTATGCCTGGGGTGCACACAGGAGACGCTTCTGCTGCGTCCTCCTAATCTTGTGAATGTATGTTCTTGTACAAAGGCATGAAAAACCCCCAAAAGGCATTCAAAATTAATCCAGCTTTCCCAACCCTCTACATCAGACTGTGTATGAAAGTTTTGATTGACAAAGTATCACTTTGTTTTCTTCTGCTGGAATTTGTTTTGTTCATTTACAATGGAACAGGAAAACGGATTCAGTAAAATTGAAATTCTTCAAAATGAAGTAGTGTGGTAAATTTTAAATTGACTGCAAGATTAAGCCGCTGTGTAGCTTCTGTGACTTCAATGTATAGCTTGCAATGCAGAATTTGTATGCTCTCTTTAACGTATAAACTGTATTTTAAAGCCATCAATTCTCTATGCTAACCACAATATATTCTCATCCATTAGCAGAGCTGTGTGAAGTAACTCTCATAACGTTTCGCAGGTTTTTCAAATTCAAGGCCATTTAAATCCATTTAAAAGACATGAAGGGAACAAAACAGAGGACTACCTGAGTAAGAAAGCTATGTGCCAGTTGCCAGCAAGCAACATATCAACTATAAAAATTAGCATTTCCAGTGATAGGGGCCGATTTATCAAGTTTATCAAGTTCCGTATGGAGCATGATGCCCCTGTTTCCGTACGAGACTTCAGGCTCGCTGGAAACAGAAGTTATGAAGCAGCGGTCTAAAGATCAGTGCTCCATAACTTGTCCACCTGCTCTGAGGCCGCAGACAGAAATCAACCCAATCAAATACGATCTGGTTGATTCACCCCCCCTGCTAGCGGCCGATTGGCCATGAATCTGCAGGGGGCGGCATTGTACCAACAGCTTACAAGAATTGCTGGTGCAATGATAAATGCCAACAGCATACACATACAGCATTTATCGACGTGCAACGGACATGATACGCTACATGATAAATCTACCCCTAAGTGTCATAAAACTTGTGGTTTGTTTCATTTTTTGTTTCTAATTTAGGACAATATATGTAGCCTCACCCTTTTTCCCAACAGAGGGCTAAATTACAAGTGGAGTGATATTTAGCTTTCCTGATCGAGTACTAATACCGCTAGATGTAAACTTGTTAAACAGCGTGTTAGCACACGTATTAAATGTAAAAAGTTAGATCAAGAGCAAAACACAATGCACATTAACTTCAGGATACTGCAACCACATTAACTTTTTCTCCCCATAGACTTCAATTAAGCACATATTTAAAAATAAAATCAAAAAACGCTTAGCACTCTCATGCTATCCCGACCCCGTTTGACCAAGTACACTAAACCTGAAGGTAATTGTGAATATTTTACTTTCCAAAATTCTTCACATAAAAGAAAATGTCCTTTTTGTTTTAAGATATATATTTCTATGGTGTATTGCATACTGTTAGCCAACTGTAAAAGCCATGGTCCCAGCAATGCAGGTCACACACCACTGTTGAAGTACGCCTTTGCTGTGAGCGAACAGGCAAATGCTGAGGCCAAGGAGTGACGCAGTCACTAGATCAAACCCGCATTCCAAACTGCAGCGTTCTGGTACACATCCACTGTGAGTAAGAAGAGCCTACAAGTAAGCGGCTTTAATGCTCGTGTTAATTGCTGTGCACAAGTGGGAAAAAAAAGAAAGTCTTCAACAATCAACAGAAATAGCTGCTAAGTATTACATGAGTATATATCAAAGTAAATAGCATGGCAAAACACCAGACATAGAGAACCTCCAATTCATTTAAAACTAAATGAATACCGAATGGCATGGACAACAAATATTCAGGGAAACTAATTTCGCTGAATATTCATTCAAAACATTTTTTGCAAAACAAATTTTCTTGCACGTGCACACCTCTAGTGTGTATATGTATATGTGTATGTGTGTATATGTGTATGTATATATATATATATATATATATATATATATATATATATAGTGTCCAAATGATAGAGACCGCACTCGTGGGACTTAAGTTAAAACACCTCAGTGATTTTTAATAACCTGTAACATTTTGGGGTCTCCCCTTTGTCCCCCTTTGTTTGACGTTACAGGTTATTAAAAATCACTGAGGTGTTTTACCTTAAGTCCCACGAGTATGGTCTCTATCATTTGGACACTGTATTTATATATATGCACCGCACCTGGGCAGAAAAACATAAGGAACGTGAGTGCTTGGTGACAATTTTTTTGTATATATATATATATATATATATATATATATATATATGTTTGCATGCATGTGTGCATTTTAAATGTATATCTTATTTTAAAATCACAGTTTGAATTTTAGTAAGGAACGCCACTATTTAAAGAAATTCTAAAATTTAAGGGAGAATTTTTTTTTGGTACTATTATGTAAATAAAACATGATATGGAAGATTGTAGCTTTTAAAGGATAATAAACTCATGCTAAAAATACAGGGAATACAGCAATCTTTTTGCAGAATACTAGAAAAATATTTTATTATGAAAATTTATTAAAAAATCTGTCAAAGAGGTGTCACAGAAATAAATTATACATAATAAATAAAGCCACATTAACAGTGATATTAAAAACCAAACCCATTTATTCAAGCAAAAGTATATAGAAGGTCAAATCCACATAGAAGTCAAATCAACCTCTTGAGGACTAGCAACACCCTACCAACACCATGCCCCACTAATCTGTCAGTGGGTAAAATATAAGTGGGATCTATGCTATCCGCAAGTGTTATAACTTGAAATTACCAGTATCTGCCTATTAGAGCAATGCTAGACTGATCCTTAGTTGGTCTGTTAACAATTTAAATATATTCAGATATCAAGTAGTACTTCAAAATAAAATGAACCATTGTTCACTCTAATAGTATATAGGGGGGCTTTACAATATGTCATTAGTGTGTGTCAACACGTACTTTCTTACATTAATTACATAATCTCAGAGTTTGCCCACTTCCAAGAAAGTTTCCACCTTTACACCACAAATCTTCTAGGGCTGCTTTGCACACGATACACCATCATCACTCCAAAAAACATTTTCCACCGATACTACCTTTCAGTATATAGCAGGGTTATAATACAATTTATTTATTATTATTCTTTAAAATAATTCCCAATTAAAATGTATATACGAAACAATTGAAATATTTATTCCTAAATTCTTTAGATTAGTTAAAATGTATATACACATTGTAATATATTTATGTAGAGACCAGATTATGAATCAAATTATACACACTTATGCTGTTATAATATTCTTTACAAAGATCATAAAATATATACCCTTAAAATTAACTTTACTCACAATGAATCACATTAAAATACCACAATAAAATACCAGAGGTTGTATATATTATTAATGCAAACAGCCAATGTATATGCCAATATGCCAAATGTCTGACCTGAAATAACCTCTTATTTAGCTACAATAAGACAATTTCTAAAATATATATATAGCTGCAAATAACTTAATACACACCAGAGAGATTTACTTACAATAATAAGCCTGATATATGAAATACAAAAGACCTTTATCTGACAAATGAAATTATTTGGCATTAATGTGACTAGCTAAGGCTACACAGGACTATGGGTATAAGCTTAAAATGCCCTTTTAAAATTACTAACTTCAATTAAACTGTAGCAACAATGCATGTATTTGCTTTAAAATATTAAATTATAGTCACTGCCATATGTTACCACATAATCAAATGATTATTTAGTTTCCAGAAGTTCTTGTGGGTCATCTAAGAAGGATTTATCCACTATGTGTAAAGGCACAGGCCTCAAAATTGTTAATCTTCCTTTGTTCAAGAAAGTGTCCCAAAATGGCAGAGAATATACTGTGTATTTTCCTCTCCAAAACTTATGCTTCTTTGAGTCTGTCTGTGTCCTTTGTCTACTGTGTGTGGGTGATTATCAAATATATAGCCCCTCCTTTTCTTTAATCATTCCCACAATAATTGGATAGGCCTTCCGGAGCTTGTCCCTGATTTGCTCTTGGATCTGAAGATATCATAGGCTATTTGGTTTGGCATATGTTTTAAACAGTCAACTCGTTTGGCTGTCATACCAGTTTTAGTCCACGAGGGGGCAGCAGATAACCAGAAATGCAGTATCACTATCAATACTGCATTAATATCAATACAGCTTAATATCTCACATTAAAATGTTTATTCAATATACTATAATTTCTTGTATTAATAAACTTATCTTGTCAACATATATATCCCATTTAATATAATTGAAAATGTACAATTTGAGATCAAATACAAGTATATCTCTAGTACCACATTACAAAGTGAGTCTTATACATTTAAATATATGGGTATTTAAAGGAATTTAATACTTTTATCATGGATCTAATTAATATCTCAGTTATCATCTTAATATCACATACATACCTTGAGATCAGCGATTAGATGTAAGTTTACATAATTATATTTATATTGGACTACTATCCCATATCAATATAAATATTGCATATCTGTATATATGCTGATTGTATAAGAACATATGATATTATTTATATTTTTCATTTAGCAGACATTTACATTTAATATTATACAAACAGACAATCTCATATCTATTTATTTGTACCTATTATTTGATAGTCTGAGGCACATATTAAATATTTGAAAACTATATAGATAATAAAATGTACATAGGTTAAGATACTTTGAAATCTTAATTCTTAGGCCTTCAATTTCCCATATGTTAGCTGTAACATGAGTTCAGATTCTTTGTGTATCTAAAACTCAACATGGCACAATTTAACACTTAGACGATAAGAACCGTCTGTTCCTTACAGGGGCTTGTAAGTTTTTTTACCCATCTTGGGCAGGAAACCCATATATGGGCATATATATCTGAGGACTCCATATGTTAACATTTACTTTGAAGTGGCCCATTGGTCTTATTTATAGAAATGTCTAAATCCTTTGTTCTCTCCTGTGTAATTTTGAATGTTGAGTGAGGAGGATTGAATTTTGATGTGTAGTCAGCAAGGCATCTCATGTTTGACCTTAGAATTACAATACACAGAATGTATTCAGTGATAAGATGAACATGCTCAAATTTAATATTTGATAGGTTACATTATTTTTTCTTATTTTATATATATATATATATATATATATATATATGTATTGTCTACTGACATCCACAGATACCCTGACATACCACAGCTCCATCCCTTAGTCAAACAGCTGGTACATGCCAATAGATTTTGACCAACCCACATTTCACCCCCCCCCCGATGAAGGGTCACATAGGGCTTCTTCAGGGCTACTGATTGAACGTTCTTACAACATATTTATAGCTAGACTGCTCCCCTCCCCATTGAAAATAATTAAAAGCATGTTTAAGTTAAGTCCATAATAATATATTGTAACCTGTAATGTTGCTAAAAGTATCAGTAATTTCTTTAGTCACTCACCATAAAGTCCATTAACAGTGATGATGCATGATACTGAGCAATGGGGAACAGCGTGGCCCTAATACTAAAACTTAACAAGAGTTTACTATTAGCCATAGACACAGGGTAACATTTAATAAGCTAGTAGTTTTATATAATTATAACATTTGAAGTTTTGTCTACATTTCAGACAGTTAAACTATTCCTTCGGGCTTAGTGCACCTTCAATTAATAGCACCTTTGGCTTAGCACACCTTTGCCATAGCATTTAATCAATACCCCGTCTGAGTTTTTAGCTTGCTCCATAAAAGAATATTTAAGTGGGGGATTTAGTGCACCTGCACTATCTAACATCCTGATATTTGAGCACCCTAGGCTTTTGCTCAAGCTCTAACATATTACTTTGAACTTGTAATATGAGCCGAAAAATAAAATTGCTAATGATTTAACTTGAGCAGTGTTAGCACCATAGCACTAATATTTTTCTGCTCTGCTTGTAATCTATGCCTGTATATGTCAAAAGTAGGATTGCCCAAAGGAAAACAGTGAGAAAAGATAAATGATGTGAGCCTTACTAAATACTTAGCCTGGCTTTGCCTGAAAGAGCTTCTATGAATGTAGCCCATAGACTGCATCTCTCAGTTTCCATTACAGAGTATTAGAATTTTTTTCATAAAATTACTGGAGAAGCTTAACATATGTTTCTTGCCAAAATGCTGTGCTATTTGCTTGTGTTATTTGCCTGTTTGGCAAATGCCCTAACAGACTCTCACTTTTTGTTTCTATAATTATGGTTAAAACCCATCTGGCATTTTGTTAGTTGTATATTAATGCATAGATCACTATTTGTAATAACTTGCAAATGTCAACATTAAGAATAAACATAGGTTCTTGTAATACTAACTTGTATATTAATGTCTAATTTGCAAAATATATGTATATGTGGTTTGTTTATTGCAATTTATATGTATTTAATTATGAAAGGAGATTTAAGGTCATACGTTTTTACACAAACTACACTCACAAAAAATAAAAAAAATAAAAACGTCCTGCCTCACCAGTGTCCTGTGGGCATTAAAAATCATTCAAATGTAATCCGTTAAAAGATATTTAGGTTGCAAATGAATAACAAATTAATGCAAATCTTTAGAACAGAGTGCAGAAAGCTGCAAATGGGAAATGCAGACTTAACTGAATTTGACTATTTTTTAAAACTATTTTAATTATTGTGAAAGAATTAGGCCTTATGCATCAAGTTAATTCTGGTCACTGACATTGGTCAAAATGTATTTGCATAAATAAGATATTCACAAATCAGGCTATACACAGAGATGTGTTTTAATGAATAAATTGAAAGGAAGAAAAAAAAAATACTGAGACAAAGTAAGACTCCAATACAATTAACACAAAGTTAACATTCTTGAAAAATGCATAGTAATGTGGAGAAATGTTGCAGACTATTTTAATATTCACAATTATGTATTACAATGGTAATACATAAATACTAAAGATAAGGTAGAGGTTGATAAAGAAGTATATAGATTCAGGTGTATTTAGATGTAAAAGATAACTAAAAACTATTTCTATAAAATGATAGCGCAAAATATACTAGAAACTGCACTAACATTAAAATGCAACTTGATGTTACAAGTCCATGGTAAATCCCATTTACCAGAGAAGGGTTAGAACAACTATCGTCGCTCTAGTGCAACCTATACTTTCAATGCGATCGTGCGAGTTAAAAGTTATTGGTTGCACTTAAACGAAAGTCAAAACTATGCTAGAATATTTAGCGCAACTTGAGACCTGAAGTAAAGTGTTAGGGGACGATTTATCATGTGTCGGGCAGACATGATCCGCTGTAGCAGATCATGTCTGCTGGACATTAATAAATGCCAACAGCTTGCACTGTTCGCATTTATCATTGCACAAGCATTTTGTGTGAAATGCTTATGCAATACCGCCCCCTGCACATTTGCGGCCGGTGTCAATTAATTGATTGCTGTCCGCCACCTCAGAGGTGGTGGACGTTATAAGGAGCACCGGTCTTACGACCGCGGATTCTTAACTTATGTTTCCGGCTAGCCAGAAGGTTCGCACGAAAACAGCAGCAAACGCTGCTTGATAAATGTGCCCCTTAGGGTTCTTATTTTTTTTTATTTTTTTTTAAAACACATCCAAAACATATTAAAGTATCACACTCATGTATACGCTTTTTAATAAAACAATATTTCATTTAAATACTGTTAAAATGGTTAAAAGGGATATGGTAAATGTCAAAGTGAGCGGTTTATATGGCTACGCAGTATGCATTGAGAGACTCCTACATTACAATATAAGGTCTAAAGAAAATTCAAATAATTTACATGATTTCTCTCCATGCTGGTGAGTTTCTGATCACCAGACCAAAAATCTTAGATAATCAGCTACACAGGGTAGCATTACAACCTATCATATCCAGCTTCTCCACCCTTACTCAATTGTTCCACCACTGTTATTCTAGGGAACAATATTCAATAAAGTTAACCACTCCCCCCAATTATTTAGGAAATTTGTTCTTTAGAATTACATAGGAAAGGAACTAAGAAAACTGAGAATATTAGAGAGGTTTGAGAGGCTTGAGGGAACTTAAAGGAACAATCTACTGGAAACTTTTTATTATTTAAAAAATATAGATAATCCCTTTATTACCCATTCCCCAGTTTAGCAAAACTAACATAGTTATATTATTATACTTTTTACCTCTGTGATTACCACCTTGTAACTAAGCCTCTGCGGGACCGTACATTGCAGAAAATGAAGTTTGGAAGGGAGAGGGAGGCATGGGACACTGCGCTTCAAAAAAATTTGGATTGGAAAAGGGTTTACCCTACCTAAGGATGACAGGGAGGGGGAGGTAGGGGGCACCAATGCACTACAAAAAAAATAATAAATACATAATAAAAATAGAAAATACATATGAATACATATGAGCTAGGCACTGGCAGACAGCATAAATAAAACATTAATTTTAATGTCACTTTAAGATCCTATTCATGCCTTAGTAGAGTTTCCGACTGCTTGTGTTGATCAGTCAAATGTAAAGAACATGAGGGATTATATGTTGCAAACCATAATCCTTTAACTAGCCAGGACCTGAAAACTGTCCTTTTTACAGATATACATATATACACACATATACACACACATATATATATATATATATATATATATATATATATATATATATATATATATATAAATACACACACATATATACACACATATACACACACACACACATATATATATATATATATATATATATATATATATATATATATATATATATTGCTCTCTAAGCAGATGTTGGTGTGTTTATAAACTATGGTAGAAACATTTTTTTCAGCATCCTAGGGAAAAAGCTTGTAAGTCCTATTATTTAATCTATAAATATTTTTTATGTTAATTAATTAAAAGGTAAAACATTCTGCACTAGTTATTTGATGACTATTTAATGGGAAATAAGTAATCTAAATAATTATAATTAACACTACTCTCATGCTATGTGAACATAACACTGATTTTTAATTATACTTTTACTACCGGATAAGGGCAGTTGTTGTTTTTTTTTTCCTCTCTCTCTTTTGCTTAACGGAATGTTATTTCCCTTGTTTTTCAATGAAGTAAACATTTTTTTTCACACTAGCTTTATTTTTTTTAACAGCTGTTTAGAAATTTCATTAGACAGTGCTGACACAAAATTACAGCAAAATACCAGCTGCCTTCACAGTTTATTCTCCCATAGCATGGATAGCTTTTTAATTTATTTTTTTTTCTGATGAGTTGACATTTCTATTTATTGTGTATGATAAAAGCAACAGCATTTAGATATCATAGGTATTACATGTAGATAAAAGTGTGCAATTTGACTCCAATTCTGTATCCTTATACTATTATTAAATCAATTCTACACAAACTTTAATATTAATAAAACAAATTATACTTTGCTTATTTTTTAATTATTCTAAAATGATCTAGAACTGTATATTAATTCTGATCATAAAGTTGCTAAATGAAGGGTAAGGAGGTTGTAGTCATATTTCAGCTTTCCCCAAGCTTAATGTCTGTGTAACTATGTGAATGAATTTTCAATAATATTATGATCCTGGGTGCAGAGTTTAATTTCAAAATTTCAATTAAAGGGACAATAAAGTAAATTTAAACTATCCTGCATCAGATAAAGCATTCAATTTAACAAAAGTGTGCATATTTACTTCTATTATGGAATTTGCTTTGTTTTCTTGGTATCCTTTGTTGAAAAGCATGCCTAGGTAAGCTCAGTGGCAGCATCGATGATGACTCACCCAATATATTCAGCTAGCTCCCAGTAGAGAATTACTGTTCCTTCAACAAAGGAACCCAAGAGAATAATGCAAATGTGACAATAGAAGCAAACTGGAAAGTTGCTTAAAAAGTTATGCTCTATCTGAATCATGAAATATTTTTTTTTCGAGTTTCATGTCCCTTTAAAGGACCAGTAAATACAGTAAATGTGCATAATAAACAAATGCATTACAAAACGACAATACTATAGCATGTAGTCTAAAATTCAAACAAAAAGTAGATTTTTTTCAGGCGATTTCAAAGTTATGTATATTTCCACTCCCACTGCATCATGTGACAGCAGTCAGCCAATCACAAATGCATATACGTATACTCTGTGAATTCTTGTACATGCTCACCAGGAGCTGGTGACTCAAAAAGTGTAAATATATATATATATATATATATATATATATATATATATGTAAGTAAATTGTTAATTTGTTTAATATATCATGCTTTATCTGAATCATGAAAGTTTAATTTTGACTTGAGTATCCCTTTAAGTGAGCCAAAAACTTAAATTTGTCATTAAGATACATTTATTGGTGTTAATTAATCATAGTTTTATAAAAGGTTGACATTTTATAAAATGTTACTAAGGTGGTTTAAACTAAAAGCACAAGTTAATACAAGCCAGCCATGTAATCTCTAATGCTACATGCATATATGTTTAAAGGGTTTAGACATTTCATTATAAGCTGTGGCAATTAATAAAGAATAAACGGCTAGATTATGAGTTTTGCTGTAAGAGCTGCTCGGTACTAACTTGCAAGTTATTGTCACCGCTCACCTCCCTACAGCGCTGCTATTACAGGTTTGCAAAAACCCGGCGCTAGCAGGCAATATTGCAGCATAAAATTTAGCTCCATACCGCACTCCAATACCAGCGCTGCGGTGAGCTGCGGTGAGCAGGTTTTACGTGTTTGTGCACGTTTTCCCCATAGACATCAATGGAGAGAGCCAACTGAAAAAAGTCTAACACCTGCAATAAAGGAGCGTAAAGCTCCATAACGCAGCCCCATTGATTCCTATGTTGAAACTAAATTTATGTTTACACCTAACACTCTAACATGAACCCCGAGTCTTCAACACCCCTAATCTGCCGTCCCCTGACATCGCCGACACCTACATTATACTTGTTTCCCCCTAATCTGCCGCCCCTACTATCACTGCCACTTACATTACACTTATTAACCCCATATCTGCCGCCCCTAACATCGCCGCCACCTACCTACATTTATTAACCCCTAATATTCCGCCCCCAACGTCTTCGCCACTATACTAAAGTTATTAACCCCTAACCCTAAGTCTAACCCTATCCCTAACACCCACTAACTTTAATGTAATTAAAATAAATCTAAATAAAACCTACTATTAATAACTAAATAATTCCTATTTAAAACTAAATACTTACCTGTAAAATAAACCCTAAGCTAACTACAATATAACTAATAGTTACATTGTATCTAGCTTAGGTTTTATTTTTCACAGCTAAGTTTGTATTTATTTTAACTAGGTAGACTAGTTAGTAAATAGTTATTAACTATTTACTAACTACCTAGCTAAAATAAATACAAATTTACCTGTAAAATAAAACCTAACCTGAGTTACACTAACACCTAACCTTACACTACAATTAAATAAATTACATTTATTAAATGCAATTAACTAAATTACAAAAAAAACTAAACACTAAATTACACAAAATAAAAAAGAAATGATCAAATATTTAAACTAATTACACCTAATCTAATAGCCCTATCAAAATAAAAAAGCCCCCCCAAAATAAAAAAAAACCCTAGCCTAAACTAAACTACCAATAGCCCTTAAAAGAGCCTTTTGCGTGGCATTGCCCCAAAGAAATAAGCTCTTTTACATGTAAAAAAAATACAAACACCCCCCAACAGTGAAACCCACCACCCACACAACAAAAACCCCCAAATAAAATCCTAACTAAAAAAACCTAAGCTCCCCATTGCCCTGAAAAGGGCATTTGTATGGGCATTGCCTTAAAAGGGCATTTAGCTATTTTTCCGGCCAAACCCTAAGCTAAAAATAAAACCCACCCAATAAACCCTTAAAAAACCTAACACTAACCCCCGAAGATCCACTTACAGTTTTTGAAGAGCCGACATCCATCCTCAACGAAGCCGGGAGAAGTCTTCATCCAAGCGGCAAGAAGTCCTCAACGAAGCCGGGAGAAGTCTTCATCCAAGCCGCAAGAAGTGGTCCTCTAGATGGGCAGTAGTCTTCATCCAGACGACATCTTCTATTTTCATCCATCTGGCGCTTAGCAGCTTCATCTTCAAGACATCCAGCGCTGAGCATTAAAGGTGAAAAAATCCTATTGGCTGAGCTTGAATCCTATTGGCTAATCCAATCAGCCGATATTATTGAGCTCGCATTCTAGTGGCTGTACCAATCAGCCAATAGAATGCCAGCTCAATCCTATTGGCTGATTGGATCAGCCAATAGGATTGAATCTCAACCCTATTGGCTGCTTGCATCAGCCAATAGGATTTTTTCACCTTTAATTCCGATTGGCTGATAGATTTCTATCAGTCAATCGGAATTCAAGGGACGCCATCTTGGATGACGTCACTTAAAGGAACCTTCATTTGAGAAGAGCCGTGGAAAGAAGAGGATGCTCCGCGCGAATTTCTTGAAGATGGAGCCATTCCGCGCCGGATGGATGAAGATAGAAGATGCCGTCTGGATGAAGACTTCTTGCCGCTTGGATGAAGACTTCTTCCGGCTTCGTTGAGGATGGATGTCGGCTCTTCAAAAACTGTAAGTGGATCTTCGGGGGTTAGTGTTAGGTTTATTTAAGGGTTTATTGCGTGGGTTTTATTTTTAGCTTAGGGTTTGTGCGGAAAAAGAGCTAAATGCCCTTTTAAGGGCAATGCCCATACAAATACCATATTCAAGGCAATAGGGAGCTTAGGTTTTTTTTAGTTAGGATTTTATTTGGGGGTTTTGTTGTGTGGGTGGTGGGTTTTACTGTTGGGGGGTGTTTGTATTTTTTTTTACAGGTAAAAGAGCTGATTTCTTTGGGGCAATGCCCCGCAAAAGGCCCTTTTAAGGGCTATTGGTAGTTTAGTTTCGGCTAGGTTTTTTTTTTTATTTTGGGGGGGGCTTTTTTATTTTGATAGGGCTTTTAGATTAGGTGTAATTAGTTTAAATATCTGATAATTTGTGTAATATATAGTAACATAGTAACATAGTAGATGAGGTTGAAAAAAGACCGAAGTCCATTGATTTCAACCTATACAAATCTAAAATATATACAAAAAGCTCCAGTTAAGCTTAAAGGACCAGTCAACACAGTAGATTTGCATAATCAACAAATGCAAGATAACAAGACAATGCAGTAGCACTTAGTTTGAACTTCAAATGAGTAGTAGATTTTTTTCTGACAATTTTAAAAGTTATGTCTTTTTCCACTCCCCCTGTACCATGTGACAGCCATCAGCCAATCACAAATGCATACACGTACCATGTGACAGCCATCAGCCAATCACAAATGCATACACACTTATTCTTGCACATGCTCAGTAGGAGCTGGTGACTAAAAAAAGTTTAAATATAAAAAGACTGTGCACATTTTGTTAATGGAAGTAAATTGGAAAGTTGTTTAAAATAGCATGTTCTATCTGAATAATGAAAGTTTCATTTTGATTGAGTGTCCCTTTAAGTAATCCCACTAAAAGGTGACCCATTTAATACTAGCAACCATATCCATGAATTTTGTTTATAGAAAGAAATGTATCCAAATATTTTTTAAATGTATCTAGGGTATTGGCATTCACTACCTCCTTTGGTAATGAGTTTTCGTTGCAGGAGATTAAACCTCCTTTCTTCCAACCTTAAATTGTGACCTCTGGTCACAAACAATTTTCTTGGAATAAACAGAGCTTCTGCCATCTCTGTATATGGGCCTTGAATATATTTATGTAAAGTAATCATGTCACCTCTTAAGCGTCATTTTTCTAAAGAAAACAGACCCAGTTTGGCTAGCCTCTCCTCATAGGTTAAATTCTCCAATCCCCTTATTAGCTTTGTGGCCCTTCTCTGAACTGTTTCTAGTTCTGCAATATATTTTTTTGCGATTGGTCCCCAGAACTGCACTCCATACTCAAGGTGAGGTCTTACCAGGGCTTTATATAGTGACAGAATTATGCTTTCCTCCTTTGAGTCAATGCCTCTTTTAATGCATGCTAGTATCTTATTAGCCTTTGAAGCTGCTGCCCTGCATTGTGCACCCATCTCTAGCTTGTTATCTATTACTACCCCCAAATCCCTTTCCTCCTGTGTTTGGCTAAGTCTTGTCCCTTTTAAATAATACGTTGCCTGCTTATTTTTACTTCCAAAATGTAGATCCTTGCATTTTCCCATATTAAATCTCATTTTCCGTTTACCTGCCCATACTTCTAATGTTTGCAGGTCCCTTTGTAACGAAAGTATAAAAACAAATTCCAAAGCGTTGATTTTTGATTTTGGGAGGATTCCAAGGAGTGAACATTTGAGAATATTTCAATAAAAAAACAACAGGTAGATCTGCAGTTAATCTTGTAATGTATCCCCAGAAATGTCATACTCCTCAAGATAGTTTTTGCTGAGCAGTTCTCTGAGGCTATTAATTGTATTTATGTTGCCTTCCAAGCTTAATGGGCAACCACTATGGTTAATGGTGGAAGGATAAGAAAATGTAACATAACCAATATAACAGTATCCATGCTCTAGCCTACATGAGCGACCTACTGTACCAATATCACTGGTGAGTTGAGTAATCAACACCTGTAGGGTCAGAGGCTGCTTAGTGAGATTTGAAAAAGCTTTTTTGAAAGATTGGTTTATTAAGGTCTCATAGTAGCTAGAACTGTATTTGCAGTGGATGAGAAAAGGAGTTGATTTCTTTCTACTTTTGTGTTTATCTTTTTAATCATTTTGCATGACACTATACATGGTTGTTACAAGACATTAAAATATTGTTTTTGTAGAAATATCATCACACAAAAAGAAGCACTGCCACACAAGTTATCTATATTTTTTTAAGTGTTTTACCAACATTTTAAGATATTTTCTCCCCCCAACAAAAAACATTAAATACATTATATTATTGTCATTGCCAATAATGCTCTGAATTTGCTTGTATTGATTTTATTGTGTACAACATTTCACTTTAAATTTTTATGCCACTGCAAAATTATTGCACACACAGCTTCTAAATCAATTAAGAAAATATTGCTATAGGTTCAGTGTCTTGAGTATCAAGGATACCCCCAAAATTACTAATCTATTCAATCATCTCTCCATTGTTTAGCACATTGGCTCTAATGACATAGCATCTGGAGACACCATAACAGTATTTTCTGTCTTAATGAATATAGAGGTGTAAATTCAACTTCACATTCTCTGGTTGTAAACAGATATTTACTAACACTTAATCATTATGCTTTTTCTTAAATGATATCTTAACTTGTATTAATGAGGGAAAAAATAAATTAGAGAAGAATCTTCAGACTCAGCATAAAGTAGAGGAACATTAAGTCCTATTTGTGCCTTTTTATTGAAGGTGGACAAGGTTAAAGTGAAGGTAAACTTTGCAAGGTTCGATCATTTTAAATGTAAATAGCGCTAAAATTAAGGCTACTTTAAGTCATCATTTTTGCTAGTTTTCAATATTTACCTAATTATCACCGTTTTTCCATTCTATTATAATCGTTCGATAATCAGCCCATTTTTTTATTTTTTTTTGCAGTCAGGTCACGTTCTTAGATTATCCAATCATATGTCTGGCCGTTAGGCGGCCGTCATTTGACGTCACTCTATTTCTTGCCGTTGTGCGCATGCGTTGGCTACACTTCCTCTCCCTTCCAAGCCGTGCTCGTTCCAGCTTAGCGCATGCGCAATTCGCCTGCGCTTTAGCTCACAATTGATTTTAGTCATGCAGGCGCAATTAGACAGTACAGCATGATGTGCGAATGCGCAAGTTGATTGTCAATCGAGAACGCGCTTTTCCAGTACGTATAGAGCGGGTGGGACCGCTCTGTACGTAATACACTGAGAAACCAGGAACTAAATGGAGGGAGGAGCAGCCGAGAACAGAGATAAAAACTCTTTATTTTACGTTTATATATATATATATACCAAAATGTTTAAAAAACTTAGCGATCTTGATATATAGTATATGATTAACATAATACAGCTGTCAATAATGGAAAACTTTACCTTCACTTTAAGAGCCAGGGAACCGGCCAACCTGTTCTTCTGTGCTTACAAATTAGTACACACATTTACACAAACAACTGCTTATTCAGTCTAACCCCAGCTCTCAAGTAACTATATGCATAAGAGCAGGGTTTGTCAATCATCCCAGATAAACATCAGAGGTTTGGAAGCAGTGGTTCTATCACAGCTGCTTCTTATCTTGCAGTTTCAGACTCGCATGAGTGATCTTGCATTGCAAGGGTTCCAAAGCTTCAATCATAGCTTGTTAAAATGTATCTTATATATGATAATTTTGAACAAATGAGGAGCCTGTGGAGAAGCAGTTTTCAGATGAGCACGTGAATCTGAATGGACAAGAGGGACGGAGCCGGTATTTAACTTTTGCTCTGATGTACTATTGAAGTGTACCTTGGCTCTATGCGATGTCTTTTATTGTGAGTGTGTTTTTGGCACTTTTATTAAAATTTATTGACATATGTGGTCATCTGCATTATCAAAATGTGCACAATCTTTTTATATGCATACTTTTTGAGTCTCCTACTGAGCATGTGCAACAGACAACAGTGCCTTTTGTGATTGGCTGATGGCTGTTATATGATGCAGGGGCAGGAAACATAGAAGTGACTTTTATATTTAGCAGAAAACAAATCTACTACTCAGACTAAGGGGCCGATTTATTAACCCCCGTATTCACCTGTTTCTGCACGAGCCTTTAGGCTCCCCGGAAACAGGAATTAAGAAGCAGCAATCAAAAGACCGCTGCTCCTTAACTCGTCTGCCACCTCTGAGGTGAATCCAACCGATAGCATACAATCTGGTTGATTGGCATCCCCTGCTAGTGGCCGGTTGGCTGCGAATGTGCAGGAGGCGGCATTGCACAAGCATTTCTAGTGAAATGCTTGTGCAATGATAAATGCCGACAGCGTATGCTGTCAGAATTTATCGGTGTGCAGCGGACATGATCCGCTACAGCGGATCATGTCCTTCTGCACATTCATAATTCGGCCCCTAAGTGTCAAATGACCTAAAACTGGACTGGTGTCATTATTTAAGGTTTCGTCAGTACTGTGAGGGGTCTAAAATAATTTTATAACGTCAAAATTTATCTGGAGAGCTGTTTAGCTCACTAATGCTCATGAAAAAGGCCTCCAAAGATTTTGCTTGAATTATCTCTATGGCGGTAAATTTGTATTATTGAATATTCTTTTTATTAAGCCTTTGGTTACTATCCAATTCTACTGTATTTAATGGTACATTCAATTTTTTGGTATTGGTGTGATGATGAGAAGAAGCAGTTTACTGAATAGGACAGTCAAGTCAAAATTAAACTTTCATGATTCAGACAGAGCACAAAACTGTAAACATTTTTCCAATGCACTTTTATTATCTAATTGTGCACTATCTTTTAATATGCACACTTTCTGAGACACTAGCTCCTACTGAGCATAAACAAGATTCACAGAATATTCGTATATGCATTTTGTGATTGGCTGATGGCTGTCACATGATGCATTAGTAAGGAATATTTAACTAACTGACATTTGTCAGAAAACAATCAACTACTAATATATTTGAAATGAAAACTGTTTTTGCATTGTCTTTTTATTACGCGTTTATTGATTATGCTACTCTACCGTGTTTAGTGGTCTTTTAATCAGCGTTTCAGGCCAGCTTGTGCAAACCTGCAACACACAGGCCCCAAAGCTGGGTCTGCAGATTCATAAAATAGTGTTTTTAATGCACAGTAGTTTTCAATATTAACAGATAAGAAAGAGTTTCTTTTTTTATCAAACATTTAAAAACTTCAAAAATACTCAATTTACTTCCTATTTTCAACATTTCTAGTTACTAAGGCCTAGATTTGGAGTTTGGCATTAGCCGTGAAAACCAGCGTTAGAGGCTCCTAACGCTGGTTTTAGGCTAACTCCGGTATTTGGAGTCACTCAAAAAAGGGTCTAACGCTCACTTTTCAGCCGTGACTTTTCCATACCGCAGATCCCCTTACGTAAATTGCGTATCCTATCTTTTCAATGGGATCTTTCTAACTCCGGTATTTAGAGTCGTGGCTGAAGTGAGCGTTAGAAATCTAACGACAAAACTCCAGCCGCAGAAAAAAGTCAGTAGTTAAGAGCTTTTTGGGCTAACGCCGGTTCATAAACCTCTTAACTACTGTACTCTAAAGTACACTAACACCCATAAACTACCTATGTACCCCTAAACCGAGGTCCCCCACATCGCCGCCACTCGATTAATTTTTTTAACCCCTAATCTGCCGACCGCCACCTACGTTATACTTATGTACCCCTAATCTGCTGCCCCTAACACCGCCGACCCCTGTATTATATTTATTAACCCCTAATCTGCCCCCCACAACGTCGCCACAAACTACTTACAATAATTAACCCCTAATCTGCCAACCGCAAAGCGCCGCTACTTAAATTATCCTTATGTACCCCTAATCTGCTGCCCCTAACACCGCCGACCCCTATATTATATTTATTAACCCATAATCTGCCCCCAACAACGTCGCCGCTACCTACCTACACTTATTAACCCCTAATCTGCCGAGCGGACCGCACCGCTACTATAATAAAGTTATTAACCCCTAATCCGCCTCACTAACCCTATAATAAATAGTATTAACCCCTAATCTGCCCTCCCTAACATCGCCGACACCTAACTTCAATTATTAACCCCTAATCTGCCGACCGGAGCTCACCGCTATTCTAATAAATGTATTAACCCCTAAAGCTAAGTCTAACCCTAACACTAACACCCCCCTAAATTAAATATAATTTTAATCTAACGAAATTAATTAACTCTTATTAAATAAATTATTCCTATTTAAAGCTAAATACTTACCTGTAAAATAAATCCTAATATAGCTACAATATAAATTATAATTACATTGTAGCTATTTTAGGATTAATATTTATTTTACAGGCAACGTTGTAATTATTTTAACCAGGTACAATAGCTATTAAATAGTTTTAGAACTATTTAATAGTTACCTAGTTAAAATAATTACAAAATTACCTGTAAAATAAATCCTAACCTAAGTTACAATTAAACCTAACACTATACTATCATTAAATTAATTAAATAAAATATCTACAATTACCTACAATTAAACACTACACTATCAATACATTAAATAAAATACCTACAAATAACTACAATGAAATAAACTAACTAAAGTACAAAAAATAAAAAAGAACTAAGTTACAAAAAATAAAAAAATATTTACAAACATAAGAAAAATCTTACAACAATTTTAAACTAATTACACCTACTCTAAGCCCCCTAATAAAATAACAAAGCCCCCCAAAATAAAAAAATGCCCTACATTATTCTTCAACCAATGTAATTATAATTTATATTGTAGCTATATTAGGATTTATTTTACAAGTAAGTATTTAGCTTTAAATAGGAATAATTTATTTAATAAGAGTTAATTAATTTCGTTAGATTAAAATTATATTTAATTTAGGGGGGTGTTAGTGTTAGGGTTAGACTTAGCTTTAGGGGTTAATACATTTATTAGAATAGCGGTGAGCTCAGGTCGGCAGATTAGGGGTTAATAATTGAAGTTAGGTGTCGGCGATGTTAGGGAGGGCAGATTAGGGGTTAATACTATTTATTATAGGGTTAGTGAGGCGGATTAGGGGTTAATAACTTTATTATAGTAGCGGTGCGGTCCGCTCGGCAGATTAGGGGTTAATAAGTGTAGGCAGGTGGAGGCGACGTTGTGGGGAGCAGATTAGGGGTTAATAAATATAATATAGGGGTCGGCGGTGTTAGGGGCAGCAGATTAGGGGTACATAGGGATAATGTAAGTAGCGGCGGTTTACGGAGCGGCAGATTAGGGGTTAAAAATAATATGCAGGTGTCAGCGATAGCCGGGGCGGCAGATTAGGGGTTAATAAGTGTAAGGTTAGGGGTGTTTAGACTCGGGGTACATGTTAGGGTGTTAGGTGCAGACGTAGGAAGTGTTTCCGCATAGCAAACAGTGGGGCTGCGTTAGGAGCTGAACGCGGCTTTTTTGCAGGTGTTAGGTTTTTTTCCAGCTCAAACAGCCCCATTGTTTCCTATGGGGGAATCGTGCACGAGCACGTTTTTGAGGCTGGCCGCGTCCGTAAGCAACTCTGGTATCGAGAGTTGAAGTTGCGTTAAAAATGCTCTACGCTCCTTTTTTGGAGCCTAACGCAGCCTTTATGTGGACTCTCAATACCAGAGTTATTTTTATGGTGCGGCCAGAAAAAAGCCAGCGTTAGCTACCCGGGTCCTTACCGACAAAACTCTAAATCTAGCCGTCAGTTTGTCCACAAAACTGACAACTTTTAAATAAATTTGTTGACACATAAAGTTATTAAGCAAGTGAAATCATTTAACACAAGCTTTGTATAAACATGTTTGAAAAATGATATATTCAAACTGCTATATAATTTCATTATAAACTATGATCTAGATTTTTGTGGCTATGGCCTATTAAATCATGTAAGGTAATTTAAGATTTAGTCACTCAATTACCAGAACGATGTAAAATTAAAAACTCTATTTTTTTTCTGACAACGATTTCAAAACATAAATCAGAAAACAAATTAACACTGAAGCAAAGTATTACCCTGCACAAAATGATATTGCTTAATTAGTATAATTATGGAAGATGTGCATCATTCTTTATCCATGCATATATCACATTTTTATTGGATGCGGACAGACAAGTAAAACATAATACTTAAAGACGAAAAAAAAAATGAGTCTATATTAACAGCTACTTATAACCTTTTTCCCTAAATGGAATGTAATATCACCTGCCATTTCAGCTGTGTACTAATGATGTCACCATCTGCTTTTCATTCTGTGTTTTGTGTTTTTAGGAGCCATGTGCCTCTTGACTTTAATCTGTTTAGAGAATCTGTACTTCTGGCAGTAAATATGCAGTTTGTCTTAAAGGGACACTCAAGTCAAAATTAAACGTTCATGATTCAGATAGAGCGTGCAATTTTAAACAACTTACCAATTTACTTCTATTAACAATATGTGCACAGTCTTTTTATATTTACACTTTTTGAGTCACCAGCGTCTACTGAACATGTGCAAGAATTCACAGAATATACGTATATACATTTCTGATATGCTGCTGGCTTAATACTGGAAGCTATCTAATAATAAATAACAAATACAAGTATTTGTACAATGAATATTACTCTTGACATTCTTTCTACAGTTTGAATATCTCTATAAACTATATTAATTCACCTTTTAAATATCACATTAGTAGGCCTATTTCTAAATCTTAAAAGTAGATTTGTGATGAAACATCACTGTAACTAAAGTGTATAATCTTAATAGAGTGAGCAAATAACCATTTCTGAGTGTTGTGACATTAATACCAGAATAAGTATTAGAGAAGAGGTGTTCTTCAATATTCATAGGAAGAGCAAATGATTTACCAAACAAATGAAATCATTGGTTTGAAGTAAATTTACATCACTGATTTAAAGCAGCTACTCAGAATTCAGTGAGTAAGAACTGATAACAAAAGATGAAAACACATAGTTTACTAATGGAAAGTAAATTATTAAAGCAGAGGAATCTTGTCTTTGTAAGTATGATCTACTTAAATCCTCAAAGCTAACATATTATAATAACCTTATTTTCATAATGCTTTTTTTATCCATTAAGGCTCAAAAATAAAGGTTACATACAATAGCTCAATATACATTGAGATGTGTAATTTATCTGCAATTTTGTATTATATTCTTAGTGATTGTAATAATAAAGGAAAAACAGCATCAAACAGGCCTCTCTCCCTCACTTGTTGCAGTATTTTAGATAAATATTGGGTACCTTGCATTCAATCTTCAGTGTGCGACGGACAATCACATGAAGAGGAGCGTCCACACTGCCGAGGACCGTCACCGCCGAGGAACGCCGCCGTTGAGCATCCATTCATCGGTAACACAACTCCGCACCTCCGCTCCGCGCCGCCTTCACTCCGGATGAAGATAGAAGATGATGGATCAGTCTGGAAGAAGACCTTCTCTGCTGGACATCAGGAACAGTGAGTACCTTTTTGGGGCTTAGGTGGAGGTTTTTTTTATTAAAAATGTTTATTTATTTTTTTAGATTAGGGTTTTTTTGGACTTGAAAAAGAACTTATAGAACTTATTGCACTTTTAAGGGCAGTAAAAGAGCTGAATGCACTTTTAAGGGAAATGCCTATACAAATGCCCTTTTAGTGGCAAAGGGTAGTTTAGTTTTTTTAGTGTTAGTTTTTTTATTGTGGGGGGTTAGGTGGAGCTGTTTAACTTAGGGCAATGCCGTAAGAAAGGCCCTTTTAAGGGCTATTGGTAGTTTAGATTAGGGGGTGTTTTTTATTTTGGGGGGCTTTTTTTATTTTCTTAGAGATTAGGTATATTTTTTTAATTTATTTTTTGATAATTTTGTTTATTTTTTTCTGTAATTTTAGACTTTTTTATTTTTTGTAATTTAATGTTAGTTTTTTTATTTTAATTGTAATTTAGTAGTAATTGTGGTTAATTTAGGGGGTGTTAGGTTAGGGGGCTTAGTAATTAAATTAGTTAATTGTGTTGTGGGCGGTTGGCCGTATAGGGGTTAATATATTAGGGTTTTTGCAATGTGGGGGTTTGGCAGTTTAGGGATTAATAGGTTAATTAGGGTTATTGCAATGTGGGGGTTTGGCGGTTTAGGGGTTAATAGGTTAATTAGGGTTATTGCGATGTGGGGCTTTGGTGGCTTAGGGGTTAATAGGTTAATTAGGTTTATTGCGATGTGGGGGGTTGGCGGTTTAAGAGTTAGTAGGTTAAATAGGTTTTTTGCAATGTGGGGGTTTTGCGGTTTAGGGGTTAATAGGTTAATTAGGTTTATTGTTATGAGGGTGGTTGGCGGATAAGGGGTTAATAATTTAATTATGTTATTTGCGGATTAGGGGTTAATTACTGTTAATTATTGTTTTGAGATGTAGAGTTTGACAGTTTAGGTGTTTGTTAATACTTCGTCTGGGAGGTTAGGTTTTTTTTTAAATACTTTGTATTGATGGTTACATGTTTTTATTTTTATTTCTTGCGGGCGGTTACATGTTTTTTAGTTATTTTGTGCAGGTGATTGCATGTTTTTTTTAAGGCTTTGGGTTTGCCTACGCTGCATCCAGGTGTATTCCGAAAATGGCAGGGTAGTGAAAGAATCTACCAAAGGTGGATTCTTTCACCACCCTGCCATTTTCTGAATCCACCTGGATGCAGCTTTGCTGCATCCAGGTGGATTGTTTTGGCTGCGCGCGCAGCCAACATTCTTTTGGCTGCCTCATGCAGCCAACATTTTTTAAGGATGCGTGCGCAAATGGCGACGGATGCGTTACAAGTTATAATATAGATAGCACATAAGCTTTGGAAATGGGTCAAGCTAATAGAATAACTTTAATTATGATAATTTAACAAAAAAATAAATAAAACTTGGCTATCCAATCATACAAATATATCTCTCATGGACTATTCACTCGCATTAAGATTTAACAATCTTGCATTTAAGCAGTGGGATAACCCTATATTAATATTATCCTTGCTCTAACCAATAATTAGCAGTTGATAAATCACCTAAATCATAATTTAACCAAAAATATTTGTGTGGATAAGCCCATTTCTAACTTTAATATTTAATAAGAATTGTTATAAAAATAGGTCACAGCCACAGCAACATGAACACGTAACACATTTGTATATTTGAATCCATTCCATAATAATAATATTATGAAATAAATTAAAATAATAATTCTGTAGATTTATTTTCTTATAACATGCAATCTGTACACAATCTTTATGCATTTATAACTGTGAAGCCAACAATCATATTCTT
Source organism: Bombina bombina (assembly GCF_027579735.1). Classification (NCBI taxonomy): domain Eukaryota; kingdom Metazoa; phylum Chordata; class Amphibia; order Anura; family Bombinatoridae; genus Bombina; species Bombina bombina. Next base: position 645,737,490 of record NC_069500.1, on the reverse strand, counting down.
TAAAAATATACTAGATAATGAGTTTAGAAGAATCAATTAATGAGCTTTCATTATACATACAAAACACATCTACTAAGACAGAATAGGATTTTCTGGTAGTTTGTACACTTATTTGCAAAAAAATGCAATGGCCCATATTTATCAAGGTCTGTCGGACCTGATCCGACAGTACGGATCAGGTCCGACAGACCTCGCTGAATACAGCAAGCAATACGCTCACCGTATTCAGCATTGCACCAGCATCTCACAAGAGCTGCTGGTGCAACGCCGCCCCCTGCAGACTCGTGGCCAATAGGCCGCCAGCAGGGGGGGTGTCAATCTATAAGGATTAATCAAATTTGTGGAACACAACTGCAGTGTTGAAGCCAAATTTAGTGTTTGTAACACAAGACTGTCTAAACTCTTTATTGAAGGAAAGAGTTCTTAAAGTCTTGTGGTGTTGCTCAGGAAATAATTCATACAGGTATAGAAACGGTGTTATATTGAATATATGAAATAACTGATAAATACCATAAAGAGATATAATCAGAAAATAGCTTAGTCCATTAGCACAAGCAGAAGTGAGTAAAATTGTTGCGAATGCACAAACAGCAGATGTATCAAAAGTAGTTGTAACACAGTTGGCAGCGTGGTTAATATATGCTGGTATTAGTTAAAGTCAAGCGAGTTGTTAAATGACAGAAGCGCTATTTTGTAATAATTTCCTTTAACTGAAGGCTGAACACAAAGTAGGAGAAACAGTCAATAGTAGTTCAAAAATACGGTAAGAAAGTTTTACTACCTTCTCTTCCTTTGAGGCTGTAGAAATGCTGCGGAGTTGCAGAGAAGTCAGTGCGGTTACACGCTGACTACAAACGCCGGAGCTGTTTGGGCTGTGACGTCAGTTTAGCGTGGAGGCGGTTGCAGCGATATTAGCCTGTGTGAATCTGCTGCTGGAAATTTAGGACTGCAGGTGAATGAGAGAAACGGTTTGTTGGTAATATCTGAATTTTACAAATACCGTTCCTAGTAGATGAATACCTTAAGTTGGAAGTCCTTTTAGGCAGTAAGAGAGGTAGTTGTTTTAAAATGTTAATAAAGAATCCTCAATGGCAAATTTCAGCTTATATAGACAATTGGTTTGTAATCCAGTCTGGTAGTGGAAACTACAATACTAAGCACTGAGTGCAAGGTGAGCACCTGATTTAAAGGGAAGACAGCGAATCAGTTGGTAGTGGGTGTGACAGGGAGAGAGAAGGGGAGTGTAAGAACAGAACCTTACAGAACCCCCTTGTCAAGGAAGCTGTTCCACAGCGAAAGGTCGAGGTCGGTCAGGATGGCGACGATGGAACAACGACAGAAGTCGTGGAGAATTAATATTAGAAAGAGGTTCCCAAGAATCTTCCTCTGCAGAATAATCTTTCCATCTCACCAAATACTGAAGTACACCTTTGGAAATTCTAGAGTCCAATATGGTTTCAACCTCGTATTCTTTACCATCTGAAGCTATATTTGAAGGAGGTAGAAGGACTTGGTCATTCCTAGTGCGGACGTAAGGTTTCAACAAGGAAACGTGAAAAGTGGGATGTATCCTTAGAGAGCTGGGAAGCTCTAGTCTGACAGCATTGGCATTAATGACTTTCTGTATAGGAAAAGGTCCAATAAACAGACTGGCCATTTTCTTAGAAGGGATTTGTAATTTCAAATTCTTTGTAGAAAGCCAAACCAAATCTCCAATTTTGTAGTCAGGAGCTTTACGTCTTCTGAGGTCATAAAAGTGTTTTTGAGACTTTTGAGCTTCAAGGATGTTTTCATGAATGATTTTGAAGTTCTCCTGTAATGAATTGTGCAAATCATCAAGTAGGGGAGAATCTGATGAATTAGAAGGTAAGAAAGAAAATTTAGGATGATATGCATAGTTAGCAAAGAAGGGGGTCATCTTGATAGAAGAGTTGATTGAGTTATTGTAAGCAAATTCTGCCATTGAGAGGTAATTAATCCAATCAGCCTGATGATAAGAACAGTAACACCGAAGATAATGTTCGAGCCATTGATTCAACCTCTCAGATTGCCCATTAGTCTGGGGATGGTAGGCTGTGGTAAAACGATGTTCCATCTTAGTGATCTCACATAATTTAAGCCAGAATTTGGAGGTGAATTGTGTCCCTCGGTCAGTTGTTAATATAGAGGGAATGCCATGTAACTTTACAATATGATCAATGAACAAAAAAGCAGTCTCTGAAGAAGTAGGAAGCTTATGAAACGGTATGAAATGAGCCATCTTTGTGAATAAATCAATGACAACAAGTATAGTGGTTTGTTTTTTTGAGGGTGGTAATTCAACAATGAAATCCATTGAGATATGATGCCATGGTTTGTTGGAAACTGGTAGAGGCATAAGTAATCCAAAAGGAGGGCTCCGATCAGGTTTAGAAGTGACACAATCCCTGCAAGTGGTAATATATTCAGCTATAGTTGATTTCATTTGAGGCCACCAATAAGTACGACTAACCAGATCAAGAGTCCTTAAAAGCCCAGGATGACCAGCCAAAGGAGTATCATGGCAGCTCTGTATAATCTGTGTTCTTAAACCATCGGGTACATACAATTTCTCACCTTGGAAATACAGGCCATGAATCTTGAGAAGATTTGGTTCAGGAGGTATAGGTTTTTTTTTACAGAAGTTTTTTAATTCAGATAATATAGTGGAAGTGAAACCAATAAAACATTGGGGAGAAACAATATCTTTCCTGATGGGAGACTCAGTTGGACGAATAGGAAGACGTGATAGGGCATCTGCTTTAGCATTTTTATTTGCTGATCTGTAAATAATGGTGAAGTTAAAACGAACAAAATATAAACTCCAGCGAACCTGTCTAGCAGAAAGGGTTTTGTTAGATTGTAAATATTGTAGATTCTTATGATCTGTGAAGATAACAATTGGTAAGACCGTGCCCTCTAGAAGGTGTCTCCAATGTTCAAGAGATCGTCGGATTGCCAGTAATTCCTTATCTCCAATGGCGTAATTACGTTCGGCAGGTGACATAAGTTTGGAGAAGTAAGAAATAGGATGAAGTGGTTCGGATAAAGATTTTTGTTGTGAAAGTACAGCTCCGATTGCATAATCGAGGAGTCTACTTCTAGGGTATACTGATAAGAAGGATTAGGAAATTGGAGGATAGGTGCAGAAGTGAACCTAGACTTTAAGTATTGGAATGCATGTTTAGCATCAGAACCCCATAAGAAAGAACTGGAAGAACCGGTTAATATTGTAAGAGGCTTTACTATTTTAGAAAAACCCTTAATAAATTTCCTGTAGTAATTGGCGAAACCAAGGAAACGTTGTAGTTCTTTTCTGGACTTAGGTTCAGGCCAATTCAAAACAGTGTCAACTTTCTGCTTTTGCATTTGGATTCCGGATGGTGAAATATCATAACCCAAGAATGAAACTTCTGTTGTGTGGAATTTACATTTTTCCAATTTAGCGTAAAGTTTATGTGCTCTTAGACGAGCAAGCACCTGTCGGACGTGTTTGACATGTTCATCCATAGTTCTTGAGTATATGAGGATATCATCCAAATAAATAACTAGACATACGTCAAGGAGATCACGAAACACATCATTTATAAAATGTTGGAAGGTGGCAGGGGCGTTGCAAAGGCCGAAAGGCATTACAAGATATTCAAATAAGCCGTACCTGGTCCTAAACGCTGTCAACCATTCGTGACCCTCCTTTATTCGGATGAGATTATACGCCCCTCTTAAGTCAAGCTTGGTGAATATAGTAGCATCAGATAGCCTCTCAATCATTTCGGGAATCAAAGGCAGGGGGTATCGGTTTTTGATAGTGCACTTATTCAGTTCACGATAGTCAATAATTGGCCTCAGACTAGCATCTTTGTTACGCACAAAGAAGAAACCAGCTCCAGCTGGAGAAGTGGAGGGCCTAATAAAGCCTTTTTTCAAGTTCTCTTCAAGATACAATTTGAGATGTTCAAGTTCAGGATTGCTTAATGGGTAAAGATGACCAAAGGGTATCCTAGCTCCAGGTTGAAGATCGATAGGGCAATCATAAACCCTGTGTGGTGGTAAATTCTCTGCTTCGGTCTTACTGAAGACATCTTGAAACTCTAAATATTGAGGAGGTAAACTGTCAGAGTGAATAGTTGAATTTATCAATAAAGGACAAGGAAAACATGTATTTCTGCAATAATCTGAAGAAAACTTTATTTGAAAAGGAGACCAAATAATATCAGGGTTATGAAGTTGTAACCACTTCAAACCCAAAACCAAAGGGAAATGGGGTGAGGGAAGAACGTCAAATGATAACATTTCAGTATGTCCAGAAATAACAGTTATAATAGGGATGGTCTCATGTGTAATTGGACCTGAAAACATAAGTGACCCATCTATGACTCTAATAGGTATAGGAGTCTTTTTCTTGATGAGTGGTATATTCTTCATAGAGCAGAAATCTTGGTCAATATAATTCCCAGATGCCCCCGAATCGATAATAGCATCATCAATCTTCAGATGACTTTGTTGTAGCTGTAAGGAGACAGACAAAGTACAATAAGTGGATTGCGATGGAGAATGAAGAGAAGTAAATAAGTTGTTGGACTTACTTTTCTTATTTTTTAATAGTATTGAACAGTCCTGGACAGTATGGGAGGAACTAGCGCAGTACATGCACAAGTTTTTAACACGTCTACGTTGTTTTTCTTCAAAAGACAAAGGACCTCTAAAAAACCCAATTTCCATAGGTTCTGCTTGAGATTTAGATGTTGAAGAAGAGGTGGTTGTAGCGACATGAAAAGAGGTTTTAGGTTTCAAGTCAGTGGAATATTTTTCAGCTTTTCTTTCGCGTAAGCGGCGATCAATTTGAATAGCCATCTTCATGAAAGTATCAAGGGTCTGAGGTAACTCAATTCGGGCAAATTCATCTTTTAATGTTTCTGATAATCCTAAACGGAATTGGTTTCGGAGTGCAACAGGGGTCCAATGAGCGTCTGTGGAGTACTGTTTGAAGTCGGTGATATACTCCTCCACAGGTCTCTTCCCTTGCTTAAGACTCCTTAAACTCATCTCAGCAGTAAGCTGTATATCTGTGTCTAGATACATTTCATCCATTGAAGTGAAGAAATCATCAAGAGAGGCTAAAATTGGGTCCTGGGTTTCAATGAATTTATCCGCCCAGTTTCTTGGATCACCTCTGAGAAAAGAAATGGTTGTCAAAACTTTAACTCTGTCAGTGGGGTATGTTCTAGGTCTCATAGAAAAAAGAAGTTGACAAGCATTTTTAAATTGCCTATAGGCTTTTCTATTCCCAGAGAAAAGGTCAGGAAGTGAAACTTGAGGTTCAATAGAGTTGTCATGCTGATTCCCCTTTAAAGCAATAGAGTCTTTTATAACATTCCTTAGAGCAGTATTTTCAACCTGTAATTCATGTAGGCCTTGTGAGAGCTGATCAACCTTTTGGGTAAGATTATATACAATCTGGCGTAAATCTGCTGGTTCCATAGTTTTCTCAGGCTTAGTATTATATAAGGATTAATCAAATTTGTGGAACACAACTGCAGTGTTGAAGCCAAATTTAGTGTTTGTAACACAAGACTGTCTAAACTCTTTATTGAAGGAAAGAGTTCTTAAAGTCTTGTGGTGTTGCTCAGGAAATAATTCATACAGGTATAGAAACGGTGTTATATTGAATATATGAAATAACTGATAAATACCATAAAGAGATATAATCAGAAAATAGCTTAGTCCATTAGCACAAGCAGAAGTGAGTAAAATTGTTGCGAATGCACAAACAGCAGATGTATCAAAAGTAGTTGTAACACAGTTGGCAGCGTGGTTAATATATGCTGGTATTAGTTAAAGTCAAGCGAGTTGTTAAATGACAGAAGCGCTATTTTGTAATAATTTCCTTTAACTGAAGGCTGAACACAAAGTAGGAGAAACAGTCAATAGTAGTTCAAAAATACGGTAAGAAAGTTTTACTACCTTCTCTTCCTTTGAGGCTGTAGAAATGCTGCGGAGTTGCAGAGAAGTCAGTGCGGTTACACGCTGACTACAAACGCCGGAGCTGTTTGGGCTGTGACGTCAGTTTAGCGTGGAGGCGGTTGCAGCGATATTAGCCTGTGTGAATCTGCTGCTGGAAATTTAGGACTGCAGGTGAATGAGAGAAACGGTTTGTTGGTAATATCTGAATTTTACAAATACCGTTCCTAGTAGATGAATACCTTAAGTTGGAAGTCCTTTTAGGCAGTAAGAGAGGTAGTTGTTTTAAAATGTTAATAAAGAATCCTCAATGGCAAATTTCAGCTTATATAGACAATTGGTTTGTAATCCAGTCTGGTAGTGGAAACTACAATACTAAGCACTGAGTGCAAGGTGAGCACCTGATTTAAAGGGAAGACAGCGAATCAGTTGGTAGTGGGTGTGACAGGGAGAGAGAAGGGGAGTGTAAGAACAGAACCTTACAGAACCCCCTTGTCAAGGAAGCTGTTCCACAGCGAAAGGTCGAGGTCGGTCAGGATGGTTTATCAAACAGAATTACTGATCAGGTATCTGTTTGATAAACCCACAATAATAACAATAACAATGGGGAATATGTGTGTACAAATACATAGGAACATACATAAGATTGAGTTATGTCAAATTTTGGAAATTTATGTAATGAGAGTAGGAAGATAGAATGCTAAAGGCAGCAATGGGAATTGTAAAAATAAAATAAAAGCAAACAATGCATTTTAACAACATTGCTAATCAGTTAGAAGCATTGGCAATCATTGCAAAGGAATTGTGCATATATGTTATCTTATCTAACATTACTAAATAGTATATCAATCGGTTTATGTAATAAAATTTCCTTTAGGTGAGCACCAGTAAGTAACCAGTTTCCTCAGACAAATAGGGACAAGAAATTAGGAATACTTAACACAGACAACCAATCAACACAAAGGGAGTGAAATAAAAGACACCAATTGGTTATGACAAGTAGAGTCTATGATTAAGGCTAACTGAAGCCGAAACATGTTAGACATGTCTATCAGATTTGTGCTGTGTTTTTAAGAATATGCTATGTTTTAAGAAGAAGTAATAAAGTAAATTTTTAAGTTTTACACCTGTGCCGTTATCTTTTGGTGCCTGTGCCTAGATGGTCTAGTACTCAGTGCTTTCAGGTGCCTTACAGAAGGCAACACTTCAAAGTTTTTGTGGCCAGGGTTAGAGGACATTAGCAACATTAATCTTGTACAGTTGCACAGCCCTTGGATAAATAAAGAAAATATGATCCTACAATAAATACAGTTGTTAATTTTTCACACTAGTAAAACTAATTCTCTATAAAACCTGAGAAATGCATTAAAATATATGGTTAAATATTGTACCTTCCGAGAAAAAGGATGATATTTAAATTACATTTTAAATTATAGCTAAAAGATAGCTAAATAAGAGCTAGCTATCATTAGCACAAGGAGCGTAAACATGATCACAAGATCAAAGTGGGCTAGATTACAAGTGAAGCACTAAATTATTGCAGGAGTGCAATAATTCACCAGCCATTACAAGTGGATGGTTATTGCTACCGCGATCTCTGGTTAATTTTATAAATTTGCCCCAAATTGCCCCAAAATACTGGTTAGTGTAGTTTATTAAAAAAATAAAGATGGCGGCATCATTATTTTTTAATCAATTTAGTGCACTAGGCAGCATTTGGGGTTAAAGTTGGTGGGAGTGGGGTGTTTGAAAAAAAAAAATGGCACTGAAAAATGCCTTTACATTGCGGTCAATGGGAACTGTGTGTTCCAAGTAAATATATATGGATATGCTTATATACATATATATTTATGTATTAATATATATACTCCCTGCACACATGCCCTAGAGAGATGCAACTGCACCGAACTGACGAGGCCCACAGAAGGCCAAAATGTAAGTCTGGGGTTGTTGTTTCTCTTGTTCAGAGAATTGCCTGGTATTTCGGTGCTGGGCTGTCATTGGGCAGGGTCAGACTGAAATACTACAGGATATTTTTTTCTCTGGGAAAAGGCATCAACGTGTGCTAAAAGAGTATGCACCCTGAGTGGCACTGAAAATGAACAGGCATGGAAGTTATTCTAGCTTTTGTTCTGTCTCAGCGGAGTGCGTCTCTCTCTTTTTTCTTTTTCCCCTATATATATATATATATATATATATATATATATATATATATATATACACACTATTAAACCCTATACCGCCACATAGCTCACCCGCTTCACTATTAACCCCTAACCCACCACACCCCAACATCTCAAACTATGCGCTACACTATTAACCTTAAATCACCACACACCCACATTGCGAAGGTCCCCAATTATGAAGCCGTAAAAGCAGATTCAGCACCCCAGTGTTAAGACTGCTGCTTCTTAACCTCTCATCCACCTATAATGTGGTGGAATGAAATCATCCCAATCCGATCGAAATGATTGACAAACCCTGCTCATGGGCGATTTGATGCCAGTGAGCAGGGGGCAGCAATACAGAAGCATTGAGGTCCGCGATAGCCAATCATGTCCACCTGACCTTTGTTAAATGCAGCCCTATGAATGTAATATATAATCTGTGAGATCTCATTATACATTTACCTTAAAATAGATTCTGAAGGGGGAAATGTTAGTTTTTTATGAAACCATCAAGCCCTAGATGCATCTGTTTAACCCTGGCCAATTGTCCATTAAGCTGAAGGGTGACCTGGGTATCTCACTGCAATTTCTATCATAACTATTTATCTTAGTATCTCACGTTAAAAAAAGCAAAAAAACAATGAAGACATATGATTTATGCAACCATATTTTTAGGAATTTGCCATTATTGTTTCTAGATTTGTATTAATAAGTATTCCCTATTTATTACCCATACCTTGTTTATTGGATACGCACATTACCATTAACATATTTTCCTTAGTGCTTTTTATGTTCTCACTAATATAAACATATAAATATACATTTTTCAGAAGGGACATATTTTTATAACTACATAAATAAGACAATAATATTGACCATAAATGACAGAGCAACTTGACCATATCTCTTGTATATTTTCCAGTGCCTGGTAATAGCTGAGCAAGGGATGGCTCACTATGACATCCTCAGCTTTGCCGTCTGGATTTACTATTCATTCTACTATTTTACACTTATACTGTAAACCTGTTATATATTTGTGATTATTTTATAGTTTAAAAAATTTGAAGAACATAGATATATGTTCTCTGTACCAGCTATATATGTCTCCTAGTATCATTTTACTGTCATTTATTTATGTTTGCATACTGCGTATTCTCATCAACCATCAGACAAGAACAGCAGCAACATTTCTTGTATTAGTTCTGCATGCTCTATTACACAGGAAATCAACAATTATCCTTGGCTTAAAAATGCACGATCGGTTTGAATAATTGCTTTTAGATTTGTATATGAAAAACAGGACTAAATATGTTTGAAAATATAGTAACTGTTTCTTAATGATTTAATAAAAAAAATTAAATGCATTTTCTTTCTTTTTTTTTTCTTTTTTTTCTTTTATAAACGATCAAATGAATGTTACTGTTATATAATAGATCAGAGGCAAAATCTATTTGGAGGAATACATTATTTCAGTACCAGGTCATTTTACATTTTAATCTGGGAACAGGTGGAGCTGTATAACAAATTACAATATTTGGCTGGTGTAAGAACAGCATTTTATTCCTATTTTAAGACCACATAACCAAAGCTTTAATGAAGTGAGAGAAATAGGTTAGTTCCTAGGATATCATGTGAGAGCAAGGACCATTGACACTGGAATACTATAGTCAATGTCTGTACAGAGTTCCATTTATAAAGCAGCAGAAGTAGTACCGGGACCCTCAGGATGCAGGGTCAGTTATGCAAGCTTGCAGCTGCAAATTAAAAAGCAGGGATCTCTGGACCTCAGAAGAGGTGGACTTAAAACAATTGATTGCTCAAGAGAATGGGTAGGGCTGTACAAGCAATTGTCTGTGAAATCATAACACACAGCAGCCGACACTGCCTCACTTCAAGCAAAAGTGTAGGAACCTTGTCTGTACACAGTATAAAAAAATGTGACTTATAGTCTTTGTAAATTAAAAGAGCAGGATTGGCCTCTAAATAGACACCAACAGTTTACAAGAACTGGTAGCCCCTAGTCTCCCTAACCTTTGCTCTGGTAGGATGAGATTTGCATAACAGTTCCCCAAAGGTGCAGTCTATAGGCTTTTCATCCTAGTATTGTGACTTGCTAATACATTTATTGCTTGATATTATATAAACCTAAAAGAACCTAAATATGTGTGCAATTATCTCCACATATTTGTTATTGTTAATGTATAGTAACCTTATTTATCAGTACTAATCTGGGAAAATCAATAGGAAAAATATTTAAAACTGTGCTGCTACTGTAAAAATACTAAAAACAAAATTAAATTTAAACTGACTTTAAAAAGCTCCCAAAGGCATATGAGTCTCTAACACTTCTAGATCAGGTAACCAATTTTCTGTATTTTTTTATGATGTATTTATAGTACCCACTCTACATAGTACTTAACATGTATTTCATCTATCTTCTAACATAGTTGTTTCCAGTGGTTCTATTCAGAAAGTTTTGAACTGCCAACCTCACATCTTAGAGGATAACAAACCAAAATGATAGTCGAACACATTTAATTCTTATAGTATCAAGTATATATTACAAAAATTCTCTTTACTGTTCCATAAGAAACTATGATATTGGACTGCAAATATGGAAATCCAAGAATATACACCGTTAAAAAAGTATATAACTTTTATGGAAATAAACAGCAAAATGGGGGTCATGGTAGACACTCAAACACATTATTGAGTACAAAATGTAATTTCTTAGATCCTTACAAGGAACCGAAATTATGACTTTTTATTAAAAGAGAAATCAAAAGGGAGCCAAAACATATTTAAAACTTTAGAGGGTCAATCACAATCTATCGGCTATTTGCTTCCGAAATGGCTTCTTGCTTTCTGGATGAAATGGTCAGTGTGTATTTTGAGTGATCATAATCCAAACTGGATCAATGTGTTAAAAGCCTGCAGTGCAAATGTGTTTTCATTTAAAAAGTTCCCAAAAAGGCCTTTCCATGGCCTCTATTTACCAAAGTCTGGCGGACCTGATCCGACAGTGCGGATCACGTCCGCCAGACCTAGCTGAATACGGAGAGCAATACGCTCTCCATATTCAGCATTGCACCAGCAGCTCACAAGAGCTGCTGGTACAACACCGCCCCCTGCAGACTCGCGGCCAATCAGCCACCAGCAGGGGGGTGTCAATCAACCCGATCGTACTCGATCGGGTTGAATTCCGGCGATGTCTGTCCGCTTGCTCAGGTCTTTGTGACCGCTGCTTCATAACTGCTGTTTCTGGCGAGCCTGCAGGCTCGCCAGAAACACGGGGTATCAATCTCCATTCGGAGCTTGATAGATAGGTCCCCATGTGTTAAAGTGATGGTAAGTTTTACATATTTTGACATAAAATCCCGAATCTATGTCATTTTTATATATACTTATTTTTTATTCCATTTTATTTGTTTTATTATCACCACCCCCAGCAACCCACTTCAAAACTCTTTTTTTTCTTGAGATGACATTTTCACCTCTTACCCAATAGGCATTCTAGCCATACACCACTTTAAAAAAAGACATTGCAGAGCTGCTTATGTAGCCTTATCAGCTGTAAATATTGTCCTGTGTGAAAACATAACCTTAAGAAAAAAAAGTGTGTGGCCGGAGGCGGTGATAGTAAAACAACATCAGAGAAGCCTGATGAAACAGACAGCAGTCTGAGAAACGCGTTGCTTGTTCTTTTAATATCTAGTGTCATGAGACACTGAGATTTTTATTTTATTAATAAAATTTGGTTTTATGTAAACCTCTTTGTGAGAGTCTGAGCTCTGTCAGTCCGGCAAGACATTGGAGAAACCAGTTTCCTTGCAGTGTCAGTGAGCTGGGACACTGTGAGATCCCAGTCTGTTTGATTTAGCACAATTGGGTGCTGCTCCACTTGTGAGTACCTTTTTGATTACCTAACAAATCTCTTTCACCAACTGTATTACACTAGGAGGCGCCTTTGTCTTTTTGTGATTTTTTTCACAGAGAAAACTTGCTCTTAGATCCTGATTTCCCTGACAAAGCAGCTGACTCCAGTCATCATCTGTGTTCCTGATCATTGATCATCCTGGTATTTGATCACATTCATCATTTGGGACTATACCCACCCCAATTGGGACATTTACCATCTATATAACATTGCAGAAGAAGACAGCATTTCTAGATAAGAACCTTTCAGGAATTTCTTATTACTGTATTTGCTATTATTTGTGTTGTATCCTATGTTTCTCATAGTCCCATATTTATAAGAATTGTTTCTTTTTTGTTTACATTATTCCGTATAGTATATTTTATTATAGTTATTATATGTAATATCTTGTTCTCTTCTCTCTTAGCCTATTTACATAATAATCATATAAGGTCCTGTGCGCCCCCTAGTAGTAACACACCCTAAGTGTTACTGATTGTTTCTTTAAGCTGGAGTAGGTAGCTGACGGTATTCTCATAAAACTTTGGGGCTTGGTTAGGAGTCTGAAAATCAGAGCAATGTTATTTAAAAATAAGCAAAACTATACATTTTAAAAAAAAAAAGTTATGGGTTATGTAAATAGATCATCTACAAAACATTTATGCAAAGAAAAATGAGTGTATAATGTCCCTTTAAGGTTACAGTATAGTTTGTTTAAATTAACCTCGGTGTTCAGGGTGTAAGGGAAATGCTCAGTTACAGACAAGAAAGCTTTGAGAAGTGCTCCACTTGGTGAGATAAAAAATCTTAATATAGCTTAAAAAAAACAAAACAGTTAATAAACAAGTGTAATAGAAAAACACATAGAACATTTAATAGCACATTTGGATACAAATAAAATGGTTGTGGCTATCAACTGAACACAGTTAAAACTAATGGGTATGTAAATTATATCATAAAAAATGTCCCAATCTGATTGTTCCAAAATATCTATATAGATAGTATTGTGTTTTTTGTTGTTGTTTTTCTTTATTTATATATTTCCATTCATTGATATAAATGCACCATTTTCCAGTTTGGCATGATCTACATCTGAATACAAGAAGAAGACTATGGGTGTCTAGTACAAGGACTTATGACATCTCCTTAAATTTTATTTTAACAGTACTGAAACTGGAAATGGGAAAACTCTCCATTGCAAAATTGCAGCTGCAAAGAAGATGTTCAAACACTTTCACAACATTATTACATTTCTAATATAGTTCAATAATGTAGACGCAAGCACTTATTTATAAGAATATCAAAATCTGTTTGTTTTTATGTTACAGAAAAGTAAAACAAGACTTCTACTAAAGTAACAATAACATCCGTCATATTTAACTAACAATTAAGCCTAATGTTAACCTACTAGATAGATTATTTTAAGTTTTAATGCTTGTCTAGCAACCCTAGCTCTGCAATTGTTTTAGCGCCCCGTATGATTATATAGAATTTATGTGCCAAATTTAATTACCTGAATTTACATATTGAATTAGGCTACTTTGCTAACATCAGGAGTAGTAACAGCTTTAAGCCTGTGTTTCTAAATAACACAACATAAGCATAAAATCTCAAATCCTGGAAAAGAGCACAGTGCCTTTTGTGTAACTGATAATAGTCTACCTGATTAAACCATAATAATTATGTTTCTCTGCATTCAACTCTTTTATATTTCTTTTCACTCATTCATTGCTTTAAGTATATACCACTTCATAAATACCAACTGCCTTGCTAGCGGGAACGCTGCATCTACTGTAACAATTATAACATCCTAAATAATGACTCCCATTAAAAGGTTATAATTTTCATAATAAAAAGTAAATAGCTAGCAATAGTCTTATTAGTAGTAGATTTTCTCACCCAGAGACAGCAACAAAAGAAACCATTATTACACGGAGAATAGAATATGTGGATAAGTTTTAGCACTTTTTATTTTTTTGCTTTGAAGCGTATGCCATGAAAATACTAATTTCATCATATTTAAATGACATTTTACATTATGTTTTGGGTCATCAATTTGATGGCATTTCTAATTAAATATTCTGGTCATAACAACAAAGGTGCCATTTCCTCTACAGGTAGTAAACCCTATCAGGCCCATTTATCAAGCTCCATAGGGAGCTTGAAGGGCTGTGTTTCTGGCGAGTCTTCAGACTCGCCAGAAACACAACTTATGAAGCAGCGGTCTTAAGACCACTGCTCCATAACCCTGTCCGACTGCTCTGAGCAGGCGGACAGGAATCGCCGGAAAGCAACCTGATCGAATACGATTGGGTTGATTGAAACCTCCCTGCTGGCGGCCGCGAGTCAGCAGGGGGAGGCGTTGCACCAGCAGCTCTTGTGAGCTGCTGGTGCAATGTTAAATGCGGAGAGCGTATTGCTCTCCGCATTTAGCGAGGTCTTGCGGACCTGATCTGCAGTGTCGGATCAGGTCCGCAAGCCCTTTGATAAATTGGGGCCTATGAATTTATTGTTCATTTTACATTAAAGGGCCATAATACCCAAATGTTTAAACACTTGAAAGTATAGCTGTAAAAAGCTGACTAGAAAATATCACCTGAACATCTCTATGTAAAAAAGAAAGATATTTTACCTCAAAAGTTTCTCAGTAGCCACCTCCCATTGTAAAGGATTTCTAAGCAGCATTTTAGTGTGTCTGTCCTGGGACATCTGAAGGGATGAGCATCGTGCACTCTCATATTATTTCACCAATCAGGTAAAGGAAGCTTACTATGAAATCTCATGAGAGTTACGTCAAATCTCATGAGATCACAGTAAGAGTTCATGACCTCAGCAATGCTGATGCTGATTGGCTGCTGTTCATTTCTTCATTTTTTTTTTAATTTTACCTGCAGCTGGAAGCAGGTGAAGTATAACTTTTTACACAGAACTTACTCTGCTGAGCTGAGGAGATTGTGAGGTAAAATATCTTCCTTTTTTACATAGAGATGCTCAGGTGATATTTTCCTGCCAGCTTTTTACAGTTATACTGCATCAGTTTCAAGTGATTTAGCATATGAGTATTATGTCCCTTTAATCATTGTTTTCTTGTATAGTTTTTTTTTTTTTTAAATAACTACAATATTTATCAAAATAGTGATGTTTACTGAAGATTAATAGTGTTTATTTCTAATGTTGCATTGATCAGTACATTATATTTTTCCCTACACCTTCACTTTCAATGCTATATTATGTCCATGTTGTGGCAACAGAATTAGGAACTTATGTAGAGAACCACCACTAAAATGTAGGATGTGTCTACCATGAGGGCCAGATTACGAGTGAAGGGCAAATTAATGCTTCCGCTCGAGCATTAATTGTAAAAGAATTAAGCTTTTTGCACTCTCATAATGAGTTGAAAGTAAAAGTTTTTTGCTTTTGCGCTAACCAGACAAGTGCAAAAAACTGAAGTTAGAATATTGCGTGCACGTTCACGTATTCCCCCATATAAGTCAATGGAAAAAAAAAACCTGATTGCATATTCTCAATTGCGCTAACCTGACATTTCACATTCCAATGTTCTGCACATAGAAGAATATGTTCTATTTATTCATAAATAAATATTTCTACATATATCTGATGGTATTGGTATGATATATATATATATCTATTGGTACAGATATACAGATATAGGAATATATATAGGAATATCTGTTTCTAAACACATAGAGCATATTTTGCTATGTGCAGAACATTAGAATGTAAAATATTTACAGTAAATACATAGTTAAAACCTTTATTAAAGATTAATATTGCATAGATATGCGTTGACATGGTTTCATCTACTTAACTGCGGACATATGTATTTATGTTGTTTTATATATATATATTTAAAGATGTATATGTATGCATTTTTATGTTACCAGCCTTTTCTTTCCCTACTTTGTAAGGTATTTTTTATGTGTTTTGTTCAACTTTTTAGTTTTGCCAAAAATTTAACTAGAGCTCTAAAGTCACGGTAATAATTCTAGCATAAATCACTATTGCACTCAAACAATCGCATTAACTTTCAACTCTTAATATGAGCTGTAAGCACTATAAACTTGAACACTCACGATAAACCCCTTTTCCCTTGGGCGCAAACGTTTGCGATCCACTCGTAATATGGCCCTAAGTAAATTATAAAAGTTAACAATTTAAAACAAAAAAAGGACAATGCCAGTTAAAACTACTCATTTATTGTTTTAATCCCCATTACAAATAGTCACTGAAATGAACTGTGCCAAATACCAATCCCCAAGGTTCCCCACATATCATTTTATAACAAAGGACATTTTAAAAGTCCTAAACTTCTATTCTATTGCATACCATTCACTGCATATGCACTGAGGTTTGCAATAATCACATCAGCATCCAGGAGCAAGACTAGTGTTGGA
Organism: Bombina bombina; assembly: GCF_027579735.1. Lineage (NCBI taxonomy): Eukaryota > Metazoa > Chordata > Amphibia > Anura > Bombinatoridae > Bombina > Bombina bombina. The sequence goes on along the minus strand of NC_069500.1, from coordinate 645,721,012 downwards.
AAGTTTTACATTTATAAATTGTGGAATTTACTGCTAGTCAGAAAGCTTAACACTATTCACAGAATCCAATCATAGCAAAAGATACAACGACATGAATCAGGAAAACAAATCTGAGTTTAGTCACTATGTATTTTCACATAATATCTCATAATCCCTCCTTCTTTACTGCTCCCAGAAGCAGGTGAAGTGCCAAAATGCCTTGTGTGGGCTTCTGGAAGGAAAATGTTTGACTAAGTATGTGATTTTAAATAAATGTATCATTATATTTTGCAGCTAGTGCTTTGCATCACAAATTGAGTTCAATTACAGGGTACATTTCTGTTCTTGCTCCATACTACAACACTTTAATTTTCTATACATCCTTAGTACATATTTAGCATTCTACATTAGGGTATTAGGCTTGTTTTTACCTTGCATATTTATATATATGCATTTTCCAGTCTTCATTGCTGGTCTATTGGACTAAAGCCTTGTTCATGGTCAATAACTTTACAAGTATCACTCATGTGATCAACTCATACATGGGCTAAGTGCACGTGCACATGCACATACACACATACAAAATATAGAATTTCAGAGGGGGTCATAGTTGTAACCCGGGCCACTGAACTGTGCCTGCCTCCTGGGCCAAAGCTTGCCAGCCCTCCCATGGCTACTAGCATTACAGGGAACAGGGGGGCCTGTGCCGCGCTAACTGTGAAAACACAGTCCCCCATAGACCTCCAAGTAAAGGCTCTTTCAACCCACATGCCCTCACTTTAATCCCTTATAACTGCTTTGTGCTGATTTTTTTTCATTAAATGTATTTATGCATATTTAATGTTAATCTACTTTCCTCTTTATTTTAAAGGGCTAATGGGGCAACTTTTTTCATTAACCAGAGATCACTTGCAATAATTGGTTATTTCACGTGCACCGATAAATTGGGAGATTTGCCCCTTTATAGGCACAAGTTAAGATAGCCCTCCACTCATAGTTTGACCCTTTATGATTAATGTTAAATGTTATTACTGAAGTTAAAGGTCAGAGATTTCTGTAACTTTTTATTAAAGGGACATTAAACACCTGCTAAAAAGTCTTAAATCTAACTCCTTCTGATCAAACAAAATCAAGTAAGTCGATGTCTATGAAATCTTGTCAACTTACCCCAAATTGTTAAAAAAAGTGTTTGCAATTACAATGTTGTACCTGCGCCTGATGTTCCTATGCATGCTGCCATATTGTAACTTACACGAGACACAGCACATTGCTCTATTATGAATGAGGCTTAATGGAATCTCGCTCACTGTGATGCATGCAGAGCGTGTGCTGCAGTGTTTGTAGAGTGAAGTAATAAAAAGTAATAAAAAGTATTTTCAACATCGTAATATATATTAAAAATTGTATTGTTAAAACCAAATCACTAAAAAAATCTGATAGAGTGAGTGCACAGTTCCAGACACCGTAATTGAAAATAGCAAGCTCCGGTCAGGGAGAGACCAGTCCTAGAAATAATGGGTAAGCATTGCATAGGGAAATCCGAGCTCTGGGGTGTGCATAAAACTGCGCCGGGAGATTGTTACTCTTTCAGCCTGAATATTAGATTCCTTCTTGGGCTCTAAGTGTGACTCTACTTTAGAGTAGAGTGGGTACTCTACTCTACTACTGCTGGCTAACACAAGGCAGCCCAGTCTGTCACTGCCAGGGAGCGTGTGCAAACTCCACAACTGCACCCTGTCACCAGAGCATCTGGCAACCATCTTCAAACTGCTGTCTATGTCAAACACTATGTCAAACACTATGTCAAACCCAAGGAGGGTTTTAACATTAGGACTGAAAGAGTAAGGATCTCCCGGTGCAGTATTATGTACTGCTGGTTCAGGAACCTTTGGCAACCATTAGATATAACAGGAGCTTGGATTTCCCTATGCAAGACTTACCCATTATTTCCAGGACTGTTCACCCCCTTCCCTCTCTCTCCCTCCCTCCTTGTTGCTTGCTATTTTCAGTTACAGTGTCTGGAGGCAGCAATGCACTCACTTCATCAGATTTACTTAGGACACATTAAAAAGTCTGATGCAGTTTGAACAATAAAACTTTTACATTTGCAATGTTGAAAATACTTTTATCACTATATCAGTCACAGATAGAAAATGTCTCCACAAACACTGCAGCACGTGCATGCCTCACAGTGAGCAAGCGCTGTCAATGTGATTCCTCTAAGCAGCATACATAATAGAACAATGTACCATGCGTGTACCTGTGTGTAACGTATGTTACAATATGGCAGCATACCAGTGATGTGCAGTGAGGTCAGAGGCTGGTGAGGCACTAGATATGATACGCCGGAGAAACACATGTACAGAGGGCCGCAAGTACCCCCAACAGGGCAGGTTTAAATGATAGATGAACCAGTGCACAGGTGACATAATCAGGTGATGGGTGAGAGCAAGTTAGTAACCACTGAGTTACTGATCAGCTGATTACTTCACCTGTGCACTGATTTGGCTATAATGAAAACCTGACCTGTTGGGGGTACTTGAGGACCATTGTTGAGAAACACTGCACTAAAGCACCAGCTCATCGGAAATATATTGATTACCTGGAGAATAAAGCACACATACTCTGCTCACTGACACCCACACACACTCTGCTCACATACACACTCACACAATTGTGTGGCACAGTGCCAGTTACTAAGCAATTAGAATGATATACAATCTCTTCTCTACTCACTACTGTATTGTAAAAATAGAAATAATTTACCATACAAGTTTTACACAAAGGACAAGTTATCAATACTGCCAACACAGCTGCTGCTGCAATATGGTGTTCATATGCACGTGCACATCCCACTTAGGTATGCTCTTCAACAAAGGACACCAAAGGATACCAAAAGAATGAAGTACATAATAATAAAAGTAAAATAGAAAGGTTTTTTTTGTGCAATTTCTATCTGAATGATGGAAATGTAATTATGACTTTCATGTTCCTTTCAAAAACTAATTTGATTTGCTGACATGGGGCCAGTAACAGTTGATGCTAATTCTCAACATATAAATAACTAGAAAAGTCTATTAAAATAGCATGCTCTTCCTCAATCATGAAAGTTTAATTTTAAATGTCTCCCTTTGACTATGTGTTTAACCAGTTACTTTACAGTGGCATTATTTCTAAAAACATTTAACTGCAATAATTACATATATTTTTTAAATGACTCATCTCCTTTTTATTAATAGAAACTTGTATAAAAGCAGCACATATTAAAAACACAATGCAACAGCTTTCAATTGATTTGTGAATTACAAATTAACAGCAGTCTTTAAATAAATGGAGACACAGAGAAAAATAAATAGTTACTGCATCCTCTGACTGAACAGACATAACATATATGGTGTTTGTAACTAATTAAATCAAATAACCATGAAAAAGGGAGGCTTAGCAATATTCAATGTCAAAAACTTTAGTTTAAATAATGTGGACACTGCACACTTAACTTCAAACTCTGGGTTTTAAATTATGGATTTAAATTTAAATTGACCCTTTGACTTCCTGTCAGTATTGGGTTATGCTCACTTACTGTCCCCCTGTTAATGAGCTGCATCTGAACACAATTTGTTAATCACAAGAGATGTAGAATACTACTTTACTCTTCTGTTTGAGTTATGCTCACTTACTGCCCCCCTGTTAATGAGCTGTATCTGAACACAATTCAACAAAAACACTAAACCACATTCATTAAATTATCATTTTCACTAACAGAATCCATTTCAGTAAAATCTACAGCTGCAGCACTTACTACAATAAAATGAGGATGAAACACTGCTCTCTCTGCCTCTCTCCCTTTCCTGCTCTGTAAGGATTCAGGAAGTGACAGTGGAACATTCCACTGCACTTAGAGGGGAAGAACAGAACTCTCTTTTTCACTTTAGCAAAGCTGTCAGCTTCACAGGACAGCAACAAACTAAATGAAAGTTGTTTTTTTTTCCGTTTTTGTTTTGTTTTATATGATTTAACATCCAGCCCCAACCCTAAATTCCACTTACTAATGCCTCTCACTGGATTGGGTCAGCCCAAATGGGACTGCCTCAAATAAGCAGATAATGGGCCATGCAATGATCTTAACCACTTTCATCCAGTAGATGGCGCAGCATGTTGTGTAATGGTGGGCAGACCTGCTTGTGCCTCTCCATTGCACAACATGTAGCTGTGAAAAAAAAAATGCTGGGGGAAAAAAATAGCAATTTTTTTATTTTTTTAAAGCCAATAAAAAAATATATTTATTTTTGCCCATATGAGAGGTGAAGCACTGCCTCACCTGCCTCTAGTGACTGCACATCACTGCAGCATACATAGGTATAACATTGTAATTGAAAACACTCTTTTTTAACAATTTATGTAATTTTCCAGGATGGCATAGGCATCCGTGCTTACTTGCTTTTGATTAATAAGGAGTTAGATTTAAGGATTTTAGCTTTCAGGTGTTGTTTCCCTTTAATTGAATTAGCTTGCAAGCCGTAAGTGCTACAAAGGAATATTAAATTATCAGCATTGCTACACACAATAATGTTTTATGTCAAGTAAATTTCGATTTAATTTATATGCACGTGGCAAATTATATACCTTAACTTTTTAATGAAAACAGCACAAAAAAAGACAACCAAGATTTGTGTTATTAACACCAGGAACATTCTGAAAAATAAATAGCTGAACTAATAAAAGTGTATACTTTCAGGAAGCATTTGAAGATATATTTTTTTATATTAGAAATAAAGTATAATAGGTACAACATGTTCCAAAAATGTTTATCCACTAACCAGGTTGATTATTTTAAAAATATCCCTGGTTATTAATTATTTACTCCATAGTAGATCTATTAAGTTACAATTAGAGGGCATACTATTCTGTATTTAGTGACATTGGCTAAAGCAGATTGAAACAGCCTTTCAAGGTCTCTCTTATAAACCTGCTCAGCCTTCAGGATAATGAGAGCATATTCTTCGCCCACAACTAGCTATCAACTCCTCTGACTATAAATATCCTTAATGCATTTTTTTCTGTGGGTTTAACATAAGTACTATATTGGTCAGTGCTTCTGAAGTCTGACAGAGTGCATGTGTCTATTCAAGTATACATTAGTTAATGATTATTGGGTTAATTAGTATATATATATAATCAATATTAATCAATGTGACAAATGTGTTAACCAGTATTTATAACACAATGTTTATTATTTTATTTTTGTTTCTATTGTTAAGATATGTTATTGTGTTTATTGCTAGATATGAGTATTGCTTCTTGTGAGACCTATGTAGGAGCCGACACCCTTCCACAAATTGCCATTAGCTTACTGTTGGCTTATTGTAATTTACATAGCCTATTTGCTGATTGGCTGCTGGCCCCTATATAGGTCTTGACTTACCTAGACTCTTTAGCCTCTGATGAAGCGCATGTGCGCATGCGCAAAACGCGTCAGGTGTTCATCTGAACCTGCACATGTTATTTGGCAATCTGGCTGAATAAAGATACTTTTTGCATCAAGTTTCCTGTCTCCGGGTCTCCTATCTTTCCTCCCCCTAGTGGGACTTACCTTCTTCTATATATATATATAATCAATATTAATCAATGTGACAAATGTGTTAACCTGTATTTATAACACAAGCACAAGAGAGCATTATGACTAACAACAAATGTTGCATTAAGTGTAATAACATTTATCATACTCTAGCTTGTTCTATTTAGTAAATATTACCATTGAGACTTTGGGGCAGATTTATCATTGTCGGACATGATACTCTGTAGCGTATCATGTCCGACAAACATCGCTGTTTGTGAACTGCTGTTCTGGTGAACTGCTTGTGCAATGCCGCCCCCTGCAGATTCTCGCCAATCGGCCGCAAGCAGGGGTTGTCAATCAGCCCGATCATATAGGATTGAGCGGATTGCAGACCACAGCCTCAGAGGCAGCAGACCAGTTATAGAGAAGCGGTCTTAAGACTGCTGCTTCATAACTGCTGTTTCTGGTGAGCCTGAAGGCTCGTGTGGAAACAGGGGAATCAGGGGTCATTTGGCCCTTCATAGATTGGCTTCTTTCTGTGTAATTTATTAAAACGTGAGAAAATTATTGACACATCTTATTAAAGTTGGTAAAGTTTTCTTTTTCCATATAAAATAATATAGAAGTAACATCACAATAACCAGTTTCACCTGGCAAACAACCATTTAATTTGTTTTGAAAATAATCATTTAAATTATTGTAATAGAATATATACATAGGAAAACATTTCTGCATTTCTAAAATACTGGAGAGATAGACAGACAGACAAACAGATAGACAAACAAACATATAGACTGACAGACAAACAGATGGATAGATAGATAGATAGATAGATAGATAGATAGATAGATAGATAGATAGAATGTGTGTGTGTGCACAAATTCATGCATTTGTGTCTTTTTACTGACTTTCATTCACTGTCCTTCATGCTACAGCACTATGGGGACAATTATCTAGGGCTAGTTGAATTGCTTCTGTGTATATCTTGATACAACTAAGAATCTACAGTGCCATAATAAGGTGAATTTTTTTTTTTTTTATATCTTAGCCACAATTTCTAATGTTTTCAACAACAAAAAAGCATGCACTGCAAAAAATAAATAAAAAAATGTCTGTATACCAATGTAATAAAGATTGTTGCAGTGTTTTTTTATGTGTTTTTTTTTTCTCGGCAGATTAGACTTATAATTTCTCTGTCTCTTTACATTTAAAAAGTACATTTTTTGATGATAGCTCCATAAATACTCAATCGTTGTTTTTTTTTTTACAAATTTGCAGTATTTCCTATCTTTCAAAGATATTAATGTATCCAATCCAAGGTTATTAGCAACTGACAAACAGCTTTTATCATTGAGAAGTCCCATAAACCTTGTCTATATATGTATACATATGTATTTATCTGTATATATGATACAGATATACATATATATATATATATATATATATATATATATATATATATATATATATATATATACACCTGTACATACATATACATATTTAGACCTGTGTATGTATCTCTATGTTAAAGCCCTTTGAATCCTTTTTTTCCCCAACACCTGAGACCTTAAATCTTTTGACCCTTATAACTTTTTAATGCAATATATATATATATTAGATAGTGTTATTATGAGTGTAATTGTACTGTTAATTGTATTTTTGATGTTTTTTTGTGCAACTTTTTTGTCTCGACATACCCCATGTCACTCACGTGCTACAATTGGCGCCCCACTAGTAACCTAGCCCTGTATTTCTTTGTATATGTAAACATGCATGTCCTCATATTTTATGTTCATATTAAATAATAGTCAGTTCTGCTTGTTATAGTAGCTTTATATTTTATAAATTTTAAGTACAAGCTCACAACAGCACAAAAAAGTTGAATTTATGGCTGCAATAACAAGGTGTCCCAGACATATAAAATATAAAAAGGTATATTTAATGCAAGCAGTATCTTGGTTACCATGCATCTTTGCCCATATTGTCTATTAAAGTCCACAGGAGATTGCATTATATTAGCTCTACAATCTTCGCAGTGGATGGCTTAGCTAGGCTGCCAAGAAAGCTCAGCCAGAATAATTTGTATTCCATTATGCCATTAAACTAGTTATAGCTGTTTTTCTCAGCTACGCTATTACATGAGCTAAAGATGCATTTGCCATTCTTAGGTGAGATTTTCAGTAATCTCTGATATATCTTAATAAGCAATTTCCTTCAGAGCGTTCACAAAGGGCTACTGAGTCACCTTGGCACGTAACTCTCAACAAGGTCTCTTTTGCAGATTTCCTTAATGAAATTTAACAACTATATGTCTCACAGACTTTGCTTAAATGGCTCAGATGCAGATTTTCTTTAATCTGGAAAATAGTTCTGAGTTTCCGGATTAGATGTGCATCAAACCAGCACCAAAAAAGATACTGTGCATTTGAATTTTAAGTGAGATTCTATTCCTGAAAGCTGACCCAATTTGTTTTATTTTGCTATATCGCTACTCAGAGAAAAGTCCATATTTAATGCAGAGGAAGCACTAAAACACAAGTTTAATCATTAAAATTTTGTTCTCTGCAAAACTTTTGTGAACAAGGGTCAAGTCACCTTCAGAAGCAAAACTAACCTCTTTAATTTATCAGATCATTTGAATGTGTATTCAACTCTGTCAGAAAACGTGTATTGCACTAGTTATCACATGATTTTTTAAAGTTTTCTCATTTAAAGGGACAGTCCAGTATAAATTAAACTTTCATTATTCAGATGGGACTTTTAATTTTAATCAACTTTCCAATTTACTTTTATTATCAAATTTGCTTTTTTTCTCTTGATATTCTTAGTTTAAACTAAACATAGGTAGACTCATATGCTATTTTTTAAGCCTTTGAGGGCTGCCTCTTATCACATGCTTTTTAAATCTCTTTTTAACACAGAGACAGAAAGTACACGTGGGCCATATAAATAACACTGTGTTCAGGCACAGAGGGTTATTTAAGATCTAGCACAAAACAATGCTAAATGCAAGACAATAGAAAATAACAAGTCACAGTCATGTGATCAGGGGGCTGGAAGAAGGTTCCTAGATAAAAGGTAATCACAGAGGTAAAAAGTATATTAATATAACTGTGTTGGTTTTGAAAAACTGGGGAATGGGTAATAAAGGGATTATCTATATTTTAAAACAATAACAGTTCTATGGTAGACTGTCCCTTTAACAGCTTTGATTGCTTGAAAATTAATTTTTGCACGGCTATGGTATAAATATTTGTTTTCTCTCATATTCATTTCACATTTTATTAAACATAATTGAATCCTAGTTTAATAGAAAAAGATGAAAATAGTGAGAAAAATGTTAAATGTTTATGCACATAAACTATAGCAAATAACTGTACACACACAAAAAAAAATTAAGATTTTTATGCTCATTATGACTGGAGATTTGAAAAATGTTAAAAATATACTCAATAATAGGATATGGTTAATGGGACAGTCTACTCCAGAATTTGTATTGTTTAAAAAGGTAGATAATCTTTTTATTTGCATATTCAACACAGTTATATTAATATACTTTTTACCTCTGTGATTACCTTGTTTCTAAGACTCTGGAACCTGCCCTTGTATCTCAATTCTTTTGACAGGCTTGCCTTTTAGCCAATCAGTGCCCTATAATAAGTAATTCCATTGGTGTGAGCACAATATTAACTATATGGCACCCATGAACTAATGCCCTCTAGCTGTGAACACCTGTCAAATGCATTGAGATAAGAGGCGGCCGTCAAGGGCTTAGAAATTAGCATATTAGCTTCCCTGGGTTAGCTTTCAACAAAGTATACTGAGAGAACAAAGCAAATTTTATAATAAAAGTACATTGGAAAGTTGTTTAAAATTGCATGCCCTATCTGAATTATGAAAGTTTAATTCTGACTTTACTGTCACTTTAACTGCACACATCATGAATTAATTTTATCGCTAAAATGAATTTTTTTTAAAAAAAACATTAGTCATTTTTATTGTATCCATTAGTTGTCATGTTTTATTGTAACACTAACTGCTTAATTTTCCTAGCTGTTAAAATCTATGCAAATATTTCAAAAAGCCTAAAAATGTCATCTGTAATCGAAGTCTGAAAATTAAGGGTTGTCCAATTCTAAGAACTGATATTGAACATGACAGGCTTCACAAGCCTAAGTCTGCACCATATCTGTCTATAATTAGCTTCTGCAGAGCTAATCCGATAAAGAACTGCAAAACAAAGGGGCTTTTGCTAAAATTATCGATACTAGATGTGTGTACTCTAGTAGCTTGTCTTGGTTTTCTCCTCAAATAAGGTGGATGGAATTTAGATATTAAAAAAACTATTTGAGCAAACAAGGTGATAATGCATTTAACACATTTTCAAACTCACTCACTAAGGCCTTGATCACAATCTATCAGCTATACACCAAAAAAGCTAGTTTTCAAAACAGCGTGATCAAAATAGCGCATTTTAGTCAGTTTCCCACTCTGGCAAACTGGTTTTTAAATCCATTATAAAAGTGCTATTTCTCCTATAAAGCCAATCCCAATACATTTTCATGTCACTTTTCAAACCTTTTCAAGCCCAGATTTCCTTTTTTGAATTGGAATTCTCTAGTCACATGATTATTATTGTTATTATTTGTGTTTTGTAGAGCGCCAACAGATTCTGCAGCGCTAAAAACATGGGTCAAAAATGCAAAGTGGCAATTATGGGAGACAAAAGGAAAGAGGGCCCTGCCAAGAGTTTCACTGTTCTAAATCATCTCTCATGAAGGTGATCTACAAAGCAGCTAGGCTCATAGGTTTACATGCTAAGGGGCTTCAAGGGGATAGCTAAAGGAGGAGAGGGACTAAGATAGGAAAATGTTAGTGTATATTATATGCATCCCTGAATAGTAAAGTCTTTAAGGAGTGCTTGAAAGTTTAAAAACTAGGGGAGAGTCATGTAGAGTGAGGAGGAGAGTTCCACAAAATAGGGGCCAGTCTGTAGAAGTATTGTATTGTGGAATGTGAGGAGGTAACAAGAGAGGAGGAGAGAGGGAGGTCATGAGCAGAACTAAGGGGAGATATAGGGTAAAGCAGTGTTTGTGAGAGCTTTAAAAGTCAGGATTTTATATTTTATACTGGAGGTTAAAGGAAGCCAGTGAAGGGACTGGCAGAGAGGTGCAGCAGATGAGGAGCAATGTGTAAGGAAGATCAGCCTGGCAGTGGCATTCATTATGGATTGTAAGTGAGATAGACAGCAGCTAGGGAGGCCAGAGAGGATGGAGTTGCAATAGTCAAGGCGGGAAATTATGAGAAAGTGGACTAAAGTGTCAGTATATAGCAGGGTTATAATACAATTTATTTATTCTTTAAAATAACCTCCAATCAAAATGTATATACGAAACAATTGAAATTAATATATATTCCTAAATTCTTTAGATTAGTTAAAATTTATATACACATTGCAATATATTTATGTAGAGACCAGATTATGAATCAAATTATACACGCTTATGCTGTTATAATATTTTTTACAAAGATCATAAAAGATATACCTTTAAAATTAACTTTACTCACAATGAATCTCATTAAAATACCACAATAAAATACCAGAATATAGACTGCTAACTTCACAGTGTTTAGATAAACAATATAACAAGATACTTCACACAAATCTTACTGGGTCTCAGTAGATTTAAGATAACTTTCAGACAAGTATAATTAAGCTACTTAGCCCACAAATTATTCGTTATAACTCTGATTATAAACACCAGAAGTTGTATATATTATTAATGCAAACAGCCAATTTATGTGCCAATATGTCTGAACTGAAATGACCTCTTATTTAGCTACAATAAGACAAATTCTAATATATATATATATATATATATATATATATATATATATATATATATATATATATATATATATGCAAATAACTTAATACACACCAGAGAGATATACTTACAATAATAAGCCTGACTTTGCGATATGAAATACAAAAGACCTTTATCTGGCAAATGAAATTATTTGGCATTAATGTGACTAGCTAAGACTACACAGGACTATGGATATAAGCTTAACATACAAAGTGCCCTTTTAAAATTACTAACTTCAATTAAACTGTAGCAACAATGAATGTATTTAAAATATTAAATTATAGTCACTGCCATGCACTACCACATAACCAAATGATATTCAGTTTTCAGAATTTCTTGTGGGTCATCTAAGAAGTATTTATCCACTATGTGCAAAGGTACAGGCCTCAAAATTGTTAATCTTCCTTTGTTCAAGAAAGTGATCCCAAAATGGCATAAAGCCGTGTATTTTCCTCTCCAAAACTTATGCTTCTTTGAGTTTGTGTCCTTTGTCTACTGTGTGTGTAGGTCTTTATTCAAAAAAACAAAGAATCCCTCCTCCTTTTCTTTAATCATTCCCACAAGATTTTGATAGGCCCTTAACAGAGCTTGTCCTTGATTAGTTATTTGGGAGACGCCTCCCTGATTGGCTTATTTGGTTTGGCATATGTTTTAAACAGTCAACTTGTTTGGCTGTCATACCAGTTTTAATCCACGAGGGGGCAGCAGATATCCAGAAATGCAGTCTCACTATCAATACTGCTACAGCTTAATATCTCACCTTAAAATTTTTATTCAATATGCTATAATTTCCAGCATTAACAAACCACATGTTCCATGTGAATTGGATTATGTCATACCATTTACCCTGAGTATTTCAAGATTAAACATGAATATACTCCACTTATAATATCTTAAAAATGTGTTTAAAAATCATATCTTCTATGAAAAGATTTAAAAGGACTATAATACCTTCATCGTGGACTCAATTACTTTCTCAATTATCATCTTAAAAACATATACATACCTTGAGATCAGCAATCAGATGTAATTTCACATAATTATATCTATACTGGTCTATTATTGTATATTAATATAAATATTGCATATCTGTACATCTTTTGCTGAGTGTATAAAAACATATGATACGATCCACAGCACCAATTACATATAAACCTATTAGATGCCTGAAAAATATAAGAATATGTTATCCATTTTGAAACAAGTTGAGCAAACATTTTATATTTAAGTTATCAAATATGTATCTAATATGTCACTGTTTACCTTTCTTCTTAGATCCACAAATACACATTTATACAATTTACTTGGACAGTCTGAGGTATACATTAATTTATCTAAGAACTATGTAGATAATTTGTTATAAAAAGTACATAGGTTAAGATATTTTGAAATCTTGATTCTTAGGCCTTCAACGTCCCATATGTTAGCTGTAACATGAGCCCCGACGCCTATGTGTATCTGCATACACTTAAGCCTCAAAGGACCCATCTTAGACATCATGTCTGTTTATCCTTAGGGGTTCCTGTGATCTAAGTAATACATAATTCTTAGGCTAAATTAATTTAGACATTTCAATCTGGGAAGGCTATCCAACAATAATTCATTAGAAATTACCTATTTTCTTAGACTGTGATCAAAGGCTCTTTAGATGTGACATTATCTCTTTTATAGTTGGGGACCAATGTTTTTTTTTTCTTTGGAAGTCCTGTCTATTTCTTTTGTTCTACAAGTCTGTAGTTGAGAACAAAAGGGAGGGGTTGATATCACCCATTCAAGTGTTTGTTTGCAATGCAGCTAAATCAATTCATAGTAGATATTAGCTAAATGAGATATTAAATTATGTAATATCCAATGCCACTCAGCCATACCCTGACAAAAGTCTTAGTTGTGTCTTGTGTGAGGAAGTGGCAAATGTTAGAGTTTTTTTAAGGTTGAGGCGGCAAAATTTGGCCAAAGACTGGATGTGAGGAGTAAAAGAAAGATCTGAATCAAGTGTGACCCCAAGACATCAGGCATCCAGGGTTTGGGTAAATATGTTATTATCAACAATTAGAGAAAGTTGGGGGGTAGAGATTTTGGAAGAAGGAGGGGGGAATAAGGAGCTCACTCTGTTTTGGAGAGATTTAGCTTAAGGTAGTGAGAGGACATCCAGAATGAAATATTAGAAAGACAGTTAGTGACACGAATTAGTAAAGAAAAGGGATAGGTCTGGTGCAGAGAGGTAGATTTGAGTATCAACAGCATACAAATGATACGTTGACAGTGCATTTTAAACTACTTGCACTACATTATTAAACTTGAGTTTAATAATGTAGATGCAAGCACTTTGAAATGCACTCTTGTAAATGAGTTTGGAATTTGATTGCATGGAGGCACGTCCCTATAAAAATCTGATCATGAAGATGGGTTCTTGCTTAAGGGTTTTCAATGAAGATACAATGTAGCAAGGCAGTGGGTTCAAGATTTACAGCTTAAAGAATGCTAAAATACAGTCAAAGAAGATATTAGAAGTTGTTTGCATAGAAACCTTTATTTGTCATTTTGTGTACAGTTCATCTCATAATGAAAACAGTGCTTTAAAAAAGAATAGACGTAAATATTGTTAAAAACAACAGTTGTGAAAGTTGAAAAGCAACCATATAGCGAAAGAAAAAAAAGTGCCTACTCTACCCATCCTGACAACCTAAATAATTAATTCAGATGGTTTAGCAGTGGTGCAGATGGAAACGGATTACTATAGATTCCTTTGAAAGTTTTTAACTTTAGAACTGACATGATAATTACAATAGTGCAAGTGTGACTTTAAAAAAATATTAAAAATTATAAACGCACCATTTGTAGATGTTGGTGGCCTGAAGTGACTAGAAGTTGGGCATTCATATGATTAATCTGTGTTAAGGATGGATTATGATGGCTTTAGATCAATGTCACCAAATAAATTAGTATTTTCCTTTCAGAGTGAACAAAGGGGTTACTTGAATAAACCTTTTCTGTAACCTTTAGAGGTATAAATGTCTGTTGTATCAGTCAGCTTTGGGGAGACCTCTCAGATTCTGTTTGAAAAGAGGTACATAAAACCTGTTCACAGTTGCAGGATTTTAACAAACAAAATGATATAGCATTGTGATCACTTAAGAAAATCGACGACCAATCTGGGGCTAGATTACGAGTGGCACACTAACTGTTGCAAGCAAGTGATATCAGGTTGTTATTGGCTTTTTGCTCACAATGGAAATAGCATGCGTATTACAAGTTGAAAGGGAACGCTTTCGCTCGAGCGCAACCAAGATTTAAGATCATCAAGTTAGTGCAACTTGAGAGCTTGGGTAAAGATTAGGGAAAGAAAAAAAGTTGAATTAAAAACAACATAAATACACTTTAAAATACAGTTACACTCATATAAACACTGCCTGATAAAAAATATTATTTTTTTTTTTTAAAGTTATAAGGGCTAAAAGAAAAATGAAAAAAGTTGTTTGAAAAAAAAGGGCTACAAAGAGCTTTAACATATATATATATATATATATATATATATATATATATATATATATATATATATATATATATATATATATATATATATATATTCATAGACATGTCTAAATATGTGTATGTTAATGAACTGCACAATGAATTATTTTTTCTCTCTCTCTCTCTCTCTCTCTCTCTCTCTCTCTATATATATATATATATATATAGATAGATAGATAGATAGATAGTCATAGATATCTATTTAACATTATACATATATATATATGTATATATACATACACACATATATACAAATATTTTAAAATAAAAAGTACATTATTTTCTATGTGAAGAACTTGCTTAAAAATATGCTTAAAGGGACAGATAGGACATTTAATTTTAAACAACTTTTCAATTTACTTTTATCTTCAAATTTGGTTTGTCCTTTTGGTATTTTTTGCTTAAAGCTAAACCTAGGTAGGCTCATATGCTAATTTCTAAGACCTTGAAGGCCACCTCTTATCTCAGTGCATTGTGACAGTTTTTCAAAGCTAGACAATGCTAGTTCATGTGTAACATATCAATAACATTAGTCTCACTCCCGTGGAGTTACTTAGGAGTCAGCACTTATTAACTAAAATGCAAGTCTGTCAAAATAACTGAAATAAGGAGGTAGTCTGCAGAGGCTTAGATACAATGTAATCACAGATGTAAAAAGTATATTAATATAACCGTGTTGGTTATGCAAAACTGGGGAATGGGTAATAAGGGGGTTATATAACTTTTTAAACAATAAAAATTCTAAAGTAGACTTTCCCTTTAATGCGAATTGGGGTTTGTAATTTAGGTCTAATGCGGTCAGGTTAGCGTACATAAAGAATTGCTAACTTCAACGTGTGTTATTGAAACATTAAATATAAAATAATAAAAAATATTAATAAAATTATTAAAAATGAATATACATACTGTAAAATCAATATAGATATATTATTTGGATTATTTCGAATATTTTACAGTATGTATAATCATTTTTAATATTTTTTTATTAATATTTAATATTTCAATAACGCGCATTGAAGATAGCTATTCTTCATGTGCGCTAACTCAACTGCGTTAGACCTAAATTGCGAACCCTGATGCGCATTACACATATTTTACATTCCTATGTTCTTCACATAGAAAATAATGTACTTTTAATTATTAAATATATATTTCTAGATATATCTGATAATGTTAATGTAAAATATATATACACCTATATATTTATAGGAATAGATATACAGGTATAGGTATATACAGATATATATATAGGAATATGTATTTACAATAAAATGGACATTGTTCTGTATGTGAAGAACATTGGAACATGAACTATTTATAACTCCTGTCGAGTTAGCAAGCATGTAATTAATGTTACAAGCAATTCTGGAGAAACCAGCGAGTCATTAATAGCACAAAAATAGTCAAATTTATTTACAGAAACCCAGGGTAAAAACACAGTAAAAGAAGCATACACTGGATCATCTTACGCGTTTTGGCCTACAATCCTTATTCATAGACAAAGATAAAAGTCATATTGCCATTACTTAAGTAGGGTGAGACCTAATTGGTTCAAGTATAAGCTGAAAACCATTAGCTGTATGTTTGTGTACAAATTTAAAGAGATATAAATAGCATAGATCTGTACACTAAGACAAGCATTCAAACAGAAGATTCAACTGACCCTAACTAAATTATACATATTAATTACATAAAGGTCAGAAGTTTTAAAAGTACATTTGTGTACACTCACTATCTTTAATCTAATACATATATTTAACTCTAGTACATATATTTATCACAAGTACCATTATGAGGGTTGTTATATACACAGCATAACCCTTAGCTGAGTCCTTAGAAACTACTTATTTAATAGATGTAGCATATGTAAGATTGGGAAAAGCCATAAGCCAGAATTTGGTTGAGGGGGTAAAAAACTTGCAAACATCAAAGAGCCATAGGGGGAACATGTCACGGGTGAATAATTCATCATCATATTTGTTCCCAGAAATTAATCACATCTCCCTCAATGTTTAAACCCTATGGCTTTCTAGTTTGCAACTGAAAGATCCAAAATGCCTCTTGGTATAAAAGCCGACTGTTCCTGTTACCACCTCTAGGCTTAGGACGAATAATCTCAATCACTTGCCAACTAAAGGAAGAGACATCCTGATTATGGCAATGTATAAAGTGTCTGGCCAAGTCTGAACATTCCATATTATTTTTTATATCATTACGGTGTTCCCTAATATGTGTCCTGGCTTCCCTAGTGTTACAACCTGTATATTGTAGCTTGCCCTGTAGGCATTCAGCAAGGTAAACCACATAAGTGCTGCAACAGGTGCTACAGCCAACATGGTGGTATACCCTTTGTATATTTCTTGATTGAAAGGTAGACCCGACTCTTGTGTGTGAACAGGCTATGCGATTACTAAAATTACATTTGTAGTGTCCCTTTACTGTTAGCCAGATGCTGGTAGCCGTCCCCAATTTCCTCAGCTGGCTTGGAGCCAGAATGTTCCCAATGGTGCATCCTCTCTGAGGTACAAAGTTACAACCACTGCTGACATAATCTTTTAAACTATCCTCCTCAAATCTATTCTGCTTACATGGGCCGTGGTCACCAGTGAGGGAACTTCTATCCATACAAGTTACCTCAAGGAGGGCTCTATTAATAGTTTTAGTGAATATCCCCTTTGCTGTAATGATTGTTTGAATTTTTCACTCTCTGCAAAGAAAATCTGATATCTGTGCAATTGCGTATGTGAAGAACATTGGAACGTGTACTATTTATAACTCCTGTTGAGTTAGCACGCAAGTACTTGATGTTAGGTTTTTTTCTTTTGCACTCAGTATTGACTTCTATGGGGAAAATAAGTTAACGCGGGTATGATATTTGGTTAACGTGTCGAATTTTGCTTGCAAGCAAACGTTTTATTTTCAACTCGTACTACGCAATCCCTGACGTGCGCAAAAAGCCTGCATAAATGATTTAGCCCTTGGTTGGAAAGCAAAAAGATGATGATTGAGGCCTATATTAGTAAAAACAGCAAAAAAATATTGTAATTATTGACAAGGTGCTTAGTGGTATAGTAAAGTGCTGAGCACAACTACTACCACATAGTAACTACTAACTGTTTTATCTTAGTTTATATAAGGAGATCAAGCACAGGTCTTCATAACTGTAAATTTTATTAAGAATGCTATACACACACTATGCAAGAGGCACTTCCTGACTCTACCATTGTGCACATAACATCAGGTTGATATGGTTCATACTGATAATCTCAATATCACACATTTCCCTTTTTCTTTTCTTTTTAAACAACAGAAAACTTAAAGTACATTTTTTTTTAACTTTAGTCTATGTGAAAAAACTTCAGTCCCTTTTAACATTGTTCAATTAGACGATTAGGTTTTTTGATATATCGACCTGACCTTGTTTGCATTGCATCACTGGCAGGCAAGTCAGTCGAGCTTTGCAAAGTTTCTCTGGCATCTTCATTCTCCAGCTGCAATGGAGTTTTCAATGTATCCTCACAGGTTTCCTTCACTGCCGAATTGTTGTGAACTGATGGAATAGCCATCAAATGTCTACGATTCCTACGTAAACATTGCCCATCATTGGTTTGAACTACATACGATCTTGGAGAATATTGCTGGATAACTGTCCCTTCAGTATTCCAGCTGTTTGAACCTTGTACTCGCACAGGAGTTTGTACCTGAAGATTCTCCAAAGGCTTTGCAGCTCGGTCATAGTATTCATTCCTTTTTTCTCTGAGTTTCAATTTGGTTTCTATTACATGTTTTTGTGGGAACCTTTTCCAAGGTTTCACAACTGGTACTCGTGTGACCAGCTGTCTGCCAAACAATAATTCTGCCGGTGACTTCCCACATTTTAAAGGAGTAGCTCTATAGCTAAGAAGAGCCAGACATGGATCCTCGTCTGCATCTGTTGCTTTACGAAGTATGTTTTTCACTATTTTTACTCCAGCTTCTGCTAATCCATTTGCTTTTGGATATCCCGGGCTGGATGTTCGATGTTCAAATTCATAGGTACTGGCAAAACCCCTAAACTCTCTACAATTGAATTGAGGACCATTGTCTGATATTATTACTCTTGGAATGCCATGTCTCGCCAAAATTGCTTTTACTTTTTTGATCACTGTACATGCTGACTCATCTTCCAATAATGCTATCTCTGGGTAATTAGAGAAGTAATCCATTACTAAGATATAATGCTGATTTTTGAATAAACAAGTCCATTCCTAACTTTTCCCAGGGTGCTAACGGGAAGTCCGTATCCAGTATAGGCTCTTTAGGTAACTGAGGTCTGAATTTTTGGCAAGTCCGGCATTGAGTGATCATTGTCTCAATGTTTTCATTCATATTTGGCCAGTACAAAATGTCTCTAGCTCGTCTTTTTGTCTTTTCTATACCTGAATGACCTTCATGTAGTCTTCTCAGTATTTGACTTTGCAAACTCGCTGGTACAATTATCTTTTGTCCTTTCAAAAGTACCCCTTTTATCAAAGAAATTTCAGAAATGTATGGTCTATACAGTGATGGCATTAGTGTCTTAGATTTGCCACTAGAAACTGCTTTCTTCACTTGACTTAAAAGAGCATCTGTTTCTGTAGCCTGTTCTATTGCTGCCCACATTGCATGACTAAACGGGGCTGTCTTCAAGATCAGATTGACATGAACAGTCACCTCTTTCTGCAACTGTAAGTCCTCATTGTTAAATGGTAAGTAAGCTCGTGACAGAGCATCTGCTACCACCAACTCCTTGCCAGGTATAAAATCCAAGGTGCAGTCATACCTTTGAAGTCTCAGCAACAAACGTTGAATTCTTGGAGGTGCATCTATCAAGCCCTTTTGGTAGATGTGAATCAAAGGTTTGTGATCAGTTTCTGCTGAAAATACTCTTCCATACAAATAAACATGAAATTTTTCACATCCGTAAACTAGTCCCAGTGTTTCCTTTTCAATTTGAGCATATGATTTTTCAGTATCTGTCAATGCCCTAGATGCATAAGCCACAGGCATCCATCCCGAGCCTTGATTTTGAAATAGAACTGCTCCCAATCCATTTTGTGAAGCATCAGTTGACAACTTTGTTTTTGCTTTTGGATCAAAGAATTGCAGAGTTGGTGCAGTAGTAAGCATGTCCTTCAAAAACTTCCATTCTTTCTGGTGATTCTCTGACCATTCCCAGGCATAGTTTTTTCTGAGTAGTTGTCGCATTAGTACAGTTTTGTCTGGTAAATTAGGTATGAACTTGCCAAGGTAATTCACCATTCCTAGTAAGCGTTGTATATCTTGCTTATTTTCTGGCTGTGGCATTTCTGTAATTGCCTTAATCTTTTTCATGCCTGGTAAAACACCACCTCCTGTGAGTTGTTCTCCCAAATATTGAATTGAAGTTTTTCTGAATTGACACTTTGTCTTATTGAACTTCAAATTATTCTCCTTAGCAACATCTAAGGCCATCTTTAGCCTTTCATCATGTTCTTGCTTGGTTTTACCCCAGATCAGAATATCATCAATGAATACGGTTGTGCCTGGTATTCGTTCAAGAAGTTGCTGCATGGTACTATGAAACACTTCTGGTGCTGAACACAAGCCGAAGGGCAATCCTTTGTAACAGTACCTCCCATAAGGAGTATTAAAAGTGCAGAGTTTCATGCTTTCCTCCTCCAGTGGAATTTGCCAAAATCCTGAGGATGCATCCAGTTTACTGAATACAGTTGCTCCACTTAGCTCCCCAAGCAATTCTGGTTTTGTTGGTAAATGGAAGTGTTCTCTTAAGATGCTTTTATTCAGTTCCTTGGGATCAATACAGATTCTGAGACCTCCATCCGGTTTTTCCACCAACACCATAGAATGAACCCATTCAGTAGGTGTCTTGATTTTCTTTATAATACCTTTATCCTCCATCCTGACAAGTTCCCATTTAAGACGATCCCTTAGAGCAACTGGAACATTTCGCATGGCATGCACTACTGGACGAGAACCTTCTTTTAGTTTTATTTTATGTTGCATTGGAAGACATCCTATTCCTTCAAATACTGCAGCATAGTCTGTTAATAAATGTTCTATGTCCTCTTCTTTATTAGTTCCATCAATGGCATTTACCCTTTTAATCAGTCCTAAAGTTTCACACATTTGAAGACCCAGTAGAGCTGGTTTGTTTCCTGGAACTACCAGAATGTTCATTTTATGTGTTTGATTTCCATATTCCAGGAACACACTGCACTTGCCAAGCACTGGGATAAAATCCCCATTATATGTCTGTAGTTTAACTGAGCTTTTCAGAAGTTCTGGTTTGTTCTTCAATTGGTGATACTTGCTCTCAGGCATCAAATTAGCTTGTGCACCTGTATCTACTTTGAAAGCAATATTAGTGCCATTTGTAATAGCTTCAATGACCCACTCCTTATCTGTAGCTTTGGTTAAATCAAGTATTCCAATAAAGAATTCTTCTGATTCCTCACTTTCTGACTGGTCAACAATGTGAACCGTTTTTTTAGCTTTACACATCTTTTGAAAGTGATTCCTTTTTCCACATTTTCTGCAGATTTGCCCATAAGCCTGCCATGCTGCTTTCCACATCTGGTACATAGCCAGTCTGATTCAGGCTGAGAATTTGATGTTTGTGTGATAAAACTTTTTCCTTTCATTTTATTTTCATAATGTGGATGCACTTTGTTTTTCCCCACTGTAACTGACATTACTGGTGTTGCTGCTGTACTGTGGCAGAGTGTGCGCACTTGTTCCTGTGCTGCCTCTGAACTTTGACAAATTTCTACTGCCTTTTCCAGTGTTAAATCTTTCTCTCTGAGCAAGCGTTCTTTAACCCTTATATTTCTGCTGCCCATGACTAACTGGTCTCTGATTAATGAGTTACACATTGCTCCATAATTACATGATCTACTCTTCAGTTTTAAGTCTGTTACATACTCCTCAATAGTCTCTGTTTCATTCTGCATTCTACATCTGAAAAGATACCTTTCATAGGTTTCATGGCGTCTAGGTACACAGTACTGTTCAAATTTGTCTAGAACAACCTGATAAACATCCCTTTCTTCATCTGTAAATGTGAAGGTGTTGTATACATCTATTGCTGCTGATCCTGTTACAGTCAGAAAAAGTGCAATCTTTTGTTCATCATCTTGCTCCTGAGCTCCTATAGCTCTAACATATAGCTGGAATCTTTGCTTAAACCTCTGCCATGCATCTTCCATATTACCAGTCATTTTCAATTCTGGTGGAGGATTTAACTTTTCCATCTTAATGTTCTGAATTATGCAGTATTAATATAAAAGTCTGTAGTGCTGTTAGAATCAGTCAGTTGTACAAGTTATGATGCACTTACTCAGTTCATGAGAAGAAGCTGTAGTCACTCTGCCAGAGCCTTGACTCTCACACTTTCAATTTGCTGCAAAGATTTCTAATGGATTCCTCAGAGTCCTTGCTTGTCAGTTCAGATGGAAGCAGGGAACTCCTTATTCTGACACCATGTTTTATCTTATTTATATAAGGAGATCAAGCACAGGTCTTCATAACTGTAAACTTTATTAAGAATGCTATACACACACACTATGCAAGAGGCACTTCCTGACTCTACCATTGTGCACATAACAACAGGTTGATATGGTTCATACCAACTGATAATCTCAATATCACACACTAACCATGCAATTGCTTCTCCTGTACAAGTACTGGCTCGTAAAGCTCTGCATCTTCACACTGGGAGCCTTCTGTAAGTATTCTCACACCTTGTTACAGAAGAGGGGAGCATTCACAGACCAGTGACATTGTTGCTTTTTTTGACAAATCATATTGTGCACTTCAGTTTAATGTGCACTATACAGAGCAGGAGCATATTTTTTGTAATATCTAAATTGCTAAATATTATTTATTATAGTTTGTTTTTTAACTTTAAACTGTCTAAAAAAACATGCAAAAATGTAAAGCTTGCACTCTGTTTTGTGTGAATTAAATGCAAGTGCAAAGTACAGCTGTCAAAAAACTTGCAACTGCATTGGGTCAATAAACGAATAAAACATCTTTGAAGAGAGCTGATGTCACAGAAGGAAAAACAACAGCATGGCAAGTAGTAACCATTTTACTGTAGTTGGGCCTAGCAGTTTAATGCCCTTTAATTATGGATGAGTGTTTAAAATTTGCAATATACCTTATTATTAAAAGAGGTGTGTCCATAGTACAAGTGGAGCGCTATTGATTGTGGCGGGTGCGCTATTAATATCATGGGCCCACACTATGAATAGCGCATAATATGGTATTACAAGGGATTGGTTAAAAAGTATTTACCAGAGAATGTTAAACTTGGCTGACATCTCTTTAGTGAACCATATAATTTCATTGGACAAAACGGCCATGCTAAGCATCGCTCATATTCTGTTATTCATGTGTTGAGCGTGAACATTTACATATCCCATATTTTAAGCGATTCAAAAAAAGGTTTTGAAATTTACTAAATATTGCTCTGAAACTTGAATATCCCTGGTGCTTTCATAAATTTTGCATACATGTATTCACATGAATTTCAAAGACAAAAAATATAAACCATACTTTACAAATCCATATAAAAATGATGAATATCCATATTTTGTATTTGTTTATATTTCTTACCAAAATGTCTACTCGTTACATTATAGTTCCACTTGTTTGTCTGCTATGTTTTCTAAGCTACAAGAACACAATATAAAGTTTTAACTGTGAACTGTTATTAGATTATAAAGTCTGTAAAAGAAAAAATGATTCATTTTAGTACTTACACATCTAATTCTAATATAATTATAAATGCCAATGGCTAATCGAAAATAGCTTAGATCATCAATCAAAGTATTTTGTGGTTGGCATTTTGATTGTCACCATCTGGATCACTTATAGAGCAATTTGAACAAAAAGAATACGTTTAGAAAGAACATGTGTGCCTTCCGTTTCTCACTTTGTTTCTTTCTCTCCAGACCAGTTCATTCTAAAATGTTTGGTAATTTTAATTATGTTTCTAAACAATTTCAGTGAAGTACTGATGAACTTCTAGCAGCTGTTACTCAGTATAATCAATCATTTCAAGAATTCTTTTATGAGTAATTAGAACTTCAGATTGTTCCAGTGCCATCCTTCTCTCAATCACGCTTCCTGATTGTTTCAGGCAAACATTGTTGTCATCCAGGTGTGATTCCACTAGTGCATCTGGATAATTATTGTTCCCTTTCCCCTATTACATTCTTTATTATGCATCATATTGGGGGTAAAAAGCTCCACCGAGAAATTTCATGATTTCAGCTCATTTGCTTATGCATGAAAAAAATAGAACTAAGTAACAAAAGTGTTAGAGGAAATGATATCTTATCCCTGTATGTGCTGATTGAAATTATACCAGTGGATTGTGTCACATGACTGTACTTAATGTCATTATAAAAATGAGCAAGGCTTGTTACAAATGAATAGTATGAGACTTGTGTCCTGCATATGAATATTGTAAAACTTTTTGATTTCAACATGAACTTCTAGAAACATTTTATTGTAAATTAATATAACATATTATACAAAAAGTATGCTTTGGGGGACACACAATCACACACACACACACACAAATATTTGTATAAATATAATTAATACAAATTATGTGTGGTAAAAAGTAATAATATCCTTTCACAAGCTAACACAGATTTCACAGACCACACCCTGTTACTTATCTAATCATAAATGGCCTCAACAGAGGTGATAAGATAACATGCTGCAAAACAATGCAAGTTTCCATAACAGAATGACAGTGGTATGCCATCTCTACTCCAGTAACACATCCAGATGGGCTCTTCTAAATTAGGCAAGTGGTGGGTGTAGTTTGCCATTGGAAAACAATTTCTGCTAACAGGGTGGTAGTGTATTGAAAATGTTTTATTTTCACATATGCCAGTTATGCTAATTTATTTCAAAACTACAATGAATTATGTCATGTACCTTTGAAAATAAATTATAATGTCTGTGGCAATATCCAATATTATCCAATATCCCCATTCATAATTGTAATTAGGGATTTAAGTTTTACCACCCAAAATTATATTATTCCAAACCTGGGAAACATTTAGGAGGGGTATAATATAAAGAATCTAAGAAAATGGATGTTGGTATAATCTGTATTTTTTTTTTTTTTTAAAGACTAAAATAATTTAAAGGGACAGCATACTGCAAAATGGTTTTCCTATAAAGTGTTTTCAATGACTTGTTATACTAGCTGTAGCTTACAAAATGTATGAGAAATTGTTTTTTAACTTTATTTTTGTATATAAAATAGCAGGTATTGTTCTTTGAAACCACAGAAAATTAAAATGGTTGGCCAGTGGCGTATTTAGGTTTTGTGCTGCCCTAGGCACACAAAATTCTAGTAGATCAAGTATGTGCGCCGTGGGGCAACCTAAGCACTAAGGAGGTACGATGGGCATGGGCTATGAATGCTAGAGGGAGACTGGTACCATTATGTAGTGAGATGCACTATAATTATCTGACACTCCAGTGCGGTGCACGCCGCAACGGCTTATGTTATTCCTGACAATTTAAACGGCACAAGGAAGGACAATCATCATTGTCACTGTGTGCCGTTTAAATTGTCAGGAATAACATAAGCCATTGCGGCGTGCACCGCACTGGAGTGTCAGATAATTCTATTTCCTCTCTCGCAACTTAAGCCAAGCCCATCAGACATCAGTGTCAGTTGTTGCTGGAGCTTGAAAGGACCTGGAGGTGTTTTAGCAATCTTTACTTCCTTTCCTTAAGTGGCGATTGGCGATATTTTATAACTCACGAGTCACAATTCATTAATACAAAGGACTACTCTAGTAGTGTGTAGATCGTATTCAAAAGGACTGGCTTACTGTGAAAATACACTGGGACTGAGGTTCCCTTCCCACCCATACTTCCGTAGCAGCTGCTGCCTCATGCATTAGTGACGTGGCCAGTTTTTGATCTATTCTGCTCTAAGTTGTTGCGCGGCTGCGTCTTTGATGTGGATGATGGAATGTTGCCCCTGGACTCAGTCAGACACTAATAAAGGGCCAATTCTTGAGTGCCCCGGCCCCAAAAAGTGCCGCCCCCTCAAATCTGCCGCCCTAGGCCCGTGCCTTGTTGGCCTAGGCCATAATACGCCTCTGTGGTTGGCGCTTCCAGGGAAATCATATATCCTAATTTTACCACTTTCTGTACACACGTTTCTTTATATTATCTCTGTCTGTGTATCAAAGTCCAATACTTAGAGAACAATTGAAAATTAACATTTTATTACCTATTTCTCCTGCCTCTCACAAACAGTGTAATTTCTTCTACTGGCTTCTTTAGCCTATTCTTAAAGGAATAGTCTAATCAAAATTAAACTTTCATGATTTATATAGAGCGTTTAATTTTAAGCAACTTTCTAATTTACTCCTATAATCAATGTTTCTTTGTTCTCTTGTTATCTTTATTTGAAAAAGCAAAAATGTAAGCTTAGGAGCCAGCCTATTTTATGTCTAAATGTAACCACCAATCAGCAAGTGCTACCCAGGTGCTAAACCAAAAATCGGCTGGCTCTTAACATTACATTCTTGCTTTTTCAAATAAAGTAGCAATAGAATGAAGAAACATTGATAATAGGAGAACATTATACATTTGCTTAAAAGTAAATGCTCTATATGAATCATAAAAATGTTTAATGTTAAATACACTATCTCTTTAAGTATAGAAACTGTCAGTATTAGTAGGGATACCACAGGCAAAATTTTAAATGCTGAAATAAAGGTAAATCTGTTATTTGCAAACAATTTCATACACTTCAGCAGGTAAAATGGATAACTGGGAACAAATAAAAGGGGAGAAAAATTTAGAGTACACTATCCCTTTAAGCAGGAGGGTTTCTACAATTAACAATTCAGGACTGAACAAAAATAATATTTCGCTAAGTTCCATAAACTTCAATTTGCTGTAATTATAAAACCAACTAGTACTGCACATCTGCATCAGCACCAGCCATTCAAGCAAATTCAGGTTACTGACACCTCTGAAAACTGAAGGGTACTTCAGCTAATAATTGTAAAAACATCCTCTATAACCCGCACTGCTGTCTCAATGTATTGCTTGTAGGTTTTCTTTAACTGCCACCAGGTCCTTTGCATATGCAGAAGTTACAGAGGATACAGGAACTTTCACCTCTTGTGCTTAATGCACAAGCTCAGACCACTTGGCTGCAGGGAACAAAAAATGGTAATGGTTCTCTGCTAGTACGGCATGGGGACCACAGCTCAAATATATCAGCATATTGGGATGGTCCCTTGACCTGAATGCACTAAAAAGATCTGTATCAAGATGTAGGTACACTTGTATGTTGTTACTTTTATTACTATTATTACTATAATTGTTTTAAGCAAAACTGTTTTCTTCCTACACCATCTTTATAAGAAAGATTGGTGTGTCCCTTTAAATAGCTAAAACAATCTCCTTGCAATACACTGTCAATCTGACTTTTTTCTGTTCTTAGAAGTCACAGGAATAAAGGCTTTTGCAGAAATAATGACAGAATAAAAATAAAAAGCTGAAGGAAGATAAATTAGGATTATGGGTTGGATCTGTGAAATTTATATTTATCAAAAAGGGTAATAAATGCAGAACATAAGGTCAGACATTGTAATTCACCATCCCATCTTGTGTGACAGAGTATTACAAAATTACAATGGAAGAAACAGATTTATAGAACAATATTTTACTTCAGAGAAAACATTGATAGACAGCTTACCTTACCAGACAAAAAGGATAAAGCGTTTGAAGGAATGAAGTTAAGAAAATATTACTTGCAAAAGGATATCTACATTTATTTGATTTATGGCGTGAGTTTTATAAGTTCCATTAAAGGGACATCACCTACATACTGTTTAAAAAAAAAATCCAATATAAATGCATAGAAAAGCTGCTTTCCCTATTATAACTGGGGATGTAGCTGTGTTCAGAATTAAGCAATCACATTCAAAACCATGTTAAATGAGAGTCATCACACACCTGCCATCATTTAAAGTGCCTCTGATTAACCCTGAATAAAGTTCAGCTGTTCTAGTAGGTCTTTCCTGACATTTTCTTAGTCGCGTTCTACACAAAAGCCATGGTCCGCAGAGAGCTTCCAAAGCATCAAAGGGATCTCATTGTTAAAAGGTATCAGTCAGGAGAAGGGTACAAAAGAATTTCCAAGGCTTTAGATATACCATGGAACACAGTGAAGACAGTCATCATCAAGTGGAGAACATATGGCACAACAGTGACATTACCAAGAACTGGATGTCCCTCCAAAATTGATGAAAAGACGAGAAGAAACCTGTTCTGGGAGGCTACCAAGAGGCCTACAGCAACATTAAAGGAGCTGCAGGAATATCTGGAAAGTACTGGCTGTGTGGTGCATGTGACAACAATCTCCCGTATTCTTCATATGTTTGGGCTTTGGGGTAGACGGCAAGATGGAATCCTTTTCTTATGAAGAAAAACAGCCAAGCCCAGCTAAATTGAGCAAAAACACATCTGAAGTCTCCCAAAAGCATGTGAGAAAAGGTGTTATGGTTTGATGAAACCAAGGTTGAACTTTTTGGCAATAATTCCAAAAGATATGTTTGGCGCAAAAACAACACTGCACATCACCAAAAGAACACCATACCCACAGTGAAGCATAGTTGTGGCAGCATCATGCTTTGGGGCTGTTTTTCTTCAGCTGGAACTCGGGCCTTATTCAAGATAGAGGGAATTATGAACAGTTCAAAATACCAGTCAATATTGGCATAAAAACTTCAGGCTTCTGCTAGAAAGCTGAACATGAAGAGGAACTTCATCTTTCAGCATGACAACGGCCCAAAGCATACATCCAAATCAACAAAGTAATGACTTCCCCAGAAGAAGATTAAAGTTTTGGAAAGGCCCAGCCAGAGCCCAGTCCTGAATCCAATCGAAAATCTGTGGGGTGATCTGAAGAGGGCTGTGCACAGGAGATGCCCTCGCAATCTGACAGATTTGGAGTGTTTTTGCAAAGAAGAGTGGGCAAATCTTGCCAAGTCAAGATGTGCCATGCTTATAGGTTCATACCCAAAAAGACTGAGTGCTGTAATAAAATCAAAAGTTGCTTCAGCAAAGTATTAGTTATTTTTACTTCCCTTCACTTTTCAGTTTGTTTTTAAATTGAGCTGCATAGTGTATAGGTCACATTAAAGGTTAAAATAAAAATGTGGTAGTTATTGTTATCATGAAAGTGGTTTAACCACCAAAGTTTACTTCTGAGCTAGATCAGGAGGTCATGAAGCTGGTCAAAAAACAAATCTCACATGAACTGAATTGATTGAACTGCATGATAAATTGCGTGCAACACATATATAAAAAAAAATATTCCCTATATGCCACTTGTATTTGAACAGGTCCTACAACAAACTGCTCTAGAAGTAATATTAATCTTATTTACAGGGAGGACATATTTTTGTCATCATTGATTGAAATAGTAGGTGGGGACAAGATGTGCTCAATACTAAATAAAACTGAAATGTCTGCAAAACATTTTACATTATTTTTGTTAGTTTTCCTATATCATTTATACATTCAAATATATATATATATATATATATATATATAAGTCAAGAACCTAGACACATAATGTTTACAATTTAAGGATATACATATCATGTATCACCTTAGAATATCAGATATGAATTACATATTTATGATGCACCCTTATTATTGAGTTTATTTTAAGTGAAAATATATTACTAAAGATCAAAAGATTTTATTTTGGATACATCACCTTAAAATATAAAGAATAACAGCACACAGTGTCATTAACTTCACAGTTATACAAGTTCAAGTTGTAAGTTAATAAATTAAAAAAACACATACAAATCAGTAAATTGAATTATAGAAAAATTTAGAATATAAACTCCCATTAACTAGGTGGTTAATTTGACATAGTGATAACTTAACACATTTCAATTTAGATTATACAGGGCAACAATGTGACTTTTCACCATATATTCCAAATCAAAGTTTTTTATTTTGTTTTCTATTTAACAAATGCATGTTTGATTATAGAAAAAACAATAACTGTATTACATCACTACACACCAGTAGGGATGGGCGAATGTTTCTAAAAATTCAAAATTTAAAACGAATTTTGATACATTCGTTCGTTCGAATCGAATTTCAAATGTTTATATAACATTCTAACATTCTATTTTAGAATTTTCGTTTTCAAATATTTCAATAAAATTCGAAAATATTCGTTTGAATAATAGAATGTTTAGCTATGTATTCATTCAATTTCAAAATGTAATATTCAAATTCGAATGTGACATTCGAATTCGAATGTGACATTCAAATTTGAAATAGTATTTCTAGTCTACAACTGTGTTTAATAAATGTAATATTCGAATTCGAATGCTACATTCGAATTCGAATGTCACATTCAAATTTAAAATAGTATTTCTAGTCTAATACTGTGTTTTAAATGTGATATTCGATTCGAATGTGATATTCGATTCGAATGTGACATTCGAAATAGTATTTCTAGTCTAATACTGTTTTATAAATGTAAAATTCAAATTCGAATGTGACATTCGATTTGAATGTGATATTCAATAGTCAATAATTGTGTTTTATAAATGTAATATTTGAATGTGATATTCAAATGTGACATTCGAATTCGAATGTGACATTCGAAAACTGTAAATAACATTAGAAAAATCAAATTTTTAAGAATATTCGTTCTTATCAACATTCTATTATGTAAATCGAATTTCTAGAATATCATTCGTTTTAACATTCGAATTCGGATATAAACACATTCACCCATCCCTACACACCAGACAGAGAGGTTTTTTTTTAGGATTAGGCTGATGACACTACAATGAAATGATGACTTCAAATTGTTAGGACCAAATAGAGAAGGGATGAGATGTAGGGACTGAAGTACAGAGCAGTAAATGGATGGGTATGATGCAAAGCTTAATAAGAGGGTAGAAAAAAAGAGTGGCTGGCACAAGGGGTAGGTATTAGAATTCTTTTTTTTCTACACTTGAGTGGTAAAATTAATTTTCCCCTTGACATTTGTTCTACCCTATAACAATTGAATGTTGACTCTGATAGAACTTTACTTATGTTTATGAGAATGATTATTCAGATGTTAATACTCAAATATTTGAATGTATAATTGATATAGGAAAACTAACAAAAATGTCAAATGTTTTGCAGACATTTCAGTTTTATTTAGTATTAAAAACATCTTGTCACCACCCACTATTTCAATCAATGATGACAAAAATATGTCCTCCCTGTAAATGAGATTAATATTACTTCTAGAGCAGGTTGTTGTAGGACCTGTTCAAATACAAGTGGCATATAGGGAATATTTAAATTTTTTATATGTGTTGCACGCAATTTATCATGCAGTTCAATCAATTCAATTAATGTGAGATTAGTTTTTTGACCAGCTTCATGACCTCCTGATCTAGCTCAGAAGTAAACTTTGGTGGTTAAACCACTTTCATGATAACAATAACTACCACATTTTTATTTTAACATATTTATAATGTATACTAACACAAAAATATGTGCCCACTTTTCTCTTGCAACCAGCCTGTTGATTAACACAAAAAAACTAGCGGCTAGATTTAGAGTTTTGTCGGTAACGACCCGCGTGGCTAACGCTGGCTTTTTTCTGGCCACACCTTTAAAATAACTCTGGTATTGAGAGTCCACAGAATGGCTGCGTTAGGCTCCAAAAAAGGAGCGTAGAGCATATTTAACGCAACTGCAACTCTCGATACCAGAGTTGCTTACGGATGCGGCCAGCCTCAAAAACGTGCTCGTGCACGATTCCCCCATAGGAAACAATGGGGCTGTTTGAGCTGGAAAATAACCTAACACCTGCAAAAAAGCCGCGTTCAGCTCCTAACGCAGCCCCATTGTTTCCTATGGGGAAACACTTCCTACGTCTGCACCTAACACTCTAACATGTACCCCGAGTCTAAACGCCCCTAACCTTACACTTATTAACCCCTATTCTGCTGCCCCCGCTATCAATGACCCCAGTATATTATTTTTAACCCCTAATCTGCCGCTCCGTAAACCGCCGCTACTTACATTATCCCTATGTACCCCTAATCTGCTGCCCCTAACACCGCCGACCTCTATATTATATTTATTAACCCCTAATCTGCCCCCCACAACGTCGCCTCCACCTGACTACACTTATTAACCCCTAATCTGCCGACCGGACCTAAGCGCTACTATAATAAAGTTATTAACCCCTAATCCACCTCACTAACCCTATAATAAATAGTATTAACCCCTAATCTGCCCTCCCTAACATCGCCGACACCTAACTTCAATTATTAACCCCTAATCTGCCGACTGGAGCTTACCGCTATTCTAATAAATGTATTAACCCCTAAAGCTAAGTCTAACCCTAACACTAACACCCCCCTAAATTAAATATAATTTTAATCTAACGAAATTAATTAACTCTTATTAAATACATTATTCCTATTTAAAGATAAATACTTACCTGTAAAATAAATCCTAATATAGCTACAATATAAATTATAATTATATTATAGCTATTTTAGGATTAATATTTATTTTACAGGTAACTTTGTAATTATTTTAACCAGGTACAATAGCTATTAAATAATTAAGAACTATTTTAATAGCTAAAATAGTTAAAATAATTACAAATTTACCTGTAAAATAAATCCTAACCTAAGTTACAATTAAACCTAACACTACACTATCAATAAATTAATTAAATAAAATACCTATAATTATCTACAATTAAACCTAACACTACACTATCAATAGATAAATTAAATAAAATTCATACAATGAAATAAACTAACTAAAGTACAAAAAATAAAAAAATATTTACAAACATTAGAAATATATTACAACAATTTTAAACTAATTACACCTACTCTAAGCCCCCTAATAAAATAACAAAGCCCCCCAAAATAAAAAAATGCCCTACCCTATTCTAAATTACTAAAGTTCAAAGCTCTTTTACCTTACCAGCCCTGAACAGGGCCCTTTGCGGGGCATGCCCCAAGAAGTTCAGCTCTTTTGCCTGTAAAAAAAAACATACAATACCCCCCCCAACATTACAACCCACCACCCACATACCCCTAATCTAACCCAAACCCCCCTTAAATAAACCTAACACTAAGCCCCTGAAGATCTCCCTACCTTGAGTCGTCTTCACCCAGCCGAGCCAAATTCTTCATCCAAGCGGAGCAAGAAGAGGTCCTCCATCCGGTAGAAGTCTATCTAGGATTCTATCAGCCAATCGGAATTCGAAGGACGCCATCTTGGATGACGTCATTTAAAGGAAACGTAATTCGTCGTTCAGTCGTCGGCCAGGATGGATGTTCCGCGTCGGAGGTCTTCAGGATGCTGCCGCTCCACTCTGGATGGATGACGATAGAAGATGCCTCTTGGATGAAGACTTCAATCGGATGGAAGACCTCTTCTGCCCCGCTTGGATGAAGACTTCTACCGGATGGAGGACCTCTTCTTGCTCTGTTTGGATGAAGAATTTGGCTCGGCTGGGTGAAGACGACTCAAGGTAGGGAGATCTTCAGGGGCTTAGTGTTAGGTTTATTTAAGGGGGGTTTGGGTTAGATTAGGGGTATGTGGGTGGTGGGTTGTAATGTTGGGGGGGGTATTGTATGTTTTTTTTTACAGGCAAAAGAGCTGAACTTCTTGGGGCATGCCCCGCAAAGGGCCCTGTTCAGGGCTGGTAAGGTAAAAGAGCTTTGAACTTTAGTAATTTAGAATAGGGTAGGGCATTTTTTTATTTTGGGGGGCTTTGTTATTTTATTAGGGGGCTTAGAGTAGGTGTAATTAGTTTAAAATTGTTGTAATATATTTCTAATGTTTGTAAATATTTTTTTATTTTTTGTAACTTAGTTCTTTTTTATTTTTTGTACTTTAGTTTGTTTATTTCATTGTATTTATTTGTAGGAATTGTATTTAATTTATTTATTGATAGTGTAGTGTTAGGTTTAATTGTAGATAATTATAGGTATTTTATTTAATTAATTTATTGATAGTGTAGTGTTAGGTTTAATTGTAACTTAGGTTAGGATTTATTTTACAGGTAAATTTGTAATTATTTTAACTATTTTAGCTATTAAATAGTTCTTAACTATTTAATAGCTATTGTACCTGGTTAAAATAATTACAAAGTTACCTGTAAAATAAATATAAATCCAAAAATAGCTATAATATAATTATAATTTATATTGTAGCTATATTAGGATTTATTTTACAGGTAAGTATTTATCTTTAAATAGGAATAATTTATTTAATAAGAGTTAATTAATTTTGTTAGATTAAAATTATATTTAACTTAGGGGGGTGTTAGTGTTAGGGTTAGACTTAGCTTTAGGGGTTAATACATTTATTTGAATAGCGGTGAGCTCCAGTCGGCAGATTAGGGGTTAATAATTGAAGTTAGGTGTCGGCGATGTTAGGGAGGGCAGATTAGGGGTTAATACTATTTATTATAGGGTTAGTGAGGCGGATTAGGGGTTAATAACTTTATTATAGTAGCGCTCAGGTCCGCTCGGCAGATTAGGGGTTAATACGTGTAGGCAGGCTGCGACATTGTGAGGGGCAGGTTAGGGGTTAATAAATAAAATATAGGGGTCGGCGGTGTTAGGGGCAGCAGATTAGGGGTACATAAGGATAACGTAGGTGGCGGTCGGCAGATTAGGGGTTAAAAAAATTTATCGAGTGGCGGCGATGTGGGGGGCCTCGGTTTAGGGGTACATAGGTAGTTTATGGGTGTTAGTGTACTTTAGAGCACAGTAGTTAAGAGCTTTATGAACCGGCGTTAGCCCAGAAAGCTCTTAACTCCTGACTTTTTTCTGCGGCTGGAGTTTTGTCGTTAGATTTCTAACGCTCACTTCAGACGCGACTCTAAATACCGGAGTTAGAAAGATCCCATTGAAAAGATAGGATACGCAAATGACATAAGGGGATCTGCGGTATGGAAAAGTCGCGGCTGAAAAGTGAGCATTAGACCCTTTTTTTAATGACTCCAAATACCAGCGGTAGCCTAAAACCAGCGTTAGGAGCCTCTAACGCTGGTTTTCACGGCTACCGCCAAACTACAAATCTAGGCCTAGATTTCTTAATTTTTGGTAAGCTGACAGGCATGAGTGAGTCTGCACAGCAAGCGCTTCAAAGTAGATTTCACTGCTTGATAAATTGAGACCACAATATAATGGGCTAGATTAAGAGTGGAGCGCAAAGTTAAAGCCGTGCTAACGAAAACACAATATTTGCGCTCCACTCATAATACCAGCACATGAAAATGTGCACTGGTATTTGAAGTCCCCCACAATAGAGAGAGCTTCCATAGGCTCCATTGGGAGCCCTCTCATTCATGCCGTGAGACACGGCATGAGACCCAAGTGCAGCAAAGGCGGTAAGTTGCGCAGCGATGGGCAGCAGTTTTACATATACACAGTATATGAATATATAAATATATATTTATGTGTTTAAATATGTATATACACATAACACAAAAATATATATGTATATAAGCATATACATATATATTTACTGGGAAAACACAGTTCCACATAGACTGCAATGTAAAGGCACTTTTACCCACAACCACTACATTTAAGCCCATAAAACTGTTTAGTGCTTGGGGATAATTGGGACACTTTTGACAATTAACAAGAGATCTGATCTCTGGTTAATTTTCGGAGTGCTAATTGCTACAGATATTAATAACCAGCCACTTGTAATGGCTGGTAATTTATTGCGTGCCTGCAAATGGGAGAATTTGCCCATTTAAGGTCATGCAATAAATTAGTGCTACACTTGTAATCTAGCCCAATATGTATTACATGTTAATACCTAAGCTAAAATTCTCATTTTAAAAAATATCATCTAAAGAGACCTCAATTTAAAGACAGAAGAAAAAAGGAGAAAAAAATACTTCCCTTATCTTCACCCTATTTTTTCACTCTCTGTTATACTGTCAGGATAGCCAAGTTCTCCAACATTTACCAATTTTAGAAAAATAAACAATTCATTTTAACTCATATTGTAGTTTACAGGATGTCCAGCATTTAAAGAATGCAAAATATTTTATTTAAAAAAGTAGTAATTTTTTTCACATTGGCTGAGTAGGTATGAAAACCCCAAAAACAAAGCTTGAGAAAAGTTATTCCAGTCTATGAGAAATCTATTAGAAAACTTGGTTGCCATTTGATTTTCCAGTGGCTCCATGTAACATGTAATGTTCACCTATTTTTCAGATGTAGCAAATTCATCAGAAACAAATTTCCTAGCAGTGTTAGTTGGGATTTTTCAAGTTCTCTGTCTCAGTAGTAGGCTGACCATATTCCCGCTTTAAGAAGGAACACATATGAAAAATACATATTTGAGGGTTCTTATACAAAACCATTTCTTTAAACAGCCCTGAAAACAGCCCTGACATATGTATTTTTCATGTGTCCCTTTTTAAAGCGGCAATATGGTCAGCCTACTCAGTAGCCTTGATCCTGGTTTGATAGAAAATTAAAACTATAACTCCAATAACAATTAAAGCTTGAGACTTGTATGCAACTAAATACTTTGAATATAATGTAAATTTAGGATTAAAAAAACATGTTTAGATGCACCATCACCTCCAAGAAGTGTAACTGAAAAAAAACAATAACACCACATTATATATCAACTCTTTGCAATATTCATAGCAATAGTATACATTGATGCAATCACTGATGTGATAGAGCTAAAAACGTGCACACTGTTGAGGTACTATGAGCATACCAAGCTTTATTCTTCCACAAAGGATACCAAAAGAACAAAACAAGCAAAGCATTTGATAACATAAGTAAATTGGAAAGTTGTTTATAATCACATGCTCTAAATCCTGAAGGTTTAATATTGACTTTATTTTCCCTTTAACAAAAAAAAATTCAAGGGATAGTAAAGTCAAAATTAAACTTGCATGATTACGGTACAGCATTTAATTTTAAGGCACTTTCACATTTACCAATATTTAAAAATTTATTTATTTTTTCTTAATATCCTTTGTGGAAAAATACTATGTACATATCCTACACTACTGGGGGTTAGCTGCTGATTGGTGCATGCAAACATTAGTCTTGTGTTGTTGGCTCATTAGATGAACTTCATTTATTATTAGGTGGG
Organism: Bombina bombina; assembly: GCF_027579735.1. Taxonomy (NCBI): domain Eukaryota; kingdom Metazoa; phylum Chordata; class Amphibia; order Anura; family Bombinatoridae; genus Bombina; species Bombina bombina. The sequence continues at coordinate 645,683,845 of NC_069500.1, read as the reverse complement.
TGTGGACAAAGTTTGCTGTCTTGAACCTCATCTGCCCAGCCTCTTGGTGAGCGGGTAGTAATATGCTCCCCGCATTTAACATTGCACAAGCTGATGTTTGTGCAATGCCGCCCCCTTTTCGCACAAAGCCAGTTGCAAGCAAGAGGACGCTGTCAAGCATCCCAATTGGATCTGATTGAAATGACTGAAATCCGCCACACCTTAGGTGTAGTTAAGTAGCAGCAGTCTTGAGACCGATGCTACTTAACTAGCGTTTCAAGTGAACCTGAAATGCTGGGGATTTGAAACAGCTTAGAAAATGTGTTCAGCTGGCTACCAGCAGTGCATTGCTGCTTCTTCAACAAAAGATAACATGAGAATAAGGCAAAATTGATAATAGATGTAAATTGAAAGTGTGTTTAAAATTGTATGTTGTATTGCATGAGTCATGAAAAGAAAATGGAGGGTTTTATGTCCCTTTAACTCTTTTTTTTTTAAGAAAGCTAAATTTAAATGTAAAATTTCTACATGCTGAAAGCAGTTATTTCCCTATATTTTAATGTTTAACCCCTTAAGGACAAGGCTATTTTTCAATTTTATTTCTTTCCCTTAAGGACCAGGGCTATTTTAACATTTATGCAATGTTTGTGTTTAGCTGTAATTTTCCTCTTACTCATTTACTGTACCCACACATATTATATACCGTTTTTCTATCCATTAAATGGACTTTCTAAAGATATCATTATTTTCATCATATCTTCTAATTTACCATAAAAAATGTAAAATATGATGAAAAATGGAAAAAAATACACTTTTTCTAACTTTGACACAATCTGTTGCACATCTACAACCACCCAAAAACACCCATGCTAAATAGTTTCTAAATTTTGTTCTGAGTTAAGAAATACCCAGTGTTTACATGTTCTTTGCTTTGTTTGCAAGTTATAGGGCAATAAGTGCAAGTAGCACTTTGCTATTTCTGAACCATTTTTTTAAAAATTAGCGATAGTTACATTGGAACACTGATATCTGCCAGGAATCCCTGAATATCCCTTGACATGTATATATTTTTTTTTTAGAAGACATCCCAAAGTATTGATCTAGGCCCATTTTCATGCCACCAAATGCAATTAAATAAAAAAAATGTTCACTTTTTCCCAAACTTTTTCACAAACTTTAGGTTTCTCACTGAAATTATTTACAAACAGCTTGTGCAATCATGGCACAAATGGTTGTAAATGCTTCTCTGGGATCCCCTTTGTTCAGAAATAGCAGATATTTATAGCTGTGGCATTACTTTTTGGTAATTAGAATGCCGCTATATGCCGCTGCGCACCACATTTGTATTAGGCCCAGCAGTGAAGGGGTTAATTAGGGAGCTTGTAGTGTTAATTTTAGCTTTAGGGTAGTGTAGTAGACAACCCAAAGTAATGATCTAAGCCCATTTTGATATATTCTTCATGCCACCATTTCACCGCCAAATTCGATCAAATAAAATAAATAGTTAACTTTTTCACTAACTTTGGGTTTCTCACTAAAATTATTCACAAACAGCTTGTGCAATTATGGCACAAATAATTGAAAATGCTTCTCTGGGATCCTCTTTTTTTAGAAATAGCAGACATATATGGCTTTGGCATTGCTTTTTGGTAATTAGAAGGCCGCTAAATGCCGCTGCGCACCACACTTGTATTATGCCCAGCAGTGACGGGGTTAATTAGGTAGCTTGTAAGGAGCTTGAAGGGTTAATTTTGGCTTTAGTGTAGAGATCAGCCTCCCACCTGACACATACCACCCCCTGATCCCTCCCAAACAGCTCTCTTCCCTCCCCCACCTCACAATTGTCTCCGCCATCTTAAGTACTGGCAGAAAGTCTGCCAGTACTAAAATAAAAGTTTTTTTTTTTTTTGTTTTTGTATTATTATTTTTTTTAAATTATATTCTGCTGTGTAGGATCCCCCCTTAGCCCCCAACCTCCCTGATCCCCCCCAAAGAGCTCCCTAACCCTCCCCCACTTACTATTCACCACCATTTTGGGTACTGGCAGCTGAGGCATCATAGAAATACCTTGATCAGGATCACTTCCAGGCGCTTTAAACCCCTGATGACATACAGGGTACGTAGTTGGTCTTTAAAGACCAGTTTGTGTAAGACGTAATTGCTCATGTTTTTCATCCAAGAAGAATATTTTTAGCTGTTCAGTAACAGTCCAGCTTATTCATATCAGAACAATATGCCACAAGCATTTCTATTTCTACTAATAATTCAAATTTTCTTGTGGTTAGTATAGAGTTTTAACCACATACATATTTAATTAATGCAGTATTATTAGTTAACAAAGCAGTCACTGTGTACATACAAAGTTCACAGCTTTCTGGTAGCTTTACATGGTAAGCTGCAAACAAACAAGTGCAGAGTCATTAGTAAAGACACAGCCACAAGAATTATACACAATCTTGAGAATTCTTGCAGTTCTGTAGAGCACAGTGATCTCATCTTTTTTAGGATTGTATCTTTATTTATTTTTTCGCAACCTAGATACATTTTTAAGTCAAGGAGGGATCCATTAACTGGTGTTCACCCTCTCTCATCCCATACAGAAGAGATGTGGGTTTTCTTTACTGCATACCCTCCGAATGCAGCTGTTTCCGCGTGAGCCTTCAGGCTCTCCGGAAACATAAGTTAAGAAGCAGCGGTCTTAAGACTGCTGTTCCTTAACTCGTCATCCACCTCTGAGGCGGCGGACAGCAATCGCCCTGATCAAATACGATCAGGATGATAGACATCCCTTAGTAGCGCCAGTCTGGCCACGAATCGGCAGGTGGCGGCATATGCACAAGCATTTCACAAGTAATGCTTGTGCAATGATAAATGCCGACAGCGTATGCTGTCGGCATTTAGCGATGTTCGGCGGACAAGATACGCTACAGCGGATCATGTCTGCCCACATCTTAATAAATCATCCCCATAGAATGAATCCTAATAATTACTTTTCATTATATTAACTATATCTGCAAGTCAATCTATAGCTTCACACACTAATTAGATCACAGTGAGGGACAAACCAGTGACACTCTCTGTATCAATGTAGGAGAGACCCTAGGTGGTAAAGCTTTAAGCTTTATTATTTGAGAAGGGCTGTATTACTTGTGGTCTCTTATAAGTAAACATTGTTTTAAATGAGAGCTTTTTCAGCTTACAATATTATGCTATTGTCTGAACACTGTGGTACTTTGTTTTGAGGAACAGCATAGTATTGGCATTACTACATCATTTTTAGCTCTGACAGCTTTGCTTAAATTATACAATCTCAAAAGCATTGAGTTTCATGATGTGACAAATATCTCTAAGTTTTCTCAATGAATGATAAAGGAAAGATCATCCTAAAACATAGAACATGTTCTGATTCTAAAGCTGGTGCATGATTAACTGTGGGTGTATATTGTAAAATGTATATTATATGACAGATGGGATGTGGGGATATAATAACACTTAAAGGGTAAATCTACAATTAGAATGTTGCAGAACATCAGTACTGAACATTCCAACACATTCTAACATATTGTAATCCGTCTACTAAGTCTATACATTTTTAAATGCTTCTATAGTATTAATTCTAATTATCCTATAATAAATCATATCTTTGAAATTCTACATTTAGTTGCTTTCCTAAGCATTTATCTATTCCTTAATTCAACTTAGTTTAACTAGCATCAGCATTAAACACTGAAATTTATATGGCACATTTTAACCAGCCTCTCTAGAACTTTTTATCCCATTTTGTTCATCAAATTCTAATTTATCAAATTATTCTGCCCCATATAGTCTAAGCCTTTTTAGCTTGCTAATTCCACCAAGCATGCTAAAATATTATTCACATTATATCATAAACATACAAATGAATTTTCTTGGCACATTAAAACCATTAAACATTGTATATAACAATTCATTTCAAAATGCCCTTTTTAATATATTCAGTGCTGTGTTATAAGTTTCATTGTTCATTTTACATCAAAATATAATACTGCATTTTCAAACCCATTTTTTTACCCAGTCTTTTACGGCAAATTTTAACTAATTCTATGCAACACATTTTAATCTATTGGATCCTGCAAATTATAAAAATTGTATCCTTAATATTTTTAAATAAACTATTCTATAATAATTATCCTTTACATTCTCTCTAACATTATATTTACATAATGAAAATAAAAATGAGGCACAACATTAGTGGCACAGATAATGGTAAGAAGGTTAATTAGGACTAGGATATTATGCTCTAAGGGTTACCTGCGCTATTGGTTCTCAAATACTTAATGCTTCAATCTATCTTGCTTACCTACTGCAGTGATTTTCAACCTTTTTTTTGCCATGGCACACTTTTATACATTAAAAAATCCTGCGGCACACCACCATCCCAAAATTTTACAAAATAACACATTGTAGCTTAATACAGTGTGTGTATATGTATGTATGTATGTATGTGTATATATATATATATATATATATATATATATATATACACACACACACACACTGTGCTGTCATGCCATGCCTCCTACAAACTATACGTGACATATTGACATTCATTCACAAACAATCATAATGATTGTCTGTGAATGAATGTCAATATGTCATGGCTGTAAATGACGCCTGATGAGCTTGTCACATACCTCCCAATATTTCAAAATTTGAAATAGGGACACCCCTGCACTAGGAAAAGTCCCCTCCCCCCCATCAGTCATCATCTCACTCAAAATAAAAAAAGTCCCAAAATAAAAAACAAGCAAAATTTGTCAGTTTGCCGCGGCACACCTGAGGATCTCTCACGGCACACTAGTGAGCCACGGCACGCTGGTTGAAAAACACTGACCTACTGTACTGTGTCCTTCCCTATAAAAGCCAAGAAGAACAGTACTATTGCTACTACCCATAATCCTATGTATATTTTTTTATGCACAAGGATATACCGATCTATAGGCAACTTCATCTAAATCTCTTTTGTTACTTAAAAGGTGGATGTTCCCTTCAAGTTTCTATCCCCCTTAACTAGGGTTCAAGTGCTGTTTGTCCTTTTTGACAATGCTACATGAAATCACAGAGTGCAGATCAACAATGTATCTTAATGGCTTATAATGATAGAGGGGGTGTTGTATACAAATATCTGTGTTTGATGGAAGATATAAACAGAGGAAGCAGTGTGGCACAAGTATGATAACCTAATTCATGCAGTTGAGTTTATGCCACGCTAATATTGTTTTAAACATTATAATCTCACTAGCTCTGTATTTCTCTGTGTCATTTGTATTTATGCCCTGCTTAATCTATCCTTTCATTCCCTTTTTTAACTCAATCTCACCACCTTCCTATGAGCTAAATGATTTTGTCAGTCATCAAAGAATTTAAACATACAAATGTTAGCTTGAGAGCTGTTTCTCTCACTATACAGTGTTCTGGATATGAGTGAGAGACACCTATATTACATAATAATGTTTTGGCTCCTTGTACTCTCTTTTTTATGGCTGCCCTGCTTAGTCAAATTAAGTTTGTTCCTTTTTTTTTAACTTTTTATTAAATTCTGATATATTTCTGCTTTAAAAAATGTTGGGCATTCGCTGAGTGGGATCAGTGCACAAGCATTGAAACATTGTGACAACAATGAGTCATTTTTGGAATAATACATACCCAACTGGCTCTGTCAGCAGTGGGGTGTTTGAATGTGGGTGTACTGAGTACATGCATCATTTGTACATATGTGAATGAAACTGTAATAATTACTTTTACTCTGAGTTTTTATTAATTACATGTATATGTTGCAAGAATGGCTCACTCTGAAATTAAAATGCCCTCATGCACATTTCAATTGTGACTACTATTTCCCTTTACAATACTAAATGCATTGGGTATGAACTGAAGCTGTAAAGTCAAAGTATTGCAGAAAGGTTTTTTATTTGTCGCACCAGTTAGCTGCTTTTAATGTCTTTTGCAGTTTTCTTTTTTCTTTAGAATGACATCACATACAGTAGAAGACATTTGGTCTATCATAAACAAAGGAAAACAGTTAACAAAGGAACTACCTATGCAAAGTGTTTTCAATGGATATTTGTCGTGCTTAAAGGGATATTCCAGCCAAAATTGGAAACCACATGGATTTATTTTGGTATTGAACAGAAGCATTTTTGTAATATACATGCATTAAAAATGCTTATAATAAAAGCTATAGCTGTTTCAAAAGTGTATTTAAGTATGCACCGTGCACCAGCATTTTAAACACAGCACTTGCTCAGAGAGCCTAAGGTGCTTGCACCATCTGGTAATGACTCAATTTGTTAATTGCTGACATGATACAAGCCCCACTGATTATCTGAGCAGCTGCATTATTTAAAATGCTGGTGCACTGACAATATCTAGCTAAGCTTCCCATGCACGTGCAGAGAAAAATGTTAACAAAAAAGCCGTGATAACTTTTACTAGAAGCATTTTAGCCAATACATGTATATTGCATATATGTTTCTATTCAAAGATGTAATAAAGCTATGTGCATTTCATTTTTGACCGGAGTGTCCCTTTAAAGTTTGCACAGAAAATCTATTTTAATTTTTAGCTTATCACTTCTAATACTCAAACTCCCACATTTCCTATTTAATCATATTTTTTAGCATGAAGAAAATGCTCTTTAAGCCATTTAGTACAATTTATTAATTACACAAATCAGGCTGCCTGTCCTGTACCCAAAACTATGCATAAGGCAAGTTTTAAAAATAAATGTGATAACTGCATAAAATTTAGAGCAGCTATTAAAACAAGTAGAACGCTAGATTAAGATAACTGCAAAGTATGAGAACAGAAAGCCCTATTGATTTAACCTCTTTAAAACAATCTATGAAATGTTATATCAATATAGCTCAAACATCAATATAAACATTATGAAAACTCAGTTCTGAAAATGTCATTAATGTATGTGTGCATTATTATTTTTTACATATATGTATAAAAACCTGAAACAACACAAATGAAAGGCTTTACATCCAAGGACTAACAAGCATTTTTCAAAGTAATAGTCTCCTAAAAAATCAACATATCTTCCAAATTTCTTGAAAATTAATTCACCAGTTTTTTTTCTTTTAGCCTTTTGTTTTAAATTCTCATGTCTCTTTTGTTTTTTGGGGATTTTTTTTCTTCACAATTAAAATGTATTTATTGCTTTTACTTAAAGTGATGGTAAATTTCAGACTTTAAGAATGTTGCAATGAAAAATATATTAGTGTACAAAAAACCCCACATAATAATATTTTTTTTTTTTATTTTTTTTTTTATAATATTTTTATTGAGGTCGAGATTTTGGCATACAAATAAAATATTACAACATTGGGTGGTTACATTCCAAAAAGACTTATGACAGAGTAGATAATATAGGTTACATATTGAGAAAGGCATATGCATTGAACAGAATCTGCTGTAACAAAAAGCTTAAGGTAGATTAGTCTCTAGCAATGCTCATGATAACGAACGTCATAATATAAATTACCAAATAAAAGTCTACATGTCTGTTGTCAATATGATATAAAACTTAGAGGAAAACACCCATAGGAAAAAAAAATATTAAACATGCCAATAACAATTTAAACCCTCTCATTTGTATAGGAGGCCTCTCTTGGACCTCAAGCTCAATGGGGTGATAATGTTAATAGAGGGTTAACTAAAAAAAAAAAAAAAAAAGGAGAGACCACTAATGGATCTCATACTTTGGACCTCAGGTTTTTTGTTTATTATTGCGTTACATATAAGTTGCGTTAAATGCAATAGCTTTGAACAAGTTATTAGTAATGCAATGATAATCCATCTTACTATTCCATGAAGTGGAACTATGGTCAGTCTAATGGTGCACTGCAAGGTGAACATATAAAGATGGTAGTAAGGATGCAGTACAAGTTAGAAAGACCGCATAGTGAACCCTCCTGTAGGAGGTATATTATATGAGAGCATGGGGGGGGGAGGTGGGATTTTAAGTAGATTAGATGAGGTATGTCAAGGAGTCGCACATTGCTAGAAAGGGTGAGATAAACAACTGTATCTTAACTCAGAGGGAACAGGTTACAATAAAGCAAAGCTTTATAACTATGTGGGAGACTAACTGGGCTTGGGCGAAGGCTGTATTCTACTCACTGAGACCTAAGAGTCCAATATGGTGTAGATAACAAGGGTTAGGCAGTACTAGTGTTAAATGTAAGGGCGAAAAATTGTATAGCTAAATACAAGCGCAGGTCCAGCCTGCGTCAAAAACCAAGTCATCCTAGAGTAATGGAAATCTGCACATAGGATAGGTATTAGTAGGTAGTGTGGTTACGATACTCCTGCATATATGTTCAGATATAGTAAATAATAAAATCACATGTGTTTGCCGTGGTTATACAACAATTGCAGATAGAATACTGGAAACATGTCCCGAACTTAAACATAAAGCAAAAAAATAACAACATTACTTATGAACATTAAATTGCATTATGGTGTAAAACTATGTCCAAAACTGTGCCATGGAGCCACATATTTGCAATATAACGGCATCGCACCGCCCCGGCCGCTGGCAGCAAGATGTCATGTACACAAACTTTACCCAAACTCCATGTATGTATATAAAATATGAGAGAGAGAAAGAGAAAAAAAAAACTACAGACATAGAAGTATCATGCGATAAAATGTTTAAATTATATTTATATCACGGTAGGTGCAAATAAACAACGAGGAGCCTGGAAATATAGAGTAATAAACAAAAGGGGGCAGACATTTGTATGGAGCTTAGAAGTTAGATTGTTGATATTGCACCCTAATATGGTAGCATCTGGTTGCAAGCAACAACTTTAAAAAAGGGTAGTACCAACAAGTGAAGCTTGCAGGGGTAGATCAAAAGCTGACAATGCTATCAAATATGAGGTATGTTAGTAAGAGAAAAGTATGAACTTATCAAGAGAGCTCTACACCAATATATTAAGTATGGACAACATGTCTAAAGGTCGAGCCTGACATAGGTCTCCTTGAGGACTAGGGAAAAATTAGAGAGGTGGTAATCTAGCCCCATTGAAGTATACGCAGGAGTGCATAGGAATAGCATTACATTTAATTTTTATCAATATCTCAGTGGGTGTAGATAGGCTATGAACCATTTAAACACAAAACTGAACTGTGTAAATGAAATGGAGCAACCTTATGTTAAAGAAGCCTTCACATTCCTATCCATTACTAGAGCTTACAAATATTGTAGTCATCACACAAAACAATTGAACTAGTATATATCAAAACAAAGTTTAGCATGTCAACAAAAAAACAATAATGTTTAAGATGCATAAAAAAAAACTGCAAAATAGTATGTCCGTGTCCAGATGAGATAATCACAAAGACCACCAAATAGGCACTCAGCCATAAAGACAACTACGCTGGAGTCATCTAGTTTAGCCCATTCCGGATCTTGCAAGCCCGTTAGTGGACATATTCAATTTAGCAGCCAACTCTCTGCTGACAATGACGCTCATCATGAGAGGCTCAAGAGGCAAGTCCGGCAATGTAAATGGGTAAAGGAGACTCACGTTACTGCTGATGCTCTCGGGCTCTCCTGATATCTCCACTGGGGTGTTTGAATACATTGCCTGCCTGCCAGTCTGCCAATTAGGTCCTGAAATCACTCCCGGACCGCCACTGCTATCGCTGAAATAGAATGTTACGGGGGTAGGGTAGGAGTATAGTTCCTGCCGGGCTGCTGCTGCTATCCTCCATCTTTGCGCTGGGCTCTGCTGGAATGGTTGTGCGCTCTGCTGGATTGCTTCTGTCTCGTCGTTAACCTTGTCAGCGGCTATGTCCAGTGAGTGCTCTCCCACCTTATGTGTTCCACACTGTTGTATGGCTTGGCTAGCAGACAAACTCTTGCGGGGTTTCTCTGCGTGGATCCTTGTCACAAGCGCCTCTAGACACGTCAAGGAGGCCTCTATAAAGCCCAAAGCTGTTGCCTCCCAATCCTCCAAGGCCGCCATTTCCCTCAAAAGGGTATTAAAGCCGTAGTTATGATCGCTGTAAGGGATGCCTTAACAATACAGTTCCACAAGTTGGGTATAGGCAGTGAGCCCCCTTGTTTGTAGATGAAAGGCTTGATGTGTCTCTCACACTGCAAAGCCACGTGGTGAGTTCCGATGGAGCTTAAATGTGCTGTTAAACTGTTCAAACCCGTTTAGCCAAACAACCCACACAATAAGCATGCATAGGTGATCAAAAAAACAGTGAAAGTATTTCACAAAATATAGCTTTGACTTAATCTTCTGAAGTAAAAGCTGGAGCTCCTGCAATGTGCGACCGATCTCTTAGACAATTGGCTCCGCATAATATTTTTTTTTTTTTTTTTAAAAGTGTTTATATATTTTATAATACAAGATTTATAATCCAACTTGGTATCTTATGTTCCTCCACCCACTTCATTTCCACTTTAGTTTTATTTATTTATAAAATATTTTACCAGGAAGGATACATTGAGATTTCTCTTGTTTTCAAGTATGTCCTGGGTCCAGAAAACATTGCATTGATACAATAGGGTACAATAAAGTACAAAAACAATATTAATACATAATATATGCAAAATTTAACATAGAACAGGTAGGACATATATAATCAACCATGACAGGTGCATTTTGTTTTGAGATATGTAGAGAGGGATCTCTTAAAGGTTTTTAGGCTTGGGGAAGGTTTGAAAGTGTGCGGGAGGTCGTTCCATAATTGTGGTGCTCTGTAGGAAAAGGAGGATTGAGCTGCTTTCTTTTTGTATTGAGGCAACCTAAATAATGTGCTGATACTGGATCGGAGGTTAGGAGGTGGGAACAGCTGGGCAGAGCATTCTGCTCAGGTAGGATGGGAGCTTCCCAGAAAAGCTCTTAAACACAAGGCTGGAAAGATGGAGGGTGCGTCTGGATTCCAGCGACAGCCAGTTTAGTTCTTTTAGCATGTCACAATGGTGGTCCTGTAGTTACATTGTAGCACAAAGCGGCAGAACGAGTTATACAATGTATTAAGTTTATTAAGGTGAGTTTGAGATGAGATTAGTGGGTGTGTAACATAGAGAGCAGTCCCAACCACTCTCTTCATAGGCTTCCTAAGGGCTTTCAAAGGGTTGGACTTCCAGAGTGTCATATGACACACACACTAGTTGGATGTTAATTGGAATCATCATAAATAAAAAAAAGAGTTCATCCCAGTGGGCCGGCATAACATTGTAATAGAAGCATTACTACAGGAATGGACTGAACCCTTTTCATGGATAGATTAAAATAAAAAATAAAAAGTACACATATACTTTTTTAATGGCAAAGATTACATATATGGCATTTGATTAGCTAAGGTTTACCATTACTTTAAACTGGTGTTAAATGTTTAATTTACAGGAAGAACTAGTTATCAACCTGGAAAAAAACAAAACAAGAATATATTAAAGAGTATGCATGGCAGGCTTCTTTTTTTCCCCATAGAGCCAATTCCATGATACCACATAGCTTTGTTACCCTATTTTTATGCTTGGTCTAAAATTCTGAACTAATTTACAGCAAGATAGCTGCAATTTTTAGCAAAGTAACTAAAATGTGTGCTTACTTTGTTCCTGATTGTAGTCAAACTTGAAAGTGTTGTAAAAGGTAATAAAACACACACTCTTATACAACACACACATACACCATACACACTTCCACACAACACACACACCACATACTCTAATACAACACACACACACATCACATACATTTATATAACATGGATACTCATATAACACACACAAACACACACACATACCACACACTTTCATAAAGCACACACACCACACACACTTTCCTACACCACACACACACATCACACACTCTCATATAACACTCACAACACACGCAGTCTCCTACAACACACACACACCACACACACTCTCATATAACACTCACACCACACACACTCTCCTACAACACACACACAAGTTGCAACCCAGTAAACATGGTGTTGTGACCCAGTAATGGGTCCCGACACGTAGTTTGAAGAACCCTGGTATAAGGCACTGGTTTTCAAACCTGTCCTCAGGCCTCTCTAATAGGCCACATTTTGAGGATATCTGAACTGGAGCACAAGTGAAATAATCAGCTGATTAGTAAACATGGTTATTTTACCTGCTCAAATCCTAGGTAATCCTGAAAATCTGTCCTGTTGGGGAGGCCTGAGGAAATGTTTGAAAAACCAGTGGTGTAAAGGAAACAAATCCTGGAATTGAACCTTTAGATTATTTATCATGTCAGTCTGGTCTTATAAAAGTGTAAACAATGACTTCATATTCTTTGAATTAAGATACAAATTTAAAGGGATACTAAAGTCAGAATTAAATGTCATGTTTTAGACACAGTATTTAACTTTAAACAACTTTCAACTTACTATGATTTTCTGATGGCTTTTTTATGATCCAGGAGGCAGGGAAATGGAAGAAAATGTTGAAATCTGTCAGAAAAAGATATCTACTGCTATTGCATTGTCTTTTTATCACGCATTTGTTGATAAAGTGATTCAACTGTATTTAGGTTGAAGTCAACAGCTCACAAAGTCTAAAGCTTTTTTCTATTGTAGTTTGGGTTGTGATAATTATAAATTGGTTGTGAACAGCTTTTTGTAAGAATGTGTAATCTGAGAGTTTAAGTAGTGTATTTTAATGATTTAGAAATAAAAAATATTAAGGGCCAGATTACAAATGTCATAATAATAATAGCGCGGGCAAGAAATATCATTGGCCCGAGCTAACATTAGCACACCTCCATTGATCTAGCGCAAACCTATACTTTCAATTGATATCAAGACCGTTCTTAATAGCGATGATATTATATGTTGAAAGTTATAGGTTGTGCTCAAGCGCAAGCCAAAACTGTGCTAGAATATTTAGCATGACTTGAGGTCTAAAGTAAAGTGTATGACACTAACATATACACTTTTTTAATTCTTTAATTCTGAGTCCATCCCAGTCAAATACCTTTAAACATGCAATATTATTGTTATTCATTTCGTAACATGTTATGTGTTTTGAATAAATATACTTAAAATTTCTATATTATTCACTTAGATTTTTTTTTAATTTTATTTTTAAATATACAGTATCTCACAAAAGTAAGTACACCCCTCACATTTTTGTAAATATTTTATTATATATTTTCATGTGACAACACTGAAGAAATGACACTTTGCTACAATGTAAAGTAGTGAGTTTACAGCCTGTATAACAGTGTAAATTTGCTGTCCTCTCAAAATAACTCAACACACAGCCATTAATGTCTAAAACATTGGATACAAAAGTGAGTACACCCCTAAGTGGAAATGTCCAAATTCAGCCCAATTAGCCATTTTCCCTCCCCGGTGTCATGTGACTCAGTGTTAGAAGGTCTCAGGTGTGTTAAATTTGGTGTTATTGCTCTTACACTCTCTCATACTGGTCATTGGAAGTTCAACATGGCACCTCATGGCAAAGAACTCTCTGAGGATCTGAGAAAAAGAATTGTTGCTCTACATAAAGATGGCCTAGGCTGTGTCAGGGCATCTAAGTATTATTAAATAATACACACACACACACACACACACACACACATATATATATATATATATATATATATATATATATATATATACTTATTATTATTTAATAAATCTATGGTTGTGGACACCAAATGTCACTGTGTGTAATTTAGCCCCCACTTCTTTTGATTACACAGGATACAGCACAGGTGTCCCAATTCATCAAAATAAATTGTTTTCAAAGTAATCTTAGAAAAGACAATTGGCCTAGTTAATTTCAGACTGTCATTTCAAAGAAGGGCAAATCACTTCAAAAGAGATGGCCATCTACAGTTTGTATATTGTAAATCTTTGATCAAACATGAGGATTCCCTTTCCTGAATACAATGAAACCCCTCAGATGTGTATACCAAAGATGAGTGATAAACTTATCAGACATGGCCTAAGTATATGCAAAGATATGGGGCCCCTATTGTGTTTGAATCTACAAATTCTAGACAATGGAAGTTTGGCCAGGCAAAAACACATGTTACAGTGTAGCTATTTGAATTCAATTTTTTTATACAGCTGGTATAATTCTGTTTCTTGTAGAACAATGTGTAAAATGCTGGGTTTTTATATGAATGTGAAGAAATACTCAAATGAACATTTTTAACAACATTATTTCTTTCATTTCAGGCACCTAGTAAGTACACATATAACTGGTATTTTACATAATATCCTCTGTGTTTTATACACTCAAAAATAAGCATACAGATATGAAATATTAATCTGTATGGGACAATAATCCAATGTAGATATAATTGTGTGAAAACCACATATATTTGCTGATCTCAAAGCATGTATGTGATGTTGAGCAGATGGCTAAAGAAGGAAATTGAATCCAGGATGAAGATATTATAATCTTTAAATTGTTTCAGAGAAAATATGGTTTAAACACATTTTATACATTATAAGTGAAATACATTCACATGTGGTTTTAAAATGATCAGGAAAAATTATACTGTGTGACCCATGTGTATTTGAACATGTAACTTATTAATATAAAGAAATTATGACAGCTATAAAAAGATTGCCAAGACCCTGAAACTGAGATGCAGAACGGTGGGCAAGACCATACAGCGGTTTTACAGGACAGGTTCCACTCAGGACAGGCCTCGCCATGGTCGACCAAAGAAGTTAAGTGTGCATGCTCAGCGTCATATCCAGAGGTTGTCTTTGGGAAATAGACGTATGAGTGCTGCCAGCATTGCTATAGAGGTTGAAGGGGTAGGGGGTCAGCCTGTCAGAGCTCAGACCATCAAATTGGTCTGCATGGCTGTTGTCCCAAAAGGAAGCCTCTTCTAAAGATGATGCACAAGAAAACCCCCAAACTGTTTGCTGAAGACAAGCAGACTAAGGACATGGATTACTAGAACCATGTCCTGTGGTCCGATGAGACCAAGATAAACTTATTTGGTTCAGATGGTGTCAAGTGTGTGTCACGGCAACCAGTTGAGGAGTACAAAGACAAGTGTGTCTTGCCTACAGTCAAGCATGGTGGTGGGAGTGTCATGGCATCTTCCTGAATGAGTTCTGCCAGTACTGGGGAGCTACAGTTCATTGAGGGAACCATGAATGCCAACATGTACTGTGAAATACTCTCTTCGGAGACTGGGTTGCAGGGCAGTATTCCAACATGATAACAACCCCAAACACACCTCCAAGATGACCACTGCCTTGCTAAAGAAGTTAAGAGTAAAGGTGATGGACTGGCCAAGCATGTCTCCAGACCTAAACCCTATTGAGTATCTGTGGGGCATCCTCAAAAGGAAGGTGGGGAGTGCAAGGTCTCTAGCATCCACCAGATCTGTGATGTTGTCATGGAGGAGTGAAAAAGGACTCCATTGGCAACCTGTGAAGCTCTGGTGAACTCCATGCCCAAGAGGGTTAAGGTAGTGCTGGAAAATAATGGTGGCCACACAAAATATTGACACTTTGAGCCCAATTTGGACATTTCCACTTAGGGGTGTACTCACTTTTGTTGCCAACAGTTTAGACATTAATGGCTGTGTGCTGAGTTATTTTGAGGGGACAGCAGTTTTACACTGTTATACAGGCTGTACACTCAATACTTTACATTGTAGCAAAGTGTAATTTCTTCAGTGTTCACATGAAAAGATATAATAAAATATTTACAAAAATGTGAGGGTTGTACTCACTTTTGTGGGATACTGTATATATATATATATATATATATATATATATATACTGTTTATATATATATATATATACACACATCTGTATATACAATATATGTATATATATATATAAATATTTGTATATATAGATATCTTTATCTGTATATATTAATATAGATATATAGGTATAGATATATATTTAACAAAAAAGTGAAGAACATAGGAATTTAAAGTATTCTAACGCACCTTCAGCTGTAGCGCAGATCGTCTAGCTCAGTGTAGGCATAGCGCTCGAGTAATAACTGATAAGAATTTTTCATCACGCCCTATAGAAGTCTATGAGGAGATGGAGTTAGCAGGGTCGTGATATCCAAAGTTCTGAAGTTCAAACGCTAACTTTTTATTTTCAAATTGTAATACTGCCGTGCTAATTTTATTACTTTGAGCGCAGTTAGCATACAAGCACAAGACACTTGTAATCTGGCCTATAACAATTTCAATAAAATGAGAAAAAACACAATAGGTATGGAATGGGTTAATCTAATCAACAAACAGATGTATGCATTTATTATAGACATAAATGTAGCTGAAGCTCACAGCTTGTCACATGAATGCAATGCATACAGTAGTCAGTGCTATTAAAATAATGGAGAGCTCTTCATAAATATAGTATTAGAATTTTAGTGCTCAAATGTTAATTGTTCCCTGGTGTCAAGCCTTCCAAATTTAGCAGTCCTTAAATAAAATTATACCAGATAGCAAGAATAAAACATGAGACATCTACTATATCTCTATATAACCTAAATAAGCACAAGACCATAATGAATAGAGAATAATGCTAACTGTTCATGTGAAAAAAGCCTTCTAATTTGTTGTTCATGTCATGCAACTATTTAGCCTTATGATAAGTCAACAGCTATAGCTATACATATGGTCCTTTTCTGCATCTTCCTGAAAAAATAATAAGGATGAGTAATTTGTACTAAGTCACAAGTCTAAATGTGTATTCAGCCCTAATATATAGCTTGTAAACACAAACATGTCAAAACGTCAAAACTATCACAGTCAGCCTATAACCTGTGGCTCTTTATACATAGTGCAGTGGCATATTTAGGTTTTGTGCTGCCCTAGGCACTCAAATGTTTTGCTGCTACCCTCCCCCCCCCCGTGTTTTGGGGTGTAACATGTCTTCTTTTTTTTATGGCATATATATTTTTATGTATATATATATATATATATATATATATATATATATATATATATATATATATATATATAAACACCAATGTAAAAGGCACTCACCGTATTTTCATTTTATGCATTTTTAATCAAGCGTATAAAGTGTATAAATTGAAAATACGGTGAGTGCACCCCAGAGTCTGTTGAGTTGCAATGAGTGCTTAACCCTGGTGGACTTTTTATATACTTACTGGCCAGATACATAAATTAACTAAAGCTGTGACTCTCTTAAATGAAAAATGAATGGTCAGGGCGCCCCTGTGCATGTAGCTCGGTAATACATCTTGCAGCTGACACTAGCGTACTTGATGCATTTTTTTAGAACTAAAGTAAAATGTCTGTTATTAGAAGCATGGAATTAAAGGGGAGCTGCCCTTGCAGTACCAGCTGTTAAGTGTACTGTTATTTTGTTATGGTGTCCGGTGCCTTCTCGTACCAAAAAAAAAATAACCCTTGGCTGCCCTGGCCTAGCCATGGTCTGTTATCCGCAATGAAGAAACTCACAGATTCATGAAAGTTGTTAGGCCTTTAAGATATGAGATCTGTGTTTTGCAATGTTGGCAACAACACAAGCCAAAACAAGAGCCTTGATCACAATATTTATTTATTTTTATTAGGTTTTTTTTAACAGTATTTATATTATAGACATATTCTTGTTGAAAAGGACATAAATGCTTATTGTGCCATTCACTTGTACTTTACTTGTACTCTGAGTGATTCATAAACTCCATGGAATATTATAAACCACTGTGACTACAGATCCAGTCACTGAAACTACTAGGTGCAGGTTGACGCAATGTCTGTGTACCTAGGCACAGAGAGTTAGTTGTTTGATGTAGCTGCCCCTATCCCACATATACTCCTCCCACTCATCAGGGGACTCCAAGCTTTGACTATGTAGTGTGAGGGTTTTTTTTAATAGATGATTAAACTTTAAACATCTATTAAAAATACTCTGAGGAAACTCTGGCCAGACAGCAGCCCTACCAAATTGCGGAGTCTATGGGACCAGGATTGCCTCCACTGGGCTGTGGTGGAGACACCACTTGATTGTGGGTTAGGAAAACCGCTCCTACTAAGGCTCCATAAAGTGCTGCCTGCCCAAGCTGCCGTTCTAGGCACAAGCCTTGTCTGCCTAGACAGTAATATGCCCCTGGTGTAGTTGTCTAAAAAAAATTACTATATAAAAATGCTAATCATACCTTTTTTTGTGTAAGGAGCAAAAACCTGTTAGACTATCAACTTAAATATCAAATCCAAAAACTTATTGATATCACTGTAAATGTAAGATTATAAAATTGCAAGTAATTGCATTCTAAAATTAAATTATTAGTGATGGAAAGGATGCTTAAAATCATTGTAATTTTTTTAAAATAAAACACACTTAATTACTTCTTTCAATTGGTATCCTTAATTCTTCTGAACCTACCTCCTGTGACTTTGGCTGCCCTATAAATATGCACTCCTATGAGCTATGCACATATACCGGCTCTTAACTGACTGTAGGTATACTCGTGTTCATGAAATTTTACCATTTTCTCAGTGATCAGGTATGTTTGACCTGTGCCAGTAAATCATAGATCAAAAGTCTTGGGTAGACTTGGATAGATCCTGTATGTCATATAAAGTAAATTTTACTTAAGAACCTTAATATGATTATTAATAATGGTCTTATTATTTTATGAGCAGTACAAGATAAATATACGTTGGATTTTAAAAACAGAGACTATGTTTTTAGTTTTAAGCTTTACTTCATTTATCTGAACATATGTGCAAATCATACATAGATTGTAGCAGTTAAATGCTGAATTCTAAATTAACGCAGGAACTTACACTTCAGTATTGCATAGCTTGTAATAATCACCAGTTTAAAAAATGAACATACTAAAATCTAAGCAATCTAATGGCATTAACATTTAAAGTACTCCAGGACCCAACAAATACTAAAGCTTTATAAAAATGCATAATAGATTTTGGAGGTTGTTTGACATAGACCTGCGGTGCATTTACCGATCTATGTGTTGGCAAATGTCATGCAGAGTCTTAAGAGGAATTGTTAAATAATATAGCATCTGTCATAAATTATAATAGTGAGGTTTATGATTGTACTTAAATCGTCGAAGGAAGAATAGGTAGAAATGAGTAATGTGTTTTTTATCACTATTGATCCTACAGTAAGGTGACTAAAAAAAGGTCAGCGTTACACTTGGCTTGATGTATTAGTCTTTTAATAAATGCACTGGTTTCATCATTTTCTCCCTTATGGTCATTTTACCTAACACATTAAACCTGTTATTATTGCATCAGCATAATGATGCTGGCAGAAACGACCATTTCAGGAATATAAGACATAGTAAGATGAATTATTTTATGCAATTTATGTCCCCTAGTGTTATGCTGAGAAAACAATGCAGTTAAGAATGCTATATTCTTCACAGGCACAGATACTGCAGAAAATAAATGAACAGCACACATATTATACCAGAAATTAATGACAAAAAACACTCAAAATCATTAACTTAGTAATTGAGATTACATTTTGAAATGTATCTTTAAATGTCTAATATTTCAACCATGTACAAGAGAAAATAATGGCAAAATTGTCTCCGAACAATGCAGCATGCATTTAGTCCTTTGTGTGACAGGTTAATTATACAAGCTATATAAAAACACTGAAACAAGTCAGTTGCTCCCAGAAGACTGTCAGCAAAAAATGTATTTTGAAAACCTTGAAATCTAGCAACTAATTAAAAAGCAGCAGCTTAATTTTATGGGCTTGTGTTTCAAATGACAGGAAGTGTTCTGCACTTCTTACATATAGGAGCACTGGGTTATTAGTTACTTTTGTATTCATAATACAACAATCAATCTAAAAAAGGCTCTAGGCAAAAATAAGAGACACTAAATCACCTGCTTTCATTTAGACTGGAAAGTCTGTCCCCATAATTCTGAGACTAAAAGGTAGGACAGGACTGTGTTCCTGACAGAGATGCATAACATCCCACATTTTGTGATGATCATTGTATTCAATGCTTTTCCCTTTTCATATTTTCACAAAACAGACTTGGACAGATGCTGAGAGTGGCTTACCCAGACTATTTGTTTATGTACCTTTAAATTGTATGCACCAAATCATGAATTCCTTTTTACTGCATCAGGTGATGCTTGTTTTATATTAACATTCAAAAACCTAGAGAGGGGAAGGTAAAACACTGCATAATAAATTAAAAACATGTGCTAAAATTGCATGCAGAAAATCCTATAGACCCCTCATAAAATCAATACTGCAATTGCATATTAGCTCCAATTTTCAGTGGCCCCCCAGAATGCGGAAATCAGAAATCTGATATAAGGCTAGATTATAAGTGGAGACAAGGTGCTATATCTTTTGCAAAGCATTGGAGGGTAAATAATTTAAGCAAAACATCTTAATGGGGCTGAAAGTTTTTTAGTCTACTCTATACTTTAATGAATAGCTCAGGGAGCACATTTAGTGCACTCATTGCACTTGTTTTAAGTGTTGTGCTCAAGCACAATCCAAAATATCATAGCACTCCATCAAGTTACTGCTTGAGTGATATCCAACATGAATTTTACTGCTCGCTTCCTTAGAGGTCTATTGTGCGAGGGATTTAGCTCACCCATGCTATATAACATTTGAATCTTAGAGTGCTTTAGACTCTTGATGTTTCATACATCTCTAATATTAAAAAACAAAGTAATCCTTGAGGAAAAGTAATATGTAAGAATACATGTAATTGTCAATGAGTCCCTTGATGATTCATGCAATGAATAGTCTTTCAACAAATACAGATTTTAAGATACAATTCACCTTAAAGCTGATAAAAGTGACCACTATCACAACAATTATTTAAAGGGACAGTAAACTAAAAAAAAAAACTTTCATGATTTTAATAGGGCATGTCATTTTAAAGAACTTTCCAATTTACTTTTATTACCAATTTTGATTTGTTCTCTTGGTATTCTTAGTTGAAAGCTAAATGTATGAGGTTCATGTGCTATTTTCTTAGACCTTGAAGACTGCCTCTAATCTGAAAGCATTTTGAAAGTTTTCACCACTAGAGGGCGTTAGTTCATGTGTTTCATATAGATAACATTGAGCTCAGGCACGTGAAGCTCCTAGGAGTCAGCACTGATTGGCTAAAAATGCAAGTCCGTCAAAAGAACTGAAATAAGGGGGCAGTTTGCAGAGGCATAGATACAAGGTAATCACAGAGGTAAAAAGTATATTATTATAATTGTGTTGGTTATGCAAAATTGGGGAATGGGTAATAAAGGGATTATCTACCTTTTTAAACAACAACAATTCTGGTGTTTACTGTCCCTTTAAAGGGACAGTTCACCAAAAATTTTCTCCCATTTAAATTGTTCCCAATTATCAATTTTACCTGCTAGAGAGTATTAAATGGTTTACAAGTAGCTCCTTTACCCCTATTTTGTCATTTGAAATAGCTGATTTAGCTTGTGGTTTCCCCAACCTTTACTGAAAGTTTGATATCGGAGACTCAGCTATTAAATAGCAAACACAGCCAGCAGAAGAAATTACATTGCCAGTGGGGTGCAGGATATTATTTTTATTTTTATTATTATTATTATTATTATTATTATTATTATCATCAGTTATTTGTAGAGTGCCAACAGATTCCTCAGCGCCATAAACATAGGCGGCATACAAGGAAACATTTATAGGGATCAGACGGGTAGAGGGCCCTGCCAAGAGTCGCACTGTTGTAGTCAGCTCTAAAGAATGTGACCTACAAACAACATGGCTCTTAGGCATATATGCTAAGGGGGTTCAATGGGATAGCAATAGAGGAGAGTAACTGGTATAATGAAAGGTTAGTGTAGGTTGTATGCATCCCTAAACAGTAGAGTCTTTAGGGAGAGCTTGAAGCTTTCAACACTAGGGGGGAGTCTTGTGGAGCGAGGCAGAGAGTTCCACAAGATGGGAGCCAGTCTGGAGAAGTCCTGTAAATGGGAGTGTGAGGAGGTAACAAGAGAGGAGTAGAGTAGGAGGTCATGAGCAGAGCGAAGGGGATGGGAGAGTATCTGGAGACAAGGTCTGAGATATAGGGGGGAGCAGTGCAGTGAAGGGATTTGCAGAGAGGTGCAGCAGATGAAGAGCAAGGAAGATGAGCCTGGCAGAGTAATTCATTATGGATTGTAAAGGAGCTAGGCGACAGCTGGGGAGACCAGAGATGACAGAGTTGCAGTAATCGAGGCTGGAAAGGATAAGAGAGTGGATTAAAATCGTAGCTGTGTCTTGTGTAAGAAAATGTCTAATTTTAGAGATGTTTTTAAGGTGGAAGCGGCAGGATTTAGCCCAGGACTGAATGTGAGCAGTGAAAGAAAGATCTTAGTCAAGTGTGACCCCAAGTCATCAGGCATGCAGGGTAGGGGTAATTATGGAGTTGTCAACAGCTATAGAGAGATTGGGGTTGGAGATTTTGGAACAAGGGGGGAAAATAAGGAGCTCAGTTTTGGAGAGATTTAGCTTGAGGTAGTGAGAGGATATCCAGGAAGAGATGTGAGAAAAACAATTAGTGACATGGGTTAGCAAGGAAGGAGATAGGTCTGGTGAAGAGAAGTAGATTTGGGTGTCGTTGGCATACAAATGATATAGGAACCCGTGGGACTTTATTAGGGAACCTAACGATGATGTGTAGATTCAGAAGAGAAGGGGACCGAAGACAGAGCCCTAAAGTACTCCAACAGAAAGTGGTGATGGGGTAGAGGAGGCCCCAGAGAAGGCTAAAATAAAGGTACGGTTTGACAGGTAGGAAGAGAACCATGAGAGGGCTGTGCCACAAATGCCAAAGGACTGAAAGGTTTGGAGCAAAAGGGGGTGGTCAACAGTATCAAAGGCTGTGAACAGGTCAAGGAGGATAAGCAGAGAGAAGTGGCCTTTTGATTTTGCTGTAAGTAGGTTGTTGGTAACCTTAACAATTGCTGTCTCTGTGGAGATATGGGGACGAAATCCAGATTTCAGTGAGTCAAGAGTCAAGAAGGGAGTTTAGTGTAAGGAAATGGGATAGGCATGCATATACTAGCTTTTTGAGAATCTTTGAGGCAAGAGGGAGTAGGGAAATATTGGGTAGTTGGATGGGGAGGTTGGATCAAGAGATCAAGAGAAGGTTTTTTGAGGATAGGTGTGACCAGTGCATGTTTCAAAGATGAGGGAAATATACTGGCGCTGAAGGTGAGGTTGAAAATGTGTGTGAGTATAGGTGTAAGGGTAGAAGAGAGGGAGTAGCTGTGAGGGGATAGGGTCAAGGGGACAGGTAGTGAGGTGAGTGCGCAGTATAAGTGCAGAAACTTCTTCCTCAGTAACAGGGGAGAAAGAGCTAAATTAAAGGCTATGTGGGTTGTGGATGATTGCGAGCATTTGAGGGGGTAAGAGAATGGAAGTATGTTGAGAACTGATTTTGTTTCTGATGGAGTCGATTTTGTTATTGAAGTGGCTGGCAAAGTCTTGAGCTGATAGATAAGTTGTATTAGGAGGTGGGGGTGGGGGTGGGTGGAGAAGAGTATTAAAAGTGGAGAACACACGTTTTTGTTTGAAGAAAGAGTAGAGATAAGAGTAGAGAAGTAATGATGCTTATAGAGATTAAGGGCAGAATAGTAGGAGTTCAAAATAAACTTGTAATGAAGGAGATCAGCTGAACTTCAAGATTTTCTCCAGTGCGTGTCAGAGGAGTATGCCAGGGCTGAGGATGAGTGTTTGATTTCTGAGCTATGGTAAGAGGGGCCAGATTGTCAAGGACCGATGGAATTATAGTGGCAGATAGATTGGTCAGGGCAGAAAATGGATGAGAGGAGAGTTTTGAGGGAATTAGCAAGCTGTTGCTGATCTAATGACATAATGCTTCTGTAAAGTTTGGTGTGAGGAGTAGAAGGAGGGAGTGTTTTAGGGAGGGATGAGATGTTGCAAGTGAGGAGATGCTGGTCAGAAAGCGGAAAAGGAGAGTTTGTGAAGTTTGATATAGTGCGTTGATAGTGAGTGGGAGAGTCAGTCCATTGTGACAAACCGAAAGAGAAAGTGAATAACAAGTTGTTTTGCAGAGGAGGCAGTGGGATTGTCAAGAGGAATGTTGAAATCACCAAGAATGAGGGCAGGGGTGTCTGAGGAAAGGAAATAAGGTAGCCAGGCAGCCAAGTGATCTAGAAATTGAGGTGAGGAGCCAGGGGGTCGGTATATGACTGCAACACGTATGGAGAGGGGAGAGGATAAGCGAGTCATGTGGGTTTCAAATGAGGAAATTGTGAGGGAAGAGATGGGATGTATTTGTTGAAAGGTGCAACGAGAGGAAAGTAAAATACCTACACCACCTCCTTGTCTATTACCAGACCTAGGAGTGTGGCTGAAGTGGAGACCCCCATGTGACAGAGCAGCAGTGGATGTTGTGTCTAGGGGATAGAGAAAGGTTTCTGTTAGAGCCAGAAGGTTGAGTGAGTGGGAGATAAAGAGGTCTTGTATAGAAGTGAGCTTGTTTTATTTTATTAGTTAAGTAATACAATGATCATTTTAAATTGTTCTCTCTATGTATTGAGCTTTAGTTTTCCAGACAAATATAAGATAAGGAAGCAAGTGTGTATACACAAAGTGATAACATAATGAGATCTGATATTACCTGAAGCTCAACCCATTGTAATAGGCTGTGGTTTAGAAGAACAAAACTAACTACTTCATATACACAAATAAACCTGAAAATGCAATTTCTCATACATTTTATACTTTGCAGCTGGTAAAACAAGTAATTAAAAATACATTAATATAAAAACAATTTTACAGTGTACTGTCCCTTTAATCTTATACTTTGAAGGTACAGGAGCCCTTTGTGCCGCAAGTCTGAAACAGATACTTTTATCATGCAGAATGTGCCCCACTACTGTGTAGCAGACAGCTTATAGAGTATAAGTGTTGTACCTCCATTTAACACTCAACCTAATTATTGCTGTGGACACCATCAAAACCCCAATCTGGGGCTTTACCTTGTATTAAGTAGATCAACAATGTTGTGTGTGAAAGAGTGTAAGTCTCATAACTTCATGTAAACAGGAAAATCAAAGAGTTCCACAAATGCAGATGGTGCTCTACTCGGAGCACTACCATCCATGTGCAGGTGTATAAATTCTTCACGCTGCATGATCCATTAATCACGTGGGGCATAAAAGAGCTGACACTAGCTGAAAGTGCGAACCCTCCCAACTGCTCAAAGTTGTAATCAAAAATACTTGAAAATGATCCAGTAATGCAGGGTAATAACATTCAAGTAAAGAAATACAATTTATTGGAAAATATTGAAAGCATGAAATAGGTCTCAACATCAAACCTGATATAGACACAAAATCTACCCTACTCATTTCCTGTGACCAGGGCATGAAATGTGTAGGATAGTTTAAATTTCTACTAAAATCCTGATTATGCAGATTATATCTATAAGAGTGGTAGTAGTTTTAGAGAACTGATTGAAAGTGTGAGTGTTGAATGCTATACTAAATAGTTTATAATAAAAAAAATATCTTTAAAAGGCCACTACATTTGTGAGCACGATTCTACAGCTTAGGCATGTGATCACTGCACTGTTACAACTATGTTACAACATATTTGGGTTCTGTTTCTCTTATATGTTGGCTACTATAAAGAGAAGTTGCTACACAAATCTTAAATTGAAAATTGTGATATTTATTGATGAAAGTTAATAACACATCATAATTGGATAGCCAACAACCATAAGATAACTTACCTTTCTGTATTTCTGTCTGACAGCCACATTGGTAACCCCACAATTTAATGAAAACACAGGACAGACTCAGTCATGACTCACTTTATTTAAATATATTGGCCTTTTTATTAGAACTGTCTGTGTATATAATATACATAGGGGCCCAATGAGGTGTACTTAGACTTCTGGGGGTCGATCCGATATAAAGCGTCGCCCGCAAAAGCCGGCGACGCCAATATTTGCGTGGATTTGGTATCACATATACGGCGTAACCTAGAAGTTACGCCCGTATATTTCTGCCGTCGCCCGCAGTTTTTTGGGCCATAGGCAGGTATACCAAACCCGCGCAGTTTGGTATCCAATATGCAGCGTAAGGACTTACGTGGCGAAAATGGAGAAAACTTACTCCATTTTCACCTCGCCACAAAAAGCAGCCGTAAGAAGCCTTACGCTGACTATTGGAGCCCCGTAACTCCCTAAACTAACTAGAAAATAAACCTAACACCTAACGCATGCGCAATGTCTATCTCCCTGTCAACCGCGATCTGCTAAAATAAACCTAACACCTAACGCATGCGCAATGTCTATCTCCCTGTCAACCGCGATCTGCTAAAATAAACCTAACACCTAACGCATGCGCAATGTCTATCTCCCTGTCAACCGCGATCCCCCCCCAAATCCCTAATAAAGTTATTACCCCCTAAACCGCCGCTCCCGGACCCCGCCGCCATCTACATAAACTAACCCCCTACTGTGAGCCTCTAAAACCGCCGCCATCTACCTTATCTATCCCCTAATCTGACCCCTTACACCGCCGCCACCTATATAAAAATTATTAACCCCTAATGTAAGCCCCTTACACCGCCGCCATCTCTATTAAAATGATTAACCCCTAATTTAATCCCCCTATACCGCCGCCAGCTATATTATCTATATTAACCCTAAGTATATTATAGTTAATATAGGTATTACATTATATATATTAACTATATTAACCCTAATTATATTAGGGTTAATATAGTTAATATAGTTACTATAGTATTTATATGAACATATTAACTCTATCTAACCCTAACTAAGCCTGAGGAAACAGTCTGAGACTGAGAAACGCGTCGCAATTTAATATTATTTTATTAAAGTGATTTTAACTTTTACTATAAACACTTGCTGCCTATGAACTGGTTTTTATCTGAGGATATCACTGACCTAAAGACCACTGAGAGGACTATTGCATGCTGTATGCCACGAGCTAAGTCTGTTGGGTGACTGAATTAATCCCAGCTTGTCTCTATAGCATCATTGGGGATGCTTCACCAAATGTGAGTTCAAAATCTTATACTACTATCTGGTGTGAAATCACTCTAGTCATACAATACTAGGCCATATAGGCTTTTTTGTGTTTTCTATTTTACACAGACCCTGAACAACTCGAGAGGCCGGTCTGCTGGGTGACTGTTATAGATCCCAGACTGTGTCATTTGCACCAATTGAGGTGCTCCAATACATGTGAGTTCAACTATATAGTAAAATCTACATAAATTTGGAAACTACAATATTGGGCCATGTGGCGCATCTGTCTCTGTTTGATATTTTAGATTGCTTAATTGGATCCTGGTCTGGACCACTACAGATTGCTGCCTTGGTATTCTACTATCAAGACCTTTATAAAGGACAATATAGTGATCATTGTCACCCATTAACCACTATCTTTGAGTGAGATATAACTATCCTATTAACATTGTGATTATCAAATTGTTTAGGCTAACATCTATTTACTCTGTTCACAACGTATATACTAGTTTTGAGTGAGATACAACTGTCCTATTAACATTGTGATTATCAAATTGTATAGGTTAACATCTATTTACTCTGTCCACAACATATATACTAGTTACTACTGAATCAGTGTATCATCATTTATACTGAAAAGTGCATTTCTATTGGTAACATATAAGCTACCTCATATACTACATATTACCATTTATAGATACTCTCAAGGGCGCCCCCTTTTCTTTTGTTGTATTAATAACCCTAACTAAATTTATATTAAATTAATCTAATTCATTTATAAACTAAAATATTCCTATTTAAATCTAAATACTTACCTATAAAATAAACCCTAAGATAGCTACAATATAATTAATAATTACATTGTAGCTATGTTAGGGTTAATATTTATTTTACAGGTAAATTGTTAATTATTTTAACTAGGTATAATAGATATTAAATAGTTATTAACTATTTAATATCTACCTAGTTAAAATAATTACCCAATTACCTGTAAAATAAATCCTAACCTAAGTTACAAATACACCTACACTATCAATAAATTTAATAAACTACTAACATCTATCTAAAAATACAATTAAATTAACTAAACTAAATTACAAAAAAAAACAAACACTAAATTACAAAAAATAAAAAAAAGATTACAAGATATTTAAGCTAATTACACCTATTCTAAGCCCCCTAATAAAATAATAAACCCCCAAAATAAAAAAAAATCCCTGCCCTATTCTAAATTCAACAAATTTCAAAGCTCTTTACCTTACCAGCCCTTAAAAGGGCCTTTTGTGGGGCATGCCCCAAAGAATTCAGCTCTTTTGCATACAAGAAATACAATACCCCCCCCCATTACAACCCACCACCCACATACCCCTATTCTAAACCCACCCAAACCCCCCTTAAAAAAGCCTAACACTACCCCCCTGAAGATCTCCCTACCTTGTCTTCACCACACCGGGCCGAACTCCTGATCCGATCCGGGCGATGTCTTCCTCCAAGCGGCAAAGAAGAATTCTTCCTCCGGCGATGTCTTCCTCCAAGCGGCAAAGAAGAATTCTTCCTCCGGCGACGTCTTCCTCCAAGCGGCAGCAAAGTCTTCATTCTTCCGGCGGCATCTTCAATCTTCTTTCTTCGCTCCGCCGCCGCGGAGCATCCATCCCGGCCGACTGCTGAACTTGGAATGATGTACCTTTAAATGACGTCATCCAAGATGGCGTCCGCCGAATTCCGATTGGCTGATAGGATTCTATCAGCCAATCGGAATTAAGTTAAAAAAATCTGATTGGCTGATTGAATCAGCCAATCAGATTCAAGTTCAATCCGATTGGCTGATCCAATCAGCCAATCAGATTGAGCTCGCATTCTATTGGCTGTTCCGATCAGAGCGAAGAAAGAGCGGAGCGAAGAAAGAAGATTGAAGATGCCGCCGGAAGAATGAAGACTTTGCTGCCGCTTGGAGGAAGACGTCGCCGGAGGAAGAATTCTTCTTTGCCGCTTGGAGGAAGACATCGCCGGAGGAAGAATTCTTCTTTGCCGCTTGGAGGAAGACATCGCCCGGATCGGATCAGGAGTTCGGCCCGGTGTGGTGAAGACAAGGTAGGGAGATCTTCAGGGGGGTAGTGTTAGGCTTTTTTAAGGGGGGTTTGGGTGGGTTTAGAATAGGGGTATGTGGGTGGTGGGTTGTAATGGGGGGGGTATTGTATTTCTTGTATGCAAAAGAGCTGAATTCTTTGGGGCATGCCCCACAAAAGGCCCTTTTAAGGGCTGGTAAGGTAAAGAGCTTTGAAATTTGTTGAATTTAGAATAGGGCAGGGAATTTTTTTTATTTTGGGGGTTTATTATTTTATTAGGGGGCTTAGAATAGGTGTAATTAGCTTAAATATCTTGTAATCTTTTTTTTATTTTTTGTAATTTAGTGTTTGTTTTTTTTTGTAATTTAGTTTAGTTAATTTAATTGTATTTTTAGATAGATGTTAGTAGTTTATTAAATTTATTGATAGTGTAGGTGTATTTGTAACTTAGGTTAGGATTTATTTTACAGGTAATTGGGTAATTATTTTAACTAGGTAGATATTAAATAGTTAATAACTATTTAATATCTATTATACCTAGTTAAAATAATTAACAATTTACCTGTAAAATAAATATTAACCCTAACATAGCTACAATGTAATTATTAATTATATTGTAGCTATCTTAGGGTTTATTTTATAGGTAAGTATTTAGATTTAAATAGGAATATTTTAGTTTATAAATGAATTAGATTAATTTAATATAGATTTAGTTAGGGTTAGATAGAGTTAATATAGTTAATATAAATACTATAGTAACTATATTAACTATATTAACCCTAATATAATTAGGGTTAATATAGTTAATATATATAATGTAATACCTATATTAACTATAATATACTTAGGGTTAATATAGATAATATAGCTGGCG
Organism: Bombina bombina; assembly: GCF_027579735.1. Taxonomy (NCBI): domain Eukaryota; kingdom Metazoa; phylum Chordata; class Amphibia; order Anura; family Bombinatoridae; genus Bombina; species Bombina bombina. The sequence continues at coordinate 645,653,913 of NC_069500.1, read as the reverse complement.
GCGGGGTAGGTAGATTAAATTAGGGGTTAATCATTTTATTAGGTTGCGGCGGGGTAAAGGAGCGGCGGTTTAGGGGTTAATAGCATTTTTATTGTTAGGCTAGTGAGGGGGGATAGCGGATAGAGGGTTAGACAGTGCGGGCTATGTTAGGGAGGCGTGTTAGACAGTGCGGGCTATGTTAGGGAGGCGTGTTAGACAGTGCGGGTGTTTTAAACTTTAGTCAGGTTTTATAGGCGCCGGCAGTTTCTAACGTGGCGCAAGTCACTGGCGACGCCAGAAATTTGTACTTACGCAGATTTCTGGACATCGCTGGTTTGTGAGACTTACGGCACGTTAGCATCTGACGGCGACCTATATGGGATGGCTCGAGTTGCGAGCTGAAACTGCGGGCGACGCCAGTTCCCTCGCTTGCGCCGCAAACTGCGATCCATATCGGATCGCGCCCCTGTTTTTTTTTTTATCTCTTTGCAGGGGTAAGGTTAAAGTAAACACAATTACATGGAAGAATTTGTGAGAGAATACAATGCACTTTGTTATAAAATGCTCTAATAACAAAGTGCATTGTAATCTCTCACAAATGCTTCCATGTATTTATGTGCTTAGTTTATCCCCTGCAAAGAGATAAAAAAACAGACTGTCCAAACAACTATTCACCTGGAAACTGCTTGCGTTAATTTTGAGTTACTGGAAAAACATATTTTGGAACTGCCTAGTCAGACCAACCTCCTAAACAAGTTACTGATGCTCAAGCAACAGTTCAACAATAAAATACTCTAATTATTTTTTTCTGCATTTTTATATTTCTTTTAGTAGGAATCATTTTAAATAGTAATTTAGGTACTAATAATTAAATAAATTGTTTGCCATTGGTATGTAGAAAATATGTTTGCTTTTTTTTGGTGGGGTATGGGGGGGCGTCAAAATGCACCTTCGCCTGTGTAGACAAAAATCCCTGCACCAGCCCTGATTAGTATGAACAGAAAAGCACAGAAAAACATGAACTCCACTACTTGCGCAAAATATGGGATTGTACAATAGCTTTCTTGTGCAATCTTGCCCCCTTCTCGGGCACAACAAATAGTGTGAGAGCAGGTCCTGTCACTCACTCCCGAACTTAATTGTTTGAAGTGATTTATCCCCAGAACTTTTTTTTTTTGCCAATCAATTTTCATTGCAATCTATATTGTAAAAATAAAATATTGAGAGCTATCTAGTTTTTGTATTTTTTATTTTTATCCACATTGAATATTATATGTGAGTGAAAATTGTGAATGAAATTGGTAAATATTTGCAATGGAATATATTCTAGTGTTTACCCAGTGTAAGTACATAGGCCTAAATCCTAATCGGGCAAGATAATGTAGTGTAGTCTCAATTACTTTTCTTTATATGTATATAAACTGCAGGCACACAAAATGTATTCTTATCTCCCAAGTAATGCCAATGCTATCCATTTGTATATGAACTACTGTACTTAAGGGTAGAAACAACAATAATATCTGAGTAAAAACCAAAGTTCTGGTAAAAGTCTCAAAGTAAAAGTAAAAAATATTCCTTATTCGTTCAGCATAGTAAAAGAATCACAGGAACAGGTGAGTAATCCTGTAGCTGCTGTAGATACGTAGGGGCCAAATGCCCCTGTTTCCAAGCGAGCTTTTAGGCTTGCTGGAAACAGTTGTTATGAAGCAGCGGTCTAAAGACCGCTGCTCCATAACTTGTCTGCCTGCTCTGAGGCTGCGGACATCAATCCACCCGATCCCATACGATCGGGCTGATTGACACCACCTGCTAGCGGCCGCAAATCTGCAGGGGGCAGCATTGCACAAGCAGTTCACAAAAAGCTGCTTGTGCAATGATAAATGCCAACAGCGTATGCTGTTGGCATTTATCAATGTGTGGAGGACATGATACGCTACATCGTATCATGTCCGCTCGCACTTTCATAAATCGGCCCGTAGTCTGCATTGGTCTTATCCCTGTTCGCACCATATGCTGATTCCTGCTTGTAACACACTGAGTTGGGTAATTGGCTGTTGTGCCCCCCTACAGTGTTGGTAGCAGAGCTAGAGGTGGTGGTTAGCGTGGGGCTAATTCCTTGTAATTGCATGTTGCAGGTTTTTCTTATGTGTACATTATTAGGTCTTAAGTGCGTCCTTTTAAGTCTCACCTGGCATATCTGGCATTCCTCCTCAGTACATCCACCTGACGCTATATCGATTTGACTATCTGGCATATGTATATATACTTCTTCATATTTTAGTAATATCTGAATATTGCTATTCCACACAGCTAAAAAATCAAAGGAAGAAGCCACCTACTTGTGTGCATCAAACAAATCTTTTAGAGCCAATAAAAACTTGCAAAGATGGTACTCACAAATAAAAACAGCACTCATATGTGTGTCTTTAGTGGCCCAGCTTAATTGGTCTTGGGAACTTGGAAACCTTCCATCTGACGGGTCTGCTCCAGGAGTAGTGGACGGATTTAACAATTAAAAAGCATGAACTCTGACCTCTATCAATAAAATCTGTGCAAAATTTAAAGGGGTAGTTGCCTGATTAAATGGCTGGAACACCTAGAAATGCATTGGATTTAAAGGAGGTCTGAATACCCCTTTACACAATTTTATGATTTGGTTTAGTATTTTATCCATTAAAGTCAGAGTTATGCTTCTTAATCATGAATGCAGTCCACTGCTCCTGGAGAAGACCCATCAGATGGAAAATCTCAGAGTTCCAGTTCCTAGGATCAGTGAGCTGGATCACTGCAAATACTCAGCATGCTACAGACAACACATATGAGTGCTGCTTCATTTGTGAGTACCTTATTTGCACGTTTTTATTGACTCTAAAGGTGTGATTGATGCACACAAAGAGGCACCTTCTTCCTTTGATGTTTTAGATTGCCTTTAGTATTGGTGGATAGGAGAAGAGCTGCCTTCTGAGGAGTGTGATCTAGCATCTAAATGATTACTCTACAGGAAGTCCTGTCTCAGTCTCTGGTTGGGATGTAAGGAACTAAATACCTGATAAAGTTATTTTTTAAGTGCTTGATTTGATACTTTATTGTTTTGTGCTATACATGTTTGCAAACAGTAATGTGGTAATAGATATAATTAAATTATTTGTATATACATTATTTGATATATTGTGTGTCCTCTTTTTATATAGGGTCATTTGTCACCAGCAACCCCTAGTATTTGTCCTTCTTGGACGTTTCTGTCATCTTCACAGCTGGTTGCAACACTATCATTCCCCCATGGCTGTCCTGACCTTGTGTAAACTCCTTAAACAGTCTAAAAATCAATGTGAACAACCATAAAGTAATTATCCTAAATGGTCTACTGGTAAACTAACCAAGGCTCTACCCACTACAATTTCTTTTTAATACAACCTGATTCCACAGGCATTAATCTGTGAAATCCCCTAAAACTAGTGACATCCCCAAATCCACCACTAAACATGTTGGCTTGATTGTGCCAGTCCCACTAACCTTCCTCTGTCCCTCTACATCGCCTGTTCCTAGAGAGACAGTTTTATTTGTACTATTTTAAATAATTTTTAAAGACTGTCTGTCAAAACAAAGCCCTTCTACTCTTCTCATTGATCCTAGAATGATTTGTGATACTTAAAAAACATGTCAAAACTAGTGATGATGCAGTCAACATGCCTGTTTTTACAGGTAAATATAGAAAGCAGTTCAGTTTGTTTAAAGCATAGCATGTGTATTGTGATGGAATTTAAATTAATTTTCCCCATACCTTTATCTGTGCTGAATAGACACGTTTTATTTGTCTTCACATATACAGCTGTGGTGGTGTCCCTTATCAGTCAGCAGACATGCATGCATCAGTATCAGTTATACACAAACATATTTTTCTGCTTATTTCAACAGAAATTCTAAAGCTATTACTTAGCCTTTATTAGGAAACAATATAGGGCTAGATTGCAAGTGGAGCGCTACTTTATCGCATGCCCGTAAACATTAAAAAAAGGAGCATTCTTATTTAAAAAAAATAACTGCAAGAAGCAGTTATGAGGGGTTAAAGTTGGTGGCTGTGGAGTGTTAGAGAAAAAAAACGGTACTGAAAAGTGCCTTAACATTGCGGTCTATGGGGAACTCTGTTATTCCTGTAAGTATATATTTATATTCTTATATACAGTACATATATATTTATGTGTTAATATGTACATATACATATATAAACACATAAATATTATGTATATATTCATATATATATATTCAATTTGCTGCCTATCACTGCGCGACTTACCCCCTTTGCAGCACTAGGTTCTCGCGGCATTAGAATGAGGCTCCTATTAGAGCCTATGGATTGGCGCTCTCATGAGTGCAAAGCTTCCGTGCAATTATTATTATTATTATCATTTATTTGTATAGCACCGCCAAATTCTGTAGAGCTGGGTACAATGATAGGGGTATACAATGACAAGGACAGGGGCGGACTGACAAGTCGGGCAAATCGGCCCATGTCCGAGGGCCTGGCATCAGGGGGCCCACCGCCACTGCAGGAATGCTGCATCATGCTGCAGCAGCAAAATTTATTTTTTTCTTGCCCCTTTTTTGTTAATAACATTTAATTGTTATTTTTATTGGGCTTGGCGGCTGTATTGGAAGTCACTGGGGCCTGGGGGGGGCACTCATATGTGTGCGGTGGATGGAGCCGGAATGTCCTGACTTGGCATGCACAGGCAGCTAGGAGCCCCTGCACCTCCAATATGTGGACTGGGTGTGAATGACTCCAGTCCACATATTGGTGATCTCATCAGCCAGCTCCAGCTCCACTCACCCACTCCCAGGCATTAAAGTGTGAGTTGACTGTGCACTGTGCGCAGTGTACAGTTAGAAGGGGCAGCAGGAAATAACTGTAAAGCATACGTGTGGACACATGTCATGTGGTGGCGGCATGGGGACTCATGCAAGGTGACGGATTCAGGACTCTGCACTAGGCAGACGGCAGCCATCATCTGCACTGCATCTTCCAGACGACTCCCGTCCCAAGTAAGTTCCGACCAACTAACTACTGTGGTAAATAGTAATTGCATTATGCATTAGATCATGATGATTGGTAGGTCCCATAAATTAATACAGGGTGTAAACACATTAAACAGAGGGTAGTTTAGTGGTTACTATTGGCAGAGGTCCAGCCCCCCGTACTGTATATAGGGTACTGTATAATGACACTGCTTACCCCCCATGCTGTAGTAACAAGGTCTGTAATCTGCTGGTTCAACAACATACACACACACACACACACACACACACACATACATGCATAAATACACACACAGTCACATACATACATACACACAAAGTTGATTTTTTTTCTGAAGCTGGGCCCCCGGTAGTTCAGCCCCTGGCTATTGGGTTATTTGGGTTTGGACAGTTATATATCTAATTTGGTTGATGAGTGTATACCAAAAACAGGGTAATCCTAGACAGCAGAAGTAGTTTTCCAGCCTCCAGTTAAATTTTAAAAAGACCTTTATTAATTTCTTACAGGGTCCATCAGATCAACAACGTTTCAAACCTATAGAAGGGTCTTAATCATGTTTAATCATGATTAAGAACCTGGTATAGGTTTGAAACGTTGTTGATATGATGGACCCTGTAAGAAATTAATAAAGGTATTTTTAAAATTTAACTGGAGGCTGGAAAACTACTTCTTTTGAATACATATTGGGGTCTGGCTAACCCTTTTCCGTGCCCCAGAAGGAAAAAAGGTGCTGTCTTTCACTATTACATATATAATCCTAGAGAGCATAATCTCAAGTAAATTATTTTGATGTACAACACCAGACATTAGCTGCACCTGTCATATACTTTCTAGCTAATTAAATCTTACTCATGACAGGGAAATTTCAAGTTCAAGAGTCTTCAGATATTAGATAACAAGTATTATTTACTGAAAATAGATAGTATGTGTCCCCACAGGTTGGACACATCTGGTATTGTCTGCAGCACAAGTAGTGCAATAAAAAAACAGCTTTGCACAATATGGTTAAAGAGAACAGTAATATGATACAAAAAAGACTGCTCCAAATACTAATATTTAGTTATACTAGGAGAAAAATCCATGTAGCAGCAGTAAGGCAGAACAGAAAGCTGAAAAACTGACTTCCTGGAATTGTTTACCTACATCTACTGTATATATTCAACACAAAGATCACACTATGAGACTGTGTGACACACTATTTAGGGTCAGTTCTCCAGAATGTGTAAATTTCACTGTGTCATCAAAAAATCTTCTAGGTTTGCAACAAAATTACACAAGTTTACATTTTGCCAGTCTATTCAGTAGACCCCATCTGTGCAGGTTTAGTGCCTGAAAAGTTCCTGTCCCTTTTTAAGCAGCAGAATGACTATATAATGGCAATCATGTATTTATACTTTATAAAACAAAGTATGTTGCTGGTTAAATCAATAACGTTTGTTATTAATGACACAGACACACACACACACACACACACACACATACATACACAGAGACACACACATACACACATACATACACACACATAAACACACAGAGACACACACACACATACATACACACACATACACACAGAAACCCAGACACACACACAACGAGACACACACACACATACATACACACAGACACACACACATACATACACAGAGACACACACACACACACATACATACACACACATAAACACAAAGAGACACACACACACATACATACACACACATACACACAGACACCCAGACACACACACAACGAGACACACACACACATACATACACACACAGACACACACACACAAACACACACATACACACAGACACATACACACACAGACACACACACACAACGAGACACATACACACAAACACACACATACTCATACATACACACAGACACACAGACACACACAGACACACACACAGCGGAGCCTGCTGACCTAACACTGACCTCACCAGTCTCACTGAGTCTAGCAGTTTCACTCAGACTCATTCAGATAATGGATGCTGCCATGAAAAAAAAATTTCCTTTCATGAAATTCAGATACAACATAAAATTTTAAATATATTTTCAAATTACTTATATGATCAAACATTTAATTTTCTTTGTGTCCTTTGTTGAAGAAGCAGCAATGTTCTATTGGGAGCTAGCTGAACATATTGGGTGAGCCAATAACAAGAGGCATTTATGTGTATCTGACAATCTTCAGCTAAATCCCAGTAGTACATTGTTGCTCATGAACCTACCTAGGCATGCTTTTCAACAAATCGAATTAAGCAAATTAGATAATAGAAGTAAACTGTAATGGTGTTTACAACTGTATGTTCTATCTGAGTAATTAAAGATTCATTTTGACTTTACTCTCTCTTTAAAATGCCCTGGTGCCAGGTAAAATGGTGACCGTTTTATGCTAGACATATACTTATAGGAAAGATCATGTATCTCTTATTTAAAGGGACAGTCTAGTCAAAAATAAACTTTCATGATTCTGATAGGACATGTAATTTTAAACAACTTTCCAATTTACTTTTATCATCAATTTTGTTTTGTTCTCAAAACCATACTCCAGCTGTCCTCCACCAATATACTGGATAATCTGTGATGACTTGGAAATGTCCCATCTAACAGCACTACCTCAGCCCCATTGTTGATCCCAATCCATTATGTATATTTTTGATACATAAAAATGAATGATTTTACCTCTTTAGCTGCCAGTAACAAGTAAACAGAAGATTTTACGGTTACCCCCTTATCTACCCCTCACTACTTTCTGCTCCATATAGTAGTCATGGTGGGGGAAGGGCATATGAGGTAGGAGGGGCAGATGCGGTAGGTAGGTGGAGCAAAAAGGGGGTGGGGGGCCCTGCCACACTTTTGCCCCGGGGCCCTGATTGGTCTCAGTCCGCCCATGGACAAGGATTTGTGATAAAATACAAAACATAACAAAACTAAACAAATCTAGTACAGGAGGAAGAGGGCCCTGCTCCTGAGAGCTCACAGTCTATAGGTTAAGGGTGCAGAGACATAAATTTGGGGTAGCTTGTCCCATCAGTTGTATTTGCAGTAGTGAGTCATGCAGTTCATGTATTAGTTTGGCTAGGATGAGAGATGGAGGAGAGATGGTAAGCCTCTCTGAATAGGTGAGTTTTCATGGAGCGTCTGAAGCTATACAAGGTAGGAGACAGTCTTATGGAGTGGGGTAGAGAGTTCCAGAGGACAGGAGCAGCACATGAGAAGTCTTGGAGATGGGAGTCGGATGTAGAATAAACAGGAGTGGAGAAACATAAGTCAGAGTTTGATCGAAGAGGACGGGATGGGGAATATTTCACGATGAGAGAGGAAATATATTTGGGAGTTAGACTGTTGAGTGCTTTGTAAGTATTCTGGAATGTATGGGGAGCCAGAGTAGAGACTGGCAGAGTGGAGCAGCTGATGTAGATCGGCGACTTAGGTGGATGAGTCTAGCAGAAGCATTTATAATAGATTGGAGGGAGGTGAGGCGGTGTTTTAGAAGGCCTTTTAAAAGTAGATTGCAATAATCAATGCGTGACAAAATAAGGGAATGAATTCGTATTTTTGTAGTTTTTTTTAATAAAGAAGGAACGAATTCTTGAAATGTTGTGTAGGTGTGAATGGCAGGATTTGGTAAGCTCTTGTATATGTGAGTTGAATGTGAGTTGTGAGTCAAGTGTGATTCCAAGACAGCGGACCTGGGGTGAAGTGTTGAGAATAGAGTCTCCAACCATCAGAGAAATTACAGGTGTTGGGTGTGCAATGCGAAAGTGAGGTCGCATTTGCATTGCACCTACCTTGTAATACCAGTACACATTTGCATGCGCTGGTATTACTGAGTGGAGCGCATATTTGGTGCTCCACTCGTAATCTGGCCCATCTTCAGTTAATACTATTTTCTTTCAGTGATATTGAAATGCATTGTATGACACTTTAAAAATAAAGATTGTTTTTATATTTAGGACTCTTTTTATTAAGCTATGGAGAAGCTTTGGAGCCCTTGTGGGGCTTTCATGCTCATGTAAGCCTATAACTACAAATTAGGATACAACCACTGCTTCCTAACTGTGCAGCCATCTCAGAGGTAACAGATTAAAATCATCCTGGATTTATCCAACCAGAGAGATTACAAATCCCTGCCCTTGCACGAAATTCAAAAGCTATTACTTATAACCTTTATTGGAAGAAAGAATACATTCAGTTGATACTATTTTCTTTCAGTTATACTGAAATGCTTTGTATGACACTTTAATATTAATAAAGATTGTTTTTGATATTAGGGGCTCAATTTATTAAGCTGTGGAAAAGCTTCTGAGCCCTTGTGGGAAATTCATGCTCATGTAAGCCTTCTACTACAAATTAAGAAAGAACCACTGCTTCCTAACTTTTCCACCATCTCAGAGGTGACAGATTAAAATCAACTTGGATTTATCGCAACCAGAGAGATTACAAATCTTTGCCCTTGCACGATTCATTGAATAATAGCAGGGATGGGATTGATACAGCAAATACTTGATCACAGAAGGTTAGGTAGACGTATTCTATCTGGAAATCTTGCCCACATAACGGCCTTATATAACTAATTGTGAATTGTGCTCTTACTACTTTTGGAAATTCAGTTATTTATCAGTTGAATATATTTTTCTTCCATAATGATTATATAGAGATAGATATTTGTAGATTAATGTTTGTATTTAAAAAGAAATAAGCATTTAATTAGAGGGAATGAAACCCAATTTTTTTTTTCATGATTAAGATAGAACATGTGATTTTGAGCAACTTTCTAATGTATCGCTATTATCAATTTCTCTTTGTTCTCCTGGTATCTTTTGTGGAAAATCAGGGACGTATTCTTAGAAGACGGACAATTTCTGGAGCACTATATGGCAACAGTTTTGCAAATATGTTATCTAATTGCAAGAGCACTAAATGGCAGAACTATTTCCTGCTTTGTAGTGTTCCAAATGCCTACCTAGGTATCTCTTCAACACAGAATATCCTAGGAAAGAAGCAAATTTGATAATAGAAGTAAATTGGATACTTTTTTTTTAAATAAAGACACTAAGCCCAATTTTCTAAAGGCCTCTGGTCTGACAAGATCATCTAATGTCTCAAGCAAATTTTAGCTTGAAATCTGCCTATGGCATTATGCAGGTTTCTGGTAGTGAAGGAAAGAGTAAAAAGAAAAGAAACTCTGGATAATGACAGTCCGTCAATGCAATGATGATATGAAAAATATTTAGACACAATTAGTAAACAGTCCCGTTAAAGGTAAAGGTGTGTAGTGCACGTGCAGGGATGTTTGCTCAACCTGGATCTGTCAAATCACAGGGGTAAGTTCTTATAGGAACACATATATATACAACAGGCAAACGGGTGACCCCACTAGCTTTGTAGCCTTGCTTACTGGACTCTTACAGTGGGCATCGGTATCTCAAATTACCTTTCAGAATGCACTCGCTTCTTCACTGGTTTGGCTTAGTGTCCTCGTAGGTATCCACATCGCTCAGGTACCGCCCAATGACATCTTCCGTTCCTCTCATCCAATAGCACTACAGCACCTGCTCACACCCTCCCCGACACTGTAGAATGTGGTGAATGAACTGGCAGGCAAGTCAATTCACAAGAAAGAAAACATCCACCACATTTAAGGATAAAATCCAAACTTTAATCTTCCTTTGTTCAAGGCTATGACTACGGCTTTCGAGCTGAAACGCGTAAGCCATTAGTGCCACACCATTTGCTGCATGTTGTTTGTTGCTGTCACTTCCTTGTGAACCTGCTTTTATTGGAGTGTATTTTTGAACAAAGGAAGATTAAAGTTTGGATTTTATCCATAAATGTGATGGATGTTTTCTTTCTTGTGAATTGTGAAGGAATGACACATACATTACAATATAAAGCAAATATTTTGAGCAATTCCTTTCTATGTTGGGAAGTTTTCGATCATTTACACGCAAACATTTATTTTGGAGCGAAACTATTGACCAAATTCATCAAATCATGCTAATGAACACTATTAACAATCATGCTAATGAAAACTATGAACAATTCTGTTGTAGAGACTGTGTGAGGACAAACACACCTGGCCTTCTACAAACTGACCTGCAGCTGATCTCTGCAGTGAGAACGGTGGGCGTGACATGGGTGGGATGTGACATGGGCGGGGCCAGGTGTGACAATGGGTGGGGTCATAAGTGCAAAAGAGGAGGGAGAGAAAGCAAAAGAGAGGGGGGAGAGAGCAAAAGAGAGGGGGGAGAGAGCAAAAGAGAGGGGGAAGAGAGAGCAAAAGAGGGGGGAGAGAGTGTAAAAGAGAGGGGGGAGAGAGAGCAAAAGAGGAGGGAGAGAAAGCAAAATAGAGGGGGGAGAGAGTGCAAAAGAGATGGTGGAGAGAAAGCAAAAGAGGGGAAAGAGAGCAAGAGAGGGGGAAAGAGAGCAAAGGGGGGAGAGAGATCAAAAGACAGGGTGGAGAGAAAGCAAAATAAGGAAGATAGAGAGCAAAAGAGGGTCAAGAGAGCAAAATAGAGGGGGGAGAGAGAGAAAAAGAGGGGGAGAGAGAACAAAAGAGAGGGGAGAGAGCAAAAGAGAAGGGTGAGAGAGAGCAAAGAGGGGGAAGAGAGAGCAAAAGAGAGGGGTGAGAGAGAGCAAAAAAGGGGGGAGAGAGAGAGCAAAAGAGGGGGGGAGAGAAATAGAGAGGAGAGAGAGATCAAAAGAGAGGGGAGAGACAGCAAAAGAGGGGAGAGAGAGCAAAAGAGAGGTGGAGAGAGCAAAAGAGGGGGAGAGAGAGCAAAAGAGGGGGGATAAAGAGCAAAAGAGAGGAGAGAGAGCAAAAGAGGGGGGAGAGAGAGCAAAAGAGGGGAGAGAGAGAGCAACAGAGGGGAGAGAGTGAGAGCAAAAGAGAGGGGAGAGAGAGCAAAATAGGGGAGAGAGAGCAAAAGAGGGGAGAGAGAGAGGAAAATAGGGGAGAGAGAGAGCAAAAGAGGGGAGAGAGAGAAAAAGATGGAAGAGAGAGCAACAGAGAGGAGAGAGAGAGAGCAAAAGAAAGGAGGAAAGAGAAAGCTGTACTGCAAAAAATGTCCCGCTGGACTGCAAAAAATGGCCCACGTACACGGGCTTTAGGACTAGTTTTCTAATAATCCACTTTCATCTATCTATCATTTATTTATCTATCTTTCTTGATTTTAATGCATCAATATATTTTGGGAAAGAGAACCCAAACATATACTTGTGAAATTTCCATTTCAGTATACTTACATGTAGAAAGCATTTCAAAGTTGTATGCTTTTTTATGCCCTCATGGCAATCCTACATACACCAGAGACATGTAAGCCCCATGTGGTTGATATCACATCTATTAATGACTAGAGACCTCAGGCAAAACATTACTATGAAATGAAAAGGTGGCATGAATTCCCTGGGCAACATGAACTGAGAACAAAACAGAGGGGGGAGAGAGAGCAAAAGAAGGGAGAGAGAGAGAGCAAAAAAGGGGAGAGAGAGGGGAGAGAGCTAAAGAAAAGGGAGAGAGAGAGAGCAAAAGAGGGAGGAGAGAGAGCAAAAGAGAGGGGGAGAGAGAGCAAAAGATTGAGGAGAGAGAGCAAAAGAGAGGGGAGAGAGAGCAAAAGAGGGGAGAGAGAGAGAGCAAAAGAGTGGGGAGAGAGAGCAAAAGAGGGGAGAGAGAGAGAGCAAAATAGGGGAGAGAGAGCAAAAGAGGGGGAAAGAGAGCAAAAGAAGGGGAGAGAGAGAAAAAGAGGGGGGCAAAAGAGAGGGGAGAGAGAAAAAGAAGGGGGAGATACAGCAAAAGAGAGGGGAGAGAGCAAAAGAGAAGGGAGAGAGAGAGCAAAAGAGGGTGGAGAGAGCAAAAGAGAGGGGAGAGAGCAAAAGAGAGGGGGAAAGAGAGCAAAAGAGGGGGGAGAGAGAACAAAATATGGGGGAGAGAGAGCAAAAGAAGGGGGAGAGAGAGAAAAAGAGGGGGGAGAGAAAGCAGAAGGGATGGGAAGAGAAAGCAAAAGAGATGGGAAGAGAGAGCAGAAGAGAGGGGGAGAGAGAGCAAAATAGAGGGGGAGAGAGAGAGAGCAAAAGAAAGGGGAGAGAGAGAGAGCAAAAGATAGGGGATAGAGAGCAAAAAAGAGGGGGTATAGAACAAAAGAGAGGGGAGGGGACCAAAAATGGGGGGGAGAGAGAGAGCAAAATAGAGGGTGGAGAGAGAGAGAGCAAAAAAGAGAGAGAGCAAAAGAGAAGGGGAGAGGAGAGAGAGCGCAAAAAAGAGGGGAGGGAGAGCAAAAGAGGGGGGAGAGAGCAAAAGAGAGGGGGAGAGAGAGAGAGCAAAAGAGAGGGGGAGAGAGAGAGAGAGCAAAAGAGAGGGGGAGAAAGAGAGAGCAAAAGAGAGAGGGGAAAGATAGAGAGCAAAAGAGAGGGGGGAGAGAGAGAGCAAAAGAAAGGGGGAAAGAGAAAGCTGTACTGCAAAAAATGTCCCGCTGGACTGCAAAAAATGGCCCGCGTACACGGGCTTTAGGACTAGTTTTCTAATAATCCACTTTCATCTATCTATCATTTATTTATCTATCTTTCTTGATTTTAATGCATCAATATATTTTGGGAAAGAGAACCCAAACATATACTTGTGAAATTTCCATTTCAGTATACTTACATGTAGAAAGCATTTCAAAGTTGTATGCTTTTTTATGCCCTCATGGCAATCCTATATACACCAGAGACATGTAAGCCCCATGTGGTTTATATCACATCTATTAATGACTAGAGACCTCAGGCAAAACATTACTATGAAATGAAAAGGTGGCAGGAATTCCCTGGGCAACATGAACTGAGAACTCTGATCTGATGTTATGGTTAGCTTTGAATAGCATCTCTTTGAGAGAATGCCGTTTTTATACTTGCCTGTAATATTGGGCAAATAACAAATTTTACAATAATGAATATGAATAAGAAATTACTGAGTAAAACCAAATGGCACAAAAGCTATGGGCTCGTATTTTATTTATTTGTTTTTTAATTATGTTTTAAGACTTTCTTCTTGCACTGAACTGCAATCTCTACATTAAGATAGTAAAGAAGATCTATTGATTAACGTATATAAGAGCTCAGAAAAACACTATAAAGCTCAAATGTCTTTCCAGATACGTATACTGTACATCTCACATTTAGATATGACCTTAGCAGCTATAATAGATCATACTGCTGTATATTTAGCAAAAAGCATTATTTTTGAGGTTTGAGTTTATTCTACCTAGCTGGGTGCAGTTTTATGGGTCTGACATAATAAAGTGAAACAGTTATATAAGCTGCCACATAGACTTCCTTTCATACTAGCACTAAATTGTATCAGATCAATGTGTTTGCATGATATCAAGCAGAATTTTGGAGAAAGGTTTTTTAGACCACACTTCAAAATATGTTTTCTACCCACCCTTATCTCCATATGGGTCAACTTTGTTGCTTACACACCAGTAATAATATCGCTCTATAATAGCTATTAATGGGAAAATAAAAAACAGATTTATATTAACCAATAAGTGAATTTCACCACAGTAGAGGTAGAATAGAACCATGACGGCCTGTCTTCCTTCCAATGCCACTAAGAGTCATTCTGGGAGCAAACCCTTTCTCCTGTCTTTCTGCTGATAAACTCTAACTTAGCTATGTGTGAACTGACTCAAATGTATAATATACACTATATGGCCAAAAGTTTGTTGGCACCTGACCATCACACCAGAATGAGCTTGTTGGACATTTCTTATAAAAACCATGAGCATTAATATGGAGCATAGAGTTGGCCCTCTCTTTGTGGCTATAACAGCTGCAACTATTCTGGGAAGGCTTTAAACAAGATTTTGGAGTGTGTCAGAATATGTGCCATATACCAAAGTAATTGATTTACTATATAATAAAGTGGAATATTATCTTACACATCAGTTTAGTAATTTGACATAGCACTAAATCCCAGAAATATTGAAGCTTTGGTACATGTGAGTATACATGCATAAGCTGTGTTCTTGTATGCTAATGTAAACTGTATGCCATGGAAATGCTTTCTCTGTCTTATTTTTGAGGGTTCCCCTTGCAGTGCAACAGCAACTGTGATCTTCATCCAGCATGACTTTTGTGTCTGTAGTATAGTTTCAGGGAATGCAAAACAGTGTAGGTTTGCATTCCTTTTGTAGAATTACTTGCCCTAACACAGACTAACGCCAATAGGAGGTGAGCTTCTGAAATCCTATTGACTGTTAAAATCAGCCTATAGGATGAGAGCTACTGAAATTCTATTGGCTGTTCAAATCAGCCAATAGGATTTGAGTAGCTCTCATCCTATTGGCTGATTTGAACAGCCAATAGAATTTCAGTAGCTCTCATCCTATTGGCTGATTTGAACAGCCAATAGGATTTCAGAAGCTCGCCTCATATTGGCTGATTTGAATTTAACACTCAAATCAGCCAATAGGAATGCAAGGGATGCCATCTTGAATTGCGTCCCTTGCATTGAAGCTTCAGTTTACGGCGGCGACCATAAAAAGAGGAGCTCCGTGCTGGATGGCTTCAGGATGGACCCGCTCTGCGCCGCAGGGATGAAGATAGAAGATACCGCTTGGATGAAGAATTCTTCCGCCTGGATGGATGAAGACATCACCGCCTGGATGAAGACTTCTTCCCCCTGGATGGATGAAGACATCGTCGCCTGGATGAAGACTTCTCCGTCTGGATGTCGGGACTTTAGAACTGTAAGTGGATCATCGAGGGTAAGTGTTAGGATTTTTTTCAATTTTTTGGGTTGGTTTTTATATTAGATTAGAGTTTGGGCTTGTAAAAGGCTTTAAACAAGATTTTGGAGTGTGTCAGAATATGTGCCATATACCAAAGTAATTGATTTACTATATAATAAAGTGGAATATTATCTTACACATCAGTTTAGTAATTTGACATAGCACTAAATCCCAGAAATATTGAAGCTTTGGTACATGTGAGTATACATGCATAAGCTGTGTTCTTGTATGCTAATGTAAACTGTATGCCATGGAAATGCTTTCTCTGTCTTATTTTTGAGGGTTCCCCTTGCAGTGCAACAGCAACTGTGATCTTCATCCAGCATGACTTTTGTGTCTGTAGTATAGTTTCAGGGAATGCAAAACAGTGTAGGTTTGCATTCCTTTTGTAGAATTACTTGCCCTAACACAGACTAACGCCAATAGGAGGTGAGCTTCTGAAATCCTATTGACTGTTAAAATCAGCCTATAGGATGAGAGCTACTGAAATTCTATTGGCTGTTCAAATCAGCCAATAGGATTTGAGTAGCTCTCATCCTATTGGCTGATTTGAACAGCCAATAGGATTTCAGAAGCTCGCCTCATATTGGCTGATTTGAATTTAACACTCAAATCAGCCAATAGGAATGCAAGGGATGCCATCTTGAATTGCGTCCCTTGCATTGAAGCTTCAGTTTATGGCGGCGACCATAAAAAGAGGAGCTCCGTGCTGGATGGCTTCAGGATGGACCCGCTCTGCGCCGCAGGGATGAAGATAGAAGATACCGCTTGGATGAAGAATTCTTCCGCCTGGATGGATGAAGACATCACCGCCTGGATGAAGACTTCTTCCCCCTGGATGGATGAAGACATCGTCGCCTGGATGAAGACTTCTCCGTCTGGATGTCGGGACTTTAGAACTGTAAGTGGATCATCGAGGGTTAGTGTTAGGATTTTTTTCAATTTTTTGGGTGGGTTTTTATATTAGATTAGAGTTTGGGCTTGTAAAAGAGCTAAATACCCTTTTGGGGCAATGCCCTTCCAAATGCCCTTTTCAGGGCAATAGATAGCTTAGGTTTTTTTAGAGTTAGGGTTTTTATTTGGGGGGGGTTTGGTTGGGTGGTGGGTTTTACTGTTGGGGGTGTTTTTTTGTTTTTTTACAGGTAAAAGAGCTGATATCTTTGGGGCAATGCCCCACAAAAGGCCCTTTTAAGGGCCATTGGTCATTGGTAGTTTATTGTAGGCTAGGTTTTTTTTTCTTTTTGATAGAGCTATTAGAATAGGTGTAAAAAAATTATTTTGGATGATTTTGTTTGTTATTTTTCGTAATTTAGTGTTTGTTATTTTTGTAACAGTATTTTTTGTGTTAATTTAGGACTGTGTAATAATGTTTAATTTTATATTTAAATAATTTTAGTAATGACAGGTTTTTTAATATGTAATTTAGTTTATTTAATTGGTAGTTTAATTTAATTTTAGTATAATAGTTAAGGTAGGTTAATTTATAGTTTAAAATTAGTTTATTTTAATTCTACAGGTAAGTTTTAATTTATATTAAGATAGGGATCTTGTATTTTTAATATAAAGTTACGGGGTTGTTAGGTTTATGGGTTATTAACTTAATTTATTTTTTGGCGATGTGGGGGCTGACAGTTTAGGGGTTAATAGGTTTAGTTAGTGGTGGTGATGTGGGAGGCCAGAGGTTTAGGGGTTAATACGTTTATTTAGTGGCAGCGATGTCGAGAAGCGGAGGAATAGGGGTTAATATTTATATTAGTGGCGGCGATGTTGGGGCAGCAGATTAGGGGTTAAAAGGTTTATTATAGTGGCGGCGATGCGGGAGGGCGGCGGTTTAAGGGTTAATAGGTAGTTTATAGGTGTTAGTGTACTTTGTAGCAGTTTAGTTGGTATAAATAAAGTTGGGAAAAACACGAATAACAGCGCCATCGATGACTGTTAGTTAACAACAGTCCGATGCTCATCGCCCCGTACTTGGTGCGCGTGTTTTTGACGGCTTTTTTTATAAATATGGAGATCGTATTCAGGTCCACGGCCGCGATGTTTGGCAATGTTAGGCAAGAGTATTGACGCCAGCGAATGCACTGAGATTGGCGCTTTGATAAATATCCCCCTATGCCTGTCTAATTATCTGCCATATTAAATAATACAAATTTGCTTCTCTATAAGATTTGGTTTTTGTTTTATGTATTCTCATAGTCTGTCAATTACAAAAAAAAGCAGACTAACCTTAAGGCTAAGATATGTATTTATTATAAACTGACTTATTGTGTGAAGGATAAATACCCTGACACAATTTACTATATAATTAGTTACACTTTAATATATTACAATGGACTAAAGCCTAAATTTTCACAAAGTCATATTCAATATCCACATTTTGTTCACTACAACACAATAATAGATTTAAATTATCTATATATTTTAATAGTGATAAGAAATCACCTTCAATTTTTTGCTCTAAAAATAGTACATCTCATATAAAGTTGGTTATCTTCCCAGAAGTTTCTGAGAGTAAGTTGGAAAGATGTAGTCATGTCTTTGAACTAAAAAATACTTTACTGAAAATATTGTAAATAATAAATTATGCATTATAAAGTTTAAAAAGCTGACTATGTTAAGTCAACTGGAGACGTGTTCTTAAACAATAAAGCTGAGGTTGCAAAATCCCACTGCAGATGGTCGGATGATAACTAAGTTTAACAATTATTGACCTATTATTCAATTATAACAAAAGACTTAAGCCTGGATTTGATAATTGTTTATATTTTATCTCACAAGAGAAAATTTCACTAAATCCTAGGTAATCCTTTATTGATAATTAATCAAAGCGTTTAGAAACTGCAAAATAAATCAATGATATAGACTAAAACAGAATTAAGTAAACATTCTTTCACTTTAGCTGAAAATATTCCTAAATGAAAAAAATAAAGGTTTTACATTCAATTATTATGACAAATTTTGTTATATTCTCCCATGTTAGCTTAATTATGCCCAAATGAAAATACATGCTCACTCCCCCATTTATTTAGGTCTGTGCAGACAAGATTCCCAGACGAAGAACATGTCCGTACACCTTTGGGGCCTTTGTCGCACCATAAACTGCCGAAATTTAACATTGCAAAAGCAAACCAGCCTCTCTCCCTGCTCTCCCGCAACCAACTGCACAAGAGCAGGACTTGTTGGCCATTCCATACAAATAAATCTGGGTTGTTTCACATCCACAACCCCTGAGTTTGTAGACATGTTAAAAAGCAGTGACCATAAGACAGTGCTTCTTTACTTTTTGTTGCAAGCTTGTATGAGTGAGCCTGCACCAAAACGGCCCTTACTTTGCTTACTCAGCTTCATAAATTGATGCCTTAGACTGAAAAAAACAGTTACATAAAATTTATTTTTACTTTTTCTAGATTAAAATGTATTTTATATATAGCAATTAAAAACACAATATTTTGTATAGTTCTTAGAATTTAAAAGTAATAAATGTAATTGTACATCTAAAGTTAAATAGGGGAAAACTTTTCTTAAATAGCATGGTCACAAGATGCTTGTGCACACTTAAATCCACAATATTTCTCACAAGCAGTCTTATACAATACGTTGGAGTGCAATGCCATTGATGAAAGCATCTTATGCAGTATACTGTATAACCTCTGATTGGCGGTATGTACTTTTTTGTGAAAAAATAAAAATTCTGCCAAATTTTTAAATACTATGGGCCCTAATTATGAAACCGTTAACTGGTTTACTTCAAGGTAAGCAAATTAACCTGCTGTTGCTCAGATCTGTAGCAGAGCCTCCGCCAAAGTTACACAAAAAAACATTCTGACCTTATTGCGTCGAATTTCATGAGAAGGCTAGTGAATGAATATGTAAAATTATCATTCTATCTAGAAAAGTAAAAAAGCAAACATGGAACCCCATATGACTCGAAAGCAGAAAGAAAAATTAAAGGGACACTGAAACCAATTTTTTTCTTTTGTGGTTCAGATAGAGCATGCAATTTTAAGCAACTTTCTAATTAATTCCTATTATCAATTTTCTTCGTTCTCTTGCTATCTTTATTTGAAAAAGAAGGCATCTAAGCTTTTTTTGGGTTCAGAACTCTGGATAGCACTTTTTTATTGGTGGATGAATTTATCCACCAATCAGCAAGGACAACCCAGGATGTTCACCAAAAATGGGCCGGCATCTAAACTTACATTCTTGTATTTCAAATAAAGATACCAAGAGAATGAAGAAAATTTGATAATAGGAGTAAATTAGAAAGTTGCTTCAAATTTCATGCTCTATCTGAATCACAAAAGAAAAAAATTGGGTTCAGTGTCCCTTTAATTGCAAAGACAGTACAATGTGTCTTTGAAACTGCAGTCAGATGAAGCAAAAATCTTGCCTGGCTCATTCCAGTGACAATGCTAGAATGCTGACTGGGACAGCTTAGTGGCAAAACCTATTTGCTCTAAAGCAGGTCTTATCAATCATCCTGATTGGATTAAGAGGATTTAACTTTGCAAGCCTTGAGTTGGCGGAGAGGCTAAGTAGCTGCAGTCTCATGAGCCTGAAACATTCGGGCCTCAAAGCTTCATCTGCAGCTTCATAAATGGGGCCCATGATCTGCATATGGACTTTGACGCAATATGGCCAACAAACAGGCTTTGTAATAAGGAGTCTATGGGATTAATTTATGAAGCTGAAGATAAGCAGCGGTTTGCTTCTAAAGAAGCAGTGATTTTCCTCCTAAGCCATTTGGCACCTAGCCAGGATTGATTTAAAAGCCCTGCTCTCACTCAATTGGTTCCATGAATGCAGAGAGAGGGGCAGCACAAGTATATAGTTGTGCAAAATATAAAAGTGGGAAGAGGATTTTAGCCCACGGATTGCTATTATGAAGTTACAAAGTATTAGGATATAATAAGGGTTTTAGGGCTTCTAGCCCAGTGTAGAATTGTACACTATATATATGCAAATAGTAGATTAAAATTCACACTTTATTTAAAAAAAATAAAACACAGACACAACAATAAACTAATTGGGTTATAGGATGGTGTATATCACTACCAATACTCTTAAAATTCATAGTTTCAAACCCAACACAAAGTTAAAAACAAATTAAGAGTAGGGTCAGGTGGCCAAGGGGTGTGTGTGTGAGGTGAATAATAGTGCTTTCAATGAGAATAGGGTTAACACAGACTTCAAACATTCAGCACAGGCACTCCTATGCACTCAAAGGCGTCCTCCTGCCTGCAAGCTTTGTGGGGCTTACCCAGCTAGCCGATTTCTGACTCAAATCGCTATCTCTAAAATTCACAGCACTTAACACAGGGCTTCAACGTAATTACACTAGTTATTCAACAGGGACCATAATCTTGTATCGATTAGTCTAGTCTAAATTACAATGTTGCAAAATTACAAATTCATAGCCTCCATGTATACACCACACTTATTCAAACACATGTTGTTCCTTAGCCCCACCCACTGACGCGTTTTGTCATTACAGAATGTGACTTTGTCAGGGCATTAGGGCTGTAATGATGAAACACCATACACCATCCTGTAACCTAACTTTAGTTTATTGTTGTGTCTGTGTTTTATTACATTTTGTTCAATAAAGTGTTAATTTTAATGTACTATTTGCATATTATGAAGTTACACTGTTTATATTATTTTAGTCCAATGTTCCTTTAAGCATATTCTAAACAAATCTGTGCTTTTTAGGTGCCAGATGGGAAAGTTCTTCTGATTTAGAGATCCAGTGTTCAAAAACAGGTTTTGAGAGATACTCGTTTAGAATCCTTTACATGTGCATATTGAATTTGTATTTGTGCCGTTGCAGCTGATGGGATTTGATAACTAATGAAGAATTATTCAAACATTAGGGAGATGAGTGTTCAATGTTATGGGAACAGTGGTTGAATGATGGTTGTACATAATTCAGAGCTGAAGCTGTAAAAGGATTGTACCACATGCTCACCTTATCATACCATGCATTTGTTATATAAATTACAGCTTGCGTTCTACAATGCCACTCTATTAGGCAAATCATGTCCCCATAATGAAGTGGTATATACAAATAATGTTGAAGGATTTCTGAAATTAATTGAGATACTGGTACAAGCCTGAATATTACTTAAGTAGACAAATGTACCTTGAGTCCTTTCAGAAGTGCAGACCTCACAAGCTTAGAGATTATATGAACTAAATAATAAAATACATGCACATATAAATACATCACATAATAAAAAAACACGGAAAAGAATATGTAAAATATGATCCATATTTTCTGTCTATTCAAAAGCACAAAGAAAAAAGGTTTAATGTTACTTGCTACCAAATGGTTTATAAATATGTTTAGTATGTTAGGAAGCTAAGTCATACAGATCTATCTATCTATCTATCTATCTATCTATCTATCTATCTATCTATCGATCTATCTATCTATCTATCTATCTATCTATCTATCATCTATCTATCTATCTATCTATATATCTATATATCTATCATCTATCTATCTATCTATCTATCTATCTATCTATCTTAAACAACATATATTTACCTTCCAACCTTAATATCAGCTTTCTGAAAACAATTAATAACATTAATTACAGTAATCCATAAGAAAATATTGAAAAACATTTATTGTTATCTCTGGAGGTACAACTTCAACCACTCTTTCACTAAGGGCCCAATGATCAAAAACTCTGGCTTGGAGATAACTTATAGTGCATACTTCACATTTACTGAATTCACTGAATTCTCTAAGAAAATGTGAGGATCCCATAAACTACTAACGTGATCCCATAAGGTATGTCCATGCTAAAAGGTGAACTGCATAAAGAGGATGCTGCTGGTGATTTCCCTCACTGTTCCTTACCTGGGATTGAACCAGGGACTCCAGGATCAGAGTATGACTTGCTCTGTTTGCGCCACTATAAGATGTTTACATGCAGGTGCTTGTAGAAAAATATTATCATCAGTATGTTTGTCCCCCAGCTCCACCCCTTCTGGATGCTAGCCAATCGGAAAGTGCTCTATGACTACTTATTTAGTAGCCTATGCCTTTATTCCTTGCTCTGGCATTTGAGTCTTTCCTGTTCCTGGTTCCTGTTTCTTGCTGGATTTCCTGATAGTGACCTTGCCTAAGTTTGGGTTAGTTAACTCTTGCCTGTATCGTTTTCCAAGTATAATATGTTTAGGTACATTACTTGCTTTTTTCATGTGTATCTTTTTCCTAATAAACAGTACTGTGTATATATATATATATATATATATATATATATATATAGTATTTTCTGTTCCTGGTTCCTGTCTGTTGCTGGATTTCCTGATTGTGACCTTGCCTAAGTTTAAGTTCTTGCAGCCTGCCTTGAATACTGGACTGCCCTGACCTTTCTCTGCATTTGGCACAGTTACTATTGCTTGGAAATTCCCATTGCAGTTTACCAGCTCCAGTACCTTATTGCCTGCTGTGTGCCTATTTGTTTTTCCTGTCTTCAGCACTGCCTTTGTCTGCTGCTGCTGCTTACAGCTTGTATTCAGCACCCTGGCATTATTTGCTTGGCCCAGAAGTGGGTACTCCCCATTGCTTGGCCCAGAAGCAACCACTCCCCTTTGCTTGGCCCAGAAGCGGCATTCCCTTTGTTTGGCCCAGAAGTAGGCATCTCACTTTGCTTGGCCCTGAAGTGGGCAATTTAGAACTTGGCTCTTATCTGTCTGAACTTGAACCTTAACATCCACCATACTGGTTTGTACAGTTTGTGTCAGTTAACTCTTGCCTGTACCGTTTTCCAAGTATAATATGTTTAAGGACATTAATTGCTTTTTCCATGTGTATCTTTTCTCCTAATATATATATATATATATACATATATCTCGACACTCCGCTATTATTTATTTTCTCAACCTCTGCAACTTCAATAAGCTGCCCTACCTTAACCTAGCAATTACCCAACACTGTCCCCCCACTGCAACAATGCCTGAAAAACAGAGGTTTCCCGTGTGACCCCTATCATTCACAAACTTCTACAACATTTAAATTCCTAAAATTAAAAAGTAAACCAATCACTAATTATGCAAACGGAATAATGGGTGGGTTCAGTAAGCTGTTGTTGCAATTAATTAGATTAAAGGGAAATTAAATCCAAATCTTTTCTTTCATGATTCAGATATAAACATAAGGTTTTAAATAACGTTCCAATTTACTTCTATTATCAAATTTGTTGTGTTCTCTTGAACATAAATGTACTACTGGAAATTGGTTAAATACTTTGGGTGAGCCAATGACAAGAGGCATATATATAAATCAGCCAATCACCAGCTACCGCCCAGTAGTAAATTGTTGCTCCTGATAATTTTTGGATAGATCAAAGAGGCTAAAGGAAAAATGTGTATTTTTATTTTTTTGCTGGACATTTAAAAAAGGTGGGTGTGTTTTGGCAGCTTTTGAGTCAGGTTGACATACCAGGGGCTCTGAGCTGGTGAATGAAAATCCACTAATTATCCATGGGGAATGTTAACATCTGTCACTGAAAGAGAACCATTTGATTAAATAAGAAACTGCTATCAATATGATACCAAATTTGTTGCACTTTCCCATTTAAAAACTGGAACGGATAAATGAAACTCCCCCCCCCCCCCCCCCCACAGGGTAAACTTGGGTATCCAGTCTGTTATTTAATGTTGAACTATGAACAAGGAAGAATATTATTAAGCCATGCAATTCTTCTTGGATGACTTTGAATATAGATGATTAACAGATTTGACTGTCTTATGTTACTCACTCAGCCCACAGACACATAAGGGATGTCTGAGACTTATATGGAGGGGGATAAGGGTCCCATTGGACAACAGGGTGACATGCAGCCAAATATGAGTCAGCTATCTATTGCAAAGGGTGCTCGCTGTCCTCTACTGAGTGTAAGCATTCTTTTAATTTTCCATAACCCCTTGTTCAGAGCCCCCTTAAGCAAGGTACACGTTTCTCAAGCTATAGAAAGGAGACCTAGCTAGTGAACACCAAAAAACAATTACTGTATCTGCAGAGGAGGTTTCCTTTATGCACAATGCTAGCTCCTACAAAAGTTAGAATTTCCAGATGGACACAAAATTCAAGGACACTTGTGTGGAGATTCTCTTAATACAAGAGCTTATAATGTACACTGCTCACAATAGATTTACTGACACTAGATATTTAGATTTACTATAGCACTAGAAGCAATCTCACACAGAGCACTTGATTTTTCAATTTGAAAAAAGGGGTAGGCTGACTTCTTTGAAACTATCCTGACACTGTCTCAGATGTTTACAGAACTGCTGACATGTTTTATATTAGACATGAATATATACTATTTGAATTGATGATCTGAAAATCTTATGTGTTGAAGTTAGTGTCCTCTACATATGTGGTGAGATGCAGACCTGACCTGTGATTAGTGTTTTATTTCTGACTGTCTCTCAGTCATGGTACAGTATAATGATTATGCTTGGATTTAATCATTAGTGATCTAAAATATAGTTATTTGTGTGCTTTAATGCATATTCACAGTTTATAAATATACAAGTTAAAATTGTATTGGCTCCTTAGTTGTCTGCACTTTTTTCATGCCTTGACTAAGTCTGAATATCTAAATATAATATGAAGAGAGAGAGTATTTATCAATGGATTATTGTATTGGGGTGTATAATTAGATTTAAAGGGCTTTAGCAATGGGGCATATTTTTGGAAGTTAGATATAGTTATTTTATTATGTGAGATTATACTGGCGATATTTATATTTATGAGATATTTATTGCAGTGGGGGGATTATGGTGATGGGTCTAATTAGCAATTATGTGGTGGTGGGGGATATATTTTATTTTTGATATGTTATGTTTCTGGCTACTGAAAAACTGTAGTACAGGTGACAGATTTTAGTATCCTTGTCAAAAGGTAGCTTGTATAAGCATACATATAATAGTAATAGGGATTTTGTTATGACTGTACCCCTAGAAATGGGGAAGTTGTTGCAATGCCTAAACTGTGGTCTCAATTGTCATGGTAGGTCAGCCATTATGGATAGCAATGTGATTGTTGTTTTTATTTTGCTTTTTCTTAATAAACCATTTTTTATGTCATTGCTCTCCAGAATGGTTAACTTGTCCACTAAGAGTCCCTTAATTCACTGAAGAGAGAAACAGGCAGATGAAGTAACATAATTTATTACTCACAGAAATTCTACCATATCTAGATCAGATGTATTAGCTGTAATACTCTATACTCAATTATTTAATAGTATCCTCATAAAAAAAATCTCCAAGGAAACTGTATCCCTATCCCTCCAGTACTTACACCCAACAGGTTTTTTTTTTTCTTTTTTTTTAACTATGAATGCACAAAAATAATTATAGTTCATCTATAAATAATATCTCAGAAACTTAAAAACATAACAACTTAGTCCAAATCCTGTGGAGAATGTTGTAATTAAGATGCTATGAATAAACCCCAAAAAGAGCAGATTGCCCACAGTTTTTACGTTTTAGAAACCTGATCAAACATATACTATTTTCATTTAGTGTCAGTTTTAGTAAGAATTTAGTGACAATGCTCAAAATGTAATAACGGCTACTGATGGCTGATCACTATTACACACTTTAATGGTACTTACTCTTTAATGGTACCCTATCTTTCCATTAAAATGAACCCTTATCACTATCGAACTCAAACATATTAACTCTAACCGCCACTGTTATTAAAACTGTGACCACTCCTCACTCACTCCAGATATTCATAACTAAACATCTTTTATTGTAAATAACCCTCTTACATGTTATCCCTATCAGAATAGCAAACCTTTCTTTCTAAACATTCAATAATGTTCTCCACCCCATATGCAAACACATAAGCCTCAAAAAACAAATTCAAATGTTTACTTAATTTATAAGTAGAAAGTACTAAACTTTTCTTACTTTAAAAAATATTATAGACATTTTAATGCATTGCTAATATGAATATTGATGTATTATTGTTTTATTCTACAAAATAAGAAGCAATTGGCTAGATTTAGAGTTTTGTCGGTAAAGACCCTCGTAGCTAACGCTGCTTTTTTTTCCCAGAGCACCCTTAAGACAACGCTGGTATTTAGAGTTGTCTGAGGGGCTGCGTTAGGCTCAGAAAAGGGAGCATTGAGCAGAATTTAGCTCCACTTCAACCCTCAATACCAGCGTTGCTTACAGTAGCGGTAAGCTGGAAAAACATGCTTGTGCACGATATCCCCATAGGAAACAATGGGGCAGTTTGGGCTGAAAAAAACTAACACCTGCAAAAAAGCAGCGTTCAGCTCCTAACGCAGCCCCATTGTTTCCTATGGGGAAACACTCTCTAAGTCTGCACCTAAGACCCTAACATGAACCCAGAGTCTAAACACCCCTAACCTTACACTTATTAACCCCTAATCTGCCGCCCCCGCTATCGCTGACACCTGCTTTATATTATTAACCCCTAATCTGCCGCTCCGTACACTGCCGCAACCTACATTATCCCTATGGACCCCTAATCTGCTGCCCCTAACATCGCCGACCCTATATTATATTTATTAACCCCTAATCTGCCCCCCCCAACGTCGCCGCCACCTTACCTACAGTTATTAACCCCTAATCTGCCGACCGGACCTCACCGCCACTATAATAAATGTATTAACCCCTAAACTGCCGCACTCCCGCCTCGCAAACACTAGAATAAATAGTATTAACCCCTAATCTGCCCTCCCTAACATCGCCGCCACCTACCTACAATTATTAACCCCTAATCTCCCGCCCGCACCGTCGCCGCTACTATAATAAAATTATTAACCCCTAAACCCAACTCTAACCCTAACACCCCCCTAACATAAATATAATTTAACCCCTTAATGACCGAGGACGTGCAGGGTACGTCCTCAGAAAAAAGGCAGTTAACGCCTGAGAACGTACCCTGCACGTCCTCGGTGTGGAAAGCAGCTGGAAGCGATCCTGCTCGCTTCCAGCTGCTTTCCGGTTATTGCAGTGATGCCTCGATATGGAGGCATCCTGCAATAACCTTTTACGGCCATCCGATGCAGAGAGAGCCACTCTGTGGCCCTCTCTGCACCGGACATCGATGGCCGGTATCGTTGGTGGGTGGGAGCCGGTGTGGGAGGTGGGTGGCGGCCATCGATGGCCCTGGTCATGTGGAGGGGGGCGGGATCGTGGGCGGGGGAAGTCCGGGGGGGGGACGCGGGGGCGCGCACGTGCACGAGGGGGCGGGGGCGGGCGCGTGCACGGGGAGGGAGCGGGTGGGAGCCGCTACACTACAGAAAAAATGTGTCCCAAAGCTAAATAAAAGTGGGACATTTAATCTAAAAAATACCCCATTAGGTGTAATTTCGGTGGTGGGGGTTGGTGCGTGGGTGGGGGGGAGCTACACTACAGAAAAAATTTCAAAAAATAAAAAAATAAACATTTAATTGTTCAAACTGGGTACTGGTAGACAGCTGCCAGTACCCAAGATGGCCCCCAATAAGGCTGAGGGGGAGGCTTAGAGAGCTGTTTTGGGGGGGATCAGGGAGGTTGGGGGTTAAGGGGGGATCCTAAACACAGCATATGTAAATATGCTTTTTTTTTTTCTTTTAAAAAAAAACCCAAAAACTTTTATTTTAGTACTGGCAGACTTTCTGCCAGTACTTAAGATGGCGGGGATAATTGTGGGATGGGGGAGGGAAGGGAGCTGTTTGGGAGGGATCAGGGGGTGGGATGTGTCAGGTGGGAGGCTGATCTCTACACTAAAGCTAAAATTAACCCTGCAAGCTCCCTACAAACTACCTAATTAACCCCTTCACTGCTAGCCATAATACACGTGTGATGCGCAGCAGCATTTAGCGACTTTCTAATTACCAAAAAGCAATGCCAAAGTCATATATGTCTGCTATTTCTGAACAAAGGGCATCCCAGAGAAGCATTTACAACCATTTATGCTATAATTGCATAAGTTGTTTGTAAATAATTTCAGTGAGAAACCTAAAGTTTGTGAAAAAATTTGTGAAAAAGTGAACAATTTTTTTTATTTGATCGCATTTGGCGGTGAAATGGTGGCATGAAATATACCAAAATGGGCCTAGATCAATACTTTGGGATGTCTTCGAAAAAAAAATATATATATGTCAATGGATATTCAGGGATTCCTGAAAGATATTAGTGTCCCAATGTAACTAGCGCTAATTTTGAAAAAAAGTGATTTGGAAATAGCAAAGTGCTACTTGTATTTATGGCCCTATAACTTGCAAAAAAAGCAAAGAACATGTAAACATTGGGTATTTCTAGGACAAAATTAAACTCAGGACAAAATTTAGAAACTATTTAGCATGGGTGTTTTTTGGTGGTTGTAGATGTGTAACAGATTTTGGGGGTCAAAGTTAGAAAAAGTGTGTTTTTTTCCATTTTTTCCTCATATTTTATAATGTTTTTTATAGTAAATTATAAGATATGATGAAAATAATGGTATCTTTTGATAGTCCATTTAATGGCGAAAAAAACGGTATATAATATGTGTGGGTACAGTAAATGAGTAAGACGAAAATTACAGCTAAACACAAACACTGCAAAAATGTAAAAATAGCCTTGGTCCCAAACGGACAGAAAATGGAAAAGTGCTGCGGTCATTAAGGGGTTAAATTAAACGAAATAATATTCCTAAAATTAAATAAAATAATTCTATTTAAAACAAAATACTTACCTAGAAAATAAACCCTAATATAGCTACAATATAATTTAATTACATTGCAGCTATTTTAGGATTTATATTTATTTTACAGGCAACTTTGTATTTATTTTAACTAGGTACAATAGCTATAAAATAGTTAATAACTATTTAATAGCTACCTAGTTAAAATAAGTACAAAATTACCTGTAAAATAAATCCTAACCTAAGTTACAAATACACCTAGCACTACACTATCATTAAATTAATTAAATAAATAAACTACAATTAGCTAACTTAAAATACAATAAAATAAACTATTCTATAATACAAAAAA
This sequence comes from Bombina bombina, assembly GCF_027579735.1. Classification (NCBI taxonomy): domain Eukaryota; kingdom Metazoa; phylum Chordata; class Amphibia; order Anura; family Bombinatoridae; genus Bombina; species Bombina bombina. Next base: position 645,624,100 of record NC_069500.1, on the reverse strand, counting down.
ACAAAGAAACACTAAATTACAAAAAATAAAAAAGAATTACAATAAGTTTAAACTAATTACACCTAATCTAAGTCCCCTAATAAAATAAAAAATCCCCCCAAAATAAAAAATGCCCTACCCTATTCTAAACTACCAAAGTAATCAGCTCTTTTACCAGCCCTTAAAAGGGCTTTTGCGGGGCATTGCCCCAAAGTAATCAGCTCTTTTACCTGAAAATAAAAATACAATAACCCCCCAACATTAAACCCACCACCCACATATCCCTACTCTAACCCACCCAAACCCCCCTTAAAAAACTATCGCTAACCCCTGAAGATCATCCTACCTTGAGTCGTCTTCACCCAGCCAAATTCTTCATCCAAGGTGCGCAGAGGAGGTCCTTCATCCGGTAGAAGTCTTCATCCAAGCGGGACAAGAAGAGGTCCTCCATCCGGTAGAAGTGTTCATCCAGGCGGCATCTTCATCCATCCGGAGCGGAGCCATCTTCAAAGGAGCTGACGCAGAGCCATCCTCTTCAACTGACGACTTCCCGACGAATGAAGGTTCCTTTAAGGGACGTCATCCAAGATGGCGTCCCTTCAATTCTGATTGGCTGATAGGATTCTATCAGCCAATCGGAATTAAGGTAGAAAAAATCTGATTGGCTGATGCAATCAGCTAATCAGATTGAAGTTCAATCCGATTGGCTGATTGGATCAGCCAATCGGATTGAGCTCGCATTCTATTGGCCGATCGGAACAGCCAATAGAATGCAAGCTCAATCCAATTGGCTGATTGGATCAGCCAATCGGATTGAACTTCAATCTGATTGGCTATTGCATCAGCCAATCTGATTTTTTCTACCTAAATTCCGATTGGCTGATAGAATCCTATCAGCCATTCGGAATTGAAGGGATGCCATCTTGGATGACCGCGTCAGCTCCTTTGAAGATGGCTCCGCTCCACTCCGGATGGATGAAGAATGAAGACGCCGCCTGGATGAACACTTCTACCGGATGGAGGACCTCTTCTTGACCTCCTCTGCGCACCTTGGATGAAGAATTCGGCTCGGCTGGGTGAAGACGACTCAAGGTAAGATGATCTTCAGGGGGTTAGTGATAGGTTTTTTAAGGGGGGTTTGGGTGGGTTAGACTAGGGGTATGTGGGAGGTGGGTTGTAATGTTGGGGGGTATTGTATTTTGATTTTCAGGTAAAAGAGCTCATTACTTTGGGACAATGCCCCGCAAAAAGCCCTTTTAAGGGCTGGTAAAAGAGCTGATTACTTTGGTAGTTTAGAATAGGGTAAGGCATTTTTTTTATTTTGGAGGGATTTTTTATATTATTAAGGGGCTTAGATTAGGTGTAATTATTTTAAACTTCTTGTAATTCTTTTTTCTTTTTTGTAATTTTTTTTTTTTTTTTTTGTATTATAGAATAGTTTATTTTATTGTATTTTAAGTTAGCTAATTGTAGTTTATTTATTTAATAAATTTAATGATAGTGTAGTGTTAGGTGTATTTGTAACTTAGGTTAGGATTTATTTTACAGGTAATATTGTAAGTATTTTAACTAGGTAGCTATTAAATAGTTATTAACTATTTAATAGCTATTGTACCTAGTTAAAATAAATACAAAGTTGCCTGTAAAATAAATATAAATCCTAAAATAGCTACAATGTAATTATTAGTTATATTGCAGCTATAGTAGGGTTTATTTTCTAGGTAAGTATTTAGTTTTAAATAGGATTATTTTATTTAATTTTAGGAATATTATTTTGTTTAATTTAAATTATATTTATGTTAGGGGGGTGTTAGGGTTAGATTTAGATTTAGGGGTTAATAATTTTATTATAGTAGCGGCGACGGTGCGGGCGGGAGATTAGGGGTTAATAATTGTAGGTAGGTGGCGGCGATGTTAGGGAGGGCAGATTAGGGGTTAATACTATTTATTATAGTGTTTGTGAGGCGGGAGTGCGGCGGTTTAGGGGTTAATACATTTATTATAGTGTCGGCGAGGTCCGGTCGGCAGATTAGGGGTTAATAAGTGTAGGTATGGTGGCGGCGACATTGGGGGGGGGCAGATTAGGGGGTTAATACATTTATTATAGGGGTCAGCAGATTAGGGGTTTATAGCTATAATGTAGGTGGCGGCGGTGTCCGGTCGGCAGATTAGGGGTTAAAATATTTTATTAGAGTGGCGGCGATGTGGGGGGGCCTCGGTTTAGGGGTACATAGGTAGTTTATGGGTGTTAGTGTACTTTGTAGTACAGTAGTTAAGAGCTTTATATTCACGCGTTAGCCCATAAAGCTCTTAACTACTGACTTTTTTTTGCAGCTGGAGTCTTGTCGGTAGAGGGTCTACTGCTCACTTCTTCCAAGACTCCAAATACCGACGTTAGGCAGATCCCATTGAAAAGATAGGATACGCAATTGGCGTAAGGGGATCTGCAGTAGCCTTGAGTCGCGGTGAGGAAGTGAGCGTTAGACCCTTTCTTGGCTGACTCTAAATACCAGCGGGCGGCCAAAAGCAGCGTTAGGAAAAAGTATTTTACAGGTTCAACATTATTTATTTAATTCATTTACAAAAAGAGGTTATATTAGGTCTAAATCATATAACCAGTACATATTGCAAAATAATTGTCTAAGAACTAATATTTTTTTTCTGGAAGATTCATCAACAGAGCAACATAATTCACTTATAGATTTAACAATAAACAAATCCAAAATAATCCCAAAATATTTATTTTTCTTTCCAACTACAAGATGAAAAGCAAACATATTTTATACAGAGGAAACTGAGCCATTGGAAAAGTAAAACCTTTCGGCAGTAAGGTTAAGTGAAATATTTTTTCTCTTTGTGATATAGTTGACACCCCATGAACTTAAATACAAAAAATCCCCCTTGAGCTATATAAACCTATTACAAGACCATATAAATGTAATCCTCGATCACAGGAAATTATGTGTTATCAGAAAATGCCAGAACACAATTTAAACCTGAAAAAAATGCATAGATAAATGACAGTACATGTATATCGATAACTGTTTTCAGCATTTTATACATAACCGAGAAAAGCTAAAGTTTAGATTTTTATCAATTTATACCAATTGTTGCATTTGAATTCAGTGGTGACATATATGTGCGCAATAATCTTTGGACAAATGTGTATTTGTCCGAATTTAGGTCCATTCGTCCACATAATGAGTAGACAAATGGGCCAGGGCTGAAATGGCTGAGTATGAACATTTTTCATGTTTACTAGTCACATTTGTTTCATTTTTGTTCTGCACATTCGGCACCAAAAAGGGGTAGAAAAAATGGAAGGGGGTAGGGGCTGAGATCATTTGATTAATCAGATAATTAATTTGACCATGTATGACCATGTACAGCTTCCCCTGTCCAATCTTGACAGAGCATTACTAAATGGGTTTATCCTAATTTCAAAGGCTGTCTTTGTGCAACCGCAGAAGCAATAGGGCAGATGCTGTGGGAGATGTAGATCTTATTGTTCCAAAAATTCAGGGAGAAGAGAGAAGTATTGAGCAGGTTTCCCCAGTGTCACTCTCAAACCTTGAATTAAGGTTGTGGAACACAATTGCTGAGATTGTTATTAAATAACATACAGGTAGATTACAAGTTTTGCGCTATAGAGGGTATTTAACGAACGCAACAAAAGTTGCGTCATTTCACCCTCCATATCGCTGCCATTACGAGTTTTAAAAAAGCCGGCTTGCGCGTGTGATATGTTTGAGTTGCGCTCCATACCGCATAAAATACAAGTGCTGCTTTGATGTGCTCGTGCACGGTTTCCCATAGACATCAATGGGAGAGAGTGTTAGAAAAAACCTAACACCTGCGATCGCAGAATAAAAAGCTCCGTAATGCAGCCCCATTGATGTCTATGGGGGAAAAAATGTTACATTTAAACCTAACACCCTAACATAAACCCCACGTCTAAACACCTCTAATCTGCTGCCCCCAACATCGCTGACACCTACATTAATGTATTAACCCCTAATCCGCCGCTCCTGATATGACCACCACAAAAATAAATATATTAACCCCTAATCTGCCGCTTCTGATATCGCTGCCACTATACTAAAGTTATTAACCTCTATTCCCCCGCATTCCAACATCGCCACAATTAAATAAAGTTAATAACCCCCTATTCCTCTGGCCTCCCACATCACTACCACTAAATAAACCTATTAAAACCTAAACCGCCAGCCCGCCACATCGCAACAACCTAAATTAAACTATATTAACCACTAAACCTAACCCTAAACATAGCCCTAACCCTAAACCTAACACCCCCTAACTTTAACATAATTAAAATAGAGCTAAATTAAAGTTACAATTATTAACTAAATAATACCTATTTAAAACTAAATACATACCTGTGAAAAAAAAACTAAGCTAGCTACAATATAACTAATAGTTATATTGTAGCTAGCTTAGGTTTTATTTTTATTTCACAGGTAAGTTTGTATTTATTTTAACTAGGTAGACCTAGTTAAAATAAATACAAACTTACCTCTGAAATAAAACCTAAGCTGCCTTACACTAAAACATAACATTACAAAAATAAAAAAACCTACCATTACAAAAAATAAAAACAATAAAATTACAAAAAATAAAAGCCAACCATTAAAAAAAAATAACAAACGAAATTATCCAAAATAATAAAAATTATTCCTATTCTAATACCCTGTTTAAAAAAAAAAATCCCACCCCAAAATAAAAAAACCCTAATCTAAAATAAACTACCAAGAGCCCTTAAAATGGCCTTTTGTAGGCCCTTAAAATTGCCTTTTGTAGGGCATTGCCCTAAAGAAATCAGCTCTTTTCCTACAAAAGAAAAACAAACACCCCCTAACAGTATACAACTGTTGTAAATAAAGTAAAACCTAATCTACCCATTGCCCTGAAAAAGGCATTTGTATGGGCATTGTCCTTAAAAGGGCATTCAGCTCTTTTTCCTGCCCTTAAAAGGTCATTCAGCTCTTTTAAGAAATGCCCAGCCCCTAATCTAAAAAAAAACCCACCCCAAAATGAAAAAAAAATTACACAACATAACAAACAAATTATCCAAAATAATAAAAAATATTCCTATTCTAATACACATTAAAAAAAAAACAACCCAAAATAAAAGAAACCTAAGCTATAAAGGGGCCTTTTGTAGGGCATTGCCCTAAAGAAATCAGCTCTTTTTCTAAACAAAAATACAAAGACCCACTAACATTACAAACCCCCACCCCCGAAACCCACAAAATAAAAAACCTAACCCTAAAAAAAACATAATCTACCCATTGCCCTGAAAATGGCATTTGTATGGGCATTGCCATTAAAAGGGCATTCTTCTCTTTTCCCTGCCCTTAAAAGGAAATTCAGCTTTTTTTTAAGAAATGCCCAACCCCTAATCTAAAAAAACCCCACCCAAAAAACCTTAAAAAAAACCTAACACTAACCCCTCTTTAGGTACTCACAGTTGAACAATCTTCATCCTGGTGGCTCCATCTTTATCCAGGTGGTTCCATCTTCATCCATCACAGGACCGGCATCTTCTTCATCCCTGCGGAGGTCCAGGTGAAGGTTCAAGGTGGAGGTCTCGGCGAAGGCCAAGGTGGAGGTCCAGGCAGAGGTCCAAGGTGGCGGTCCATCAATCCGATGTGGAGGTTCTCTTCATTCGATCGTCCGCCGCACACTGAGGATTGAAATGCAAGGTAACGCTTTTATACTGGGGGTACCATTGCAATCCTATTGGCTGAAACATTTGAATCAGCTAATAGGAATTAGGGTTGCTAAAATCCTATTGGCTGTTTAAATCAGCCAATAGAATTTAATAATTTTTTTTAGATTAGGGGTTGGGCATTTCTTAAAAGAGCTGAATGCCCTTTTAAGGGCAGGGAAAATAGCTGAATGCCCTTTTCAGGCAATGGGTAGATTAGTTTTTTTTTAGAGTTTATTTTTTTTATTTTGGGGGGTTGGTTGGGTGGTGGGTTTTACTGTTGGGAGGTCTGTATTTTATTCAGGTAAAAGAGCTGATTTCTTTAGGGCAATGCACTACAAAAGGCCCTTTTGAGGGCTATTGGTAGTTTATTGTAGGCTAGGGAGTGTTTTTATTTGGGGGGGGGGGGGGGGCTTTTTTATTTGATAGGGCTTTTAGATTAGGTGTAATTTTTTATTTTGGATAATTTTATTTGTTATTTTTCGTAATTTAGTGTTCGTTATTGTTTGTAATTTAGTATTTTAATTTTTTTTGCAATTGTAGATTGAATTTTTTTTAGTAGATTTGTTTTTTTAATTTGTAATTTAGTTTATTTAATTTGTAATTTAGTTTATTTAATTTGTAGTTAGTTTAATTTTAGTCTAATAGTTATGTTAGTTTAATTTACAGTTTAAATTTAGTTTTTTATAATTTCACAGGTAGGTTTTTATTTATTTTAAGATAGGGATCTTGTAATTTTAATATAAAGTTAGGGGGTGTTAGGTTTAGGGGTTAATAGTTTAATTTAGTTTTTGGCAACGTGGGGGCTGTCGGTTTAGGGGTTAATAGGTTTATTTAGTGGTAGTGATGTGGGAGGCCAGAGGTTTAGGGGTTAATAACTTTATTTAGTTGCAGCGATGCCAGGGAGCGGCGGAATAGTGGTTAATATATTTATTATAGTGTGGGTGATGTTGGGGTGCTGGGGAATATGGGTTAATAACTTTAGTATAGTGGCGACGATGTTGGAGGGTTGGCAGAATAGGGGTTAATATATTTATTATAGTGTGGGTGAAGTTGGGGTGCGGGGGAATAGGGGTTAATAACTTTAGTATAGAGGCGGCGGAATAGTGGTTAATAAATTTTGTTAGTGGCAGCGATGTCGGGTGCGGCAGATTAGAGTTTAATAGGTTTAATATAGTATTTGAAATGCGGGAGGGCCTAGGTTTAGGGGTTAATAGGTAGTTTATGGGTGTTAGTGTACTTTGTAACACTTTAGTTATGAGTTTTATGTAACAGTTTTGTAAAACTCATAACTACTGCTCTCAGATGGCGGTACGGAATTTGTCATTATAGGATGTAAGGCAAGCTTTTTAGCCTCACCGCAAAACTCGTAATAGCAGCGCTATGGAAGTCCCATGAAAAAACGTAATTTTTATGAGTGCGTGACTGACGTTGCGTTACAGGCTAAAAGGCTTACGGTACAGCTATACTGACAAGACTCGTAATGGCTGCATTGCTGTTTTAAAGCTGAAATTACCATTTTTCAGCGTTAAAAGAAGAACGCAAAACTCGTAATCTACCTGATATATAATAATGCATATACTGTATGTAGTTTTTGTAAGCGAGAAAGGAATATATAGTTGCAGATACCTTCTATATATAAACCTCTGCTGAGTTAATATACATCAAAGGTGAAATAAGGCAAAAACAACTTAACATGTTATGCACAAAACAAATAAGAATATTTATACACAAAAGAGGTAAGGTTAAGTATTGACAGAGTAGAATAAATGCCCCAAGTGGTGAAGAGTAATATTGCAGGATTTAGTAACACAGACACCTAGATTATGAGTTTTAATGCAAAAAAAATGACAATTTCAGCGTAAAATCAGTAATGCTGCTATTGGGAGTCGTGTCGGTATAGCTATACCACAAGCATTTTAGCATTTCTGCACTCAAAAACATGACATTTTTGCGTGGGATTTTCATAGCACCGGTATTACAGGTTGTGTGTTCAGGCTAAAATGCTTGCGTTACAGCCTATACCGACACAATCCATACCACCATCTGAGAGCAGTAGCTTTGCGTTTTGAGCCACAAAAATGTTTAACAAAACTCATAACTACAGTGTTACAAAGTACACTAACACCGATAAACTACCTATTAACCCCAAAACCGCCACCCTGTCGCATCACAAACACTATATTAAACCTATTAACCTCTAATCTGCTGCCCACCCACATCGCGACTATTCAATAAAGTTATTACCCCTAATCTGCCGCCCACCCACATTGCCAACACTATTTATATATATTAACCCCTATTCCCCCGCACCCCTACATCGCCGCCACTATAATAAAGTTATTAACCCCTAAACCTCCGGCCTCCCACATCTTCGCCACTAAATAAACCTATTAACCCCTAAACTGCCGCCCCCTCATTGCAAAAAACTGAATAAAAAAATTAACCCCTAAACACCGCCCTAACTTTAAATTAAAATTACAATATAACTCTATTTAAATAAATAAAAAACTTACCTGTGAAATAAATATAAACCTAACATTAAACTATAAATTAACCTAACATAAATAATCTAATAAAATAAAAAATGCTACCAATTAAAATATCTAAATTACAAATTTAAAAAACCTAACACTAAGATTTTTTTTTTAAAAATAATTAAAAATCTAAATTACAACTAACAAAAAACAAATTCTATGAAAATCTAAAAAATCTACATTTACCAAAAATAATTAACACTAAAATCATGAAACATAAAAAACACTAAGATTACAAAAAAAATAAACGTAAAAAAAATTATTATAGTGGCGGCAATGTCGGGGAGCGGCGGATTAGGGGTTATTAGCTTTTATTAGTGTTGGTGATGTCGGGAGCGGGAGATTAGGGGTTAATAACTTTATTTAGGTGGTGGCGATTTTGGGGGGCAGCAGATTAGGGGTGTTTTAGACTTGGGGTTTATGTTAGGGTAAATTTTTTTCCCCATAGACATCAATGGGGTTGCGTTACGGAAGTTTTCATTGAGCGATCGCAGTTTTTTTTTTAACTAACACTCTCTCCTCATTGATGTCTATGGGGGAAAGCGGGCACGAGCACGTCAAAGCAGCCCTTGGATTTTGTGCAGTATGGAGCTTAACGCCACCATATCGCACGCACAAGGAGGCTTTTCAGAAACTTTTAATGGCAGCGCTATGCAGGGTGAAATAACGCAACTTTTGTTGCGATCGTTTCACACCCTGTTTAGCGCAAAACTCGTAATCTAGGAGAGAGCTGATTACTAATTGTTTTAGCAGCTGCACAGCACAGAGGTTGCAAAGCTTGTATGACAATATAGCAATTGCTAAATATATTTACAAACAGACAGCAAGTAATGCCTTTAGTAGAACTTCTGTAAATAGTTACCAATGGTTTGAGTAGGTGCGCACATTAAATGCATACAGGAGATGAATAGCTGAAGAGCTGTAAGTACAGGCAAATGAGAGAGACACAATCCAGAGTAAACAAGTAATGATATTACCTTAAGAATTTGCACAAACACTTTGGAGAACAAGTTGTACTTGCACAGAGATACTTGCAGCATGCAAATGGCATTTGAAGCTTGTGGAAAGGAATCACAGTCATAGAGACTCAGGGCTCGATGATTGAAAGCTCTCTGGGCTGGCGAGGTTATTAAAGAATGCTCGCCAGTCCTTCTATTTCCCTGGTGGAATTATCTAAAGCCACTTTTTACCCTGAAAACAGGGTGTCTCGCTAAGGGGCGTATACTGCATTTTCATGTGAAATGTGCACAACAAAATTCGTATTTTAAACATTATACAAAACAAATATTTGAACTATTCACACAAAAATAAGCAGGAAAAAATTGTGTTAAGGTGCATCAAAAAATGTAACAAAATTCTTCACCAAAAATCATATTTAAAAAAAAGTAAAAATTGTATGTAATTTACACAGGAATACATCAAATTAAATATGCTTAGCGTAAATCGAAATTGTAGTACACTGGATGTGCGAAAATCACACAGAAATTTGAACTTGCAATCTCTGTCAGTGCTAGAATCACTTGCAGTTCCACCACCACCACCACAACCATTAGGAAATGAAAAAGTGTTCCATGGAGTGCAGGGAGAATGAGTGGTGCCACATCTCAAACCACCATCAAGGATACCTCTTCAACAGCAGTAGAAGGTCAGGAAGAGACAGCCACTACTTCACTTCAATCAAAGTTATGATGCCATTTTGTTAGCATAGGAGATGGCTGCTTTGCTAAGTGCAAATTGTGCATTAAAGAAGTTAGCTGTGGGAGATTGTTGGATCATCTTCCCAGCTTCGGATGAACCAACGTCTCCACATTTAGTAAAGAAGGTAGGGCCAGCAGCAACAGTGCAGCAATCTCTTTATCACAGCCAGCAGCGCCACCTACTATGAACAGTACTAGAAGCAGTAAGCAGTACAGGGGCATTGGTATTGATGGCAGTCAGCAGAGTCAGGTACCACCTTCATTATCACAATTATGTGTTCAACCCACCTTAGATGATTTGGGGGGTTTCTCTTTAGAGGGATGTCAAGGCAGCAGTTGAGATAGTTAACCCCTCTGATAGGTCAGTGTGGAGTGTGAGCAGGCAGCAAGTTGAAAATGGGCTTTGTTGTCACTGACGGAGTGCAAAATGGCAAATGCTGTCCGTGAGGGTGACTTTATCAGTGTGCATTGATAGGCTCACATACTCTATCTGATGGTAGCTACTGCTATCCCCTCTAGCTTAGCAACTTTACTTCAACAGTGCAGAAGGATCGCAGGTCACTTCCACCACAGTGTTAAAGCCAGTCAGCTCCATAGGCAGGAACAGAAGAAGGCAGGGCTTCCCCAGCACCATTTTAAGAAAGATATAAATACCTACTCTGTGGTAATAATCATGTGTCAATGAAAAATCCTCAGGGAACTGCTGCATGCTGTGTCCAATGAGCTCTAGGCATGTGTTTGTCCTCCTCCTCCATTGGAGGTGTATTTTTGAGGATGGTGTACTGTGAGGAGTAACTACCCTTCCTGTTCTCTGGTTGTCATCATCCATTACTGCCTAATCCTTATGGAACTGCTGGCTGCTGTGTCCAAGGGACTCTAAACACGTTTGTCCTTCCCCCTTGGAGGTGTATTTTTGAGGTTTATGAATGGTAATCAGAGACCTACCTAGTTCAGTAGCTCTGCTGCCTGCTGGTGCCACCTTTCTTGTTCCTACTCTTTACTGAATTGAGTCTCCAAGCATAATTATAACTACAAACTTGTTATGAAGGAGTTGTTTTTATTTACTTCAACTACATACCCCCCACTCAGATTTACCAAGAATTTTACTATGTTTTTGCAAATATACAGAGTTACATACTATCTATGATCTAATCAGTTTTAAGACAAACTAAACCATCTACTATTTAAGAATATTGCTGCTTCATAGGATTTCAGTAGGTCTCATGCTATTGGCTGCTTTGAACAGCCAATAGGATTTCAAAAGCTCTCATCCTATTGGTTGATTTGAATTTGAAGAATCAAATCAGCCAATAGAAATGCAAGGTATGCCATTTTAAAACGGCTACCTTGCATTCAACTTTAGTGTACGGCGGTGACCAAATGAAGAGGACGCTCTGTGCAGGATGTCTTTGGCTTCCATGGTTCATACGCCATGCCGCTGGGATGAAGATAGAAGATGCCCCCGGGACAGATGAAGACCTTGCCGTCTGGATGGAGATGAATGTCCAGACTTCAGAAACAGTGAGTAGATTTTCTGGGGTTAGAGTTAGGTTTTTTTTTTGGGTGGGTTTATTTTTTTTAGATTAGGGCTTTGGGCTTTGAAAAAGAGCTAAATTCCCCTTTAAGGGAAATGCAAAAGATCTAAATGCCCTTTTAAGGGCAATTCCCATACAAATGCCACTTTAGGGGCAATAAGTAGCTTATTTTTTTTTTAAATTTAGGTTTTTTATTTTGGGGGGTTGGTTGGGACTCTAAACATGTTTGTCCTTCCCCCTTGGAGGTGTATTTTTAAAGGTTTATGAATGGCAAACAGATACCTACCTAGTTCAGTAGCTGCCTGCTAGTGCCACCTTTCTTGTTCACTGAATTGAGTCTGCAAGCATAATTATAACTATAATCTTGTTATTGAGCAGGTGTTTTTATTTTCTTCAACTACATACCTCACACTCAGATTTACCAAGAATTTTACTATGTTTTTGCAAATATACAGAGTTACATACTACATATGATCTACTCAGTTTTAAGACAAACAAAACCATCTACTATTTAATAATATTGCTGCTTCATCAAAGTACCTTAATGTCATAGTTATTTTGCTTGTCAGATTTGCTCTCATACAATATTCTGAAAAATCAATCAGTTGGGAATCCACATGTATAAGTTAAAGGGATAGTAACAATTTTTAGATTGTTTAAATGTTTATATGCATAGTAAAACAACTTTGCAATATACTTTCATTATTTATTTTCCCCATTTTCTGTGTAAAAAAAATACGGATTTTTCTAGTTCTGAAAACTTAAAGACAACGTAGCAGGTCTCAAATTCTAATATTGCCAAATATCTCTCCCTAATATGAAGTTTTTTATCTTGTGAGGTTTTTTGTTGTCTGAAGCCCAACAATGTAGATTTAGTGTGTTACCCATACTCAAGCCTACATTGCCACCAAATTAGAAATGTTGTGGAGTTTGACCATCAAAAAACAATTGCAAAAAACAAGGTGATAATCTCTTCTAATATAGTTCAGACTCTGATGATATGTTAATCTATTAGTAGAAAAATAATGGAATTACAAGGTGTTTGCTGTTCCTTTAATATACCCTACAGTAGGGCTGCACGATTAATCGCATATGCGATTTAAAACCGCAATTAATCGCCGCAATTTTAAAACCCCGAGGGTCGCAATTTTTTCCTAAATAAAAAAATCCTCAGAAATGGCTGTAATATTGATTTGTTTGTGATTTCTTGCAAACCAGCTCCATCTAGTGGTTGCTTTTAGCACACATTTGTAAAATGGCTGTTTTACTTACACTTTCTGTTCTCATAAGCAGCCAATCAATCTAGAAATCTAAAAGCAGAGCCCATGCAGGAATGAACAGGAGAGAAAGCCACTTACTTATATTTCCCCCAGGGACATCTGTAGTCTGAAACTTAGGGTATGTAAACATTATGGAACCTCTAACACAATCTCCTGCTCCTCTGGCTCAAATACATAGCAGATGGAGTTAACCCCACGGCTCCCAAAAAGGATAAAACTGCAGTCCCCTCTGCTGCTGGGTTAACTTAACTGCATCTACAATGTTTTATATATATATATATATATATATATATATCTGTGTGCAACTGTGTATGTGACTGTATATTATATATGTGTGTGTGTGTGAATGTATGTGTATATATATATATATATATATATATATATATAAAAATTGTGTGTTTATATATATATATATATATATATATATATATATATATATATAAAATTGTGTGTGTATGTGGCTTATACTGCTTAATTTGTTAATGATACCACTGTCCACAGTTAGAATGACTGTCCAAGAAAACATGACAATGTTGTGTGTCATAAGACCTAATAACTGGCTAGTGGCTACTATTTAATCACATAAACAAAAGGATGAAATGCTAGAACGGCAGTTAAAAAAGATCCTTTATTGAAATACAGACTTTAAAAGTGACAAGGTTTCACCACCGAGAGTAAATAATACACATACACCAAAATTTAGAAAGAAATGGAATAAAAAACAAAGCATCAAGGACACATCCTCTCAGACTGTAGGACACGTTTCTGGTTGCCCCGTATTCACATTTGAATACGGGGCAACCCAAAACGCGTCCTACAGTCTGAGAGGATGTGTCCTTGATGCTTTGTTTTTTATTCCATTTCTTTCTAAATTTTGGTGTATGTTTATTATTTACTCTCGGTGGTGAAACCTTGTCACTTTTAAAGTCTGTTTTTCAATAAAGGATCTTTTTTAACTGCCGTTCTAGCATTTCATCCTTTTGTTTATTGGATTCATCTGAGACAGCTACTGGGCATAAGGAGATCCGCCGATGTGTTTTTGCCCCTGAACCGGAAGGTTTTTGAAACATACACACTCACGTAATATAGAAGAGTGTTATCCCAACTTGGTTTCCAGGCTGACCGACGGAGTATAAGCTGTTATATCGCTTCAAGAACAGTGAGTCATTTGGGTTCAGTGTCCCTTTAAGGAAAAAGGCTTCAAACCCCTGCACAATATTATGTACCAATATCTTACAGGATATTTTTATAAAAGTAAATAACTTACTAAAAATTGATTGCATTAGAATATGGTTTTCTAATGTACTTACACTAAATAATAAATTAGCAAACACATTAAAAATATAAACCACACAAAAAATGTATTAGCCTTTTAATGGTTTTATATTATCAGTCACTTACAAGACTAATGTTAACCTCAGAGAACACTGAAACATCTGAGACCTGAAAAACAGTCCAAATGTAATTAAGGCATTTTACCTAAGAGAACTTGCTGTGATTAAGCTTCAAATGTCACACATGGCTGTGGTGGCACAAAGCCATGATGGGATTGCATCTGCTCCAAAGGGAATATTAGTTTATGAGATTATGCATTTGGTTTATAGGAAGGTGTGAACAGAAAAGTCTGATTTACAGCAGTAGAAACCAATTGCTAAACAAATGCTGTTTTAATTATTTAAAATAAAAATATACATTCCCTAATTTTATTTTTCAGAACTATCCATTTTATTCTTGATAATTATTACATTTAAAATAAAATAAAAAACATAGTGGTGATTGCTTTAATCTAATGATAAAACCTTGCACACAGACATTTTTAGTATTACGTTACAGTGTGTGGCTATGCCGAACATAAGAAATGTGTTAATTGGGTTCCAGCATCTGATGATTAACTTTCTAGTATAGTCATTAAATGCTACCTGCCCTACTTAAGACTTTTAAATATTCCACTGATCACAGTCCCTTTGTAGGATTGAAGTCAGTTTAGTATTATATTTTGTCTATCCCTAAGCAAATATCTCATCCACTTAACAATTTTAGAACTAACTGCTAGAAAGATTAACTTGTACAGTTGTCAAGCAGTGCTAAAGGCTTTACTTACATCTAATTAAGTAAAGCTTTGGTGTTCCACTCTGATCAAATACCTTATCCTCTCAGTCAAAGCTTTGAGGTTTATTTGACATGATCTTACCCCAGTAAGGTCATCTTGCCTGTTCAGTATATAACATTGTGCTATATTTAACATACGCACCAACTCTTCAAATAGTATCCCTGTATGGGAGAAAAAAGCAATACTTTTGAACAAATGTATAACCTTTTTTTTTTTTTTAATCAAAGACCAATTGACACTAAGTTTTCTCATTTGATAATAGAACCAAATATTGAATCAACTATTTCTACAGTTTACTAACAGCTGTGACTGTGGCAAATACTAACACAGTGGGGGTTGTGATTTAAACCGTTCTGCAATGAAGTAAATAAATTGTTGACAAGTTGTACCACAGCAATTAAAGAGACATTAATCTAAATATTTAAAGGGACATTCTAACACAAACATTACCTTGTTAGTGCATGTATTTTTTCAGTAACTGACACTAGCTTACTATGGATTAACCCTTGCATAGGTGATAAAGGCAATGATAAAGTCAAACTTGGGAACCACAAGTCAGGTCCCACTTGAGAAAGTAAAACCCTAGGGCCCCAAGTACTAAATGCAGTGAAGACAAGGTTCTCAGTTTGACCCTGTACATCTGCTGCCTGTATGTACCATTACACACTCAAGCAAGTGTTAATGCTGCTCAGAACCAGCGTGTTCCGGGTGATTTCTTTTTGCTAACTCAGAGGTGGTGGAGATTGTAAGAGGCAGCGATGAGTTCTTACATTGCATGAAGCAGCCTCTGAGCCTCACATGTGCAAACATGCCCTGCAAGGGCTCAAAAGCTGTGTATGCTACTTAGTACATGGAGCCCATAGTATGCTAGAAAAGTGACTGTTTAAAAAGCTTTTAAAACATTTCTAATCAGGTACCATGTGTGTAGACTGTTGTGTAAAAGTGATTGCTCGAGGAGTCACTTCTAAGCTATTATACACGGCTAGCTAAAAACAGAAGTGGCTCCAGGGTATTGGCCGATTCTAAAGCATAGCACCACAAATAGGAGTTGCTACAATATTGTGGTGATGGTATTCTATGTCCATTGATGTAATTATACAAGCCGTCACTCTAGTTTTCCCCTTCCATGTAGCTTTTGATGCTGTGCAAACTTTATTTTATTGACTGACAACAACCAATTAGAATAATGGGAGGGTTCAACCTTTAATCTGCTAATGTCCAGCCTATCTAATGACAGTGAGGAAGATCAATGATATGCTGGGGATCAGATCAAGAGGTTCCTGATGCTGTTTTTTTAAAGGGACAGTGTACTATAAAACTATTTTTCACTTAATGTGTTTCCACTGACTTATTATAACAGTTGCAGGGTATAAAGTGTATGAAAATAGCTTATTTGTGTTTATTTGTGTATATGAATTAGCTAGTTTTGATAATTGGAACTGCAACCTATTAAAATGTGTTGAGCTTGCAGAAAAATCAGGTTTCTTTATTTTATCATTTTAGAGGAAACAGTTGAAATTAACATTGGATTGCTTATCTCTCCTACCTCCCACTGTGAGTGTTATTTCTTTTGCTGGCTATGAGGCCTTTTTAACAAATGTCTGTCGGACCAGATCCGACAGTGCGGATCAGGTCCGACAGACATCGCTGAATGCGGAGAGCAATACGCTCTCTGTATTCAGCATTGCACCAGCAGCTCACAAGAGCTGCTGGTGCAATGCCGCCCCCTGCAGACTCGCGGCCAATGGGCCGCCAGAAGGGGGGTGTCAATCAACTTGATCGTACTCAATCAGGTTGAATTGTGGTGACCGCTGCTTCATAACTGGTGTTTCTGGCGAGCCTCCAGGCCCTCAAGCTTCGTACGGAGGCCCTCGTATGGAGGCCCTCAAGCTTCGTACGGAGCTTGATAGATAGGCCCCTCTGTGTACATAGCTTTTATAGAGTCAATACTTAACATTTTCAGTATAGGCAGCGATTTCACTGGCAAAATCAGCTATTTCAAATACCTAAACAAAGGTAAACTAGCAATTTGTAAACAATTTAATACACTAAGGCAGGTAAAATAAATAACTGGAAAGAAATTAAAGGGGAGAAAGTGTAAACTGTCCATTTAATATATATATCTGTCTGTCTCTCTGTGTAAAAACAGAAAAGGGATTAAGACAGAGACCAAGCTAAAGAAGAGGATTGAACTAAAAATATTTGTGTTCTCAACAGGCATAATATTTGACATGTTCATAGGATGACTGTGGAATGATATGTTTATTTTAAAAGCTTTCACTGTACACAAACTACATATTATATGGATTTTTCAATCATATTCCTTAATGATCTTACATCTGAGTCAGTAAAAAGCCTGGTTTACTAAATGTACTTTTCAATGGAAGTGCTTATCTAGGAACAAACAAGAATAAACTATTTCATAATCTAAATTTATAACAGCAATCAGAAATAAACAAACTGCACTGTGATTATAAAAGAAAATAAGCATTTATAGTAAAACCTGTTACATTAACAATTGATCTAATAAACAACCACATGAAATTTTATAAGTGACTTTTTTTTTCGTTTATTTGTTTAGGATATTTAATGTTGGTATGCATTTAAATTATTTTAGTTCAATGGCAATAAAATATAATCAATTTACAATTATTGATATCTTCACAACGTTTCTAAGAAAAATAAAATTAGCAAAAACAGTGTAAGATTAAAAAAGTGCTATAAATAGAAATGACAGCACTCTCCAAATGCTTAAAGCGACATTAAACCCAAATTTTCTTTCATGATTTAGAAAGAGAAGGCAATTTTAAACAACTTTCCAATTTACTTCTATTGTCTAATTTGCTTCATTCTCTTGATATTCTTTGCTGATAAGCATATCTAGATAGGCTCAGAAGCTGCTGATTGGTGGCTGCGCACAGATGCGATTGGCTTACCCATGTGCATTGCTATTTTTTAAACAAAGGATATCTAAAGAATAAAGCAAATTAGATAATAGAAGTCAATTGGAATTTTGTTTAAAATTGTATTCTCTATATGAATTATAAAAAAATTGGGTTTAATGTTCCTTTAAAGTTTACTTTAGCCCAGTCTAGAAGGTATACAAATGTTGTTTTTATTTTTTAATTTATAAAAGTCTTTCAAGATAACCAATGTCAGAAATGAATGACAAAATCAAGAACAAAAATTAATCATTTGACAAAGTTTATGTTCCATTTATTCGTTTATTAGTGCATGCATTTATAGTGTTTTCAGAGACAGATGTTTGTCAAGATTAAAGGGACAGTCTACTCCAGAATTGTTATTGTTTAAAAAGATAGATAATTCCTTTATTCCCCAGTTTTGCATAATCAACACGGTTATATTAATACACTTTTTACCTCTGTGATTACCTTATATCTAAGCCTCTACAGACTGCCCCTTATTTCAGTTCTTTTGACAGACTTGCAATTTAGCCAATCAGTGCTGACTCATAAATAAATCCATGGGAGTGAGCACAATGGTTTCTATGTGGCACACATGAACTAGCATGGTCTAGCTGGGAAAACTGGCAAAATGCACTGAGATAAGAGACAGGCTTAAAGGGCTTACAAATTAGCATATGAGCCTACCTAGGTTCAGCTTTCCACAAAAAATAACAAGACAACAAAGCAAATTTGAAGATAAAAGTAAATTGGAAATTTGTTTAAACTTGCATTCCCTATCTGAATTATGAAAGTTTAATTTTGACTAGACTGTCCCTTTCAATCAAGCCATAGCTTTTTATTTTGTTTAAGACCAACCTAACACTAACATATAATTGTGAATTATTGTGAAAATGTATTTTGCTTATCGCTAAATAAAAAAATAAAGGGCCAGATTACGAGTGTAGCGCAAATGAATGCTCCCGCTTGAGCATTAATTGCCCTAGAAGTAAGATTTTTGTGCTTGTTGGGTTGCATTCATATTATGAGTTGAAAGTAAACTGTTTTCGCTCTGGTGGTAACCTGATGAGTGCAAAAATCCGAAGTCAGAGTATCACGTGTGCGTTTATATATATATATATATATATATATATATATATATATATATATATATACACGATTATATATAGGCATAGATATATACAGATAGGAATTTCTATTTATAAATATATGGAAAACATATTCTGCTAAGTAAAGAACATTTCAATGTCAAATATTTACAGTAAATACATACTTACAACCTTTATTAAATATGAATATTGCATAAATATGCTATTACATGTTTTCATCTACTTAACAGCAAAGGGCTCCAATGCACTTATATATATGTCTACATATTTATATATATATATATATATATATATATATATATATATATATATGTATTTATGTGTTTATATGTCTGTAAATACATATATACACATATAAATACATAAATACATATTTACACATATATAGACATATATACATATACGGTATATATATATATATATATATATATATATATATATATATATATATAGACACATATATATGTTAAAGCCCTTTGCCTGCCTTTTTTCTAACACCTGAGATCTCATATCTTTGAGCCTTTATAACTTTTGTGGGCAATAGTTTTTTTTTATTAACTTTTATTAGATGGTGTTGTTATGAGTGAAACTATACTTTTTAATGTATTTTTGATATTTTGTGCAATATTTTAGTTTTAAAAAAAAGTTAACCAGAGCTCTGATGTCACAGTAATGATTCTAGCGTAAATCGCAATTAGGCTCATGCGATAGAGTTTACTTTCTACTCGTAATACAATTGGTAAACCCAATGAGAGAAAAGCTTTGCAATATACTCCATATCTCTAGGGCACAAATGTTTGCACTCCACTCGTAATCTCGCCGAAAGGATTTAAATTGCAATGATGAAAGATAAATTCTAAATGTTCAGACATAAGACTTTATCAGCAAAAATTTGGTAAATAAAGGTAGCAGGTTTTTTAAGCCGACATCAGGAAAAATCTATTTAATAAACATTCATTTTTTTGACTTTCAGATATTATTCAATTAATTGTATTTAATTATTTTTTAAAGAAACTGACAAATTCACTTAGCAAATTGTTGATAAATAATGCTCTCTAAACTTCCAATGACAAGTGCAAAGTGGAAACTACCCCTCGTATTACAAGTTCATGATTAACCATTGCACTTAAGCAGGAATTCAGTTAAAGAGACAATCAAAAATGTATTTTGTTTAAAAAGATACTACAACAGTTTGTAGCTCAGCTCCACTGTCAGGTGCAGGCCAGAAAGGGCGCTGTAATCCCTATAGCCACAATGAATCCACAGAAGAAGGCAGCACCTTGCAGTATAAAAATATCTTTATTTCCACATGAGTTTTATTCCGTCACTGTTTTATTCCAGCATGTGGAAATAAAGATATTTTTATACTGCAAGGTGCTGCCTTCTTCTGTGGATTCATTGTTTAAAAAGATAGATAACGTCTTTACTACCCATTCCCCAGCTTTGCACAACCCACTTTGTTATATTAATATACTTCATAACCTTTAGTCCTCTAAACTTCTGCCGGTTTCTAAGCCCCTGCATGCTGCCTCTTATCTGAGTGCATTTTTTTAATAGCTTTTTTACAGCAAGACACTTCATGTGTGAGATATAGATAACAATGTGCTCAAGTTATTCTTGAGTCAGCACTAAATGACTTAAGTGTGAATCTGTAAATAGCACTGCGATAAGGGGCAGTCTGCAGAGGCCTAGATACAAAGCAATCACAGAGGTAAAAAGTATATTGTTATAACCCTATTGGCTGTGCAATACTAGGGAATGGGTAATAAAAACAATTTTGAAGTAGACTGTCCCTTTTATGCTGAAAAATGTTAATAAAAATAAAAAGCTCTGATAAAGTCATTGCAACTGCTCATACAGTACATAAAATACCACAAACTGGCCTGTTAAATCACGTTGGCAACATTTAAAAAAAAAAAAAACATTTTCCAAACAACTTCAAACAATGACATTATGTATTAAATTGTCACATTATTTTAATATTAAAGAGACAATAAAGCTAAAAATAAACTAAGGATTAGGACAGATAATGTACTTAATACAACCTTCCAATTTTTTTCTACTTTGCTACTTTGTAACTCTTTGTTGAATAGTAGGGCCAGGAGCAGCAATGGGAGCTAGATAAACACATTTGGTGAGTCAATGACAAGAGGCATATATGTGCAGCCACCTATTACTAACTAGATCCCATCAGTAAATATAGGAACTCAAAAACAAAATAGACACTCAGAAGACTGTCTACAGCGGCCACAACCAATTTGGAATACACAAAGATTAATGTAATTTTAACTATTAAGGCCTAGATTACACATGGGGAGCTATTGATATTGCAGGATACACTATTAATATGTGGACCCTCACCCAGAATAGCAGTCAATCTGGTATTACAGACCAATAGTAAAAAAGAATTACCAGAGAATGTTTAGCATGGCTGACATCTCTTTAGTGTGCTCTTTATTTTCAATGGATAACTCGCCGTGTTAAACTTCGCTCATTTAACAAGTTGTGAGTTATGTGTTGTGCTCACAACACATGAAAGCACAACAATTGTAGCACAATTTATACCTAGAGTAAAGTGTTAGGGCTAGAATTAAAGTATAATAAAACACATGTAAAACATGTTTTGTAAAACACCCTGTAAAAGTCTATGGGGAAAAGGACTTAGCTGGGCTGCACTATCCAACCGCCTAATGTTAGCGCTAGACGCTTTCGCTCCACCAAAAACTGTTTACTTTCAACTTGTAATAGGAGGTCAAGAATATGAGCACTATTGTTTGAACTTGAGTGGTGTTAGTACTCAAATGGACTGATACTTTTAAGCTCCACTTGTTAATCTAGCCCTAAATGTGTAATACAAGCATATAATAGTACATAGAGTTCAGCAAGTAATATATGTGAAATATGGATTAGTTTAGTGCTGGATATCCTAAAGTCCAGTCTCTACATAGAAAGTTCAATATCCCTTAATTAGAAAACTAAAACACTTTTAGCAGATAACTAAAAGTACCTAAGAAAAAGGTGCCTGATGGTATAGTATGACTAACTAAAGGCCACAGTTATAAGATAGAAACTCACATGATGTGCTATCCAGGAAAACTGGGTCCTCAGAGTCAGCCAGTAGAATTTGCCTCCGGACACTGCAACCTCAGCAATGCTGGCCATTGTAAGCAACTCACTTTTCAACAAGCAGATGTGGGCTGGAGGTGCTCAGGGACAGAAATAGCTAAAGGAGCAGTTAAACGTGTATTATATAAAAAACAATATAAAGTGTAGCAATGCAGTTATTAGAGGTAAACACTGTTCCATCAGGCTATATCATATATATGCAATGTTTACTATAAGTTTCTGTCTTCTGTTTGTGGATGGGAGTTAGTCATGAGACACTATGAGGCACCTTCTTTTTGTTTTGACATTTTATAGTTTCAAGCAGTGCATTGTTGCTTAATATCCTACCTAGGTGTGCTCTTCGACTAAGGATGCCAAGAGAACAAATCAACTTTAATAATGGAAGTAAACAAGAAAGGTGTTTAAAATTGCATGTACTAGCTCAATTATGGAAGATTAATTGGGGCATATTTATCAAGCTCCAAATGGAGCTTGATGTCCGGTGTTTCTGGCAAGCCTGCAGGCTCGCCAGAAACAGCAGTTATGAAGCAGGGGTCACAAAGACCGCTGCTCCATAACCTGTCCGCCTGCTCTGAGCAGGCAGACACACATCGCCGGAAAACAACCCGATCGAGTACGATCAGATTGATTGACACCCCCCTGCTGGCGGCCCATTGGCCGCGAGTCAGCAGGGGGCGGCGTTGAACCAGCAGCTCTTGTGAGCTGCTGGTACAATGCTGAATACGGCGAGCGTATTGCTCGCCGTATTCAGCGAGGTCTGTCGGACCTGATCCGCACTGTTGGATCAGGTCTGACAGACCTTGATAAATAGGGGCCTTTGTGTCTTTAATGCCCCTTTAAAGGGACATGAAACCCAAAAAAATTCTTTCATAATTCAGATAGAGAATACAATTGTAAAAAAAAAAAGTTTCAAATGTACTTCTATTATCAATTTGCTTTGTTCTTGTTATTATTTGTTGAAGAGATATCTAGATAGGTAGCGTGTACATGTCTGGAGCACTAGATGAAAGGAAGTAGTGATGCCGTCTCTTGCTAATGTATATCATAGGTGCAAAACTGCTGCCATATAGTCCTGCAGTCACCTCCACACTCGAGTGAAGTAGAATTCATCACTCAAGAAAACACATTTCCACTGCTCCAGAGTCTAATGGCAGTGTGCTCTACACCACTCCAGCCATGACTTAAAGGGATAGTCTACACCTTAGATTAAGCTGCAAATAGCCTCCTGAACCCCTTTCTATATCATGCAGCAGGAACGGTAAAACAGTTATTTTCAAATGAATATTGTTTCTGGCCAGTTTGAAATGGCTGCCAAGCTCCAACCACTGATGACATCACAACCTGGGCTGCATATGGTGTCCACTCACAAAAGGCTCACTAGTTGGATTTAACAGACTGTCAATGCTATTTAGCAGAGTGCATAGATGCAGCCCAGCTCGTGATGTCATTGGTGGGTGGAGCTTGGCAGCCATTTCAAACTGGCCAGAAACAATATTCATTTTAAAGTAACTTTTTTACCATTCCTGCTGCATGATATAGAAAGAGTGCAGGAGACTATTTGCAGCTTAAACTAAGGTAAGACTTTAGGATGACATAGGTGTAGACTGTCCCTTTAACATTAGACATGTTGATTTCATGAACCTCCCAAGGCACAGTTTTTGTGTTGATATTGCTTCCAGAGGCACTCTGTAGTTAGTGGTGGGACATATAAGAATTTTTATGTGCTATGTGCCTCAGCTCTACCATTTATAAATCTATTTGTAGAGATACATAAACCCAAATAACTATGAATGTGCCTGTGTCAGCCACAAAGGTGGAGTTCTGCTTTCTACCACATTTTCATATGTTTGCATTGGTTTGATAATTAGCACTCAACATGACTTCTGATAATTTAGGTCTCGTACATGAGATTGGATAGAGTTTAGGAGGAGGAAGGATAACGTTTCTGTTGTTTTTGTAGGAAAGAGAAAAAATATCCAAAAATAGAGACATCTGCAAGTAACAGCTATAAGGACATTAAAAAAATAATTAGAGAGAGTAGAACCAGCTTTAAGTGTATATATATATATATAAAATTGTCTTTTAAAGTGGAACAACACATCTCTACATTTAACAGAAGCATTATTTGCCCCCTGTTAGCACTTGTGTGGCTGCTGAGGTTTGTCTGAATAATATGTGTGCACTTTAATTTTGTTATATTTTGATCACACTAGTATCTATCCGGAGTAAGACTGTAGCCCTTGAACCTTTTTGTGATACTAATCGTGGTAATCCATTATGTGAGAGTATATATGTGTTAAGCCCAACTATTACCCATATTTGTGGGGCTCACCTAATCCTAGTGGTAATTACTACAGGGATCTTTTTTACTCGCAGTGTGTGGAATATTCATTGATATTCCCAGACACCCCAGTAGTCTTAATTTGTTTTTTGTACTATAAAAATGTAAATGTTTTTAATGAGGGTATGTGTATACCCAATTTTAAAAACTGGGTGAATTAAAGGATAAGTTTTATTTATTTGTTTCTATTTTTCATTTTTTTTGGTCTCATCTACATGCACTATTAGCACTGCTAATTAGAATTTACAAGTCTGTGTCTTAAAGTTGTTTCTTCTTTCTTTTCTTTTTTGATATCTATAAGAACCTTCTTTGCATCATTTGTAATGTATAAGTAATGATCTTTCCTTATTCACCCCCAGGTAAACCATATAATACCACTATGCAGTATGATAAATGTGGCCCCATGTACTAAATTGTGGGCATTCAAGGTTCCAGACTTGGGAACCTGTCCACCCACCTACACGGCAAATAGGTAGTGGACTCTGTACATCTGCTGCCTGCATGTAGCGTTGCACAATGACTTCCTCTTGCAAATCCACCCCCTGCTCTTGCATTACCAATAGCACGAGAGCAGGGCCTGTCAATTACACAAAACAAACGTCAGATGTGACCTCCGCTTCTTACATTGTGGAAAGTAGGCTCACATTAGTGAGTCTACCCCAAAAAGATTTAAAAGCAGAATACACTGCTCAATACATTGATCCCATAGTATTGTCCTCCTTACATGGAAAGGGATAAGGAGAATTACACTGTGTACTCCTCCATATTTAAGAGGCTGAACACTCTGGTATTACACATAATTAATTCTACATAATTTAAAGAAAATATTTTCCTAGAGTCAGTTTAATAGCACTTAAACTGACACAATTGTATTTCTTGTGTGTAACTACATGCATGAGTAGGATGGTCATATTGCCGCTTTAAAACAGGACACATATGTAAAATACATATGTCAGGGTTCTTATAATGGAACATTATTCAAAATATTCCTTTAAACAGCCCTGACATATGTATTTTTCATATGTGTCCTGTCTTAAAGCGGCAATATGAGCACCCTATGCATGAGCTAAGAAGAATAAACCAGCATATTATCAAAATGATTTAGCATAAGCTACTAGTTATTAATCAAATGCAATGTTTTGTTTAATTCTGAAATGTTAACTTCTAAAAAGCTCATTATTTTGTTATACTGATATATAATTGAATTATTTTTCTCTACTCAGGTAAATATGCAAATATAGTAAACATTTTAAATGTAAATATAATTCCCGTAAGTAATCTGATTCAATAACAGTCTGTGCTACAGCAGAGTAGCTAAGTAATGGTAAATCTAGCTGTAAGTTGTAATGTTTGAAGTAAATCAGTGTGATCACTCTAGGGATGAGTGGCATGACATTTCTCACCAGAGTTTTATTACGTAGATACCCTCTTTAAATTACATCTAATACAGGGGACTGTTTCACATCCTGTGTAAAAACACCATTTCAAAGAAACTTATTGGCAAAATAATTTTACCAGGCCATGCTATGTCACATTTCCATTATCTCATTTTGCCTTATTTAAGAAGTTATTGATCACTGAACATTCCTGTTTTCACAAACTGAGTCCAGGGAATTATTGAAGAGTTTAGAGATGTAGTATGTGACCTTGTTTTATCAATTGGCCGCTTTTATAGTCAGTCATAGAAAAAATGTAACACATACAATGGTTATGTTTGTCATCTTCTGCTCACAATAACTTATGTTCTATATATTATCTTGTGAGTGGTATAGCATTCACTTTATGCAGTGCTGCTGATGTCATTTAATAAAGTCATGCAACATATCATGCAGTCTGTAATGATAAACAGTAAATGGTGCAGTATCCAACAACAAAAACAAACAACAGCAAAAAAAAAGCAGAGAAGCACTCTTAAAACCTTTTTGACATAGTACCAAAACTACATGTAAAGTATCAGGTGGCAAACTTTTGTTATACACACTGGCATTGATATCAACACCCTGGCAGCAAATCAGTTTGTTGTTTTAATTTGCAGTGTAGTACTGGGGCCAATTTCTACAGTAATAACATTGGCATCTTCTCTTGCTCTTCTACCAATTCCATGGCACACCTTTAATAAATGTTTTTGTGAACTTTTCTATTGGTGGGGTTTTAGCAGCCAGGTTGTCAATCACAATCTATCAGCTATTTGCTTTGAAAAGGTTTTTTTCCTTTTTGGCCAAATTGGACAGGTTTTTTTTTAAGTGATCACAATCCAAAATTTATTTGTGCATTCAGAGCTCACAGCTGTGAATGTGTTTTCACTAGATAAGGTGATTTTGTGTTTTAAGTACTTGTTATCAGGATAGAAACTGGGAAGCCATCCAACAATGACATAAACAATTGCCCTTTCACACCCCTTCAAGTGAATATAAATTGTAATGCTAAAGTGCCCGGTTTTAAAAATTTGATTAAAAACAGGGGCACTTTAATTCATCAAAATTTACATTTCACTCCTGTTGTGAAAAAAAACTTACCTTTTAAACTTGACAGCAGATCTAGCTTCCTCCGGTCGTTGCAAGCCATTTCTGATGTCAGAAATGATGGATAGGTCATCCTCCAATCACCGCTCCCCCCCCGGGGGAATCAGTGTCTGATTCAACGCTGTGATTGGAGGAAGCCGGATTCTTCATTTTAGACCCAGGAAGAGGCTTTGCGACGGGTGGAGGAAGCTCGAGCTGCTGTCAAGATTAAAAGGTAAGTTTTTTTTCACAACAGGAGTGAAATGTAAATTTTGATGAATTAAAGTGCCCCTGTTTTTAATCGAATTTTTAAAATCCGGGCACTTTAGCATCAAAATGTACATTCACTTTAAAGTGCAATAAAACATGTTTAAATCTGTGCATATCCTAAAAGGGCTAATTAAGTAAAAATACTTTGCATAAAAAAATTGTTTAAAAATTGCTGGCAAGTATTTTAAAATAATTTACAAAAATATGCAAAATTATTTACTTAGCTATGCTGTCTGGAGAAGTCTGATCCAACCCCCTTATCAGTGTTTAGCATCAGAAATACATGCTTTGTATTTTAAAGGATTACTTTCTGTTATAATTTTTAAGCTAAACAACTAACATATTAAAGTTAATAAACATTAATTAAAACCTACTGACCTATATTTTCTCCAAAACGAAGTTTCATAACGTTCTAAAAGTTATATCTTTTATTCGCCGATGATGTCACGTTATCCTGCCCACTAGTTTCAGCACTGAGTGTTCAAAATACTTAAACCAATAACTTTGTGTTTAAAGCGCCATTTTGAAACCTAGGTACTGTTAACGGATTGGTACAGAGCAAAGGATACCCACGGAGTGGGTTTGGAAAACAATTAAATTTGCAGACAAGATTTCTGATATACGGTAGAGATATGTTAATGAAATGCTATTGATAAAAAGCGTATTTGGGGTAGTTAGTTAGTAACAGGCATAAAAAATATTTACTTACAGTGGCCCTTTAACTGAGTTCACAGCAGCTTATTCGTTTCTAGACATGCTCCAGCAGATAAGGAGTGTTAAAGTCTTGTATTCTACGAAAGCAAAGGTGGAGATAGCTACAGCCATATAAGGGAATTGTGTGGGGGAGTTAGAGCTGTACAATTCAGATACATAAAAGATAGGGTTAATGGTGAGGCACTGCAGTATAAATTTGCAGGTAAAGTAATTCAAGTACATATTATTATATTTTGCCTCCATGCCAACTTGTTTTATGTCGCTTTAAGGTTACAGTAAAGTTCTTTTGAGTTAATGCCTTTTTTCAGATTGCCTTTGTGCAATACCATTTAAAAGTCCGGTCATGAAGACGCCTGTACTAATAGTGAGAATTACAACAGTGCAAGTTTGACAGTACAATTGTGACATTTATAGATATACATTACTATATGTCATTTCTAGCTCACGGGTTCCTGATCTCACTTTTCTTGAAGATCACCTTAGCTGTACAGAATATAACATACTCAATACATATATAAATGTGTCCCCTGGCCACTAGAGATGTACTATACAATAGTGATAAATAGAGCTTTACTAAATCAATATCATGTACGCAAATAAACCTCTAAAATATCTCCTGTGGCCATTTCAGAGTGCCTTGCACTTATGAAATATAATTGAATGATTCCAAATAGTCGTAGAGTTCTTGCAAAGATGTCGAAAAGGCAATTTCATGGCTTTATCAAGTGCCTTCAGGTATTTAATTAGAAAAGGCCAAAATTGTCTTGAAAAGCTGTTGGAAAGTCTCTTGAAAATGGATTATGATCACCAAGAACTTTTCTCAGGCAGACAAAAATGTGATAGAGGCTGCAGGAGGAAGCTAAAAATGTGCCATTATAAAATGGTTGAAACAAAAAATGGCCTTTTCTTCGTAAAAAAGCCGACTACACCTCAGACCATAGATTGTGAATTACCCCCTAAGTGTGTTAGTCATATGAATTACAATTTTATTTTTAATTTCCCCCTGTTTAGTATGAGTAAAGTTAGCAGTTATTATTCTGTTCAATGTCAAAACCAGAATAAATGTATTCACTGATATACTACATGTGGGCAATTGACCATACACCTATATGAGCTTGTTGGTGATTTCATTCTAAAACCATGGTCATTAGTATGGGTTGACTCCCCCTTTGCCACTATAACAGCTGCAATTCTTCTGGGAAGGTTTTACACAATATTTCCATAATATTTTGGAGTGTGGCTGTGTGAATGTGTGCCCATTCAACAAAAAGAGCATTTGTGAGGTCAGGCACTAATATTGTATGAGAAGGACTGGCTCGCAATTGGCATTCCAGTTCATGCCAAAGGTGTACAGTGGGGTTGAATTCAGGCTTTGTGCAGGCTACTTGAGTTCCTGCACACTAAACTCATCAAACCATGTCTTTATAGAACTTGCTTTGTTCATAGGGGCACAGTCATGCTGGAAAGTACATTCCCCAAAATGTTAGAAACACCCAATTGTCTAATATGTTTTTGTATAATGTAGCATTAAGAGTACCCTTCACAACAACCCTGAAAAATACCCCCAGACCAATATCTGTCCTCCACAAAACTTTACAGCAGGCACTATACATTACTGTAGCTAGCGTTCTCCTGGCATCCACCATACCCAAATTATTTCATCGGACTGCCACATAGTGAAGTGTGATGACTCCAAAGAACATATTTCCACTACTCGAGAGTCCAGTGGTGGCATATGTTACACCAGTCAAGCTCGGGAATTAGCATGTTAATATGACACCATTCAATCTGATTTCATGAAGCTCCCAATGCACAGTTATTGTGCTGATGTTGCTTCCGGAGGCAGTTTGGAACTCTGTAGTGAGTAATGCAACAGATGAAAGGATGATTTTTACTTGCTGGGGATTATATTGCTCCTAGATGCTTCCACTTCACAATAATAGTACTTACAGTTGACCAAGCTAGATCTAGTTAATGAACTGAAATGTGCCATTATATGACAGGGCAACATTTAAAGTTATTAAGCTCTTCAGTATAACCAATTGCATTGCCAATGTTTGTCTATGTAGATTTCATGTCTATATTTTGGATGTTATGCACGTGTTAACAATGGTAATCGCTGAAACACATGAACTCCATAATAAACTTTCTAATATACTTTTATTATCATATTTTATTCGTTTTCTTGTTATCCTTATTTGAAAAGCAGAAATGTAAGCTCAGGAGCACGTGTTTGCAGCACTATATAGCAGTAGTTTTGCAACAATGTTATACATTAGCAGGAGCACTAGATGGCAGCACTATTTCCTGTCATGTAGTGCCTCAGGCATGTGCATGCTACCTACCTAGGTATCTCTTCAACAACGAATAACATGAGAATGAAATAAATTTGATAATAGAACTAAATTGCAAACTGTTTAAAAATTGTATTCTCTATCTGAATCATGAAAGAAAGATTTTGTGTTTAATGTCCCTTTAAGGCAAACTAGAGAAAATAATATATTTAAATCTTCAATTGTATACCAACTCATTAAATAATAAATGGCCACCTATGTTTATTCAAAATTAATGATGAATATTTGTTGAAAAATAGACAATAATTTAAAAAAAAATTAAATAAAAAGTTGTATTTTACTTTATCAAATAAAGCTTTTGAATGTTAAATTTCATAAGCTTTCATATTGTCTGTGGAAATCAGTAAATATTTATTCAAAAGTAAAAATTCACAGTAATACATAATTATTTAAATTTAAAATTGGATTTAATATCCGAAAACCAATTTCTAACATTACTCTTTCCTGATATTTAAGCAATAGCTTAAATAAAAAAATTAAATAAAAAAAAGAACAAGCTTGAAATCCTCCAGTTAGTCTAGCTGCAAATTAATCTAGGCAATATCATTTAAAGGGACACTGAACCCAATTAGATAGAGCATGCGATTTTAAGCAACTTTCTAATTTATTCCTATTAGCAATTTTTCTTCGTTCTCTTGCTATCTTTATTTGAAAAAGAAGGCATCCAAGTTTTATTTTTGGTTCAGAACTCTGGGCAGCACTCTTTTATTGGTGGATGAATTTATCCACCCATTTAGCAAGGACAACCCAGGTTGTTCACCAAAAATAGGCCGGCATCTAAACTTACATTCTTGCATTTCAAATAAAGATACCAAGAGAATGAAGACAGTTTGATAATAGGAGTAAATTACAAAGTTGCTTAAAATTTCATGCTCTATCGGAATCACGGGGGGGAAAAATTGGGTTCAGTGTCCCTTTAAGCAGCCATTTTGGTGCATACAGAGTTTGTATTGAAAACATTTATATTTTGTGCATTGAAGTATATGTTTTTTAACAATTTTTTAGAATTCTATAATTTGGTCACTGGCTCTACAAGCATGTAATTTTGAGTAGATTTATAAAAGTTTAAAACATGTTAATTGTGTCTTCAAGAAAATAAATGCAGTAAGGTACCTCATTTGAATAGTTGCAACACTCCTAATACCAATGGTAGCATTTAAAAATCCTCTAAGAGGATGCAATGCATTAAAGATATACTAAACCCAAATATTTTATTTCATGATTCGGATAGAGCATGCAATTTTAAGCAACTTTCTATTTTACTCCTTTTATCAAGTTGTCTTCGTTCTCTTGGTATCGTTATTTGAAAAAGCAGGAATTAAAGCTTTGGAACCAGCCCATTTTAGGTTCAGCATCTAGGTTGCTCTTGCTGATTGGATAGCTAAATGTAGCCACCAATCAGCAACTGCTATCCAAGGTTCAGAACCAAAAATGGGCCAGCTCCATAGCCTTCATTTCTGCTTTTTTCAAATAAAGATACCAAAAGAACAAATAAAAATTGATAATAGGAGTAAATTAGAATGTTGATTAAAATGTAATGCTCTATCTGAATCATGAAAGAAAGAGATTGGGTTTAGTATCCCTTTAACTGATGCAATACTAATATACATGCCTTTTTACAAGTTTGGGTGTGCTAGATAGAGGCACACCCTATCTAATCACACAGTGTTCACGAGAGACTGTGAGACGGCTGCGGTTCAGATTTTAAAGGAAAGTATTCACCCATATTGTACACCATTTTGCATGTGTTTGCCTTTTTACAAGTTTGCTTATTTAAGAAAATGAAAACGCTGTACTCCCTTTTTTAGAGGGCAACTCTTTGACTTTCATACATAAAAGCTTATATGTTGGATAGATTGCACATATTTAAGCCAAAATTGTAATTCTTTAATAATATACAGTTTTGCATTTCCATTTATAATCATTATTTATAAAAGTATAGAGGAAAATGTTTAGAAAACACAATAGTGGCATGTTTCTTATTGTGAAAAAATATCTGTTAATTAAAACTCATTCTCAAATTTGTTTTCATTAAATAAATCTAAATATTCTCCTAAAGAATATTGTTTTACATTTTTTTTACAAGTCCTAAAATTATTTATTAAGGGACATTTTTGACAATTAATCATATAAAAATCAGATGCATTGTTACATATCTAATACATTCAAGTATATTTTGCAAGCATAAATATGATTTCAATTTATACTGACAATGTCACTTGTTCTTTAAGGAGAGAAATGGCATTCGACATACCCTTGATACCTATAATGAGAGGTTCCTTTCCCTTAATATGAAGTAAAATATGCTTTTAAAATCAAAAGCATCTAAAATGAATTCAATGTGCTGTGATTACAAAAGAAAGGCCCTGGTAGACAGTTTTCTTTTTTTATCATTATAATCAGATCTCCATTTAAATGCTAATATGCTTGTTCATTTTTATGGAAGTGTATGCCTAGACCTAGTAAAGACTTTTTTTTTTTTTTTTTTTTTTTTTTTTAGCACTACAGTATTATTTGATGCAATGTAGCCTTTTATGAAGTATTCATAATGAAACATATCTTAATATGAAATTGAAAATAAAGGCGACAAGGGTAAACTAACAATATGACTAATAACAAGTCTAAGATTGAATTTAACATGAAAATGATTTTTGTACATGTTCCTCTAGAAGAAGCACTTTTTCTACCAGAATCTGGGTCACTGTAATGTCACTATGCACTTATGTTGACAGTTTTGTATTCATTTTCATTCCTTTTGTAGCCATTACAGTTCAGAAAATAGGGTATACCCATGGGATCAGTGTAAACAAAACTGTGCGCTTTTTTTTTCTTTTTGTTTTTTGCTGCACTGAAACAAAAGAGATTTAGAATGAAGTTGGATACAATGTTTAATATTTCAGGAGTAGAATATAAATTAAAATATGTTTGAACTTTATATACAAAAGAATGTTTGTGGTTTTCAGACAATGACAATTTAAAATCAAACAATTTCATTGAAAAATAGAACAAAAACAATTATGAATGAAGCTTAATACAATAGTAAAGGATATAGTAAAAAAATAATAATATAAAGGCTTTTAGCATTGTAAAACCCCCCAGAAAATAATAAGGGGCCAATTTACCAAGTGTCTGTCCGACATGATCCGCTCATCGCTGAATGGTGAACTGCTTGTGCAATGCAATTGGCCGCTAGCAGGGGGTGTCAATCAATCCGATCGCATTCGATCGGATGGATTGATGTCCGCAGCTTTAGAGGCAGCGGACGAGTTAAGGAGCTGCTTCTTAACTGCTGTTTCCGGTAAGCCTGAAGGCTTGCGTGGAAACAGGGGCATCAGGGGTCATTCGGCCATTGATAAATCAGCCCCTATGACTCAGAATAAAAATATTAATGTGCCAATATAATTAAAAACAAAATTGTCTAAATTACAAGGAAAGCCCTATTGATATGGCAGGGTGTGCTAATAATATTGAAGGACCATGCTAAAATTAGTGCACAATGATCCATGGTAAAACAGAATAACCAGAGAATGTTTACTGTGGCTAAGATCTCTTTAGTACGCCCTATAATTTCAATGGATACCATAGCCATGCTAATCATCGCTTGAGCTCAACACATATCAGCTTTAAAAACTTTAGAGTGACTTTATCCCTGAAATAAAGTATTAAAGCTAGAATAAAAGCATCATAAAACCCATGTAAAACATATTTAGATAAAGTATTACAATATATATATATATATATATATATATATATATACACAATTTAAATGTAAAATATGGTTTATATATATATATATAGGTACAAGAATTATAACGTTAGTCTTGAGAAAGGCCCAAGCCGTGGGCCGAAACGCGTTGACAAGTATATGTTTATACCAAGACAGAAAAAGTACTCCAAGAGGCCAACCACTAATCCACAGGAAGCTCAAGGGATACATCTACCATCAGAGGCACATCCCTGCATACTCCAGGAGGCTAACGAAAACCGAAACAGCCATCTCACTGGATACAAGGAGAAGATCTAACTATCTACACATACCCCCAGTGCGGCATACTTACCTCATCAGATTGGGGTAATATCTGGTAAGGGTATTATATACCACCCATTACTACATATCATCTGTATGTTGGAGAAATACCAAGGACTAAATACATTTTAAGGACTTATATTGAACTACCT
The DNA here is from genome assembly GCF_027579735.1 of Bombina bombina. Classification (NCBI taxonomy): domain Eukaryota; kingdom Metazoa; phylum Chordata; class Amphibia; order Anura; family Bombinatoridae; genus Bombina; species Bombina bombina. The sequence goes on along the minus strand of NC_069500.1, from coordinate 645,589,716 downwards.
TGTTTTTTAATTTTCCATCCACATTGTTGTACATATTCTATGCTTTAGTGGATATATAGGCGCTGTTATATTTCTTGTACCCACATTTACTCCTACTGCCTGGGGAGCACACCTCATCCAGTATCTGTCTTATATAGCTGCCTTTATATCCTACCCATTCCTGACTAGCACCTACTATAGAGTAACGCTTGTATCTACTCAGTATACTGAGTGGACACATTCTACTTGCACCCTCATATATATATATATATATATATATATATATATATATATATATATTTATATATATATCATATGTGTGTATGTATTTATTTCAAACATAAGTACACATATACACACACACAAACATACAAATGCACATACACATACACACACACATATATATATATATATATATATATATATATATATATATATATATATATATATATATATATATATATATATATATATATATATATATATATATATATATATATATATATATATATATATATATATTTACACCTCTGGAAAAGATTAAGAGACCACTGCAAAATTATTAGCTTCTCTGTTTTTTTCTATTCATAAGTATGAGTAAAATACACATTTTTGTCTTATTTTATAAACTACTGGCAACATTTGTCCCAAATTCCAAATAAAAATACTGTAATTTAGAGCAATTATTTGCAGAAAATGACAACTAGTCAAAATAACAAAAAAGATACAGTGTTTTCAGACCTCAAATAATGCAAATAAAACAAGTTATTATTCAGTTTTACAATACAATACTAATGTTTTAACTTAGGAAGAATTCAGAAATCAATATTTGATTTAATTACCCTGATTATCAATCACAGCTTTCATGCATCTTGGCATGCTCTCCACCAGTCTTTCAAATTGCTGTTGGGTGACTTTATACCACTCCTGGTGCAAAAATGTAAGCAGTTCGGCTTTGTTTGATGGCTTGTGACCATTCATCTTCCTCTTGATCACATTCTAGAGGTTTTTTCAATGGGGTTCAGGTATTGAGATTGGGCTGTAAGTGACCAAAAAGAAGATGGATGGTCACAAGCCATCTAACAAAGCTAAGTTGCTTGATTGATTGTGTGTCATGAGTGGCATAAAGTCACCTAACAGCAATGTGAAAGACTGGCGGAAAGCATGCCAAGATGTGTAACAGCTGTGATTGATAACCAGGGTTATTCCACCAAATATTGATTTCTGAACTCTTCCTTAGTTAAAATATTAGTATTGTGTTGTTTAAAAATGAAGATGAATTTGTTTTCTTTGCAATATTTGAGGTATACAAATTCTGCATCTTTTTTTGTTATTTTGACCAGTTGCCATCTTTCTTTCTTTCTTTCTTTCTTTCTTTCTTTCTTTCTTTCTTTCTTTCTTTCTTTCTATATCATATATATATATATATATATATATATATATATATATATATATATATATATATATATATATATATATATATATATATATATAACACCTTCATGCCTTTCCCTGATATATATCATATACCTTTAAAACAATGGTATTTTGTTTTTAAAATATTAAAACTTTGAATAGGATTCTCCGTTAACAGACCCGGTTCTGGTGTGAGGGTATTGTGGAGGTGAACGCTGAGCTCCGGTCCGATTTGGAGGCTGGAAGAAGCGGTGAAGAGGAAGTCACCTGATCCACTAGGCTGCACGTTGCTGACAGCTAGAGCAAGCAGCTGTGGTAAACAGTTAGGGGTCCATTTATTATTGTGCGGATGGAAATGATCCGCTATAGCGAACCATGTCCGTTGCACATCGATAAATGCTGACAGCATACGCTATCAGCATTTTTCATTGCACCAGCAGTTCTTGTGAACTGCTGGTGCAATATCGCCCCCCTGCAGATTCGAGGCAAATCAGCCGCTAGCGGGGGGTGTCAATTAACCCAATCGTATTCAATCGGTTTGATTTCTGTCCGCTGCATTAGAGCAGGCAGACAGGTTATGGAGCAGCGGTCTTTAGACCGCTGCTTCATAACTTGTGTTTCTGGCGAACCTGAAGGCTCACCATAAACACGGGGCATGAAAGCTCGGTTCGGAGCTTGATAAATAGACCCCATAGGAAGGAAACATATAACTGATACCCACGGATAGAGCTGAAGAGGTTCCACAATCCTGGAAGTCTAATGTTGTTGGTAGGTATTTAGGCTAGAGGAAGGAGCAATCCTGAAAGAGATGCTTCCAACTAGAGGCAAGACAACTGATCACACAGTCCAGTTCAAAATTACCAAGCAATGTGTAATGGACAGCCTGGCCTTTAATTCGAAGGTTAGTATATAGAGCCACCCACAATTAAAGGAGACATAACATAACTCCCCACACAATAAACCACTCAGTGGGTTACTGATGAGGCTTAATCGGGTACCAACTATGGAACCGAGCCAACAGGTGAGGAGCATCAATATTAGTGGAAGGTTCCCAAGAGTCACTGTTGGACCCATAACCAGTCCAACAAACAAGATACTGGAGCGGACCACAGTGTTTCAAGATCCTTTCCACCTCAAAGTCCACATCAGGACCAATAAAAGGGTCCATAGAGGGATCATCCAGGAGACGTCCACAAACAGGATAAAAAGGTTTCAAGAGGGAGATATGAAAAGTGGGGTGTATTCCATAGGAAGGAGGAGGCTGAAGAGTAACAGCATTGGAATTGATTATTTTGGTGATGGTAAAAGGTCTGATGAATCGACTGCTGAATTTCTTACATGGAACTGTGACTTTAAGATTTTTTTTTTTTTGGAGAACCACAGTCTGTCTCAGATGGATTAACTAGGAGGAAAACATCTCTTAGAATTATAATAAGTTTGTGGACGAAGCTGAGCCTTTTTTATGTTATCATACAGGAGCTTGAAGTTTCCTGAAATGTTACTGACATTATCATTGACTAGGGGACAATGACTGATTCTTAGAGGAAGGAGATGATAAGAGGGATTATAGCCATATGTTGGGGGAGAATTAACTGAATTATTATAAGCGAATTCTGCCATAGGGAGTAATGTAGACCAATTACAGTATCCTGTTGTTGGTTACAATAACAATGGATATATTGTTCAACCCATTGGTTTGTGCATTCAGATTGTCCATTGGTCTGAGGAATTTGGCTTAACAGTGAGTTTAATAAAATATCTAAGATTCTCATTCTCAACTTGTAAATCTCTGAGATGTTGAGCTAATATATTCCCTTTATGTGAAAGACCTGCAACATGATTCACAAGTTCTGCTGGATCCATGTTAGGTGGGGCTTGGTAATATGTAAGATCCTTGATAAAGCCGTGGTAATGATGAAACACATTGATTGTAAAACAAAGACATTTTAAACCTCTTTGAACATTTCAGACAGAGTGATAAGAGAAGTCATAATCTAAACTTATTCTATTAGTTCTCTGCGCAGAGACTAACGGCCTATCTGATTCCCTATTGGCTGCACAGTAGTTACATGGTCGGATGCCGTGAAGGACCATTATAGGAGATCCATACTAACACACTAAAGGAAAAGATGCCGAGGGCAAACTCCATAAACCAGGCGGAAAGTCTGAGCAGGCAAGTGTTAGCCGACACCACAGAGCTCCTTGTCGAGAAGGCTACAAGTTCGGGGAGAAAAAAAATGCTGAGGGCAAACTCCATGTAAACCGACTGAAAGTTTAAACAGGCAAGTGACAGCATATATCACAGGGTCCCGCACTAAGAAGGATATCAGCTCTAAGAAATGTCTTCATTAGTGGTAAGCTCTGTGAACCAATCTGTGAAGTCAGGCAGTTCTCTGCCATATCTCCTGCAAAAGCCAATACTACTATCATTTTGGCGATTAAGGTACTGTCTTTTTTTAAATTGAATATTACTCAAGGATACTAAAAGCGATGAACTAACTGTTTTCATGAAGTCAAGATAGTAACAGTCTTATTGCTCGACTAATACAATCAGTAACTGTTTTAGAATTTTTAAGACAACTATAGACTGAGGGGCATATTTATCAAGCTCTGTATGGAGCTTGAAGCCCTGTGTTTCTGGCGAGCCTTCAGGTTAGCTTCAAGTTATGAAGCAGCGGTCTGCTCGCATTTCCGCTTGCACATTAATAAATAGGCCCCTGACAGTTTTATTGTGGAGAATATGTTATTTTAAGCACATTTATTTGTAATTTTATTCTTTTCTTTATAGTGACCAGTCACATTTATATGTTTTTATTTTTGTAATAAAGGTTATTTATTTGTGAAGAATAAACATTTGATATTTTTATTATTTTTTATTATTGATTTATCCATTGTATTTTTTAAGGCACTTTCAGCTTTAGTGCACTTGACTTCGTACACCTTCGGGTTAGTGTGTGAACGAAAGTCAGGACAGAGTTTTGTAGCAAATAAACATATTGGGAAGAGTTATCACGGTTGAGCATTCCAACCTCTAGATGTTAGCGTCCCTGAGGCTTTCATTCAAGCAAAAACGTTTTTACTTTCAAATTGTAATATGAGTGCTATTCATTTAATTTGAATGGTTTTTACACTCAATAGCACTAAAATGTTTGCACTCCATTTGTAATCTAGGCCAATATGTCTAAAATTTCAGTAGGAGAAAACATTCCTTGCCTCATAAAAATATAGAATGATTGAGTAACTTTCCCATTCTATTAAATGGCTGCATTTCCAGTTCCGGAGTGCAAGGCTTTATAAGAAGAACTCTCTCTCTTTTTCTCTCTTCTCTCACTTTTCTCTTTCTCTCTATTCCACCCAATTGACTAAGCATGCTCAAACTGAGACTTTTCACGCACATACATGCTAAAAGAGGTGTAAAACACTGCATGTTTTTACTTTTATATATGAGTTCTAATATATTACTTTTGGCAAATCTGGATATCTGGACTTATAAGCAGTTATGAATACCACATTGACATACACATAGAAAATGGAATAGCCCATCACAGACAGGTTAAATGCTACCTCTCTGTGCAAATCTTCACTGCACATTTGGTTCTATTTAAACCATGCACAAAATGATCTGTATGTCACTGTTTAAGTGTAGGACATTTTAGTTGGTGCTCTGTTACATAAGTATAACAATTAAGAACCTAAATAAAACTACCTTGAAGGGAATTTAAACATTTGAAGCTCATTATAGCACTTAATAGCATTTTATAATGACATACAGAATTAATTAATTTTCTTTCAAGTTTAAATTATTTTATTAGTTTAATGCTTTAAAATGCTTTAGTCTCTCTTTATCATAAATAAATCCACTTTCATGGGCCATATAATCCCACACTTTATCTGTCCATCTGTCAGTCTTTCAAATGAATAAGCCAGACCATAAATGTTACTGCTGCATATATAAAAACGTAATGAGATATTCAGATAACAATAACTTAAAATGGTATTTGATTAGATCATCATTAAATTTAAACATGAAATGTATTAACCAGGTATAAAATAAAAACTGGTGGAAAATGGATAATGGTCTGGGAATGATTTTCAGGGTTTGGGCCCCTTAGTTCCAGTGTAGGGTCATCTTAATGATACAGGATCCACATCTATTTTAGACTAATGGGTGCTTCCAACTTTGTGGCGACAGTTTAGAGAAGGTCCTTTCCTTTTCCACATCAAGACTGTGTCCCTGTGCACAAAATGAGGTTCATGAAGACATGGTTTGGCAAGCTTGGTGTGGAGGAATTCAAGCGGCTTGCATAGAGCCCAGACCACAACCTCATTGAACACCTTTGGCATGAATTAAAAAATGCTGATTGTGAGCCACAGCTTCTCATCCAACATCAGTGCCTGATCTCATGAATAATATTTTGGCTGAATGGCCACAAATTCCCATAGACACACTCCAAAATCTAGTGAAAAAAACTTTTCAGAAAAGTTGTGACTGTTATAGCCACAAGGGTGGGGGGTAATTTATTTTAATGCCAATGGTTTTGGAATGGAGTGTCCAATAAGGTGTTTGGTGTCCACATATTTTTGGTTATATAGTAGTTTTAAGCTAGACTAGCTTCCATGCCTGTTCATTTTCAGTGCAACTCAGGGTGCACACTCTTTTAGCACACTATGTCCCCTATTTAACAAAAGTGTGGATCAGGTCCGCCAGAGCTTGCTGAATACGGCGAGCAATACGCTCTCCGTATTCAGCATTGCACCAGCAGCTCACAAGAGCTGCTGGTGCAACGCCGCCCCCTGCAGACTCGTTGCCAATGGGCCGCCAGCAGGGGGTGTCAATCAACCCGATCATACTCGATCAGGTTGATTTCCGGCGATGTCTCTCCGCCTGCTCAGAGCAGGCAGACAGGTTATGGAGCAGAGGTCTTTGTGACCGCTGCTTCATAACTGCTGTTTCTGGAGAGCCTGCAGGCTCGCCAGAAACACGGGGCATCAAGCCCCATTCTGAGCTTGATAGATAGGCCCCTATGCCTTTTCACAGAGAAAAAATATCCTGTACCATATCAGTCTTACCCTGCCCAATGACAGTCAAGCACCAAAATACCAGGCAATTCTTCTCTGAACAAGAGAAACAACAAACCCCAGATGTATGCTTCGGCCTTCTGTGGGCCTTGTCAGTGAGGTGCAGTTGTATCTCTCTAGGAACGTGTGTGTATATATATTTGTTTACACATACAGTAATGATTTGTCATCAAATTATTGTATTCCTGACATGGGCATTTAAATACTACTAAATCATTTTATTTGTTTTACAATGGCACAGCAGTGGTTGCAAGTGTATACTGTTCAGATTTGGTATTTAATATATATGTTAAAAATATTTTCTTTTCATTGTTTCTTTTTTTAAATATAGCATTCTTCTTAGTAGTGTTCCGATACAATACACTAACTGATTCAATTTATTTTTAAATATGATTACTAACTGCGTTGACATAGCTAGGATGTCATCATCATCTTGATAAAGTATTTTTAGCATAGACCAATTACTTAATTTTTGAGTTACATTTTCACACCATTCTTGTGAGGTAAAGTTTTAAAATAAAAAATAAAATAAAAAAACATTTACTGTACAATTTAAATTCACTTATTTATTTTTAGAATAACTTGTGTGGCAAAGATGTGCAATTATTAAATTGTAAATTACCATTTGCTTAATCTATAAGATTTTTCATAGTTTCGAACATCTCTTCCATTAAATGCAAATGTATAAAGTGTATTTTGTCTAGAAGAAGAGAAGGAAGATAGAGCCACAAATAATAAAATAATAATGAGTGAATATCTGCACAGAGTATGAGCTCCATTTATCAAGCTGCGAGAGCAGCTTCGGAGCCCCGGGGTTTCAGGCTCACATGAGCAAGTTAAAGGTAAGTTAAGATCTTTGCTACTTAACCTCGCTATCCATATCAGATCCAATCAGGATGATTGATGGCTCCTGCTAGCACAACTGCCATGCGCCATAAGGGGGTGGCATTGCACAAGCACCGCGATGCTAAGTGGACGAGGATAATGACAGTGAACCACGTCTGCGTGATAGTTTATAAATGGAGCCCTATGTTCTAACCCTTTTTTAATCTAAATGAATCTAATCTAATTCTCCTTTTTATTTTCTTGTTTCCTCTTTTTGCTTAAAGGGACAGTCTACTCCAGAAACTGTATTGTTTAAAAAGATAGATGATCCCATACCCCAATTTTGCATAACCAACACAGTTATATTAATATACTTTTTACCTCTGTGATTACCTTGTATCTAAGCCTCTGATGTTTTCCCCTTATTTCAGTTCTTTTGACAGACTTGCATTTTAGCAAATCAGTGCTGACTCATAGGTAACTCCACAGCAGTGAGCACAATGTTATCTAATATGACACTCATGAACTAGTGCTGTCTAGCTGTGAACCACTGCCAAAATGCACTGAGATAAGAGGCTGCCTTCAAGGGCTTATAAATTAGCATATGAGCCTACATAGGTTTAGCCTTCAACAAAGAATACCAAGAAAACAAAGCTTATTTGATGATAAAAGTAAATTGTAAAATTGTTTAAAATTTCATGCCCTATCTCAATCATTAATTTTGACTAGACTGTCGATTTAAGAATTTATCTAAGAGGGAAGGCAACACCAAATTGCGAATTTTCTTTGTTTTTTCCCAATCCGTTTTTCTAAATTAACTTACACAGTGCCAGTAAATACTAATTATTTTTCTGTTATAGCCCTATTTCCTGACTGTAGTGATCCAGACATGTGCAGGCTACCTATTTAAATATCTCTTCAGCCAAGAATAACATGAGAACAATGCACATTTGATAATAGGAGGCTCATTTATCAAGCTCCGTACGGAGCTTGTGGGCCCGTGTTTCTGGCAAGTCTAAAGACCGCTGCTCCATAACCCTGTCCGTCTGCTCTGAGCATCCGGACAGGAATCGCCACAATTCAACCCGATCGAGTACAACGGTGGCCGATTGGCCGTGAGTCTGCAGGGGGCGGTGTTGCACTAGCAGCTCTTGTGAGCTGCTGGTGCAATGCTGAATACGTAGAGCGCATTGCTCTTTGCATTCAGCGAGTTCTTGTGGACCTGATCCGCACTGTCGGATCAGGTCCGCAAGACCTTTGATACATAGGCCTCTAGAAGTCAATTGACTTCTCTATATGAATCATGAAAAAAAAATGGGTTTCATGTCCTTTTAAAATCAAATAGTGAACTATTTATATGCTTGTAATTGTTTAAGAAACAAAAATAAATAAATGAATAAAACAAACAAAAAATAATTTAGGAACAAAATCAGTTTGCCCTATTATACTGTAGCAGTTATTTATCCTTTGCCTGTTCATAGATGTTTACAGATGTCTTACTCTAGAGAACTAGATAGAAATACCTATCTCCCTAGCACTGTTATTGTCCAGAGCCTAATTGTCTTTCTACTAATAAAGATCAAGCCATCCATTCTGTCATTGCTATCCAGGCCTTTTCACATCAATGTATATATTTTATGATGCATGTTATCTCTTTCCATTCTCAGGATACATCAGGCCTTATTAATTATTTGTCGTAGCACTAAAGAATAAGCTTTCCAAGAAGATGTAATGCATCCTTTACGTGAGGCATAATTAAAACAATTTAGAAAATGCTTCTGGTGAATACTATGTTTTATATAAGATAAGTTTTTCATTTTTGCTCTCTGTATTATGACTACTTTTCTGATACAATAATACAATAGCTTTCAGTATGCATTATTACTATTATTATTATCATTTATTTCTAGAGGCCAACAGATTCTGAAGCGCTTTAAGTACAATATACAATATAATGTTGAATAAAAAATGATGCAAATAGTTACATAATCTTCACAAAGCCATAATTTAAGATTTTCCTGGGAACCACAGATTTAAATATGTCCGAGCAACCAAACACAGTTTGCACCTGACAAATAATATGCCAAAATATTTACTCATTCTAGAGGTCAAATGTAATCATTTACTCTCCCCTAGATTTATACAGTCATTACCAACTGGAGAAGGGAGTTTTAGTAAAAAGATAACCAAAAAGATACTAGAAAAATTGGAGATGTGTCAAAGTGAATCTGACTTCCTTTATATGAGTTTATGTAGCCTATATTATTATATTTCTATTTAACGAGTCTAGATGTCTGAATGAGTCTCGGTTGTCAGAGATCTGCAACCTTTGTGGTTTTGGAAACATTAGGAAGCAGAGGTCGTAGGAACGGTACCTATTACTTTCGATTGCAGACTTGCAGAAGATAAACTGCAACAAACAGCAGCTTTTGCAGCTTCATAAATGGGGGGCCAATGTGTTAATTCAATGAAATACATTTCACATAAATATAGTAAGTTAATTTCTTGCAAGTCTGCAGAAAAATCTTCTAATTATATTGTGTTTTCTGCCCCTTTAACATTACTTGTGCTTCATCAGAGTGATCCTAAAATACCAATGGCCATATTACGAGTGGAGCACTAACATTTGCGTATGAGCGATAAGGGGTTTATCGCTGGTGTTTGTGCTCATCGGGTTTACCGCCGGCTTAAGAATTGAAAGTAAACGCAATAGCTTGAGCCCTGTCACAATTTCACTTAAATGATTACTGCGTCCTAAGAGCTCTGGCAAACAGCCTCATAAAACAAAAAAGTTGCACAAAAATACATTACAAAGTACAGTTACACTCATTGTAGCACCATTAAATAAAAATGATATAAAAACCAAATATTGCACAAAAAAGTTACGAAAGCTCCCAAGATATAAGATCAGAGGTGTTAGAAAAAGGGCTTTAACATTGGGATACAGTACATATACATCTCTAAATATGTATGCTTATATATATATATGCTCTATTTGCACCTAGAGGGGTGCTCTACTAAATGTGAGTGCAAACATTTTATGTACCATCTCTCACAAATTCATACAGTACTAGCCCATGTGGCGCTTATGTTCTGCTATACTCCCTACAGATTGCTGATCCTGGAGCTTGATCCATCCACAGATAGCTGCCCTGGACCTGGACGTACTGCATAGACCTGGGTTCTTTATCTAATATCCCGTTTTTTGATATATGGGACTTTTGATTTACTGTAATATTCAATGATTTGACAATTGCTTTCTGTCACACTATTTAACTCCTCATTTGAAAGATGCTTATACTATTGTCTATTTCCATACAGTCATATTTTATCATTTTATCAAGGGAGCCCCCTATATTTCTTTCATATATATTTATTTATTTCACACACACACACATATATATATTATATATATGTCTATATATGTGTACATATGTATTTATATGTGTGTATATATGTATTTACAGACACATAATATATAAACACACAAAATACATATGTATAAATATATATAGGTGCATTGAAGCCCTTTGCAGTCAAGTAGAGGAAAACATGTAAAATCATGGGGTCGATCCGATAAAAATTGTCGCCCGCAAAAGCTGGCGACGCCAATATTTGCGCGGGTTTGGTATCCTATATACGGCATAACCTAGAAGTTACGCGCGTATATTTCTGCCGTCGCCCGTAGTTTTTTGGGCCATAGGCAGGTATACCAAACCCGCGCTGTTTGGTATCCAATATACAGCGTAAGGACTTTACGTGGCGAAAATGGAGAAATCTTACTCCATTTTCACCTTGCCACATAAAGCAGCCGTAAGAAGCCTTATGCTGACTATTGGAGCCCCGTAACTCCCTAAACTGGCTGCTAAATAAACCTAACACCTAACGCATGGACAATGTCTATCTACTGTCAAACCGCGATCTGCTAAATAAAACCTAACACCTAACGCATGCGCAATGTCTATCTCCCTGTCAACCGCAATCCCTAATAAAGTGTTTAACCCCTAAAACCGCTTCCATCTACATAAACTAACCCCCTACTGTGAGCCCCTAAAACCGCCACCATCTAACTGATCTATCCCCTACTGTGAACCCCTAAAACCGCCACCATCTAACTGATCTATCCCCTACTGTGAACCCCTAAAACCGCCACCATCTAACTGATCTATCCTCTAATGTGAACCCCTTACACCGCCGCCATCTACCTTATCCATCCCCTAATCTGACCCCTTACACCGCCCGCAACCTATATAAAAATTATTAACCCCATAATCTAATCCCCCTATACCGCCGCCAGCTATATTAAATTATTTAAACCCCTAAAATACTAAACTATCCCTACCACTAAACCTAAGTCTAACCTTACAAATAGCCCTGAAAAGGGCTTTTTGCGTGCCATTGCCCCAAAGTAACAGCTCTTTTGCCAGCCCTTAAAAGGGCTTTTTGCGGGGCATGCCCCAAAGAATTCAGCTCTTTTGCCAGCCCTTAAAAGGGCTTTTGGCGGGTCTTTGTCACAAAGTAAACTGCTCTTTTGCCTACAATCTACATCCCCCTACACCGCGGCCACCTCTAATAAATGTATTAACCCCTAATCTAATCCCCCTACACCGCCACCAGCTATATTAACTATATTAACCCTAATTATATTAGGGTTAATATAGTTAATAAAGTTATTATATTATATATATTAACTATATTAACCCTAATTATATTAGGGTTAATATAGTTAATATCGTTATTATATTATATATATATATATATAAACATATATATATATAATATATATATATATATATATATATATATTTATATATATATATAAAGTATAATAACCCTATCTAACTCTAACATCCCTAACTAAACTCTTATTAAAATAAATCTAATATTAATATTATTACTTAAAATATTTCCTATTTAAATCTAAATACTTACCTATAAAATAAACCCTAAGATAGCTACAATATAATTAATAATTACATTTTATGTATGTTAGGGTTTATATTTATTTTACAGGTAAATTGTTAATTATTTTAACTAGGTATAATAGCTATTAAATAGCTTAGAATAGGTTGTAATTAGCTTAAAAATCTTGTAATCTTTTTTTTTATTTTTTGTAATTTAGTGTTTGTTTTTTTTTTTTTAATTTAGTTTAGTTTATTTAATTGTATTTTTAGATAGATATTTGTAGTTTATTTAATTTATTGATAGTGTAGGTGTATTTGTAACTTAGGCTAGGATTTATTTTACAGGTAATTGGGTAATTATTTTTAACTAGGTAGCTATTAAATAGTTCATAACTATTTAATAGCTATTATACCTAGTTTAAAATAATTAACAATTTACCTGTAAAATTAATATAAACCCTAACATAGCTACAATGTAATTATTAATTATATTGCAGCTATCTTAGGGTTTATTTTATAGGTAAGTATTTAGATTTAAATAGGAATATTTTAATTAATAATATTAATATTAGATTTATTTTAATAAGAGTTTAGTTAGGATGTTAGAGTTAGATAGGGTTATTATACTTTATATATATATATATAATATATATATATATATATATATATATATATATATATATATATATATAATAATATAATAACTATATTAACTATATTAACCCTAATATAATTAGGGTTAATATAGTTAATATATATAATATAATAACTATATTAACTATATTAACCCTAATATAATTAGGGTTAATATAGTTAATATAGCTGTTGGCGGTGTAGGGGGATTAGATTAGGGGGTTAATACATTTATTAGAGGTGGCCGTGGTGTAGGGGGATGTAGATTGTAGGCAAAAGAGCAGTTTACTTTTGACAAAGCCCCGCCAAAAGCCCTTTTAAGGGCTGGCAAAAGAGCTGAATTCTTTGGGGCATGCCCCGCAAAAAGCCCTTTTAAGGGCTGGCAAAAGAGCTGTTACTTTGGGGCAATGCCACGCAAAAGCCCTTTTCAGGGCTATTTGTAAGGTTAGACTTAGGTTTAGTGGTAGGGATAGTTTAGTATTTTAGGGGTTAAATAATTTAATATAGATGGCGGCGGGGGTAGGGGGATTAAATTAGGGGTTAATGATTTTAAAATAGATAGCGGCGGGGTAGGGGCTCACTTTAGGGGGTTATAGATTTTAATATAGCTGGCAGCAGTTTAGGGGTTAATAACTTTATTAGGTAGGGCGGGCTCCGGGAGCGGCGGCTCTTAGGGGTTAATACATATTTTATTGTTAGGATAGTGAGGGGGGATAGCGGATAGAGGGTTAGACGTGTCGGGCTATGTTAGGGAGGCGTGTTAGACAGTGCGGGTGATTTAGACTTTAGTCAGGTTTTGTAGGCGCCGGCAGTTTCTAACGTGCCGTAAGTCACTGGCTACACCAGAAATTTGTACTTGCGCAGATTTCTGGACATCGCTGGTTTATCAGACTTACGGCACGTTAGCATCTGACGGCGCCGTATATGGGATAGCTCGAGTTGCGAGCTGAAACTGCGGGCGACGCGGGTTCCTTCGCTTGCGCCGCAAACTACGATCTATATCGGATCGCGCCCCATATTTATGCACTATTTAGATTTTAATAATTTAATAATATATAGAGAGAGGTATAGATATATATTCTACCGAAAAAACAACAGATATATGTAGAAATATGTATTTATGAATACATAGAACATATTCTTCTATGTGAAGGACATAGGAATGTGAAAAATTCATATTTTTATGTTGGGTTAACACACATGAGAATTTGTGATCAGGTTTGTGTGTGAGTAGGGTGTTATATTCCACTTTTTTTTTTCTCTATTGCGTGAAAAGAGAATCTTTTAGCGCAGTTAATGCTGAGTGGAGCGCTAATCATTGCTCCCTAAAATATCTTGTGAACATCAGTAGTTAATGTATTCAAATACATTTCACATAAATATAGTAACATAAAGGTTGAAAATATCCCATATTGGGTCAGATTTCAAGCCTTTTCACTCGTGCACAAGCAACGCTGGAAGTAAACTCTAAAAGGGATAGTAAAGTCCAAATTAAACTTTCGTGTAATGTTAAACAACTTTCTAACTTACTTTTAACATCAAATTTGCTTTGTTCTCTTGTTATTCTTAGTTAAAAGCTAAACCTAGGTAGGCTCATATGCTAATATCTAAGCCCTTGAAGGCCTCCTCTGCATTTAACAGTTTTTCACAGCTAGAGGGCATTAGTTTGCGTGTTTTATATAGACAACACTGTGCTCATGCACGTGAAGTTATTTAAGAGTCCAGCACTAATTGCCTGTAATGCAAGTCTGTCAAAAGATCTTAGATAAGGGGCAGTCTGCAGAAGCTTAGATACAAAGGTAATTACAGAGGTAAAAGGTATATTTCTATAACAGTGTTTGTTATGCAAAACTGGGGAATGGTAAATAAAGGGATTATCTATCTTTTTAAAAAAAAAACATTTTTTTTGGTGTTTACTATCCTTTTAATGCAAATTACAAGTTGAAAGTTTATTGTTTGTGCGCGATGAAACCCAACGCACTAACTTCAGTACTTCCGGCAATTGCAACCAATTTACCACTCTGCGTTAGACCCTACATTGCTAAACCCAAGGTACTTATAAATATTTTACATTCCAATGTTCTTCATATAAATGGAAATGTTATTTTTATTTTTAAATATATATATATATATATATATATATATATATATTATATATATAATATATGTATATAATTTTTTTTTAAAAAATATATATATTTATACCGTTATATATATATATGAATTATATACAGGTATAGAATACAGTATATACAGTAAAACATATTACAAAATATTAAAATTGAATAAAAAATATGTTTTTCTTTTTTACATGTGTATATATGTGTTATTAATATTTATATATATATATATATATATATATATATATATATATATATATATATATATTCATTTCAAAAGGATGCACTCCATTCAACTAAATATCAAATGCCATGGTTCTTCCACAATTAATAGACATTATAGTAGTACAGAAGTCAGCACTCATTGCTGTTTAAAAACAGTAAACGTTTCGAAAGCCTAACTAACTCTTTGTAAATGCAAATACAAAAATCTTACCGAAAGAGCTTCCCTCCTACACCCCTATATACACAGCAAATTTCACTAACAAGCTGCACACTTGTGTGATGTGAATGCTAAACACCATGTGTGTGTGGATCAGTGATGGGTATTTGCACCGATGATGTCATCATGTGTTGCCAATCGGCTTTGTACCATGTGACTTACGATCAGCGGAATTTGACAGCTGTCATACTCACATCTACCCTCTGCCTGGCTGTGTAGACGGAACCATACAGTAGCGAAATACCACAAAACACCAGCAGATTCCGGGCGTGCAACTACCCATCATTGTGAACAAAATGGTGTGCCACAGGTTGGTCTGAATCACCATCCTTTATAGCTTCCCTAATTGCAAATCTATGATTTTCCATACGTTCCCTGAACATAGTTGTTGTTTTTTACAACGTATATCAGAGAACAAGGACAAATGAGCAGGTATATGACATAGTCGCTAGCACATGTTAATCTGTGATTGATTTTATAGCACTTATTCTGATGTGGATGCTGAAACGTTGGTCCAGTCAACATGCTATGCCAGGTTGTGCGTCTCTGCACTTCACGCATCCCAATTTTGTTGGCTTTCAGCCAATTTTTCTTTTCAGAACATTTAATGGGATCTGTTTCAACCAGTATATCCCTCAGATTGGGAGCTCAGCTATAAAGCCATTCTCAGAGGTTGTAATTGTTGAATGGGAGAATTCTATCCTTTTATGTATTTCCCATTGATTCTGCAGGGCAGTATTCATCAATCTATGGGACATGTCAAAATTTGTCACAAAATGTAGCCTCTCGTCCTTGGTTTTAGGTTCTGGATTACCCATACGTTTATTATTTGGGATTACCCATAATACGTTTATCAGGTTTGCAGTTCTATTACAGTACCCCGCCACACAAGAACACTTAAATCGATGTAGTGGGTATAGTATGCTATTCTAGCATGTATGTGTGACTGCATGATATAAAACTCTATACCATGCATATATATAGGTTGGCATATGCCGGTGCCATGTTAGAGCCCACAGCAGTTCCAGATGTCTGTAAGTAGAAGTCTGATTTAAATCTAAAATAATTGTTACTTAAACAGAAACTCATAAGTTCTAGAATAAACTCAATTGGCGGACCCTCATAGGAGTCTGAATTTATTAACATTTAGTTACTTTGTATGCCTTACACATTTGGGATACAGATATAAAGACTCTCTACGTCCATGGTGACAAGTATGCCACCTTGTTGTAGCCAATCTGATGCTTTCAGCATCTTTATCAGAGTTGTAGAGTCTTTCAAATATGCAAAAGTGTTTTTAACAGCTGATTGGAGATAATAATCTACATATATCGATAAATAAGAAAATAGGGACTCCCATGCCGACACAATTGGTCCTCCCGGGTGGGTTGACCAGGTCTTGTGCCCTTTTGGAATAGATAAAAAACAGGGATTTTTGGAATAAGGAGTTGTCAAAAATGCATATTCAGATTCATCTAGATGACCAGCTTCAAATGCAGACCTCAAGAACCTATCTAGGTTCTCTTTACATTTCTAAGTTGGATTACCCCCTAATTTTAATGTATACATTAGTGTCACTTAATCTGCCTTATGCCCTCTGCCCTATAATTATAATAATCCATAACGACAACACCACGCCTTTGTCAGCTGGACGAATGATGATGGTGTTGTCATCTTTAAGAATATCAAGAGCATGCTTTTCTCCTTTGGTGAACTGCTTGTGCAATGCTACCCCATATGAGATTGAGAGGATTGATGTCCGCAGCCTCAGAGGGGGTGGACAAGTTAAGGAGCAGCTTCTTAACTCCTGTTTCCGGCGAGCCTGAAGGCTAGCGCAGAAACAGAGGCATTGGGGCCAATACAGGGCTTGGTAAAATTGGCCCATAGGTCCTTACTTGCATTAACCCAGCACACTTATATTTAGTTTGTGCTCAAGCGAACACGTTTACTTTAAACTTGTAATATGCACACAAGTTAGTGCGGGTGAGATATTGGTTAGCGTGACCCGTGCAAAAAAGAGACCACCACTTGTAATCTGGCCCATTATAAGATGTAGCTTTATATAACACCTCATAAAGATAGACACAAAGTATTCTTTATGCTGTAGACTAAAAATCTTCACATGGCCATATTGACAAATGTTCACATCTTAAAAAATTTAAAATGATTGAACTGATATACATCATGGTTTGTAGTAAATGCCAATCTAAATATTTACATACATTAAAAATGTATGAGCATTTACAAATCAGAATATAAAATACCTGTTTAAACTTAAAAAAATGAACTGCAATGCAGCCAAATGTCCCCATATATCTATATGGGAGGATCAGGAAACAGAAAATTGATGCTTAAAATTAAAATTAAAACAAAAACAAAATTGATCAAATTATATTTATATAGATTCCTTAATAATCAGTTATTAAAACACATACAAACATGTTTAAAAACTAGCACAAAATGTACAAAGGGTAGACTTTATAGCCCATTTAATTAAATTCTTAATTTTTTTTAAAATAAGATGATTATCTAAGTATAAAGGCTTTATTGTGACACAGGATAAAGGAAATATAAAGGACAGATTCAAATAGGAAGGCACAAATCAATGTTCTTTGACATAGAGGGGCCTATCTATCAAGCTCCGAATGGAGCTGTGATGCCCCGTGTTTCTGGTGAGCCTGCATGCTCGCCAGAAAACAGCAGTTATGAAGCAGCGGTCACAAAGACCGCTGATCCCTAACCCTGTCCGCCTGCTCTGAGCAGACATCGCCGGAATTCAACCCGATCGAGTACAATCGGGGTTGATTGACACCTCCCTGCTGGCCGGCCGATTGGCCGCGAGTCGGCAGGGGGCGGCGTTGCATCAGCAGCTTTAGTGAGCTACTGGGTGCAATGCTGAATACGGAGAGCATATTGCTCTCCGCATTCAGCGAGGTCTTGTGGACCTGATCTGCAACTGTCGATCAGGTCACAAGACTTTTGTTAAATAGTGGCCAGAGGCTTATTGATCACTGTGCCCATAAAGCGATAAAAAAAAACAAAAAGAAAACTTTTGGCTTTGATCTTGTAGTTTTCAGAGGCATCCTTGCATACATTTACATTTGGACATACAAAGATCAAAGATCAAAGACAAGTTATATAACTAATTAATATAATAATATTTCCCTTAGCACATTGGTAACATTGGTCACACCAAGGGCTCTGTGTTTGTTATGCACAACTGGGGAATTGTAAATAAAGGGATTAAAACAATAAAAAATTTTGGTGTTTACCATCCCTTTAAATAACTTTTGCCTTTGTGTAAAATTGTGCTTGTCTCAGGCTCAGTGATGCCTCGATATTGAGGCATCACTGCAATACCTTTTTTTTACCACCGATGCAGAGAGAGCTACTCTGTGGCCCTCTCTGCATCGGCCCAGCGAAGGTGAAGATCATTGGTGGGTGGGAGCCATAGCAGGGAGGCGGGGTCGGGCAGCTCATCACTTGATCACTTCCTGATCTGGTTTGCGCAAGTGGCTGGGAGCGCAGGGGGTGGCACATGCTAAGTACTAATACATTGAAGGTGATGGGATGGAGGGAGAGGGAAAGCAGGGGTAATTAAATATAAAGAAAGGGATCTGGGAGGGGGAGGGGGGAGGCTATGAGGGGGGGGGGGGTAGCTACACTACAGAAAATTGGCTTTTATGCAAAAAAAAAAAAAGAAGAAAAATAAAACGTTTTTGTTAGCAAACTGGGTACTCGGCAGACAGCTGCCAGTACCCAACATGGCAGCAAATAGGTAGAGGGGGAGGGTTAGAGAGTTGTTTGGGGGGATCAGGGAGGTCGGGGGCTAAGGGGGAATCAAACACTGAAGAATAAATTTAAAAAAATAATTATATATATATATATATATATATATATATATATATATATATATATATAATACATACAATACATATAAAAGCCTTTTATCTTAGTACTGGCAGACTTTCTGCCAGTACTTAAGATGGCAGTGGACAATTGTGAGGTAGTGGAGGGAAGAGAGCTGTTCGAGGGGGGTCAAGGATGGATCTTTAGAAAGTCCATTTTATGGTGAGAAAAATGGCATATATGTTTGGGTACAGTAAAAGAGTAAGAGGAAAATTACAGCTAAACACAAACACCACAGAAATGTAAAAATAGCCCTGGTCCCAAACGGTAAGAAAATTGAAAAGTGCTGTGGTCACTAAGGGGTTTAATAAAAGTTATACTTAAAACACACTTACATTTAAACAGATGGGAGAAAACTTTGAAATACTCAGATTTGTAGATATGTATGAGTAAATATTAAGTTAACATTGTTAAAAGCTATTGATTTGTACAATATTGTATATATAGTGTTCATTGACATGTTACTGAATAATTAAAATCCCTAGCAGACATAATCTGCCTGCTTTGCCTAAGGAAGTGGGTGAATGCCAGTACCTTAGATACATTTAAAAATGTATTAGATATATTTGTCTAGAAACAAAATTCAGAGATATGAATGCTTGTGTAAAATGGCTCAGCTTTATTGTTGTATTAGTTTAAGTTAAATTGTCAACTTCTTATTGTAAATGAGGTAGAATCTGTATAGGTTGAACTGAATGGACTTCTGTCGACCTCTTCTTTTATATTACTATGCTATTTACATACACACACATACATTGATATATATATATATATATATATATATATATATATATCTATATATATATTATATATAAATCAAATTACAGGGGAGCATAGTGAAGTTACATAAACAAAGCAAATGTGTTGTCTGCTACTCAATTAATAAAGATTATCAAGAACTGTAATAATTTTACTCCCACTCTGAAGAAGGCTAATTTTAGATTTTTTGTTCAAATAGATATTTGAAAATCTCTGAGATATAAAGAAAAAAACATAGCTAATGTATCCATACAATACTGTAGATTATATAAATTTATGCTATAGCTAATCTCCTTGTACTTTATCTTCAGCCAACATAAGGACATGTATTTCAGGAGCACGACTATACAGTATATACTAAACTCAGTCTAATTAGGTGGCAAAAAATGTGCATTTAAAAAGTCACATTACTTCAAGAAGGAAGATAAAATACAGGCTTATATATGGGTCATATTTTTATTACTGCAAACATTTCTAATAAGCAAAACATTTGGGAATAACATTGTACAGCATTTTGCATCTGCAGTACTGTGATTTCATTCAAAAGTTTTTCTCATTCTCCCCCAATGGTGGAATGAGGTTTAGCAACTTCTTCAAGATGAAGGGAAAAGCAACAGAAATGTGTCTTATCTTCCCTGGGGACAATCCAGATGCTGAGAAGAGGATATGAAATGGAGATCCTCCAGCAAAATATGAATACTAAATAACTGCTCACACCATCAGCCTACAAGCCATACTATTGATTGCTTTCTGTTTTCATTATATTGGAAACATGTCCTTTACAAAACCATTAAGAAAAGTCATTAGATGTAAACGGTAAACCATGTAAATAAGTGTAATTATTATATTTATTTGAATAAAAACAATAAATAGCTACAAAACAAATCTACAGAGGTATATCCTCTGTTTTTAAGTGTCAAATGCCACCCAGGTTGCAAGGAATGTTAAAACTTACATTGTTTATATCGCCATGTATTTAAACAAGCATTTAATCCACTGTGTTCACATCCAGATAATTCTGAATCCATAAAGAAGATAGACAGACAGATAGATAGATGATAGATATATAGATAGATCAATAGATCGATAGATTAGATAGATTATGATAGATTAGATATATTAGATTAGATGAGATAGATTGATAGATAGATAGATAGTAGATCGATAGATAGATAGATAGATAAAACCATATCATATAAGTTTTTGACAACTTAATGGACCTTCACCTCTATAGTCTGATTATAGTTAATACTGATAAGACCTATTAGCCTACAGATTGTTTTTTAATTGTAAGTTAACATGATTTGTTGTAAAAATAATACATATATATATATATATATATATATATCTATATATATATATATATAATATTCCTCTTGCTTTATCCATCACCCTAAGTATATATGAAAATGTAATTTATGTGTCATTTATACAAATAAATCATTTCATTTAAATACAAATGAGCAAAACAAATGAAAATATCAACATTAAGTAAACTATATTATTCTTGATCCAAATGATTTAGCTTAAAGACCCAAGTGTCCCCAATAAAAAATAGAATTAACTGGTGCCAGTTTGATTTAAAACACACACACTGGAAAAAATCAGAACCAACTATTTAAAATGACTAAGCAGTCAATACAAATAGACTGTGTGTCTGTCTATATCTATCTATCTATCTATCTATCTATCTATCTAATCTATCTATCTATCTATCTATCTGTATCGGGGCCTGGAATTGATCTATGTTGGCCAGTTATCAAATCCCTCCCAACCTTTGTAGGTAAGGGGCTAATGTGGGTTCAACATTTAATCAAAATGTATTCCACAGTATAGGGAGCTATAGAGGAATTGCCTTAAATTATATTTTATTTCTGGATCATTATGATTATTATTCTTGTTGGTGTCTGTACGTTGTACACACGGCAAACTGTATTGCAGGAAAAAAAAAAGAAAAAAAAAAGCTCTATTAAATGTATTGAACTCATTTGCTTATATAAAGAGAGTTCTGGATCATAGATTTAAATTAGCATCTGGAATGGGACATCTAAGGAGATTCCTCTCTTTTAGCGTAGAAAATGGCAAAATTCCAATCTCTTAAACACTAGTGGATTTGGGGATCACATTGCAACATATAATTACCCCCCCTCCCATTATAAAATGCCTTGTGTCTTTACAGATTGCTAAAACTGAAAATATGTTTTATGGAGCTTTTATTTAAATTAGAGCTTTCCACCCCTTGGTCCCAATTTATCAAAGGTCTTGCTGACCTGATCCGACACTGCGGATCAGGTCCGCAAGACCTCGCCATTGGCCGCCAGAAGGGAGGTGTCAATCAACCCGATCGTATTCGATCAGGTTGATTTCCGGCGATCCTGTCCCCTGCTCAGAGCAGGCGGACAGGTTATGGAGCAGCGGTCTTTAGACCGCTGCTTCATAACTTGTGTTTCTGGCGAGTCTGAAGACTCACCAGAAACAAGACTCTTCAAGCTCCGTATGGAGCTTGATAAATATGGGCCAAAGTCTCACCTTAAGTTGAAAACATTATTGTTTTCTAAGTGAAACAAAAAAAAAACAGAAGGAAAGGAAATGTCTAGAACTCTGTTGCAGATGATAAGTGTTTTTAATATAGCTAAGGGATAGATTTTTCAGAATCATCCATTACAATGGGTATTTCAATAGGAAAGCCCAGAGGAAGTATTGCAGACTATCCAAGCAGTCAATACCGTCCCTCAGGTATCACTAAGCTACAAAGATTTTTCAAAAGGGGGCTCCACCAATCTTTATTTGTGTAGGACCAATAAAAAAAAAAAAAAAAAAAAAGATATAGCACAGCAGTATAAAACTATATAAAAAATGTTGCTTTACTTTGCAGCTGATAAGCAGCTGATAAAACAATACAGTAATTTTCTCCAGATAACTTTCCATATGTTGGTTTTCTTTATTAAGCCATTAAACACCCTAATTCTCATCATCTGCCTTATTTGTTTCCCTGAAGCAGAAGTCAACATTGCTAGATGCTTTAAATGCATTTGCTCCCACCCCACAGCACAGAAAACCCGTCACATTTTAGCAATATGCAATGCTTTCAGAAGATTTTAGGTGTACCAATGTATTTTATTTCATTTTAAAAAAAAGAAAGATCTGGAAAATAATTTTCACATTCCATTCCTTTCTTAATTTATCGTATATGAAAAACTGTTGTTTTTTTTTTTTTAAACAGCAAGATATTTTGTGGACATAAAATACAACATACACAATGCACTTACTGACAATCATAGATTATGGTAAATATGTCAAACCTATAATATCACTTATTATATTCCTGTATCATATTCTTCTATATATTACATTTCTTCAATTCATGATTCAGACCCAAGTAATGTGCAATTTCCCTAAATTATTAATTGCAATTAGTATGCAACTTAATCACAAGGCTATTTTTGAGAACATGGTGAGTTAGTGTGAGCGTTGCATTGTGTGTGTCTGTGTTTGTGTATTCACACATATATAAGCAGAAAACGATTTGTACATACCTTATGACTCAGTCAATTATCCATACGTGGTTAACACTAGCTAAGTGCACGTCAAACACACACAGCAAGTCTGGAGTCTCTGACATCCAGCGAGCAAGGACAGTTCTTAACAAATAGCAATTTTCCAGCACCCTGCTAATAATGCATTTAGGATGAAAGTGTTAGATGTAGAATGTCCTTTATAAAAGTGATGAACTGTATTTGCTCTTCCTTTCAAGCTTGTTTCTTCTCCTTCACCCTGCTTAAAGTAAATCCTTCCTATAGGCAGGGGGCACACAGATACATCCAAACAAACCCAAATATAACAAATCCTCTAAAATAGCATCCAGTAGCTGCTTTTTTTGAAAATATGCAATCCCTCCTCCTCTTGTGTGCCAGTTAATAATCCAAGGAAAAATCTTCAGATACCTGAGAATGTGATGGAGGGCGCACAAAAGAAACTTGAGATAGAGCATCCCACTCCAAGTATACCACGTCTTGGTTTAGTTAATGTTTAAATAGGCATAGAAACTTAGTTATACCAACAGCTATAAACAATGTAGACGTCAGATATATTGTAAGTGTTAACTGTAACTATCCACAGAGATTCATCAATACAAAGAGTGACTACATCACAGATCACAGTATTAATAAAAAAATAAATACAATTCCAAATTCACTTTAGCTCCTTGATTTCTTTCTCTGTATTCCACATTAGTGTTCTTTACTTCAAAGGATTTGTGTGAGAGAACTCTGTACTAATCCATTTACACACAACGATACTGAGAGCTCCTGCTTCGCTGCGTTGATTCAGTTTACAGGGAGCTGTCCAGGAGTCACGGTGCTGAAGCCAGGATGGACTGAGGCTGCACACAGTAATAGAAACTCTGTTTTTTACTAAGGAGCAGACCTAGAGGTAAAATGCAAGATGCAGCTTTCTCTTCCCAGAACAGCCTTCACTGAGTGAAACGCCACACCCCCATCACCTGACCTACATTGCAGCAGGAGCTGCTTCAGTTTTTTAAGAGCATGTTAACTCCTTGCAAGTACTTTCTCCTCCCATCTACTAGCTGCTTATCACACCACTTAATAGGTATATACAGGAGAGGTTTACCTTGCTCATACATCGGGTTAGGGACCCGAGCCCTGATGTAAAGGGAAAACTGCCTTAAAGTGAAACAATGCAGTTTTAGCTTTCTTTTCACTTGTCAATGCGTTTAAAAACTTGAAAACATGTTTGAACTAACATATATTAGGGGTGCAATAGCGCTAAATGTAGTTAACATTCGCACAGCAGAGAATTCAATTAGTATTCAATAAACACTTTTCTCCCCAGAAACAGCGCAGTCTGTTTTTTGGGAAAAAAGTGTTTGGTGATCAAACTGCAAGACAAGCAGCGTGTTTGAAATAGCTGCAGTCTGGGTCAGAAAGGACAATCAACAGTAAGACTGTGTGCATATTTGGAGAGAGATATATATAAATATATCTGTTCTCACTAACAAGACTTTTACACTAGCTTATTACCTTTATTATTTTTCTTAGTATTATTATTTTCAAATTAATATATATATATATATTTTATTTTAGTATTGTTATACAAGTACAGGTGTTAGGTTCGCAATTAGAGTTGTAATATATTATTCAATCAATATTTTTCATTTCTTTAAACCCCTTGCTAAGATAGTATTGCGCTGAATCATTTGTTGGTAGTTTGAGTATTCAATAAAAACTGTACCTGTAAAACAGTGACAATTACTTTAGTACAATTTGCAGACTATAGCACTGAGACACAGATTGCACTGTAATGCTATAAACAGAGTGAACTTTGTATAACAAAATGGTGCCAGTCACTTTTCTAGCAATCTCACGAAGATTACAGCACTGTTTTTAAAATCCTTGGAGGTTGAAATTCAGCTTCACTAAGCGCTGTATTAGCAAAGCACTGTAGTGAGGTATACCTGTGTTATAGTGAGGCATACCTGTGTTATAGTGAGGTATACCTGTGTTATAGTGAGGTATACCTGTGTTATAGTGAGGTATACCTGTGTTATAGTGAGGTATACCTGTGTTATAGTGAGGCATACCTGTGTTATAGTGAGGCATACCTGTGTTATAGTGAGGTATACACTGTGTTATAGTGAGGACATACCTGTGTTATAGTGAGGCATACCTGTGTTATAGTGAGGTATACCTGTGTTATAGTGAGGTATACCTGTGTTATAGTGAGGGTATACCTGTGTTTATAGTGAGGCTATACCTGTGTTATAGTGAGGCATACCTGTGTTATAGTGAGGCATACCTGTGTTATAGTGAGGTATACCTGTGTTATAGTGAGGTATACCTGTGTTATAGTGAGGTATACCTGTGTTATAGTGAGGTATACCTGTGTTATAGTGAGGTATACCTGTGTAACCATTTTCATCAGTGTCACTTGTAACAAGTGTTACTACGGAAGTCCAGAGAGGCCATGCATTTTTATTATTTTTTTTTAAAAATGTTTTGTCGACAAAACAAACTTGTTTTGTCGACATAAAAAGTTGTTTTCTGAAGATTGTTTTTACACTCAGATTGTTACATTTGCCTGACTAGATTTCAGTGCCCAGGCTGTCACAGCAGCCTGTGTTCTATCTGATTTTCATACCCTGTCCGAGGATTTTTATCATATATTCATACTATTTATGCATGTTGATGCCCTCAAAACTGCGTGCCTTAAAGGGGTAGCTGTTTTTTTACCGATATCCCTGTGTCTTAAATGGGCAGTTGAGGGCAATTTTACTGATTACCCTGTGTCTTAAAGGGGTAGTTGAAGGTGATTTTTACTGATTACCCTGTGTCTTAAAGGGTAGTTGGTGGAATTTGACTGATTGCCCTGTGTCTTAAAGGGCTAAAATGGAGAGATTTATTGATTATGCAGTGTCTTAAAGGGGTAGATGGTGGGATTTTCTGATTACCCCTGCTGTTCTAAAGTGGCAGGTGGGTAAGGTTTTAATGATTACCCTGTGTCTTAAAGGAGTAGCTGAGGTGATTCTACTGATGTGTCTTAAAGGGGCAGTTGGCAGAATTGCAATGATTATCCTGTGTCTTAAAGGGGTAGTTGAGGGTGATTTTACAAAATACCCTGTGTCTTAAAGGGCAATTGTGGAATTGTACTGCTTACCCTGTGTCTTAAAGGGGTAGGTTGGGTGATTTTATTGATTACTCTGTGTCTTAAAGGGGGAAGGTGGGTAAGATTTTATTGATTACCCTGTGTCTTAAAGGGGTAGTTGAAGTGATTTTTCTGCTTACCCCCGTGTCTTAAAGGGGTAGGTGGTGGGATTTTAATGATTACCCCTGTGTCTAAAAGGGGTAGTTGAGGTGATTTTACCGATTACCCTGTGTCTTAAAGGGGTAGTTGAAGTGATTTTACTGCTTACCCTGTGTCTTAAAGGGGTAGTTGAGGGCGATTTTACTGATTACCCTGTGTCTTAAAGGGGTAGTTGGTTGAATGTTACTAATTACCCTGTCGTCTTAAATTGGTAGGTGAGGTGATGTTATTGATTACCCTGTGTCGGTAAAGGGACAGTTGAGGGTGATTTTACTGATTAACCTGGTGTCTAAAGGGGCAGTTTATTTTTTTACTGATTACCCTGTGTCTTAAAGGGTTAGGTGGTGGGATTTTACTGATTACCCTGTGTCTTAAACGGGAAGGTGGGTAGGATTTTACTGATTACCCCTGTGATCTTAAAGGGGAAGGTGGGTAGGAATTTTACTGATTACCCAGTGTCTTAAAGAGGAAGGTGGGAGGATTTTATTAATTAGGACTGTCTATATATGTTTGTGTTTATACATATACAGTATATATAATATATATATATATATATATATATATATATGTGTGTTTGTGTGCCACATACCTACATATTGACTCTATTTTAGTTAAAATTTTAAAATAATACACGTATGAATGATATATATGTGTGTGTATGTGTGTCTGTAAAAAAAATAACACTGATCTGCATCTACTAATTAAAAATAAAGAGGCATCACATAGAGTGTCACATACTGAAACACCCAAAGCACAGATGCCAAATAGTGTGTAACATACTTAAACATCCAGAGCAGAGACCCCAAATAGTGTGTCACATACTAAAACATCCAGATAAGAGACCCCAAACAGTGTGTCACATATTGAAACATCCAGAGGAAAAGACCCCAAATAGTGTGTCACATAATGAAACATCCAGAGCACAGACCCCAAACAGTGTGTCACATACTAAAACATCCAGAGCAGAGACAACAAATAGTGTGTCACATACTGAAACATCCAGAGCAGGGACACCAAATAGTGTGTCACATACTGAAACATTGTGAGCAATAAAATTGTCCCACCTGCCCCTTTAAGAGCCAGGGTAATCAATAAATCCTCCACCTTTCCCTTTAAGACACAGGGTAATCAGTAAAATACCCCACTTACCCCTTTAAGACACAAGGTAATCAATTCAATCCTACACACCTGACCCTTTAAGACACAGGGTAATCAGTAAAATCACCCCCATCTACTCTTTTAAGACACAGGGTAATCGGTAAAATCACCTCAACTACCCCTTTAAGACATAGGGTAATCAATCAAATCCCACCACCTACCCCTTTAAGACAAAGAGTAATCAATAAATCCTACCACCTTCCCCTTTAAGACACAGGGGTAATAAGTAATATTCCCATAACTGCCCCTTTAAGACAAAGGTTTGTCAGTAAAATCACCCCTCAACTACCCCTTTAAGACACAGGGTAATCAGTAAATCAGCTTAACTACCCCTATAAGGACACAGGGTTTTAATAAAATCCTACCCACCTGCCCCTTAAAGACACAGGGTAATCATAAAACATCCCAGCTACCCTTTAAGACACAGTGTAATCATTAATATCCTACCCCACCTGCCCCTTTAAGACACATGGTAATCAATAACATCTCACTACCCTACCCCTTTTAAGACACAGTGGTCATCATTAAAAATCTACCAACTTCCCCCTTTAAGACACAGGGTAATCAAAATCACCTTCAACTGCCCCTTTAAGACAGAGGGTTATCAGTAAAATCACCCCTCAACTACCCCTTTAAGACACAGGGTAATCAGTAAAATCACCTCAGCTACCCCCTTTTAAGGCTCACAGTTTGAAGTGCAATTAACATAATAGTATGAATATCTGATACAATCCTCGGACAGGGTATGAAAATCAGATAGAACACAGGCTGCTGTGACAGCCCTGGGCAGCTGCTTTCCCTTTCAGTCAGTTTGTTCCCCTCACTGTAACACCTTCCAGAATGAAAGGCAAATATAACAATATGAGTGTAAAAAACAATCTTCATAAAACAAGTTGTTATGTCGACAAAAAAAATTCATTTCTATCGACAACAAAACAAGTTTGCTATAATGACTAAGCAATTTTGTTATTTTTGAAAAAGTTTATTATGATGACATAATTTTATTACGATGACAAAACAATTGTGTTATGTCGACAAAACAAGTTGAAAAATAATAAAAAATGCATGGCCTCTCTGGGCGTCCGTACATTACTGATTAGAAGTACAATTTAATTGCAAATAAACTTTATTTAGTAAAACATAGCATTTGAAAAGTATGTTTTGCATTCAGTGTGGTAAACTAACTTTGCAAATGAGAAAGTTAATGCGAGGAAATCATATGCAAAATAGTTGTCAAAAGTTTGTTAATAGAAGTAAGTTCTGTCAAAAAAAGTTGTAGACTAGGGGGTAGATTTATCATATCCCGGGTTGACATGATTCGCTGTAGCATACGCTGTCAGCATTTAATATTGCACAAGCATTTCTGGTGAAATGCTTGTGCAATGCCACCCCCTACACATTGCTGCCAATTGGCCGCTAACAGTGTGTGTTAATCATCCCAATCGTATCTGATCGGGATGATTGCAGTCCGCCACCTCAGAAGTGGCGGACGAGATAAGGAAGCTCTGCTTCTTAACTCCTGTTCGGTGAGCCGTAAGGCTCACGCTGAATAAAACAGCATCCACTGCTTAATATATCGCCCCTAGGTGGTAAACTGTATCCCAGACTAAAGGTTTATACAATTATCTGAGCTATAGACACCCTAGAGCAGATCACAAACTGCTATGTTTTGTAGAGTAAAAATGAGGGGAAAGAAGGTAAATAAGTGAAAATTATGTAGCCCATTGTTCTTAAAAGATGATAGTATCTGTGATTGCCACTACTAGAGGAGGCCTATTAATAGAACAGGATTTTATCAAAGCAATTCTCCAATATCGCGCCTATATATCCACATACGAACTGACTCCCCTTATTTATTAATGGCAACAGGAAATAGCCTAATTCGGCCAGGTGCACATCAGTCCGGCTAGCGACCACTAGCCCCAATGTAGAGTACAGTGTAATAATTTCACAGCACCTTTCAATATAAAATGTCCCTTTATTAGCAACTCATGGACAGAATATTATGCGACGTTTCGGGAACGCAGTCCCTTAATCATGCATGATTTAAGGGACTGTGTTCCTGAAACGTTGCATAATATTCTGTCCATGAGTTGCCTAATAAAGGACATTTTATATTGAAAGGTGCTGTGGAATTATTACACTGTACTTATTTATTAATGCAAAGTGCACCTAAAATTAGGCAAGTCCAATTTATACATTCCTCTCACAGGTGCGCCTTAAAAAAGGGTTTAAAATGCGCTAGTTTTAGTCGCATAACGTCAAGTTACCAATTTATCAATTTTTTGTACTTTTGGAGAACGCAAAGTTCTCCTACAAATACGAACATTGTAGTTCTCCATAGGTACTGTGGAGAACAGCATTAGAAATCATTATGTTTTTGAGCTTGTCTCCTGTTCACATCTTTTTGATAAATTTGTGTGCACTGGTGTGCGTCTCCAAGGGCGAGCTGAAGAGAACATGGAGGAAAATACAAAGGATAATTTCCCCTAGTCCTTGATAAATCTAGCTTATCATGGGCAAGATTTATCATACTATTCTCCTATATTTTCTCCTATAAAAATGTGCAATGAGAAATATTTCCCCTATTATCATTCAAAAGTGTGTCCCTAAAATTGGGCAAGTTTGATTTTAAAATTCTCCTACACTGTTCCCATTCTCCATGTGCTCCGAAAAGAGGTTAAATTAGATATTTTCAGTCATATTTCCTATAGTTTTCACTTCAAGATTTCTGAAACCAAGTTCATGCAGCCCCTTTTTGAGCAACTGTAACCCCAATGTTTCTAGGTACACAGCCATATAGTGAGTGTTTACAGGGTATACCCCATGGTCTTTAATTTACAGCTTCTAAATGGTATATTGGCACCAATTTATAAGCTAACATTTCCAAGTTATTCTCATATCATATATGGATTCACTACATGCTTTTATTTTATTTGTCATACAAATTTGGCTGTAATACTGCTCCTTATTATATCCAACCAACAGAATCATGCCAATAATTATGCAAGAGTAAAAACTATACTGTATATAGAAAACATACAAATGACATGGTTGTAACGTCATTCTCACTGTTATGTTACCTTTTATGTTATATATTATGTTAAATAGTAGCAAATTACTAACTACAGGAACAAAATACTGCCTACATAATAATGCTGTCATGTATGTAATGGAGCGGGCATAATGAGAACATATGATATGCTATTAGGGTTATATACCCTGTCATCAGTTTTTCATCAATAAGCTAAGTGCTCTGAATACCTATTAAGTTGCCATTTTATCAGATATTGATATTAATAATATGCTGCTTAGGTATTAAATGAATATCTTAGCATCTGTTCTAGCATCTGTTGTATCTTCCTTGCCTTCTTGATTCATGAGAGCTTGAGTGCTCATTTGCACAACAATCTTCAAATAGTCAACAAAAATAAACAGATCGGTGCATGATTCACTACATGAAAAAAGTAAATCTTCATTTGCATGGGTTTTATTTAAAATAAACACTTCTTTTTTCCTTTATAAATGTTTTAATCTAATTAGAAAAATTCATGTTTTAGAATATACAGGGAGTGCAGAATTATTAGGCAAGTTGTATTTTTGAGGATTAATTTTATTATTGAACAACAACCATGTTCTCAATGAACCCAAAAAACTCATTAATATCAAAGCTGAATATTTTTGAAAGTAGTTTTTAGTTTGTTTTTAGTTTTAGCTATTTTAGGGGGATATCTGTGTGTGCAGGTGACTATTACTGTGCATAATTATTAGGCAACTTAACAAAAAACAAATATATACCCATTTCAATTATTTATTTTTACCAGTGAAACCAATATAACATCTCAACATTCACAAATATACATTTCTGACATTCAAAAACAAAACAAAAACAAATCAGTGACCAATATAGCCACCTTTCTTTGCAAGGACACTCAAAAGCCTGCCATCCATGGATTCTGTCAGTGTTTTGATCTGTTCACCATCAACATTGCGTGCAGCAGCAACCACAGCCTCCCAGACACTGTTCAGAGAGGTGTACTGTTTTCCCTCCTTGTAAATCTCACATTTGATGATGGACCACAGGTTCTCAATGGGGTTCAGATCAGGTGAACAAGGAGGCCATGTCATTAGATTTTCTTCTTTTATACCCTTTCTTGCCAGCCACGCTGTGGAGTACTTGGACGCGTGTGATGGAGCATTGTCCTGCATGAAAATCATGTATTTCTTGAAGGATGCAGACTTCTTCCTGTACCACTGCTTGAAGAAGGTGTCTTACAGAAACTGGCAGTAGGACTGGGAGTTGAGCTTGACTCCATCCTCAGCCCGAATAGGCCCCACAAGCTCATCTTTGATGATACCAGCCCAAACCAGTACTCCACCTCCACCTTGTTGGCGTCTGAGTCGGACTGGAGCTCTCTGCCCTTTACCAATCCAGCCACGGGCCCATCCATCTGTCCCATCAAGACTCACTCTCATTTCATCAGTCCATAAAACCTTAGAAAAATCAGTCTTGAGATATTTCTTGGCCCAGTCTTGACGTTTCAGCTTGTGTGTCTTGTTCAGTGGTGGTCGTCTTTCAGCCTTTCTTACCTTGGCCATGTTTCTGAGTATTGCACACCTTGTGCTTTTGGGCACTCCAGTGATGTTGCAGCTCTGAAATATGGCCAAACTGGCAAGTGGCATCTTGGCAGCTGCACGCTTGACTTTTCTCAGTTCATGGGCAGTTATTTTGCGCCTTGGTTTTTCCACACGCTTCTTGCGACCCTGTTGACTCATTTTGAATGAAACGCTTGATTGTTTCGATGAATCACGCTTCAGAAGCTTCTGCAATTTTAAGAGTGCTGCATCCCCTCTGCAAGATATCTCACTATTTTTGACTTTTCTGAGCCTGTCAAGTCCTTCTTTTGACCCATTTTGCCAAAGGAAAGGAAGTTTGCCTAATAATATGCACACCTGATATAGGGTGTTGATGTCATTAGACCACACCCCTTCTCATTACAGAGATGCACATCACCTAATATGCTTAATTGGTAGTAGGCTTTCGAGCCTAATACAGCTTGAGTAAGACAACATGCATAAAGAGGATGACTGTGGTCAAAATACTCATTTGCCTAATAATTCTGCACCTCCCTGTATTATATTCTCACTCGTATAATCCATTAGTACATGACAATTTAATTACAGCCTCATTTGTCATGTAATGTTTTATCTTTTTTTTCTTGAAGAGGGATTGTCAATTTGTCAACTGCAACACATAGCATACAGAAGATGGTTGCAAGAAAAATGTGACCGAGCACTTCTAGTAGGTTCGCCACCATCAGCCATGTTTCCTAGACACTTATGAGTTACACATGACTTCAGGGTATGCTGCAGGGAGGAACATGATATAGTGCTGTTCAGGATCACTATTTGTGTGCTATTCAGGGGCGCAATTCATGTTCCCCTATGCACACCCTGCAGCATGTGTAACTCATAAGTGTCCAGGAAAACATGGTGAGGGGAAACCCTAACTCAAGTGAATAAATCAATATATGCACCAGCAGGGCACAAGCTTCCTGGGTAGTCCCTCAGAAAAGCTCAACAAGTTCAGTATACCAAAAAAAAAAAAAAAAATGGAGGCCACATATTTAAGCCGGAGTGAGAAACGTTATTCATCTAATGGGCTGAATAGAGTTTTTCATTTTGGCTCACGTAAAGGTGTGCAGTTTCCATGTTATGTTGTATACAGCACATAAAGAAGGTGATCACTACAGAATTATAAAATACACTTTTGTTTGGACAAATATCATGAATGAAGCAGTGTTAAAAGCAGATCATTGTAATAGAGATTTTACTCGTATGTTATTCACTGTATACTTATGTCACTACTGTGTTGTATACAGTTTTAAATCTTTTTGTAAATTTCAACTCACATTCATGGGTGGCCTTTTGAAGCATTTGTGGAATAGGCTTAATCTCAAGGTATATAGATTGGTAGAAAAAAATGTGTTTGTCATTTAAATCTGAATAAGTACACAGCTAAACACATGTTTTATGCAAAAAAAAATTTTCTAGCATCATTGTCAGCAGCATCAATATCAGCAGAATCCCTACTAAAAGATTCATGTTTTTCAATTTCGAATGCATACCAATATGTCATGTGAAGAGGTCTGTCTACCACAAAAAAGTGAAAAAAAGATTTTCCACTGCAATAAGCTGCAAAGTAATAATAAAGGAATTAGAAAATATTTTTATTTAAAATGATTAGCAATTGTATAGAAGAGATATATTGTTAGCTACTCTAGCCTTCATAGTGTTGCCAATTCCACGAGTTTTCTAAGAAGCCCATTCCAATGTCATATATAGTATATACTATATATAATATATATATATACTGTTATATCTATCATCTAATCTATCTATCTATCTATCTATCTATCTATCTATCTATCTTTAAAGGGCCATATTATGGAGTGCGAGCGCTATTTTTGTGCTTACTCAAGAGCGCTAATTGTGCTTGATGTAAAGTTGTTGTGATCGTCAGGTTGCTCTTGTATTATAAGTTGAAAGTAAAAGGTTTGCGCTCCTGCGGTAACCCAAGGAGAGCAAACAGCTTACTTCTAATGCAATTAGATTATTGTGTGAGCGATAGCCTATTCCCCCATAGAGGTCAAAGGATAAAAAAAGTGGAAGAAATACCTAACACCCTACTTGTGCGCAAACCCAATTTCATATTCTCATATGCACAAACCTGATCCCATATGCATATATACGCTAACCCGAACTCATATTCTCATATGTGCTAACCCAAACTCATATTCTCATATGCGCAAACCCACATAAATATTCTCATATGTGCAAACCTGATTCCATATTCATATGTGCACTAACCCAAACTCATATTCTCATATGTGCAAGCCCAATCCCATATTCATATATGCGCTAACCCAAACTCATATTCTCATATGCGCAAACCCGATTGCATATTCTCATATGCGCATATATGAATTTAAAAAAGTCTACTTTATCCTTTTCTAATAAAGATATTATCATCCTTTACATGCTCCCACAAGCTGAACCTTTTAAATTCCAATGAGTTTCTATAAAGTATAATAGGCACTACCATGTTTGAACTTAAGTTTTCCTGTCATCTGACTCTCCTATTAAGAACAATAAGGGGCAGATATAAAACAGAAAGTAAAAGACAATTTCCACACAGCCTTGTTTGTACTGTTTAATATCCCTTTAATGCACTTATATTTCAAGGTACATTCAAATAATTTGCTGCTAATGTATAGTGCAAACATAATATTGATTTATTATACATCTTCTTTATTGTTTACTCTCTCTGTATTGTTACATTATTAACTCACAGTCATCCAAAGGCCATCTCTAAACGTGTACTTAAAGGGACAGTCAAGTCCAAAAAAAACTTTTATGATTTAAATAGGGAATGTAATTTTAAACAACGTTCGAATTTACTTTTATCACCAATTTTGCTTTGTTCTCTTGGTAGTCTTAGTTGAAAGCTAATTCTAAGAGGTTCTTATGTAATTTCTTAGACCTTGAAGACTGCCTCTAATCTGAATGCATTTTGACCACTAGAGGGCATTAGTTCATATGTTTCATATAGATAACATTGAGCTCATGCACGTAAAGTTACCCTGGAGTGAGCACTGACTGGCTAAAAAGCAAGTCTGTCAAAAGAACTGAAATAAGGGAGCAGTTTGCAGAGGCTTAGATACACAGTAATCACAGAGGTAAAAAGTGTATTTCTATAACAGTGTTGGTTATGCAAAACTGGGGAATTGATAATAAAGGGATTATCTTTCTTTTTAAACAACAAAAATTCTGGTGTTGACTGTCCCTTTAAATAAAAATACATATAGACAAAGGGCCAAATTACAAGCGTCGTGCTAATGAAAAAGCAAGTCGCGGGTTGCAATATACAGTACCACTGGACAGGACTAAAATTAGTATGCAACTTGATAACATGGGGTATATTTATCAAATGTCGGGCGGACATGATCCACTGTAGCGGAAATCTATTCCAATAAGTCCATTGTAAATCATATTTACCAGAAAAAGTTTATCACGGCCGACATTGCTCTAGCACAACCTATACTTAACACAACTTTCGCTCGAGCGAAAGCCAAAACTGCGCTAGAATATTTAGTAAAATGTAAGGGAATTTTGGCTGGGCGCGCAGCCAAAAGAATTCACCTGGATGCAGGGTGGTAAAAGAATACACCATTTTCAGAATCCACCGGGATGCTGCGAGGGCAAACGGAGCATTACAAAAAAACTAACCACCGCAATAAGTATTTTTTTTTAAAAAAAAAACCATAACCACCCGCAATAAATATTAAAAAAAACCTAACCGCCCACAATAAGTATTAAAAAAAATGAACCACCCACAAAAAGTATTACAAAAAAACCCCTAATAAAATTAGTAACCCCTAAATCCGCCAATCCTAACATTGCAAACTACCTAATACATCTAGTAACCCCTAATCCACCATTCCTCCACATCGCAAATTAAATAATTAATTTATTAACCCCTAAACCGCCATTCACCACCAACGCAATAAGCTAATTTACCTATTAACTCCAACACCGCCAACCCCCACAACTCAAATAACTAAATTAATGACTAAGCCCCCTAACCTAACACCCCCTAAATTAACCCCTTAATTACATAAAATAATAAAATACTACATTACTTTAAAAAAATATAAAAATAAGATTACAATAAATTAATCTAAAATTACACAAAATAAAAAAAGGCTAACATTACAGAAAATAATAACCCAAAATAAAACAAAATGAACCTAATCCCTATGAAATAAAAAAACAAACAAAATAAAAACACCCCTAATCTAAGAATAAACCACCAATAGCCCTTAAAATGGCTTTTACGTAGGGCATTACCCCAAGTTAAACAGCTCTTTTCCGTAAAAATACTAAGTCCTCCCTCTAACAGTAAAATCCCCCACCACCAAACCCCAAAAATAATAAACCTTACACTAAAAAACTTAAACTATCCATTGCCCCTAAAGGGGCATTTGTATGGGCAATGCTCTTAAAAGGGCATTAAGCTATTTGTCATTGCCCTTAAAAGGGCATTCAGGTCTTTTTAAATTGCTTAAGAAATCCTAATCTAAAAAAAAAACACATGACCCCCAAAAATAAAAAAAATCCTAACATTAAGGGACACTGAAACCCAATTTTTTTCTTTCGTGATTCAGATAGAGCATGCAATTTTAAGCAACTTTCTAATTTACTCCTATTTTCAATTTTTCTTTATTCTTGTGGTTATCTTTATTTGAAATGCAAGAATGTAAGTTTAGATGCTGGCCCATTTTTTGAGTGAACAACCTGGGTTGTCCTTGCTAATTGGTGGGATAATTCATCCACCAATAAAAAAAACTGCTGTCCAGAGTCCTGAACCAAGACAAAAGTTTAGATTCCTTCTTTTTCAAATAAAGATAGCAAGGAGAACAAAGAAAAAATGATAATAGGAGTAAAGTAGAAAGTTGCTTAAAATTGCATGCTCCATCTAATCACGAAAGAAAAAATTTGGGTTCAGTGTCCTTAAGCCCCCAAAGTAGGTACTCACGGTTCCTGAAGTCTGGCGGAGAAGGTGTTCTTCCAGGCGGGGTCCATCATCTTCATCCACAGCGAAGGTGGTGCGGAGCGGAGGTCCAGAGCGGTCTTCCCAGATGTGGCGATCCTCGACGGCGGACATTGGTGGCGGCGGTCCTCGGCAGCGGCGTGGAGGTTCCTCTTCATGCGATCATCCGCCACACACTGAAGATTGAATGCAAGGTACCCCATATTTATTGGGTACCTTGCATTCCTATTGGCTGAAATTTTCAAAATCAGTCAATAGGATGAGAGCTACTGAAATTGTATTGGCTGATTTGAACAGCCAATAGGATTTCAGTAGCTCTAATCCTATTGACTGATTTTAAAATTTCAGCCAATAGGAATGAGTTACCCCCAAAGTGTTTTGTGGTACCTTGCATTCAATATTCAGTCAACAACAGACATCGGATGAAGAGGAGCCTCCATGCCGCCGAGGACCACTGCCGAGGACCGCCGCTGAGGATCACAGGCATCAGGAACACAGCTCTGCACCTTCGCTGTCACGCCGCGCCGCTCTAGCCAGGGGCGCAACGTCTCCTTCCCTGCTCGTTGGATCCGGATGCGTGCGGCGCTGATATCATCGCTGCACGCTCCTGAAGCCAGTTGGACCTCTGTGGCGCAAATTCTGCACCTATTTAAACTGTTTTGCAACGATCTGTAACTGCCCCAAGTATAGGTGTTACTTTGTGTGCTCCTGGGTGGTGACAGATCGTTGTACTTTTGCCTTCAAGTGTTGCTGAACCTGCCTGTCTAACTACTCTACCTACTTTAACCCTTAACTGCTGGATTGAACTATTGTTGCTGAACCTTCCTGTCTGACTACTCTACCTGCTTAAACGCTTAAAGGGACACTGAACCCAAATTTTTTCTTCGTGATTCAGATAGAGCATGCAATTTTAAGCAACTTTCTAGTTTACTCCTATTATCATTTTTTCTTTGTTCTCTTGCAGTTAAGCTTCTTTTCTTGGTTCTGGACTCTGGACAGCAGTTTTTTATTGGTGGATGAATTTATCCACCAATCAGCTAGGGCAAACCCCAGGTTGTTCACCAAAAATGGGCCGGCATCTAAACTTACATTCTTGCATTTCAAATAAAGATACCAAGAGATAAAGAAAATTTGATAATAGGAGTATCATGAAAGAAAAAAAAGTGGATTCAGTGTCCCTTTAACTGCTGGATTGAACTATTGTTGCTGAGCCTGCCTGTCTGACTACTCTACCCTGCTTAAGCATTAACTGCTGATTGAACTATTGTGGCTGAACCTGCCCGACTGACGACTCTACCTGCTTTACCCCTTACCTGTCTGTATGATCTGTTGTTGCCAACCCCTGCCTGCCTGACCATTCTAGTGGTTTATCCTTGGACTGCTCTGCTGTTGCCACTGGCGACTGTCCTGCCTGTGGTGAGTGCCGCCTTCCTCATCTTACTACTTTTACTACTCTTACTACATGTGAAGAGGTCTGTCTACCACAAAAAGTGAAAAAAGATTTTCACTGGCAATAGCTGCAAAGTAAAATAAAGGAATTAGAAAATATTTTATTTAAATGATTAGAGTATAGAAGAGATATATTGTTAGGTACTCTAGCCTTCATAGTGTTGCCAATTCACGAGTTTTCTAAGAAGCCCATTCCAATGTCATATATATATATATATATATATATATATATATATATATATATATTATATATAGTATATATATATATATATATATATATATATACTGTATATCTATCATCTATCTATCTATCTATCTTTAAGAGGGCCATATTATGAGTGGAGCGCTATTTTGTGCTTACTCAAGAGCGCTAATTGTGCTTGATGTAAAGTTGTTGTGATCGTCAGGTTGCTCTTGTATTATAAGTTGAAAGTAAAAGGTTTGCGCTCCTGCGGTAACCCAAGGAGAGCAAACAGCTTACTTCTAATGCAATTAGATTATTGTGTGAGCGATAGCCTATTCCCCCATAGAGGTCAAAGGATAAAAAAAGAGTGGAAGAAATACCTAACACCCTACTTGTGCGCAAACCCAATTTCATATTCTCATATGCACAAACCTGATCCCATATGCATATATACGCTAACCCGAACTCAATATTCTCATATGTGCTAACCCAAACTCATATTCTCATATGCGCCAAAACCCACATAAATATTCTCATATGTGCAAACCTGATTCCATATTCATATGTGCACTAACCCAAACTCATATTCTCATATGTGCAAGCCCAATCCCCATATTCATATATGCGCTAACCCAAACTCATATTCTCATATGCGCCAAACCCGATTGCATATTCTCATATGCGCATATATGAATTTAAAAAAGTCTACTTTATCCTTTTCTAATAAAGATATTATCATCCTTTACATGCTCCCACAAGCTGAACCTTTAAATTCCAATGAGTTTCTATAAAGTATAATAGGCACTACCATGTTTGAACTTAAGTTTTCCTGTCATCTGACTCTCCTATTAAGAAACAATAAGGGGCAGATATAAAACAGAAAGTAAAAGACAATTTCCACACAGCCTTGTTTGTGCTGTTTAATATCCCTTTAATGCACTTATATTTCAAGGTATATTCAAATTAATTTGCTGCTAATGTATAGTGGCAAACATAATATTGATTTATTATACATCTTCTATATTGTTTACTCTCTCTGTATTGTTACATTATTAACTCACAGTCATCAAAGGCCATCTCTAAACGTGTACTTAAAGGGACAGTCAAGTCCAAAAAAAACTTTATGATTTAAATAGGGAAGTAATTTTAAACAAAGTTCGAATTTACTTTTATCACCAATTTTGCTTTGTTCTCTTGGTAGTCTTAGTTGAAAGCTAATTCTAGAGGTTCTTATGTAATTTCTTAGACCTTGAAGACTGCCTCTAATCTGAATGCATTTTTGACCACTAGAGGGCATTAGTTCATATGTTTCATATAGATAACATTGAGCTCATGTACGTAAAGTTACCCTGGAGTGAGCACTGACTGGCTAAAAAGCAAGTCTGTCAAAAGAACTGAAATAAGGAGCAGTTTGCAGAGGCTTAGATACACAGTAATCACAGAGGTAAAAAGTGTATTTCTATAACAGTGTTGGTTATGCAAAACTGGGGAATTGATAATAAAGGGATTATCTTTCTTTTTAAACAACAAAAATTCTGGTGTTGACTGTCCCTTTAAATAAAAATACATATAGACAAAGGGCCAAATTACAAGCGTCGTGCTAATGAAAAAGCAAGTCGCGGGTTGCAATATACAGTACCACTGGACAGGACTAAAATTAGTATGCAACTTGATAACATGGGGTATATTTATCAAATGTCGGGCGGACATGATCCACTGTAGCGGAAATCTATTCCAATAAGTCCATTGTAAATCATATTTACCAGAAAAGTTTATCACCGGCCGACATTGCTCTAGCACAACCTATACTTACACAACTTTCGCTCGAGCGAAAGCCAAAACTGCGCTAGAATATTTAGTAAAATGTAAGGGAATGTTGGCTGGGCGCGCAGCCAAAAGAATTCACCTGGATGCAGGGTGGTAAAAGAATACACCATTTTCAGAATCCACCGGGATGCTGCGAGGGCAAACGGAGCATTAAAAAAAAACTAACCACCGCAATAAGTATTTTTAAAAAAAAAAAAAACCATAACCACCCGCAATAAATATTAAAAAAAACCTAACCGCCCACAATAAGTATTAAAAAAAATGAGCCACCCACAAAAAGTATTACAAAAAAACCCCTAATAAAATTAGTAACCCCTAAATCCGCCAATCCTAACATTGCAAACTACCTAATACATCTAGTAACCCCTTAATCCACCATTCCTCCACATCGCAAATTAAATAATTAATTTATTAACCCCTAAACCGCCATTCACCACCAACGCAATAAGCTAATTTACCTATTAACTCCAACACCGCCAACCCCCACAACTCAAATCACTAAATTA
Source organism: Bombina bombina (assembly GCF_027579735.1). Classification (NCBI taxonomy): domain Eukaryota; kingdom Metazoa; phylum Chordata; class Amphibia; order Anura; family Bombinatoridae; genus Bombina; species Bombina bombina. The sequence continues at coordinate 645,548,094 of NC_069500.1, read as the reverse complement.
ATGACTAAGCCCCCTAACCTAACACCCCCTAAATTAACCCCTTAATTACATAAAATAATAAAATACTACATTACTTTAAAAAAATATAAAAATAAGATTACAATAAATTAATCTAAAATTACACAAAATAAAAAAAGGCTAACATTACAGAAAATTAATAACCCAAAATAAAACAAAATGAACCTAATCCCTATGAAATAAAAAAAACAAACAAAATAAAAAACACCCCTAATCTAAGAATAAACCACCAATAGCCCTTAAAATGGCTTTTACGTAGGGCATTACCCCAAGTTAAACAGCTCTTTTCCGTAAAAATACTAAGTCCTCCCTCTAACAGTAAAATCCCCCACCCACCAAACCCCAAAAATAATAAACCTTACACTAAAAAACTTAAACTACTCATTGCCCCTAAAGGGGCATTTGTATGGGCAATGCTCTTAAAAGGGCATTAAGCTATTTTTCATTGCCCTTAAAAGGGCATTCAGGTCTTTTTAAATTGCTTAAGAAATCCTAATCTAAAAAAAAAACACACCCCCAAAAATAAAAAAAATCCTAACATTAAAGGGACACTGAACCCAATTTTTTTCTTTCGTGATTCAGATAGAGCATGCAATTTTAAGCAACTTTCTAATTTACTCCTATTTTCAATTTTTCTTTATTCTCTTGGTATCTTTATTTGAAATGCAAGAATGTAAGTTTAGATGCTGGCCCATTTTTGGTGAACAACCTGGGTTGTCCTTGCTAATTGGTGGATAAATTCATCCACCAATAAAAAAAAACTGCTGTCCAGAGTCCTGAACCAAGACAAAAGTTTAGATTCCTTCTTTTTCAAATAAAGATAGCAAGAGAACAAAGAAAAAATGATAATAGGAGTAAATTAGAAAGTTGCTTAAAATTGCATGCTCCCATCTGAATCACGAAAGAAAAAATTTGGGTTCAGTGTCCCTTTAAGCCCCAAATAGGTACTCACGGTTCCTGAAGTCTGGCGGAGAAGGTGTTCTTCCAGGCGGGTCCATCATCTTCATCCACAGCGAAGGTGGTGCGGAGGCGGAGGTCCAGAGCGGTCTTCCCAGATGTGGCGATCCTCGACGGCGGACATTGGTGGCGGCGGTCCTCGGCAGCGGCGTGGAGGTTCCTCTTCATGCGATCATCCGCCACACACTGAAGATTGAATGCAAGGTACCCCATATTTATTGGGGTACCTTGCATTCCTATTGGCTGAAATTTTCAAAATCAGTCAATAGGATGAGAGCTACTGAAATTGTATTGGCTGATTTGAACAGCCAATAGGATTTCAGTAGCTCTAATCCTATTGACTGATTTTAAAATTTCAGCCAATAGGAATGAGTTACCCCCAAAGTGTTTGTGGTACCTTGCATTCAATATTCAGTCAACAACAGACATCGGATGAAGAGGAGCCTCCATGCCGCCGAGGACCACTGCCGAGGGACCGCCGCTGAGGGATCCAGGCATCAGGGAACACAGCTCTCGCACCTTCGCTGTCACGCCGCGCCGCTCTAGCCAGGGGCGCAACGTCTCTTCCCTGCTCGTTGGATCCGGATGCGTGCGGCGCTGATATCATCGCTGCACGCTCCTGAAGCCAGTTGGACCTCTGTGGCGCAAATTCTGCACCTATTTAAACTGTTTTGCAACGATCTGTAACTGCCCAAGTATAGGTGTTACTTTGTGTGCTCCTGGGTGTGACAGATCGTTGTACTTTTGCCTTCAAGTGTTGCTGAACCTGCCTGTCTAACTACTCTACCTACTTTAACCCTTAACTGCTGGATTGAACTATTGTTGCTGAACCTTCCTGTCTGACTACTCTACCTGCTTAAACTCTTAAAGGGACACTGAACCCAAATTTTTTCTTTCGTGATTCAGATAGAGCATGCAATTTTAAGCAACTTTCTAGTTTACTCCTATTATCATTTTTTCTTTGTTCTCTTGCAGTTAAGCTTCTTTTCTTGGTTCTGGACCTCTGGACAGCAGTTTTTATTGGTGGATGAATTTATCCACCAATCAGCAAGGGGCAACCCAGGTTGTTCACCAAAAATGGGCCAGGCATCTAAACTTACATTCTTGCATTTCAAATAAAGATACCAAGAGAATAAGAAAATTTGATAATAGGAGTATCATGAAAGAAAAAAAGTGGATTCAGTGTCCCTTTAACTGCTGGATTGAACTATTGTTGCTGAGCCTGCCTGTCTGACTACTCTACCTGCTTAAGCAATTAACTGCTGGATTGAACTATTGTTGCTTGAACCTGCCCGACTGACGACTCTACCCTGCTTTACCCCTTACCTGCTGTATTGATCTGTTGTTGCCAAAACCCCTGCCTGCCTGACCATTCTAGTGGTTTTATCCTTGGACTGCTCTGCTGTTGCCACTGGCGACTGTGCTGCCTGTGGTGAGTGCCGCCTTCCTCATCTTACTACTTTCTCTGCTCTGGGATATTTCCTATCATTCCGGCTCAACAACGGGATAACAAGACTACTGGCCGAGTTTGGTCTGATAGAGGAGTATCCCACGAGCGTTACATCCGCGCCGCCTTCACTCCAGATGAAGAGAGAAGATGATGGATCTGTCTGGAAGAAGACCTTCTCCGCCGGACTTCAGAAACAGTGAGTACCTATTTGGGGCATAGGTTTAGGCTTTTTTATTTTCATTTTTGGGGTATTTGTTTTTAAGATTAGGGTTTTTTTGGGGCTTGAAAAAGAGCTGATTGCCCTTTTAAGGACAATACCCATACACATTTTTTTTAGTGTTAGTTTTTTTTTATTTTGTGGTGTTTGGTGGGTGGGGTTTTTTTAATGTTAGGAGGACTTAGTATTTTTTTGTGGTAAAAGAGCTGTTTAACTTAGGGCAATGCCCTACAAAAGGTTTAGTATTAGATTAGGGGGTGTTTTTATTTTTATAGGGGTATTAGTTTAAGTTAAATTTTATTATTTTGGATAGCTTTGTTTATTTTTTTCTGTATTTTTACATTTTAATTTTTTGTAACTGTAGCTTGGGGGGGGTTGTATTTTTTAAATATAGACTGCCCTCTGGGCAGGCTTATCGCCTAGTATGTATATAATCGTATACATAAATATTTAACATTTGCTGCTATCCCTGCACTACTTACCCCCTTCACTGTGCAGGTTTCTCATGCTGTGTGTGACCGCATCGGAAGAAGGCTCCCATTGGAGCCTATGGAAGCACGCTCTTGTGAGCACAATGCTTCCCAGCAATGCGAATGCGAGCTTGCATTTGCATTGCTGTCAACTTGTAATACCAGCGCACATTTGTGTGCGCTGGTATTACTCAGTGGAGTGCTAATATTGCTTTCACAAAATCGATATTTAGCACTCCACTTGTAATCTGGCCCTAAACCTGTTGGGCTTAAATGTGGCATAAATCTATAAGTATACAATTAGTTCAACATGCAAAGGTTAAACAGTTAAGCTGATATGTTATGCTCAAAGATCATATCCAGTAGTTCATATAACTATTATGCATGTAAGCGAACAAAGTATTTCATCCACACATGGCCACCAAATTGTAGCTTAGACCATCAAGTTAATAATTGTCCAAACTGTGCAGCAATTTGTTATAGTGTGCTCTCAGTTCTCCATGCATGCACTTATAATCATATAGCCACACCCTTCTAGTATAAGTATACAGGCAAGCCGCGATCCGTAAAGTTAATGTTCAGAAAAGTGAAGCGTTTTAAACATGCATAGTCTTAGGATAGCATAGAATAATAGGGTGAGTATGCTTATGGAGGGTATTCCAAACGCAAAAAGATACTTCCACAAAGTTAAACTTACATCCGTAGTAATATGTAGACTCTAGTCCCATGTTACTAGACAACACACAATACTTCAAAGCTTCTCTGGAATACCTCAATGAGTGTCAGTTCCATGCATAAATGACTAAGACAACATCCAAAATGGATAAATTAATATAGATATTTAGGTATTGATATATATTTTGAAGTTAGCATGCCCAGTTTTTAATCTTGCTCAAAATGTTTAATTTTAACTTGTTATATGTGCGCTAATGTGGGCATGCTAATTTTTATTTTAGCACAGTTAGAGAGTGGGCAAAAGAAAAATGTAGCACGTCACTTGTAATCTGTAAGTATTTGATTTCTGTTTTGTTTCTCTTTTTGATTTCGCTTTTCTATAGTCAATACTACAGTGTTGATTTTTTTTAGCATAGGTGGGGGATTAACAGGCAAAATCAGCTATTTAAAATAACAAAATAAAGGGGCTATTTTTAAATAATTTAATGCATTCCAGCTACTAAAATGGATAAATGGAGACACCTAAGGAAGCACTACAGTCAAACTTTATTTCATGATTCAGATGGCACTATTATGATCTCCCTTCCTCATACAGGCCTCCTGAAATAGCGTGGTCATGCTGCTTGCAGTGAGATTACACTATCAAAAAAATCAAAGCCTTATTGACCAGGTGATGTACAGGGTATATTGCTGGTCCCTTAAAGGGACATTATACACCAGTTTTTCAAATAACTGCATGTAAAAGGACACTGCTATAAAGAATGATATGCACAGATACTGATCTAAAAATTCAGTATAAAACCATTTAAAAACTTACTTAGAAGCTCCAAGTTTAGCTCTGTTGATTAGATAAGCAGGAACACCCAGGGGAAGTGGCTAAATTGCAGACACTACCCCCCCTCCCCTTTCCCTGCATACGAAAAGACAGATTATACAAACTGTAACCAGCAGTAGACTGGAAAAGCGCGTCAACTTCTGACACTTAGGGGCTTGGTTAGGAGTCTGAAAATCTGCACAATGTTATTAAAAAATAAGCAAAACTATACATTGTTACAAAAATACTCCCAGATGGGCTATATAAATTGATCATCTGCAAAACATTTATGCAAAGAAAGAATTGGTGTATAATGGCCCTTTAAGGGGTTAAACAATTTTCATATTCACTTTCTGCTGCACCATTTCCTGCAGAATATACTCATATGCATTGGTGGTTGGTTTATGTCTTTCACATGCCTCTGCAAACTGGCTTTTGTTCTTTCACACTTAGGGCCAGATTACAAATATAGCACTAACAGTTACGTGCAAGTGAAAAGGGGTTTATCATGGGTGTTTGCAGGCGACGATTTTAGCGCTTGTATTACAAGTTGAAAGTAAATGTGATCGCTTGAGTGTAATTGAAGTTAAGGCTAGTCAGGATAATGCATCCTCAGATGTCTGGTTAACTGTTTCGCTAAACAAAAAAAATTACAAAGTATAGTTGCACTCATAATAAAACTATCTAATAAAAAATGTAAAAAATAATATTGCACAAAAAAGTTATAAGGGCTCAAAGATATGAGGTCTCAGGTGTTAGAAAAAAATAGGCAGGCAAAGACTTCAACATAGAGATACATACATATACATGTCTAAATATGCATATGCACACACACAAACACATATACAGTATATATATATATATACACACACACACACACACACATATATATATATATATATATATATATATATATAAATCAATGTAAATATTTGCATAGGAAATTAGTACATCTAGGCAAGTATCCCCGCTTGCTTTTCCCCAGAAATTCTTAATATACAATGTTTCCAATGCACAATAGAATTGTGGGTAAGATATGCAAATTAGATATGCAAATTCTCAGTTTTTTTTGCTTCAAAAATACTGTTTTGACACAGCGATCCTTTTAAACAGGATTATGACAGCAAACCAGAAATCACTCACTAGACAAGCCTGTTTCGTTCTTTTTGGAACTTATCAGTAGGAGATAGATTTCTGGTTGCTGCATTGGTAAAGCTATTTTCATGGTTAAACCAAAATTCATTAAAATTATGGGGGGAGATAAAAAACTGAAATTAAAATCCCCCATGTCTCAAAATTAAATCAATGTAAATATTTGCATAGGAAATTAGTACATCTAGGCAAGTATCCCTGCTTGCTTTTCCCCAGAAATTCTTAATATACAATGTTTTCAATGCACAAGAGAATTGTGGGTAAGATATGCAAATTAGATATGCAAATTCTCAGTTTTTTTGCTTCAAAAATACTGTTTTGACACAGCGATCCTTTTAAACAGGATTATGACAGCAAACCAGAAATCACTCACTAGACAAGCCTGTTTCATTCTTTTTGGAACTCATCAGTAGGAGATAGATTTCTGGTTGCTGCATTGGTAAAGCTATTTTCATGGTTATGTTAATTAGTGCATATCTAATTTGCATATCTTACCCACAATTCTATTGTGCATTGGAAACATTGTATATTGAGAATTTCTGGGGAAAAGCAAGCGGGATACTTGCCTAGATGTACTAATTTCCTATGCAAATATTTACATTGATTTAATTTTGAGACAGGGAGGATTTTAATTTCAGTTTTTTATCTCCCCCCCATAATTTTAATGTATATATATATATATATATATATATATATATATATATATATATATATATATATATATATATATATATATACATACATGTACACACATGTACACACACTGAGTAGAAAAAAAAAGACTACACTTAACTAGTGCTACATAGTTCAGATAGCACATTCAATGAAAATGGTGTCAAATAATTATTTCCATACATTAGAAAAATAAGGAAAACACTCCAGCAGTCATTATAGAGTTGTGGAGGTGAGAGGGAAGACTTACATCTCTTCTGTTCTAGCAGTGTACAGGCTAGAGAGAAGGTCTGCAAAACCAACCAGTGAAACTTCTGGAACTCTTGTCTGCAGACCTGCAGCTGTAAGACGCCCCGCCCCACAACAACCGGGAACTGTAGCACATCTCTGAAAGGGGAGGGGGCACAAGTTTTACTTCACTTTGTTAACCCCAACGCTTTGACTAGACAGCATTTCAGGGACAGGGAAGCAGATAAATAGCCTTGATCTTGTCCGTTATTTTTCAGTCAGCTCAGTGGCCAGCTCAGGGGGGGCCACAGTGGGGACAAGGGACATTTTTACAGGGGCACTGGCCCCTGTGGGCCCCTGTGTAGAACTGCCCCTGCCAACAATAGGTATATTGCTGCGTCGTGACCTGTCCTCTAGATGCTCAATTTTAAGTTGTAATGCTTGAATTTTATCTGTCTGTCTGACTAGGTTTACCTCCTGTGTATTGGTTCTATCCTCTAAATCCGAGACCCTAGTCTCAACTTCTGTAATTCTAATAGAGAACTGCCTGACCTCTTGTGAGAGATCCATTATCTCTTTCTTCACTATCTCAAACTGTGTCAATATTAGATCAGCAAGTTGATTTATAGTAAGTTGTGTCTCATGTGTTTAACAGGGCTATACGAATTTACTTCTGTACTAGTCTCCTTCGGTGGTTTAGATTTTTTGTCTTTTTTTAAAGGCATGGCAGAAGATCTGGTTTTAACATTCAAAATATATTTTTCCATAGACTTTCCAAAATGGTAAATTTTGTGAATATATATCTGTTAAAGTACCCCAAATGGAGACTAAAATCACCCCAGATTGTATGTCAATCATAACCATAATTAATGTGAAATACTGTTCATTTTTATTATTTGTTATGCTTAAATTACATCTGTTCATTTTTCAAAACATATGAATAAAGTAGACTTTTCTCAATATTTCAACTAGTCCTAGCTCTGTCATCAGTGGGATCTCAAACTCAAGTTTTACAACAGAATGCTACCATAGAGGACTTATATCTGTGATAATTTCAGGTTCCTCCACCAGAGATAATCACCACAAAAGTGAAAGGAAATGTCTCGAACATGAAATGTTATGCATGCACACTATACTTACCTAAGTACCCTCTAAAAAATTTTAGGACTGAGACTCAAACCCTTGCCATTATAAATTCACCCTAAAGGTGGAACTTTCAGCAATCTTAATCATTACATAAAATCTTAAAGGGACAGTAAAGTCAAAATAGAACTTTCATGATTCAGATAGACCACTCAATTTTAAACAACTTTCCAATTTACTTCTATTATCAAATATGCTTCTTTCTCTTGGTATCTGTTATTGAAGAGTAAAACTAGGTAGGCTCATAAGCGTTTAGGAGTGCGCACGTGTCTTTAGTACTCTGTGGCAGCAGTGTTTTGCAGCATTATTTGTAGCTTTGTTATACAATGTTGCAAAACACTGCTGCCATAGAGCACTAAAGACACGTGCACACTCCTGAGCTCTTATGAGCCTACATAGTTTTACTATTCAATAAAAGATACCAAGAGAACAAAGCAAATTTGATAACAGAAGTAAATTGGAAAGTTGTTTAAAATTGCATGTTCTATCTGAATCATGAACGTTTAATTTGGACTTTACTGTCCCTTTAGTTCTAAGTCTAAGAAATAAGAATATGCAACATGTTTTTATATGTACATGTACCTTGTAATGTGCTCTATAGGATCATTTTTTGTTCCAATAGAACTAGGAAACATCTTTATATCCAAAATATGTTGGCTGATAGAATTCTATCAGCCAATCGGAATTAAGGTAGAAAAAATCCTATTGGCTGATGCAATGCTGATCCAGTCAGTCAATAGGCTTGAGCTCGCATTCTATTGACTGATTGGAACAGCCAATAGAATGCCAGCTCAATCCTATTGACTGATTGCATCAGCCAATAGGATTTTTTCTACCTTAATTCCGATTGGCTGATAGAATTCTATCAGCCAATTGGAATCTAAGGGACTCCATCTTGGATGCCGACACTTAAAAAGATATTCATTTCAAGAAGACGTCAATTGAAGAGGATGCTCCGCGCCGGATGTCTTGAAGATGGAGCCGCTATGCGTTGGAAGGATGAAGATAGAATATGCTGTATGGATGAGGACTTCTGGCCTGTCTGGAGGACCACTTCTGCCTGTCTGGAGGACCACTTCTGCCGGCTTCGTTGAGGACATCTTGCCGCTTGGATTAAGACTTCTCCCGGTAAGTGAATCTTCAGGGGTTAGTGTTAGGATTTTTTAAGGGTGTATTGGGTGGGTTTATTTTTTAGGTTAGGGCTTTGGGCAGCAATAGAGCTAAATGCCATATTAAGGGCAATGACCTATCTAAATGCCCTTTTAAGGGCAATGGGGAGCTTTAGTTTTTTTAGTTAGGCTTTTATTTGGGGGGGTTGGTTGTGTGGGTGGTGGGTTTTACTGTTGGGGGGTGTTTGTATTTTTTTTACAGGTAAAAGAGCTGATTTCTTTGGGGCAATTTTATTTAATTTATTTAATTGTATTTAATGTAGGGAATTTATTTAATTGTATTGTTAGATGTTAGTGTATCTTAAGTTAGGTTTTATTTTACAGGTAAATTTGTATTTATTTTAGCTAGGTAGTTATTAAATAGTTAATAACTATTTAGTAACTATTCTACCTAGTTAAAATAAATACAAACTTGCCTGTAAAATAAAAATAAACCCTAAGCTAGCTACAATGTAACTATTAGTTATATTGTAGCTATCTTAGGGTTTATTTTATAGGTAAGTATTTAGTTATAAAAAGGAATCATTAGGTAATGATAGGAATTTTATTTAATATTTATTTAAATTATATTTAAGTTAGGGGGTGTTAGGGTTAGACTTAGATTTAGGGGTTAATACATTTAATATAGTGGCGGCGACGTTGGGAACGGCAGATTAGGGGTTAATAAGTGTAGGTAGGTTGCGGCAACATTGGGGGCGGGAGATTAGGGGTTAATAAATATAATGTAGGTGTCGGCGATGTTGGGGGCAGAAGATTATGGGTTAATAAGTATAATGTAGGTGGCGATGTAGGTGGTGGCGATGTCCGGAGCGGCAGATTAGGGGTTAATAAGTATAATGTAGGTGTCAGCGATGTTGGGGGTGGCAGATTAGGGGTTAAAAAGTGTAAGATTAGGGGTGTTTAGACTCGGGGTTCATGTTAGGGTGTTAGGTGTAAACATAAAATGTGTTTCCCCATAGGAATCAATGGGGCTGCGTTACTGAGTTTTACGCTGCTTTTTGGCAGGTGTTAGACTTTTTCTCAGCCGGCTCTCCCCATTGATGTCTATGGGGAAATCCTGCACGAGCACGTAAAACCAGCTCACCGCTGACTTAAGCAGTTCTGGTATTGGAGTGTGGTATGGAGCACAATTTTGCTCTACGCTCACTTCTTGCCTGTTAACGCCGGGTTTGTTAAAACCTGTAATACCAGCGCCGTAGATAAGTGAGCGGTGAGAAAAAATAGCACCACACAGCTCATAACACAAGACTCATAATCTAGCTGAAAAAAATTAAAAAATATTCAAGCAATCTATGTTTGACCACTTGAGATGGATTAACCTGTTGGCAAAAGCAATCATGCACCTCCTGTAGCTGTAAATTGGCATTTAGATGGGTCAGTATTATTCCGCATAACTCTTGAAGGGTAATCTTATTTTGTTTCTTTTTATTGCACTAAAGTGATCCGGGCCATGCACCGTGTTGCATGGTGGGATGATGTCACATCGGATGGTAGGGAATTAGTCCAACCAGTAGGATGCAATGCTTGTTTTTGGTCTATATATGAATAGTACACATTTAATAGCTTGATTTCTATGATTTCTATTTTTTTTTTATATAACTCAAAGGAGAACTCAAACATTAGGAGCACTCATTTAAAAGATTATCGGCTAGATTACGAGTTTTTGACGGTAAGGCTTGCGGGGCTAACGCGCAGTATATGCTCACCGCTCACTTACAGACAACGATGATATTACAGGTTTTTTTTTTAAAGCCGGCGTTAGCCGCAAAAAAAAGTGACAGGAGAGCAAAATTTAGCTATACATCTCACTGTAATACCAGCGCTGCTTACGTTTAGTGCTCGTGCACAATTTCCCCATAGGAATCAATGGGGCTAATCTGGCTGAAAAAAAGTCTAACACCTGCAAAAAAGCAGCGTTCAGCTCCAAACGCAGCATCATTGATTCCTATGGGGAAATACTTTTTATGTCTACACCTAACACCCTAACATGAACCCCGAGTCTAAACACCCCAAACCTTACACTTATTAACCCCTAATCTGCCGCCCCAGACATCGCCGCAACCTACATTATATTATTAACCCCTAATCTGCCACTCCGGACACCGCTGCCACCTACATTATACTTATGAACCCCTAATCTGTTTCCCCCAACATCGCAGACACCTACATTATATTTATTAACCCCTATCCTGCTGCCCCCAATGTCGTCGCAACCTATATACAAATATTAACCCCTAATCTGCCGCCCCCAACGTCACCGCCACTATAATAAAGTTAACAACTCCTAAACCTAAGTCTAACCCTAACCCTAACTTAAATATAATTTAAATAAATCTAAATAAAAATACTATTATTAAATAAATTATTTCTATTTAAAACTAAATACTTACCTATAAAATAAACCATAATAATAATAGTTTAATAATTAATAGTTACATTGTATCTATGTTAGTTTTTTTTTTTATTTTACAGGCAACTATGTATTTATTTTAACTAGGTATATTTATTAAATATTTATTTATTATTTAATAAGCTCCTAGTTAAAATAAATACAAATATACCTGTAAAATAATTACACCTAACACTATACTATAATTAAATAAATTACCTAAATTAACTACAATTAATTACAATTAAATTAAATAAACTAAATTACGAAAAAAACAAACATTAAATTACAGAAAATAATAAAATAATTACAATTTTTTAAAACTAATTACACCTAATCTAATCCCTCTAATAAAATAAAAAAGCCCCCCAAAATAATAAAAATCCATACCCTATACTAAATTACAAATAGCCCTTTAAAGGGCTTTTTGTGGGGCATTGCCCCAAAGTAATCAGCTCTTTACCTGTAAAAAAAAAGACAATACACCCCCAACAATACAACCCACCACCCACACCCCCAACCCTACTCTAAAACCCACCCAATCCCCCCTTAATAAAACCTAACACTACCCCCTTGAAGATCACTCTACCTTGAGATGTCTTAACGCAACCGGGCAGAGGTGGTCCTCCAGACGGTCTGAAGTCTTCATCCTATCCGGGGAGAAGAGGTCCTCCAGATGGCCAGATCTTCATCCATGCGGAATCTTCCATCTTCATCCATCCGGAGCGGGTCCATCTTCAAGACATCCGACGCAGAGCATCCTCTTCGTTCGACGGTGACTGAAACAATGACGGGACTTTAAATGATGTCATCCAAGAGGACATTCCTTCAATTCCAATTGGCTAATAGAATTCTATCAGCCAATCGGAATTAAGGTAGAAAAAAATCCTATTGGTTGATCCAATCAGCCAATAGGATTGAGCTTGCATTCTATTGGCTGTTCCAATCAGCCAATAGTATGCAAGCTCAATCCTATTGGCTGTTCTAATCAGCCAATAGGATTGAACTTCAATCCTATTGGCTGATTGGATCAGCCAATAGGATTTTTTCTACCTTAATTCCGATTGGCTGATAGAATTCTATCAGCCAATCGGAATTGAAAGGACGCCATCTTGGATGACGTCATTTAAAGGACCCAACATTGTTCCAGTCGCCGTCGAACGAAGAGGATGCTCCACGTCGGATGTCTTGAAGATGGACCCGCTCCGCTCCGGATGGATGAAGATAGAAGATGCTGCCTGGATGAAGACTTCTGGCCCTCTGGAGGACCTCTTCTGCCCGGATAGGATGAAGACTTTGGACCGTCTGGAGGACCATTTCTGCCCAGTTAGGTGAAGACATCTCAAGGTAGGGTGATCTTCAAGGGGGTAGTGTTAGGTTTAATTAAGGGGGGATTGGGTGGGTTTTAGAGTAGGGTTGGGTGTGTGGGTTGTAATGATGGGGGGATATTGTCTTTTTTTTACAGGTAAAAGAGCTGATTACTTTGGGGTAATGCCCCGCAAAAAGCCCTTTTAAGGAATATTTGTATTTTAGTATAGGGTAGAGATTTTTATTATTTTGGGGGGCTTTTTTATTTTATTAGGGGGATTAGATTAGGTGTAATTAGTTTTAAAAAAATTGTAATTATTTTATTATTTTTTGAAATTTAGTGTTTTTTTTCCCGTAATTTAGTTTATTTTATTTAATTGTAATAAATTGTAGTTAATTTAGGTAATTTATTTAATTATAGTGTAGTGTTAGGTGTAATTGTAACTTAGGTTAGGATTTATTTTACAGGTATATTTGTATTTATTTTAACTAGAAAGTTATTAAATAGTTAATAACTATTTAATAACTATTGTACCTAGTTAAAATAAATACAAAGTTGCCTGTAAAATAAAAATAAACCCTAAGCTAGCTACAATGTAACTATTAGTTATATTGTAGCTATCTTAGGGTTTATTTTATAGGTATTTAGTTTTAAATAGGAATAATTTCTTTAATTGTAGTAATTTTATTTCGATTTATTTAAATAATATTTAAGTTAGCGGGTGTTAGGGTTAGGGTTAGATTTTGGGGTTAATACATTTAATATAGTGGCGGCGACGTTGGGGTCGGCAGATTAGGGGTTAATAAATGTAGGTAGGTGTCGGCGATGTTATGGACGGCAGATTAGGGGTTAAAAATATTTAACTGGTGTTTGCGAGGCGGGAGTGCAGCGGTTTAGGGGTTAATACATTTATTGAAGTGGCGGCAATGTCCGGTTAGGCAGATTAGAAGTTAAAATGTTTAATATAGTGTTTGTAATGTGGGGGGCCTTGGTTTAGGGGTTAATAGGTAGTTTATGGGTGTTAGTGTACTTTTTAGCACTTTAGTTGAGAGTTTTATGTTATGGCGTTAGCCCATAAAACTCTTAACTACTGACTTTTAAATGCGGTAGGAGTCTTGACAGGAGAGGGTCTACTGCTCTCTTTTTCCAAGACTCGTAATACCGGCGTTAGGAAAAGCCAATTGAAAAGATAGGACACGCAATTTAAGTAAGTGGATTTGCGGTATGCTCGAGACACGGAAAAAAGTGAGCGGTACACCTGTACCTGCCAGACTCGTAATACCAGCGGGTGTTAAAAAGCAGCGTTGGGACCTCTCAACGCTGCTTTTTAAGGCTAACGCAAGACTCGTAATCTAGGCGTATGTTTTAAAATCTGAAATGAACTGGTTTCCAAACACACTGCGCACCATGTAGGATTCAGTTAGTATAAATTTTCCTGTAGATGGAGCCAGTATTTTCAGCATACAGGTCCATTATTTGACTGATAAACAAAAATAACTACCTTCACCTGATATATACACAATTTTAGAAGATGGTGCTCTATAAATTTTATTTTTTAAATTCCTTTGTTCAAGGTTAAATAGCATTGGTACGATTTACGTAAATCAGTTTACTGTTCAAAACATGCTCTTTTAAATCCATTACAGGCAAGTTGAACTCCCTTGATCTTCTCTGCAGGAATTGTAAAGCATTCACATTACATTGCGGTATACATTTTGCAGATAATTTAATTGTGTAATTTAGGCAGGATGTGCTAGTTTATCTGCTGATTTGTGTAGAAACAGACTAAAAATATGAACTCTTTTATAAAACAAGCAATAGGTTGATCATTTTACTGATAGAAAGTTTGGAGGCTGAAAATAAACTGAGGTTTAAGTGAATAACTATTTACTGATGCTAACAGTCTCATGCAGTGAAGTGACATAATTAAAAGCATTAAAAAATGGACTGTTCTTTTCAAGAATCAATCATGTGTCTTTATCTTAAATATGTGCCGTCTTTATATGTAAACCTTTATTTAATTTTTTTAAGCACCAAATGAAAATCTTTTTGAACCCCCCCACAAAAAAAGATATTATTCCCAATTCTCAAATATATAAACATATATTTCTATGGAGTATTCACCTCAGAGGTAGTGGAGGAAAATTATTATTTGGGGCAATAATTTAGACAGAGGGTATGTGAACTGATATATTTAAAAAAATATGCTATTTTGCTGGCACATGCCGAAATTGCACAAACAAACAATAGGTATCAATAATAAGCATAGAGGTTTATTTTCGGTGGGAATAATGTTTAATAAATGAATGATGTGAATGAATAGGGAGTGCAGTTTAAAGGGGTTATTATATTTGAGCCAGACTCTTTTGCACACCTGGAAAAACACTTGCCTAGATTTAGAGTTCTGCGTTAGCCGTCAAAAGCAGCGTTAAGGGGTCCTAACGCTGCTTTTTACCGCCCGCTGGTATTTAGAGTCAGCCAGGAAAGGGTCTAAAGCTCACTTTCCAGCCGCGACTTTTCCATACCGCAGATCCCCTTACGCCAATTGCGTATCCTATCTTTTCAATGGGATCTTCCTAACGCCGGTATTTAGAGTCTTGCTGAAGTGAGCATTAGACCCTCTACCGACAAGACTCCAGCTGCAGAAAAAAGTCAGTAGTTAAGAGCTTTCTGGGCTAACGCCGGTTCATAAAGCTCTTAAATACTGTGCTCTAAAGTACACTAACACCCATATACTACCTATGAACCCCTAAACCGAGGTCCCCCCACATTGCCGCCACTATAATAATTTTTTTTAACCCCTAATCTGCCGACCGCACACCGCCGCCACCTACATTATACCTATGTACCCCTAATATTCTGCCCCTAACACCGCCGACCCCTATATTATATTTATTAACCCCTAATCTGCCCCCCCCCCAACGTCGCTGCTACCTAACTACACTTATTAACCCCTAATCTGCCGACTGGACCTCGCCGCCACTCTAATAAATGTAGTAATCACTAAACCGCTGCACTCCCGCCTCGCAAACCCTATAATAAATAGTATTAACCCCTAATCTGCCCTCCCTAACATCGCCGCCACCTAACTTAAAGTATTACCCCCTAATCTTCCGATCGGACCTCACCGCTACTCTAATAAATGTATTAACCCCTAAAGCTAAGTCTAACCCTAACATCCCCCTAAGTTAAATATAATTTTATTCTAACAAAATAAATTAACTCTTATTAAATAAAGTGTTCCTATTTAAAGCTAAATACTTACCTGTAAAATAAACCCTAATATAGCTACAATATAACGAATAATTATATTGTAGCTATTTTAGGATTTATATTTATTTTACAGGCAAT
Source organism: Bombina bombina (assembly GCF_027579735.1). Taxonomy (NCBI): domain Eukaryota; kingdom Metazoa; phylum Chordata; class Amphibia; order Anura; family Bombinatoridae; genus Bombina; species Bombina bombina. The sequence continues at coordinate 645,532,080 of NC_069500.1, read as the reverse complement.
TTTGTATTTATTTTAACTAGGTACAATAGCTATTAAATAGTTATTAACTATTTAATAGCTACCTAGTTAAAATAATTACAAAATTAAACTAAATTACAAAAAAAACCCCACTAAATTACAAAAAATAAAAAAAATTACAAGAATTTTAAGCTAATTACACCTCCTCTAAGCCCCCTAATAAAATAACAAAGTCCCCCAAAATAAAAAAAATTCCCTACCCTAATCTAAATTAAAATAGTTAACAGCTCTATTACCTTACCAGCCCTTAAAAGGGCTTTTTGCGGGGCATGCCCTAAAGAAATCAGCTCTTTTGCCTGTAAAAAAAACACAATACCACCCCCAACATTACAACCTATCACCCACATACCCCTACTCTAACCCAAACCCCCCCTTAAATAAACCTAACACTACCCCCCTGAAGATCTCCCTACCTTGAGTCGTCTTCACTCAGCCGAGCACCAATGGACCAAAAGAAGACATCCGGAGCGGCAGAAGTCTTCATCATATCCAGGCAGAAGAGGACATCCGGACCGGCAGACATCTTCATCCAAGTGGCATCTTCTATCTTCATCCATCCGACGAGGAGCGGCTCCATCTTCAAGACCTCCGGCGCGGAACATCCTCTTCCTACCGATGACTACCGACGAATGAAGGTTCCTTTAAGTGACGTCATCCAAGATGGCGTTCCTCGAATTCCGATTGGCTGATTGAATCAACCAATCAGATTCAAGTTCAATCGGATTGGCTGATCCAATCAGCATATCAGATTGAGCTCGCATTCTATTGGCTAATCGGATCAGCCAATAGAATGCGAGCTCAATCTGATTGGATGAGCCAATCCGATTGAACTTGAATCTGATTGGCTGATTCAATCAGCCAATCAGATTTTTCCTAACTTAATTCCGATTGGCTGATAGAATCCTATTGGCCAATCGGAATTCGAGGGACGCCATCTTGGATGACGTCACTTAAAGGAACCTTCATTCGTCGGTAGTCGTCGGTAGGAAGAGGATGTTCCGTGCCGGAGGTCTTGAAGATGGAGCCTCTCCTCGTCGGATGGATGAAGATAGAAGATGCTGCTTGGATGAAGATGTCTGCCGGTCCAGATGTCCTCTTCTGCCTGGATAGGATGAAGACTTCTGCCGCTCCGGATGTCTTCTTTTGGTCCATCGGTGCTCGGCTGAGTGAAGACAACTCAAGGTAGGGAGATCTTCAGGGGGGTAGTTTTAGGTTTATTTAAGGGGGGTTTGGGTTAGAGTAGGGGTATGTGGGTGGTGGGTTGTAATGTTGGGGGTTGGTATTGTGGTTTTTTTACAGGCAAAAGAGCTGATTTCTTTGGGGCATGCCCCGCAAAAAGCCCTTTTAAGTGCTGGTAAGGTAATAGAGCTGTTAACTATTTTAATTTAGATTAGGGTAGGGAATTTTTTTATTTTGGGGGGCTTTGTTATTTTATTAGGGGGCTTAGAGTAGGTGTAATTATCTTAAAATTCTTGTAATCTTTTTTTATTTTTTGTAATTTAGTGTTTGTTTTTTTGTAATTTAGTTTAGTTTATTTAATTGTAGGTACTTGTAGTTAATTGATTTAATTTATTTATTGATAGTGTAGTGTTAGGTTTAATTGTAATTTAAGTTAGGATTTATTTTACAGGTAATTTTGTAATTATTTTAACTAGGTAGCTATTAAATAGTAAATAACTATTTATTAGCTATTGTACCTAGTTAAAATAAATACAAAGTTGCCTGTAAAATAAATATAAATGCTAAAATAGCTACAATATAGTTATTTGTTATATTGTAGCTATGTTTGGGTTTATTTTACAGGTAAGTATTTAGCTTTAAATAGGAAGACTTTAGTTAATAATATTTAATTTATTTCGTTAGATTAAAATTATATTTAATTTAGGGGGGTGTTAGGGTTAGGGTTAGACTTAGCTTTAGGGGTTAATACATTTATTAGAGTAGCGGAGAGCTCCGGTCAGCAGTTTAGGGGTTAATACTTGAAGTTAGGTGTCAGTGATGTTAGGGGGGGGCAGATTAGGGGTTAATACTATTTATTATAGGGTTTGCGAGGCGGGAGTGCGGCGGTTTAGGGGTTAATACATTTATTATAGTGGCGGCGAGGTCCGGTTGGCAGATTAGGGGTTAATAAGTGTAGGTAGGTAGCGGCGACGTTGGGGGCGGCAGATTAGGGGTGAATAAATATAATATAGGGGTCGGCGATGTTAGGGGCAGCAGATTAGGGGTACATAGCTATAATGTACGTTGCAGCGGTGTCTGGAGTGGCAGATTAGGGGTTAATAATAATATGCAGGGGTCAGCGATAGTGGGAGCGGCAGATTAGGGGTTAATAAGTGTAAGGTTATGGGTGTTTAGACTCGGGGTACATGTTAGGGTGTTAGGTGCAGACTTAGAAACTGTTTCCCCATAGGAAACAATAGGGCTGCGTTAGGAGCTGAACGCTGCTTTTTTGCAGGTGTTAGGTTTTTTTTCAGCCCAAACTGCCCCATTGTTTCCTATGGGGAAATCGTGCATGAGCACATTTTTCTAGCTAGCCGCTACCGTAAGCAACGCTGGTATTGAGAGTTGAAATGGCGGTAAATATGCCTGTACGCTCCCTTTTTGGAGCCTAACGCAGCCCTTCAGAGAACTCTAAATACCAGCGTTATTTAAAAGGTGCAGGGGAAAAAAAACACACATAGATAACGCACCCCTTTGGCCGCAAAACTCTAAATCTAGCTGACTATGAGCCCATTTATTAAGCTGCGGATACAGCTTTGGGATCTCAGCATTTCAGGCTTGTATATGTGAACCAGAAATTCTAGTTAAGTAGCTGCAGTGCTAAGACTGCAGCTACTTAGGATCTCTGCCACCTAAAGTGTAGCAAATTTAAATAATTCTGATTTGATTAGGATGTTTTGATAGCCCCTGCTCCAGTGTGGTTGACTGCGCTCGAGCAAGGAGGCAGCATTGCACAAGCAGCTACTTGGGAAAAATTAAATGCTGCCGTGATTCCAGGCATGCAAAGTTCCTGACAGCGAGCCTTGTTCCTCCAGCAAATGATATTAATATATTTTAATATATGTGTCTCTTCTTCACATCCAGAACCTTAGCTAGACAAACTACCTTGAAGCTAGAAATGATCTTTCTTTAACTCTTTGAGGGATATAACTGTTCTGAAGAGACCTCTTAGATAATCTTGCCGAAACAGAGAGTAACTAAAATTCAAATACAAAAATTATCTTAGACAGAATCCTTTATCATTGGAAAATGTTTATTGTCTTTAATGAGCTTAGAGTAATTTTGGTTCTGATGGGCTGTATCACTCATATACTATGAAAAACATGCTGGAGAGGGAAAAGTCTAAAGCAGTGGTTGACAAATTAATTGTTACTTAGGAACCACCAAGAATATTAAGAACCCTTTGATGCACTTCTGTAGAAGACAGGAATGAATTTAACCTATATAAAAGAAACTGGAAAGATAAGTCAGCATTTTAGAAATCATAGCTCACAGGACTTGTAGCTTACGTCTAGTGACAACAAACATAAAGAGACATTAAAGTCATATACCTAGGTTAAGGGTTTTGAGCGCTATAGGGAAATTAATGAATGCAACAAAAGTGGCATTATTTAATCCCCTATAGTGTTGCCATTACAAGTTAAAAAAAAAACCAGGCTTGTGCGGGCGATATGGGGTTTTTAAGCTCCATACCGCACCAAAAACAAGTTCTGATTTGACGTGCACGCTTTCCCCATAGACATCAATGCGGAAAGAAAAGCTCTGTAATGCAGCCCCATTGATGTCTATGGGGAAAAAGAAAACCTTTAAACCTAACACCCTAACATAAACCCTGAGTCTAAACACCCCTAATTTGCTGCCCCCGACATTGCCGACGCCTGCCTACAGTTATTGACCCCTAATCTGCCACTCCCGATATCGCTGCAACCTAAATAAAACTATTAACCCTTAAACCTCTGGCCTCCCATATCACTACCACTAAATAAACCTATTAACCCCTAAACCACCAGCCCCCATGTCGCAACAACCTAAATTAAACTATTAACCCCATAACCCTAACGTAACCCTAACGTAACCCTAACCCTAACACCCCCTAACTTTAACATAATTAAAATATAGATAAATTAAACTTACAATTATTAACTAAATAAACCTATTAACCCCTAAACTGCCAGCCCGCCACATCGCAACAACCTAAATTAAACTATTAAACCCTACCCCTAAACCTTACCCCTAAACCTAACCCTAGCACCACCTAACTTTAACATAATTAAAATAGATCTAAATTAAATTTACAATTATTAACTAAATAATACATATTTAAAACTAAATACTTACCTATGAAATAAAACCTAAGCTAGCTACAATATAACTAATAGTCATATTGTAGCTAGCTTAGGTTTTATTGTTATTTCACAGGAAAGTTTGTATTTATTTTAACTAGGTAGACTAGTTAGTAAATAGTTATTAACTATTTACTAACTACCTAGCTAAAATTAATACAAACTTACCTGTGAAATAAAACCTAAGCTGCCTTACACTAAAACCTAACATTACAAAAAATAAAAAAACTATCATTACAAAAAAAACAAACGAAATTATCCAAAATAATAAAAATGATTCCTATTCTTAATACCCTTTTAAAACACCCTATAAAATAAACTTCCAAGGGCCCTTAAAAGGGCCTTCTGGGGGGGGGGGGGGGGGCTTAGAAGGGCCTTTTGTATGGCATTGCCCTAAGTTAAACAGCTCTTTTGCTACAAAAAACAAACACCCCCTAAACAGTATACAAACCCCCACACCCCCAAACTATCAAGGGCCCTTAAAAGGGCCTTTTGTAGGGCATTGCCCTAAAGATAATAGCTCTTTTCCTACAAAAGAAAAACAAATACCCCCTAAAAATATATATTACAGAAAATAAACAAATTATCAAAAATAATAAAAATTATTCCTATTCTAATACCCATTAAAAAAAACACTCCAAAATAAAAACCTAATCTAGCATAAACTACCAATGGCCCTTAAAAGGGCCTTTGTAGGGCATTGCCCTAAATATATCAGCTCAGAAAAAAAATAAAATACAAATTCTCACTAACATTACAAGTCCCCCCCCCCCCCCAACCCACAAAATAAAAAAAAATATTTGGGATTTAGGCAGCTCTCATTCTATTGGCTGATACATCATCCAATAGAATTAAAGCTGCTTAAATCCTATTGGCTGATTTGAACAGCCAATAGGATTTTAGCAGCTCTCATTCTATTTGCTGATTCAAATCTTTCAGCCAATAGGAATGCAAGGGATTCCATTTTGAATCACGTACCTTGCATTGAAGATTTAGAATACTGTGGCGTCCGTATGAAGAAGATGCTCTGCACTGATATCTTCAGGATGGACCCGCTCTGCGCCACTGGAATCAAGATAGAAGATGCCGCCTGGATGAAGATTGAAGAGGCCGTCTGGATGAAGACTTCTCGCTGCTTGGATGAGGACTTCTCCACTGGGATGAAGATTAAGGAGGCCGCCTGGATGAAGACTTCTCTGCCGGATCGTCTTGGGGTTAGTGTTAGTTTTTTTCAAGGGTTTTATGGGTGGGTATATTTTTAGATTAGGGTTTGGGCAGTAAAAGAGCTAAATGCCCTTTTAAGGGCAATGCCCATACAAATGCCCTTTTCAGGGCAATGGGTAGCTTAGGTTTTTTTTTAGATTTAGTTTTTTATTTTTGGGAGAATGGTTGGGTGGTGGGTTTTACTGTTGGGTGGGTTCTTTGTATTTTTTTTACAGGTAAAAGAGCTATTATCTTTGGGGCAATGCCCCACAAAAGGCCCTTTTAAGGGCCATTGGTAGTTTATTGTAGGCTAGGGTTTTTAATTTATTTTGGGTGGGCTTTTTTATTTTGATAGGGCCATTAGATTAGGTGTAATTTTTTTTTATTTTTGATCATTTCGCTTGTTATTTTCTGTAATTTAGTGTTTGTTATTTTTTTGTAATTTAGTCTTTTTTATTTTTTTTATTTATTTATACTTTGTAATTTTTAGAGTAGTGTTAGGATTTTTTAATGTGTAGTTTAGTTTATTTAATTGGTAGTTTAATTTTAGTTTAATAATTATATCAGTTTAATTGTTTGCTTTAGGGGTTAATAGGTTTATTATAGTGGCGGCGGTAAACGACTTAATAACTTTAGTATAGTGGGGGGCGATGTGGGCGGACAGCAGATTAGGGGTTAATAATATTTAAATAGTGTTTGCGATGTGGGATTGTGGCGGTTTAGGGGTTAATAACTTTAGTATAGTGGTGACGATGTCGGGGAGTGGCGAAATAGGGGTTAATAATTTTTTTTAATCGAGGCGATGTCAGGAGCGGCAGATTAGGGGTTAATACATTTATAGTGTTTGCGATGCGGGAGGGCCTTGGTTTAGGGGTTATTAGGTGGTTTATTGGTGTTAGTGTACTTTTTAACACTTTAGTTATGAGTTTTATGTTACAGATTTATAGCGTAAAAATCATAACTACTGACTTTAGATGGCGATACGAATCTTGTCGTTTTAGGCTGTAACGCCGTTTTTTTAGTCAGAACGCAAAACTCGTAATATCAGCGCTATGCTAATCCCATGAAAAAATGTAATTTTAAAAGTGCGGTACTGACGTTGCGTTACAGGCTAAAAGGCTTGCGGTACACCTATACCGACAAGACTTGTAATGGCTTTGTTAGGGAAAATGACGCGCCACCACGCTGCTATTTGACTCATAATGCCAAACTCGTAATCTAGCTGATAGTTTGAATACAATGTATACAAATATTTATTATAATAGTGTCCTGACACACCTCAGCTCAAAGATATAGTAATATTAAGGGCAATAGTAATTCCATTATATATATAATTATTATTATTGGTAATCTGCTCACTTTCTGTTAAAATGGAGTGATAGCAAAAATACTAAAAATTCTCCGGTATTTTGGGCAAGTCCTTCTCTGAAATCCCTTTTAGTGAAGGTGTTAGACATATTTCAATTTGTACATCATGTTGGATAATAGAACAGCAAAAAACTGATACTAGAGGTGGTGACGCAGAACTCTGTTTATTAAAAAAAACAAAAGTGTATTAGTTTATCGCAATTGTATGAATAGATGTAGTAATTATTGGGTGTTTTTAATTTGATTTGAAACTGGTATACCTGAGTATGTGTTATTTATTAGGATTTATTTCCCTTTAATTTCTTTTATAAGTTTATATTTATTAACAAAGCCATACCTATACTTTATGTTTACACTGTGAAGAGGAGGTTACTCAATCAATAGAATAATATAAATGAGGGTGTCACAAATGTTGAGCCTAAATACTGAATAATAAAGTGACTTTCAAAGATAAACAATGTACTTAAAAATAATAGAAAATACACGTCTGCTTTACTTCAGACCTCCTAGATGAATAGCTTTAAAAGATATAAACATTCAGAGCACACTCCAAAATCTCAATATTAAATCTTAAATAAAATAAGAAATTTAAAACAATATAGATCATTAAGGAAACTGAATTTTGATTGCTGAGAAATTAGTTGCATTGTTTTTAAATACTGATTTTATGTCAAATTAAATATTGAGATTTTACACTTTGTGGAGTTCTTTGGAATACTGGAAATATGCTGACAATCATGGCAAATTGTGTTTGGACCAATGGTTTTCATATAGCTGGGAGGATGTAAATTGGACCATAACATCCATCTAGAATGCTACTTTTAGGTTCATTTTTTAATTAGTGTGCATTGTTTGTGACAGAAGATACTACACTATTAGAGCTCCCTCTTTTTATTTGTATCTTTCACTGTATTCATCTAAATAGTTTAAAGTGAAACAGCCCTCTGTGGTTTTGATTATATTTCAGGATATTGTTAATCTTTGAAAGTGATTGGTTTTATCTTTATTATTCAATGTTTGTATGGACAATTGTGATACCCCTTGAATAATATTGTATTGATTACATAACCTTCTCTCCAAGGGATTAATGAATTGCCGGTATCAAGAGAATTCACGCATAATGTTTGGGAGCTTTTTTTTTAGTATTATATTCTATATGTGTGCCTCTCCTTTACATTCAGAACTCTGTATAGTTAGATTAATAAAATTCTTTGGGCCGATTTAACAAAGTGCGAGCAGACATGATCCGCTGTAGCGGGTCATGTCTACCGCACATCGATAAATGCAGACAGCATACTCTGTCTGCATTTATCATTGCACAAGCAGTTCTGGTGAACTACTTGTGGATTACCGCCCCCTGCAGGGGGGTGTCAATCAACACGATCATATGCGATTTGGCGGATTGATGTCCGCCACCTCAGAGGAGGCCTACGAGTTAAGGAGCAGCAGTCTGAAGACCGCTGCTTCTTCACTCCTGTTTCTGGCGAGCCAGAAGGCTCACATGGAAACAGTTACAATCAGGGCCATTCGGACCTTGTTAAATTGGCCCCTCTGAGTGTACTGACCAGACTGTAGATTATCTTGTCAGAGTGGAGAGTTTTAGATCATGGGGCCCTAAGAATGTATGTTAAACTATCCATTATATACTTTAATTTTTATTTTTCTGATCTTGCTAAACTTTGAGGATTTTTAGCCAGATTACGAGTAGAGCGGTAATTGATTGCGAGCTTGCAAACGTGCAAATTTGCCTGCTTGCAGGCACGCGATAAATAATCAGCCATTACAAGAGGCTGGTTATTGCTACCACGAGCTAGCGGTAGAAATTAGCGCTTAGAAAATTAACCAGAGATCAGATCTCTGCTTAATTTTATAATTGTGCCCCAAATGCACCCAAAATACAGTGCTTGTATTTGATTAAAAAATAATTGTATCATTTTATTTTTTAATAAAATAAGGGCACCAGGCAGTTTTGGGGGCTAAATTTGGCGGCACTGAGAAGTGCCTTTACATTGCGGGCTATATATGTAAATAAATATATAAATATACATATATAAATATAAATATATTTATATAAATATAATAAATATATATGTAAATGTTTATATACCGGTATTTATATATTTATGTATTAATATGTGTATATACCATTTAGCCTATGAAATGCTGCCCAGCAATGCAAACGTGAGCTCACCTTTGCATTGCTGCCAACTTGAGATACCAGCGCACATTAGCTTGCACTGGTATTACTCAATGGAGTGCAAATATTGATTTCACAAAGAAATATTTAGCACTCCACTTGAAATTTGGCCCTTTGTCTGTTACTATTTGACACCTCTTTGAACTGTTGTATATCAAATTATCAATACATTGTAAATATATCTGTTATGTAGGCCAGGGTGTACACACCTTTGTATAGTCATTTTTAATGAAATAATGTTTATAGTTTTCTTTCAGATTCTTTTGTACCTCCCATTTTATCATTGGCTTTTTGTGAATGCATTGTTCCCTTGTTTGGATAGGACTCTCGGGTGATAATGACATTTTTACTATTTTACCTTTGAGACTTTTTTCTTAATAGCTACTAAAAAGAAGACTTTATTGGCCATAAAATTTGTGGTACACAGGCAATCTAACCAATACCAAATTAAAGGGACAGTCAACATCCGAATTTTTGTTGTTTAAAAAGAAAGATAATCCCTTTATTACCCATTCCCTAGTTTTGCATAACCAACACAGTTATAATAATACACATTTTACCTCTGTAATTATATTGTATCTAAGCTTCTGCTGACTGCCCCCTTATTTCAGTTCTTTTGACAGACATGCAGTTTAGCCAATCAGTGCTCAGTCCTAGGTCACTTTACGTGCATGAGCTCAATGTTATCTATATGAAACATGTGAACTAATGCTCTCTAGTGGTCAAAATGTATTCAGATTAGAGGCAGTCTTCAAGGTCTAAGAAATTAGCATATGAACCTCCTAGTTTTAGCTTTCAACTAAGAATACCAAGAGAACAAAGCAAAATTGGTGATAAAAGTAAATTGGGAAGTTGTTTAAAATTGCATGCCCTATTTAAAGCATGAAAGTTTTTTTTGGACTTGACTGTCCCTTTAACTTGCAAGAATAGGCTTTCTACTTGGTAACATAAAGTATTTTGATAAAGACCTGTATTTAATTCTTTTTTTTTTTTTCAATTTTATTGAGTTTTCACGGGAAGTAACAATATCAACATAGATATAGAAAGGTAAATCAATAAACATTTTCTTATAACAGAAATAAACATGCGGAACATCACAATTACTAAATCATGTCAAATTTATCACAGTAAGAGCTAGATTAAGGCACTGAGATAAGGAGAAGTCCAGCCTACTTTACTTGAAAGAACCATTAAATAATCTAGTGAAATTGTCATACCCCTGCTGGGAATAAATCTCAGCCACATGAGGATTTTTGTTTCACTTTGTCCCTTTATCCTGGGATTCACTCACTTGGTCTGCTTTCTTATTTCGGACACCTGTTTTCTCAGCTGCAGGCTATTAGCAATTACCTACATTTAAGTAATCTCCTGAGCCTGCATTTCATGTATAGACTTTGTCTAGCTTTAAGTGTGCAGCCTGTATCTGAAATTCTGATTTGACCTTTGTTTTGTATTTGATCTGTATGATTTGTATCTGGATTTTTACCTTAGCCTGTTCTACTGACCCTTCATGGACTTGTTACTGGCCTGCCTGAATACTCTTATTACATTGCTGTCTCAAACTGCTCTAAAGGTATCTACCTCTGCTTGTCTCCCTTGCACCTGTCATCAACTACAACATACTTATGTTTCCAGACTCTTCTTGGATCCCTTGCACATGTCAGCAACTACAACATACTTGTATATCCATATTTTGCGTGGCTTCATTGCACTTGTCAGCAACTACAGCATTCTTGTTTATCCAGACTCTGCTTGGCTAAATTGCACCTCTCCGCAGCTACAGCATACTTGAGTATCCAAACTCTGCTTGGCTCAATTGCACCTGTTAGCAGCTACTTCATACTTGAGTATCCAGACTCTGCTTGGCTCAATTGCACCTCTCAGCAGCTACAGCATACTTGTGTATACAAACTCTGCTTGGCTCAATTGCACCTGTTAGCAGCTACTTCATACTGTAACCAAATTATACTTAGCTCCTTTTCTCCTAGCATAGTTTTTCTTACCTAAGACTTAAACAAACCTGTGCATACAGACTCAGCTTGTATAGGTGTGTATCCTTTATCCTGTCTGTTTAAGTTGCGTCTTCCATCTGTTATTTACCTTACTGCTGCATTCCTGTGTATTCAACCTCACCAGTTTGTTACTATTTGTTTTGGTCACATTGTGTGCAGTACTTAGACAATCTGCTATATATGCCTTCTATTTCTTGTTTTTTTTTTTTTTAATTCTCATAATGCCAAGAAATAAGAAGCCTATTTGTTCCTCAGTTCCTGACAGCACTAACACACAACTCCAATCTCCAAACACTCATAATAACATGGCAGAAATGAGGAAAAAGTGTGTAAGTGTGTGTGAGTGAGGCGGGGGATGACATCAGCTCCATCTGGAAACCATCCAACACCGATTCTAAGGTTCTAAGGAATCTCAGGGATCCCATATTGCACAATTTAATCTACAGTGGAAAATCATTAGCTCAATAATTATATGTTATTTAAAGGGATTCTAAACCCAATTTTTACTAGCTTAATTATGGTTAAGATCACCAGTTTGTATATAGAATGTGTGATTTTTCCCCTTTTTAATTTTTTTTTTTTCCTTTCTTCTTCTCTCTTGCACGGTACCGGTCCTTCCCTTCCTCCTCTCCTCCATATTCCCTTTTTATTTTAAGAATTGTCACAAGACAACAAACAGGAGTAACTAGGTAAAATGTTTTTCTCCTTTCTATTTTGATGACTGAAGTTAACCTTTTGTCATGGAATGTGGGTGGGATAACCTCTCCAATGAAGCGAAAACTCATAATTAAAACCTTAGCAAAAAAAAGCCAGATATTGTGTATATTCAGGAAACTCACCTTAGTGATATAGAATGTGCAAAGCTTAAAATTAAATGGGTTGGTGAGGTTGTAGCTGCCTCAAGCACAAACAGGAAATGTGGTGTAGCTTTTCTTATACATAAAAATTTGGATTATAAAATCCTCCACATTGATAAAGATCCCGAGGCCCGATATATTATACTCCAAATTCAGATCAACCAAATTTTATTTATACTATGTAATGTATATGGTCCCAATAAGAATGCTAAAAACTTTTGGGAAAAAATAAAGAGGAAGATTTTTCCTTTCATAGGGGAGAACCTGGTAATAGCAGGTGATTTCAATATGACCTTAGTGCCGGAATTAGATAGGCTCTGTAATAAAGGAGCTAAAGAATATAAAAAAACAGCTAAATACTTCAGGACATTCTGTGCAAAACTTAAGATGATAGATATTTGAAGAACTAAAAATCCTGACTCTTTAATATATACCTGCGAATCTAAGGCCCATAGGAATCTTTCCAGGATTGATCTTTTCCTGGTATCTGAATCTCTATCTATTGTTCAATTGGCCACAGGAATTGAAGATATAATGGTTTCCGACCATGCAATAATCTATCTCACCCTGCCCCCCGTAAGGAATCTTATGGAGAAAATACAATTTTTCTTTTTTCCACGATATTATTTGAATAATCCCAGATTTAATTGGCTTAAACAAAAGTGGAAGGATTACTGTACACATAACATTTCATTTTTTAATAGGATTGAACCCTTTTGGGAAGCTGCTAAAGCAGTCTTAAGGGGTGAAATTAAGAGTTACCTAATATTTATTAGAAGAAAAGCCAGGGCCCAAGAAAGCCAGTTATCTAATCAAGTTAGGAACACTTATAGGAATTATGTTGAACACAGTTCTACAGAATCCTGGGATACTTATCAACAGGCCAGAAGAGAAAGAGATATATTCCTACAGCAGAGATCTCAAACGGAAGAGGTTAAAATTAATATACAATGTAAAGGTCAATATGGTGACTCAACTAAATATTTAGCAAAATTAGTAAAGAATAGGAAGAAGAAGAATTATATCCCAGTCATCAAAGAGAATGATATTTCTTATACGGATACTACAGAAATTAATAGAGTGCTCTTCTCCTATTTTCAGAAACTATACTCCACGCAGACTATTAATAAATATAATCAAGAAAGATTCTGGTCCAAAATACGGTTACCCCAAATCCAAGAGGATGAGTTGAGACTACTTAATGCTCCAATTACAGCAGGGGAAATTGATAAAATAATTTCTAAGATGCGGTTAAATAAAGCACCAGGGCCGGATTGTCTTCCAGTGGAATTTTATAGGATGTTAGCACCAGAAATTATTTTAACCTTAGAAAAATTGTTTAATAGCTATTTCCATTCAGATAATGCTATCTCTTCCTATTTCTCTGCTGCTAACATCACATTAATTCTCAAGAAAGGGAAAAATCCACAAGATCCGGCCTCCTATAGGCCTATATCTGTTCTCAATACAGATTACAAAATCTTAATGGCTATTTTAGCAGATAGGCTATCTTCATTTTTGGGTAATCTCATTCACCCTGATCAGACCGGTTTTATTAAAGCAAGGTCCTCGACAAAAAACATTCGTAAAATAGTGACTTTTCTGGACTATTTCTATTTCTTAAAACAAAAGGAAGGGGGAAAAACTTTTACAGATGACTATGCCATTCTTTCGCTCGATGCCGAAAAGGCATTTGATGCCATCGTGTGGGAGCATTTATTTAAAGTATTAGAGAATTTTGGCTTTAAGAATCAATTTGTTCACTTTATCCAAAAAATTTATTCAAAGCCAATTTCCTTCCTTGTAGTTAACGGTTGTCTCTCCCAAAAAATTATTCTAGAGCGGGGAACGAGACAGGGGTGTCCATTGTCACCCCTGCTGTTCAACCTTGCACTGGAACCTTTGGCGATTCGGTTGAGATCACTGCTTAGAGGAATTAATGTGGGCCCATATACATTAAAAACCTTGCTGTATGCAGATGATTTATTGCTATTTTTAAAAGGCTCTTCTTATTCAATAACGGCAACATTACAATGTTTAGAGGAGTTCAGTTCATTTGCTGGTTATAAAGTTAACTTTAATAAAAGCGAGCTCATGTGGATAAACAAGTTAAGAACTAGTTTTCAAGATCACTCATTCAAAGTGGTGGAAGAAATTACCTATTTAGGTATTGTTTTACATAATAACCCAAAAAATTGGTACCGGCACAACTTCTTACCTCTCATTCAAAAAATCGAAACTGATCTTGAATTGTGGACATCATTTCGTTTCTCTATTACTGCTCGTGTTAACTTGGTTAAGACAATTATCATTCCTCGGTTGCTTTATCCCCTTCAGAATCTTCCTCTCTTTATTCTTAGTAAAGACCTCCGGAAATTATACTCCTGTTGCTCTAAGTTCATCTGGGATAAAAAGAAAGCGAGCATCTATCTTGACAGACTAATGCAAAAATTTGAGGCTGTAGGCCTGTCGTTTCCCAATTTTAAGTTTTATAATTGGGCTTGTTTAATAAAGATAGCCATAGATTGGATCGCAGAAACTGAATTAGTTTCTTCATTTGAGATGGAGACTTATCTGGTCTCCCCGTATACGCTCAAGGCAATACTACACTGTCCAATTCAGTTATTACCAGGTAAAGTATCTGCGTTAATCTCAATAAGGAACATAATTATAGCATGGCAGAAATGTTGTACAACACTTGGTATAGATTTTATATTTTCTCACTTTTTGCCAATCATCGGAAATCCACAATTCACTCCCGGATGCGATCAAATAAAATTTACAAGATGGGCAGAAAAAAATCTCAAATGTTTTTCTCAGATCTTTACACAAGAGGGGCAGATAATATCATTTGAAATTTTATCCCGGAACTATCAGTTACCCAAATCTAATTTCTTTGCGTACCTACAAGCACGCCACTTTATCAATTCTAAAAAATGGGGAGTGGGTGAGATTGCTGCATGGTCGGATCTCAACTTATGCATACAAAAATTTGTGTCAGGCAATCCTTCTATCTCCCTTCTATATGATATTATGCTTTCGAAACAAGCTCAATTTTTTGTAGATAAGTTAACTTTAATGTGGCTGCCTAGCTTTCCTTTATTAGAATCGGGAAAAATTAAACGAACTATGTTAAACTTAAAAAAATGTGTAATTCCCAGGAGCTGGAGAGAATCACATTTAAAATTAATTAATAATTATTATTTATCCCCAGCACGGTTAGCTAAATTATTTCCTGCAAATGATGGGACTTGTCCTCGCTGTAGGAAAACTAAATCTGACACTTTACATATGGTCTGGTTTTGTCCAAGAATTTTACAATTATGGCGAAAGATAGAATATTGGTTTAATGTACATTATAAGACAGCAATCACTCTATCAGTTAATGAGATAGTGTGGTTAATCGATTCTACTAATAGAAGTTTTCAAGTAAATACCTTGAACAGCATTATTCTTGCGACTAGATATCAAATTGTGAGGGAATGGAAATCCACCACAGCTCCCAGTTTTTCACAAATTTTGAAACTGATTCAAAATCAAATTATATATGAATCATTCCACTTGCAAAATGCTACAGAAAAAAAAAAATATTTTTTTTTTTATCGGGATGGCTTCCTATTATTAAATCTTACACATTAACTATACAAAGAAGTATTCTTACTCCATTCCTGTCGTCCTATTCTTTCATGGACTTAGTAGCATTGGATCTTTTTCCACATTCTTGGATAATAAGCCATAGGGAGGGGTAGGGGGGAGGGGGGAGAAGGGGGAGAAGGGGGATGGTGCGAGAGGGTTTTTTTTTTTTTTTTTCCTTTCCCTGGATGAATGCGGGTTACGGCGGGAGGTTGGGGCTTGGGACAAAAAGATAGAAAACAATTCCAAACATCCTGTCAAAATTTGATGCTGGGTTATGTCATTATTGTTTTGCTTGATCATTGTATGACAAGATATACTCTGTTGAATTTATCGTTCTTTTTTTTTTTTTTTTTCTTGATACTATTGTTCACCAGACCCTGCGCGGTATATTAAGGTGGAATGTACTGGAATGTTGGCAATGTAAATAAAGCAGTAAAAAAAAAAAAAAAAACCAATTTTTTTATTTCATAAATCAGAGCATGCAATTTTAAGCAACTTTCTAATAAACTCTTATTATCATTTTATCTTCATTCTCTTGCTATCTTTATTTAAAAAGCAGGAATGTAAAGGTTAAGAGCTGGGCCATTATAAGTTCAGCACCCTGGATAGCGCTTGCTTATTGGTGGCTACATTTAGCAAACCAATAAGAAAGCATAACCCAGGTTCTCAGCCAAAAATGGGCTGGCTTGTAAGCATTCCTGCTTTTTAAATAAATTAGCATTGGGACATTTGGTGGATATTAGGACATCAATTATTAGTTAACTTTGAAGTCATGGAACCCTTTTTTTTTCAATATAATCTTTATTAAATTAAAAAAAGAGTAACAGTCACATATATACAGTATGTATTTAAGAACATAATTTATACGTTAAGCAAATACATCTTTATAGCTCCTCATTAAGAACATCAACAATGCAATACAACCAGAGGAAAAAACATTATTGTCTATGTTAAGATATACAAATTTATGTTTAGTAAGATCAAAAATTAGTTTAGTTGTCCTGGCCAATATCAAAGACCTGACAAATTACCTGTGTATTTAGAAATGAAGAAGAAAGAAAGAAAGAAAGAAAGAAAGAAAGAAAGAAAGAAAGAGGGAGTGGTATTCCAGGGAATGAGTCTGAAACCACATATATCTAGGTATCTTCTATAAATAAGAGCAGCTAGGCCATAACAATTTCCCCTATTGTATTATATTTTTGTTGTCTATGGATTTCCAGGGTTCCCAGATGTAGTAGAATAGCTCAACCTGTATTCTCGATCTATATAAATATTCTTCAACTTGTTTTGGCGGCAGTCCAACTGATCTGGGTTAAATTTTCCCAGAGTTAATTTTATATTGTGGTGCTACAAGCCGCACAAGTCTCATCTACGAAGGCCCTGGAACCAGGGCCTTCTTAAGTGAGAAGATTCCCTTGGAGGAATAGCCCTGATGAAGCCCCAGAGAAAATTAATGAAGGGGTGAAACGCTTGAGGCGTTGGCTGTTGTCTCACATTTGGATTACAAATAACCTGAGATTTGGGTGATCACCACTAAAGAAATAATCACATTTCAAGCTTTTTTGTGAGCATTTGTTTACCTGCATACTAATTAGCAGTCTATGATTAAGACATGTGACAGCCGAAACGCATAAGCCTGTGTGTCTCCACCTTGTGTTTTTATCTGTTTGTTCAACTGCATTAATGAGATGAACTTTTACTCCTCTGTGCCCATCGTCTGTGTTTGCACTTATTAAAATTACAAGGCTCAACTCTGTCTGCCTTACACATCCAGATCAGTCTCTAAGGGAGCGATACACCTGGAAGCAGCAACCTGCTAACACCTAGAAACCGGATGAGGAGTGAATCCTAACAGATATGAGGTGAGCAGTGGCAAGTAAAGAAAAGGGTGTTTTTAAGAAAGGATGGTGTATTAAGCAGCTGGGACCTTGAAATACAGTACCTGTATCTTGGTTGGTCTATACAGGACTGATAAGATAACAAAGTGCTCACACATGCAGGTGGGACCTTAAGTGCAGTCTAACAAGCTGCGGTCAGTATATGCCTGCACAAACTGAATTAACTTCTTAAATTGAGGTCAGAAGTAGTTTTGATTTGCATACTTGGAAGCCTGGGAACTTTTAATTTACCTTTTCCTTTTGGAGAACTCTTCTTCACATGATATGATACATCAAGGAAAAAATGTAAAGATTTGGACTTTGCAACAGAGGGTGCAATATTTGAACTTTGCAACCTTGTATTTTTATGAAGTTTGTTACTCTGTTGGTTTGTGCACATGTTCACATTTAGATAATATTTATCTGGCATGCTACATTTAAAAGTACAATATTTTGGCGGTACCACTCTTATTAAGTATATGTGTTGGTTTTATTTATATATAGGAACTTTGTGACATTTGAACTAAAAGAGTGCTGGATTCCCTTACTTTGAATATGGGCAGGGGTATCATGTCCTCCTCCAGAACCTCTTTCTCTTATTGTTTAAAATTGTATATATATATATATATATATATATATATATATATATATATATATATATATATATATATATATATCAAAGTGAAGTTTATGGGGAACAGAGGTAGTCTGGAGCATATTATCATGAGAGCTCAGGGTGCCACTACTACTGAAATATCTATCTAAAGTGATTCTGGTAGTGTTCCACAATCTAAAAGTATTTTCTTTTTCTTCTCCTCCAAATGATACGATTTTTGGCTATCAGCCAGCAAAGTGGTGTTGTGATTAGTGATTATCATTTGCCTGCCTTTGTAGGCCTAAGTAGCTACTTTAGGGTAATATTTCAAAAATTAATTCAAGCCATTTCTCTACAACATTTAGGGCTAGATTATGAGTGGAGCACTATTTATTGTTACAACTCGTGTGTTAATTCCGCTAGTAAGCTTTTTTAAGCGTTTGGTACCGCTCGTATTACAATTTGAAAGTAAAAAGTTTTCCCTTGCGCTATCGCTTCTTCCAACACGTGCAATTAGCCGCGATAAACCCATTAAATCTTTTGCAAATAAATTATCTATGCATAATAATAATAATAATGTGACCATATATATTAATTGTATTTGCTATATTATAATAATTTAAAAAAACAATAATAATAATGATAGCAATAAATGTAACCATTTAACTTGACATATTCCACTACATTATTATGTTTATTGGAATGTGCAAAAGAAAACCTTTTTTTAGAGAAAGAAAAAAATCATGTAGAAAATATATATTTCCATGATTCTGTGTGAGCTATATACATGTTCAGAAGAGATCCACAAGGAATAGAAAACATTTTGTTAAGAGGGTAGGAATTGCCACAGGGGATCTGGCCCCCATTTTAAATGTAAAATATCTGAGAATAGTGATTTGAAAAAGCAAGAAGGCTTGATTAACGTTGCCTAGGAGGAAATTGCAAATATAAGATATACTGAAAATGGATTTCACTTCAATGCCTCGCATCTTATCATTCACACATAGTGATGAATTGGATGCTAATTTCACTTTATCTAAAAATCCTGCACAACAGTTTTATATAATGAAAGGGGAAGGAAAATATCTGCCACTAATATTATTTATGTTCTTTTATTTGTAAATGTATCAGTATTTAAAAAAAATGTTTAATACATTTGCAAGCTCCATTTTTAATATGCTTCTAAACAAAGATTTATCAGTATTGTTTACTGAAGTTGCACTGCATTTCTTGTGGTAAACATCTATAATTCTGTGTAAAAATGTTTTAAAATCAGAAGAAAAAAAAATAACAAACCTTTCGGCTAGATTACGAGTTCAGTGTTAGCCTTAAAAAGCAGCGTTAAGGGGTCACTTTTCTTCCGCGACTTTTCCATACCGCAAATCCCCTTATGTCAATTGCGTATCCTATCTTTTTAATGGGATTTTCCTAACGCTGGTATTACAAGTCTTGGAAGAAGTGAGCGGTACAGCCTCTACCTCCAAGACTCCTACCGCATATAAAAGTCAGTAGTTAAGAGTTTTATGGGCTAACGCCGGAACATAAAGCTCTTAACTACAGTGCTAACACCCATAAACTACCTATTAACCCCTAAACCGAGGCCCCCCCACATTGCAAACACTATAATAAAATTATTTAACCCCTAATCTGCCGACTGGACATCGTCGCCACCTACATTATACCTATGAACCCCTAATCTGCTGCCCCTAACATCGCTGACACCTACATTATAGTTATTAACCCCTAATCTGCCGCCCCCAACGTCGCCGCCACCTAACTACAAATATTAACCCCTAATCTGCCGACCAGACATCGCTGCCACTATAATAAATGTATTAACCCCTAAACCGCCGCACTCCTGCTTCGCAAACACTATACAATTTGTTATTAACCCCTAATCTGCTTTCCCTAACATTGCTGCCACCTACTTACAATTATTAACCCCTAATCTGCCACCCCCAACGTCGCCGCAACTATATTAAATGTATTAACCCCTAAACCTAAGTATAACCCTAACACCCCCCTAACTTAAATCTATTTTTAATAAATCTAAATACAATTACTATAATTAAATAACTTATTCCTATTTAAAACTAAATACTTACCTATAAAATAAACCATAAGATAGCTACAATATAACTAATAGTTACATTGTAGCTATTTTAGGATTTATATTTATTTTACAGGCAACTTTGTATTTATTTTAACTAGGTACAATAACTATTAAATAGTTAATAACTATTTAATAGCTACCTAGTTAAAATAATTACAAAATTACCTGTAAAATAAATCCTAACCTAAGTTACAAATACACCTAACACTACACTATCAATAAAATAATTAAATAAATTAACTACAATTATCTAAAATAAAATACAATAAAATAAACTAAACTATATTACAAAAAACAAACACTAAATTACAAAAAATAAAAAAATATTACAAGAAGTTTAATCTAATTACACCTAATCTAATCCCTCTAATAAAATAAAAAAGCTCCCCAAAATAATAAAATTCCCTATCCTAAACTAAATTACAAATAGCCCTTAAAAGGACCTTTTGCGGGTCATTGCCCCAAAGTAATCAGCTCTTTTACCAGCCCTTAAAAGGGCTTTTTGCAGGGCATTGCCCCAAAGTAATCAGCTCTTTTACTTGTAAAAAAAGAAATACAATACCCCCCAACATTACAACCCACCACCCACACACCCCTACTCTAAAACCCACCTGATCCCCCTTAAAAAAACCTAACACTACCCCATTGAAGATCACCCTACCTTGATTGAACTTTAATCCGATTGGCTGATTAAATCAACCAATAGGATTTTTCCTACCTTAATTCCGATTGGCTGATAGAATCCTATCAGGCAATCGGAATTTGAGGGACGCCATCTTGGATGACGTCATTTAAAGGAATATTCATTCGTCATTAGTCTGTTGGCCTAGAAGGATGTTCTGCGCTGGAGGTCTTCAAGATGAAGCCATCCCTCGTCGGAGGGATGAAGATAGAAGATGTCGCTTGGATGAAGATGTCTTCCGGTCCGATGTCCTCTTCTGCCCGGATAGGATGTAGACTTCTGCTGGTCCGGATGTCCTCTTCTGCCCCATCGGTGCCCGGCTGGGTTAAGACGGCTCAAGGTAGGGTGATCTTCAATGGAGTAGTGTTCGGTTTTTTAAGTGGGGATCGGGTGGGTTTTAGAGTAGGGGTGTGTGGGTGGTGGGTTGTAATGTTGGGGGGGGTATTGTATTAAGTTGCCTGTAAAATAAATATAAATCCTAAAATAGCTACAATGTAACTATTAGTTATATTGTAGCTATCTTATGGTTTATTTTATAGGTAAGTATTTAGTTTTAAATAGGAATAATTTAGGTAATGATACTAATTTTATTTAGATTTATTTAAATTATATTTAAGTTAGGGGGTGTTAGGGTTAGACTTAAGTTTAGGGGTTAATAAATTTAGAATAGTGGCGGCGACATTGGAGACGGCAGATTAGGGGTTAATAAATGTAGGTAGGTGGCGGCGATGTATTTAGATTTATTAAAAATAGATTTAAGTTAGGGGGGTGTTAGGGTTAGACTTAGGTTTAGGGGTTAATACATTTAATATAATAGCGGCCATGTTAGGGACGGCAGATTAGGGTTTAATAATTGTAGGTAGGTGGCGGTGACATTGGGGGCGGCAGATTAGGGGTTAATAAATATAATTTAGGTGTCGGCGATGTTGGGGGAAGCAGATTAGGGGTTCATAAGTATAATGTAGGTGGCGGCAGTGTCCGGAGCGGCAGATTAGGGGTTAATAATATAAAGCAGGTGTCGGCGATGTCAGGGGTGTTTAGACTCGGGGTTCATGTTAGGGTGTTAGGTGTAGACTTAGAAAGTATTTTCCCATAGGAAATAATGGGGCTGCGTTAGAAACTGAACGGTGCTTTTTTGCAGGTGTTAGGTTTTTTTCAGCCGTCTCAGTCCCATTGTTTCCTATGGGGAGATCGTGCACGAGCACGTTTTAGCCAGCTTACCACTACCGTAAGCAACGCTTGTATTACAGGGAGAAGTGGCGCTAAATTTGCTCAACGCTCACTTTTCTGAGGCTAACGCAGCCATTCAGAAAACTTGTAATACCAGCGTTGTTTAAAGTGAGCGCTGGAAAAAAAAGACTCGTTAGCAACGCAAGTTTTTACCGACAAAACTTGTAATCTAGCCGATTATTTTTTAAACTTTTTTTTAATGCAATGAACATTAAGGCGCAAATTGTCAAGCTCCGAATGGAGTTTGATGCTCCTGTTTCCGTTTGAGTATTCAGGCTCACCCGAAACAGCAGTTATGAAGAAGCGGGCTAAAGACCGCTGCTCCATAACTTGTCCGTCTGCTCTGAGGCTGCGGACATCAATCCGACCGATCCTATAAGATCCGGCTGATTGGCACCCCCTGCTAGTGGCTGATTGGCCGTGAATCTGCAGGGGGCGACATTGCACAAGCAGTTCAAAAGAACTGCTTGTGCAATGATAAATGCCAACAGCGTATGCTGTCGGCATTTATCTATGTGTGGCGGACATGATAAGCTAGATCGTATCATGTCCGTTCGCAATTTTATAAATTGGCCCCTTAGTATATAGTAAAATGCACAATTTGATAACAAAAATATAATGTAAGAAAAATCTCTATGGGCCAGATTAGCACTTTTAGTCAAGCGTAAGCTTTGCTAGTTAATGTAAAATAGATGTCTCCACCTATATGTCTATAGCAAGAGATATACAGGTATAGGTATAAACAGATATATTTACCTTGATTGGAGTAGCTGTGTTAAACATGTATTTACAATAAAAATAACATTATTTTGCAAATGAAAAACATTGGAATGTAAAATATTCATTACTTCTGTCGGGGTATGGTACGTATTACAAGCTGAAAGTAAAAAGTTAGCATGCAAGCAAAATCCGACACACGCTAACCAAAGTACTTTGCATATTGCTAGTGAGTTAAAATATTCTCCCCATAGACTTCAATG
Source organism: Bombina bombina (assembly GCF_027579735.1). Classification (NCBI taxonomy): domain Eukaryota; kingdom Metazoa; phylum Chordata; class Amphibia; order Anura; family Bombinatoridae; genus Bombina; species Bombina bombina. The sequence continues at coordinate 645,508,969 of NC_069500.1, read as the reverse complement.
GAGAGCTCAGAAGAAAAAACTAACATCTACCGCTCATACGCTAACCCAATAGGAGTTATGAATATTTTATATTCCAATATTCTTCACTTTTAGAACAATGTTATATTTATTGTATATATACATACACACACCTGTATATCTATTCCTATAAATAAATAGGTATAGATATTTATTTTACATTAACATTATCAAATGTATATAGAAATATACAGTATATATAATAATAAAAATGTAAAATATGTGAAACGTCGGGTTAGCACACATGAAGAATTATTAATCTCAAAGAGTGTTTTTTAAACATTAAATACATTTAAAAAAAAATAATAATAATAATTATTAAAAATGAATATACATACTGGGAATTTTTTATATATATATATATATACTGTATATGGATTATTTAGAATTTTCTACAGTATGTATAATAATTTTTTAAAAATAATAATAATATTTTTTAATATTTCAAAAACATGCTTTGAGATTAGTAATTCTTCATGTGCGTTAACCTGACACCGTGTTAGATCTAAAGTGCAAAACACGAATCGAGTTACCCATATTTTACATTCCTATGTTCGTCACATAGAACATTTTTTAATTATATATGATAATGTTAATGTAAAATAGATATCTATACCTCTATTTCTATAGGAATAAATATACAGTTATAGGTATATACAGATACATATAGAAGTATGTATTTACAATAAAAATAACATTGTCCTGTATGTGAAGAACATCGGAATGTAAAATATGTACAGTAAATATACAGTAAAAACATAAACACATAAATATATATGTACACACATATATACATATAAATATGACTACATAAACATATTAAGACATGTATATGTATGTATATACAATATAGCTATTTGCAGTCAAACACCTTATCATATACCATATACCTTTTAGCCCTTAACTTTTTATTTTTAATATTTATATGAATATTTTTTTATCAGATAGTGTTTATATGAGTATAATATGCAATTGCGCTCTCTCAATCGCGTTTACTTTCAACTTATAATACGAGCGATATTTCCGTTGTGTCCAAAAAGAAAATATCACTCATAGCACAACAGTTAGTGCACCATTTGTAATCTAGCCCTATATGTGAAGTGTGAATTTTTTTTTTTTAACTAGGTCTTGTGCCTGTTCCTGAGATTAATCCCAACTCTTTGTTTCATTGTCACAGTAGCCTGCTCTCAGTATTTGAAAGGACTGGAGATTCGCCACAGGATACAATATTTCTGCAGAGTTCCATTATTCTTTCTAATTACTTTCCTAGTATCTTTAAAATAACAATAGAACAGCAGGGAAGCAAACAGGGATACGGAGATACTAAATATGTTAAACATATTCAGACATTGTTGTGAAATTTGCAAATAACAGATTAGTTACTTATATATAATTTAATGAAAAAATAAAAATAAAACACAATTAGAAAAAAAGTTTTAATGCAATAACCTTGACATATGAAATATAATGGCTCCTTAGCATAAGACAACATCTATTCATTTTGATCATATCTGATATTTTAGAAAAAGTTTACATTTTTATTACTGATTTTAGCTTGCTAACAATAATAGAATAATATTATGTTTGTTTTGGAATGCAATGAGAGACTATAAGGTTAAACTTCTGAACATATTTTTAACAAGTATTTTCCATCTTAGACTGCTAGAAATTGATTAAAGAGATTGATATTTTATTTCTTGTGGTCCCCTCTGGCAGAGGAAAGGTTAATAATAACAGCGTACTCATTAAAACAATGCGGAAACAATATGAAAACCACCAAGGCAAATGTCATCTCATTAATATAAATGGATTTATTTTGCTAAACTTTATAATTGCATTAAACAGTCTTGGTTTACTTATTCATTCTGATGAATCCCCTGATAATGGCATATTGTATACATGAAAAACATTCTAGCAACGTTACCACAGATGACAAATACGCACAAAACATACATACCTTTCATAGTGTGACCTGCTAAGGTATTTTTTTAATATTTTGTTGATTATTTTTTAAAATCTAAATCACATAGCAGAATAAGATCAGCCTAACTGTTACAGGAAGTGCAACCTTGTTTCTTTACATGCAAAAACAAAAACAAGCAAGAGGAGGTTTAATTATCTTTTTTTTAAATGTTGCTGTGCTTTTTTATAATAAACTAAATAGCAAAAAAAAAAAAAAAAAAACTTTTATATTTTTCTAGGGTTTGTCACTGTGATGAAATAAAGCTGTTCATTATTAAAGTGACATTAAACTCAATGTTTTTCTTTCGTGATTCCGATAGAGCATGTGATTTTAAATAGCTCAATTTTATTTCTATTATGTAAATTAATTTTGTTCTCTTTGAATCCTAGGTAGCCACAGAAGCTGCTGGTTGGTGGATGCACATAAATGCATCTTGCCACTGGTTTTAAGCTTATTCTTTCAACAAAGGATACCAAGAGTGTGAGGCACATTAGATGATAGAAGTAAATTGGAAAGTTGTTTAAAACCGTATGATCTATCTGAATCATGAAATAAACATTTTGGGTTCATATCCCTTTAACCCAAGAGCTTCTTATCTTACTTAAGCTCTTTCTATTAGTATAAAAATCAAAAATTTCAGGTAAAAAAGCAGCGTTAACAGGTCCTAGCGCTGCTTTTTTACGTCCGCTGGTATTACGAGTCTTGCAGGTTTAGGAGTTAAAAGGAGAGATGTGCACTAAGCTACTTAACCAAACTCCTAGGGCCCTAACAGATCCTCTAACAATTAGGTAAAAATGAGTATAGTCAAAGAGAAATGCTTAGGAGCGCTAAATAGCTAAAGGTTAAAAAGACATTAGGAGGTGAACCAAAAAAGTTATACACCACAAGCTAGTAAAAGCAATAGTTTTATATTTCTAAAATAAGCTAAAATCAGAACATAGAAACAAATGTAACAAGTGTGTAATTCTATAGTAATAAATGTTACTAAACAATTTGCAACAATATAATAAAAAACCCGACGTCTCCGATTAGAGTAAAAATAGGATATTACAATGTATAATTGCCACCACTAAAAAAGTAGAAAAAATGTGTTTGCAAAACATATCAGTCAGTTCAAATTTCAACCAGAATAGTCATAGTTTATAAATCTGTATATCCAAATTTAGGAAGTGTAGACATATAAGTCCTTATGTTAAAGTATTTAACCAAATACCTGACGTTGCGAGTGTCACAGTTAAGAGACCGCAGCTAGGTGTGTAGGCTGTTTGGCGTCAGTGTGTACCTTCTCAGCCGTTATACCATACGTCACTGGTCTATTCAGCTGATCCGGTCCTATTGGACAATCTCAATTTCAAACACTCCAGGGTTTTTTTTTTTCGGTCAGGTAATGAAAATAGTATCCTGCTCTTAGTGCAATGGCACGCTCGATACTCACAGTGTATATCCTTTAGCGGACTTAGGTAAAAAGTTCAGATGTTTCTTCTATCACAACACCGGTGCATAGGTATAAAGGTAGCAGATTTCCACTATATTCAAGCTTTATATGGGTAGGCTGTCCTTACGCCTATGAGTCCAATGTAAACTCCGTTGTCCACAGAGGAGTTAAAACAATTATAAACAATTTTGACTGCATAAAAATCATCAACCGGTTTCTCTCTCCATGAGGGCTTTTTCAAGGTTTAGGGGTACCGCACACTTTTTTGGCCTTACGGCAAACCAACTTACGTAAATTTTGTAAAGGCTTTTTTCAGAGGGACTTGCATAGCGCCGGTATTACGAGTTTGTCCTGGGAGGCCAAAAAGTGAGCGGTACACCTTCTACCGGCAAGATTCCTAACGCATTTTAAAGTCAGTAGTTATGAGTTTTACACTACAACGCAGTAGCATAAAACTCATAACTAAAGTGTTACAAAGTACACTAAAACCCATAAACTACCTATTAACCCCTAAACCGAGGCCCTCCCACATCGCAAACACTAAAATTAAATTATTAACCCCTTATCTGCCGCTCTGGACATCGCCACCACTAGAATAAACATATTAACCCCTAAACCGCCATACTCCCGCCTTGCAAACACTAGTTAAATATTATCAACCCCTAATCTGCCGCCCCTAACATCGCCGCCACCTACATTATACTTATTAACCCCTAATCTGCCGTCCCCAACGTCGCCACCACTATTCTAAATTTATTAACCTTTAAACCTAAGTCTAACCCTAACCCTAACACCCCCTAACTTAAATATAATTAAAATAAATCTAAATAAAATTACTATCATTACCTAAATTATTCCTATTTAAAACTAAATACTTACCTATAAAATAAACCCTAAGCTAGCTACAATATAACTAATAGTTACTAGCTTAGGGTTTATTTTTTATTTTACAGCAAGTTTGTAACTAGGTAGACTAGTTACTAAATAGTTATTAACTATTTAATAACTACCTAGCTAAAATAAATACAAATTAACCTGTAAAATAAAACCTAATCTAAGTTACACTAACACCTAACACTACACTACAATTAAATAACTTACCTAAATTAAATACAATTAAATAAATTAAATACAATTAACTAAATTAAAAACCCCCACTAAATTACAGAAAATAAAAAACAAATTACAAGATATTTAAACTAATTACACCCAAACTAAGAGCCCTCCAAAATAAAAAAAACACCCTAGCCTAAACTAAACTATCAATAGCCCTTAAAAGGGCCTTTTGCAGGGCATTGCCCCAAAGAAATCAGCTCTTTTACCTGAAAAAGAAATACAAACAACCCCCCAACAGTAAAACCCACCACCCACACAACCAACCCCCCAAATAAAACCCTAACTAAAAAAAAATAAGCTCCCCATTGCCCTGAAAAGGGCATTTGGATGGGCATTGCCCTTAAAAGGGCTTTTAGCTCTATTTCTGCCCAAAGCCCTAACCTAAAAATAAAACCCACCCAATACACCCTTCAAAAATCCTAACACTAACCCCTGAAGATTCACTTACCGGGAGAAGTCTTCATCCAAGCGGCAAGATGTCCTCAACGAAGCCGGCAGAAGTGGTCCTCCAGATGGGCAGAAGTGGTCCTCCAGGTGGGCAGAAGTCTTCACCCAGACGGCATCTTCTATCTTCATCCTTCTGACGTGGAGCGGCTCCATCTTCAAGACATCTGACATGAGAGCATCCTCTTCTTCCGATGTCTTCTTGCTGAATGAAGGTACTTTTAAATTACATCATCCAAGATGGCGTCCCTTAGATTCTATCAGCCAATCGGAATTAAGGTTGAAAAAATCCTATTGGCTGATCCAATCAGCCAATAGAATTGAGCTTGCATTCTATTGGCTGATTGGAACAGCCAATAGGATTGAAGTTCAGTCCTATTGGCTGATTACATCAGCCAATAGGATTTTTTCAACCTTAATTCCGATTGGCTGATAGAATTCTATCAGCCAATCAGAATCTAAGGGACACCATCTTGGATGAGGTCACTTAAAGGTACCTTCATTCAGCAAGAAGATGTCAGAAGAAGAGGATGCTCCGCGCCGGATGTCTTGAAGATGGTGCCGCTCCGCGTCGGAAGGTAAGTGAATCTTAAGGGGTTAGTGTTAGGATTTTTTAAGGGTGTATTGGGTGGGTTTTATTTTTAGGTTAGGGATTTGGGCAGCAATAGAGCTAAATGCCTTTTTAAGGGCAATTACCATCCAAATGCCCTTTTCAGGGCAATGGGGAGCTTAGGTATTTTTAGTTAGGGTTTTATTTGGGGGGTTGGTTGTGTGGGTGGTGGGTTTTGCTGTTGGGGGGTTGTTTGTATTTATTTTTCAGGTAAAAGAGCTGATTTCTTTGGGGCAATGCCCCACAAAAGGCCCTTTTAAGGGCTATTGATAGTTTAGTTTAGGCTAGGTTTTTTTTTTATTTTGGGGGCGCTTTTTTAATTTTGATAGGGCTCTTAGATTAGGTGTAATTAGTTTAAAGATCTTGTAATTAGTTTTTTATTTTTTAAATTTAGTGTTTGTTTTTTTGTAATTTAGCTAATTTTATTTAATTTATTTAATTGTATTTAATTTAGGTAATTTATTTAATTGTAGTGTAGTGTTACGTATTAGTGTAACTTAGGTTAGGTTTTATTTTACAGGTAAATTTGTATTTATTTTAGTTAGGTAGTTAGTTAATAGTTAATAACATTTAGTAACTATTCTACCTAGTTAAAATAAATACAAACTTGCCTGTAAAATAAAAATAAACCCTAAGCTAGATACAATGTAACTTTTAGATATATTGTAGCTAGCTTAGGGTTTATTTTATAGGTAAGTATTTAGTTTTAAATAGGAATAAGTTAGGTAATGATAGTAATTTTATTTAGATTTATTTAAATTATATTTAAGTTAGGGCGTGTTAGGGTTAGGGTTAGACTTAGGTTTAGGGGTTAATAAATTTAGAATAGTGGCGACGAAATTGGGGACGGCAGATTAGGGTTAATAAATGTAGGTAGGTGGCAGCGATGTTAGGGGTGGCAGATTAGGGGTTAATAAATATAATGTAGGTGTCGGCGATGTTGGGGGCAGCAGATTAGGGGTTAATAAGTATAATGTAGGTGGTGGCGATATCCAGAGCAGCAGATTAGGGGTTAATAAATATAATGTAGGTGTCGGTGATATCGGGGGCGGCAGATTAGGGGTTAATAAGTGTAAGATTAGGGGTATTTAGACTCAGGGTTCATGTTAGGGTGTTAGGTGTAAACATAAAATGTGTTTCCCCATAGGAATACATGGGGCTACATTACTGAGTTTTACGCTGCTTTTTGGCAGATGTTAGACTTTTTCTCAGCCGGCTCTCCCCATTGATGTCTATGGGAAAATCGTGCACAAGCACATACAACCAGCTCACCGCTGACTTAAGCAGCGCTGTTATTGGAGTGCAATGTGGAGTGCAATTTTGCTCTACGCTCACTTCTTGCCTGTTAACACCGGGTTGATAAAAACCCGTAATACCAGCGCTGCAGGTATGTGAGCAGTGACAATAAACTGCAAGTTAACAACACACCCCTGTTACAGCAAAACTCGTAATCTAGGAGAAAAAACAGCCTTATTTATTACTTTTACTATATGGTCAAACATATGTGGACACACCTATACAAGTTCATTGTACATCCCATTCCAAAACCACGGGCATTAATTTGAAGTTGCCCCCCCCTTGCAACTATCAAAGCTTCAGCTCTTCTGATAAGACTTTTTAACAAGATTTTGTTTGTGGGAATTTTCTGCCCATTCAGCCATAAGAGCTTTTGTGAGGTCAGACACTGATGATGGACAAGAAAATCTGGCTTGAAGGGGGCGCCCCAATTCATCTCAAAGTTGTTTGATGGGGTTGAGGTCAGGGCTCTTTGCAAGCCACTCTGACTCCTCCAAACTAACCTCATCAAACCATATCTTCATGGACCTCCCCTCCTATTGTGCATAGGCTATCAGGCCTGAAGCTCCTACTGGGTGAGTTAAGGTTGTTACTAGCTCTGTCAGCACCCTAGGATGCACTAATGTTCCTGTGGTTACAGGAGTGAAGCTGACTTTAAATAACATTTCAAGAGCAGTGAGCGCTAAAGATGGTCCAGAATCTCATTTTGCATGTGTGACTTGCACTAAAAGTTGTGCTACTGAATTAGCCATTTGTGCACACTATTTGATGCTTGGTTATTCTTTTCTGAAGTTCATATTCCAGTAGTCAACCTGTTATGACCGCGGCTTAATATTTGGAGTTTGTTACTTGTCTATCTGTGGTGGACCCTTGAACTATTATTTCACCTTTCGTATGCTTACTCCTTTCTTTTTTTGCTTGTTTTCTGCTACTTGGTCCCTGACATTAGCATGGCTTTTGACTACGTTTCTGCCTTTCTCAGCTCGCCTGAAAACTGACTACAAATATTCTATTTTAATGATAATTCTAGCCTATTGAAACATCTGGCATGCAGCACATCTCCATAACCAGTAGTTCCAGTATCACAACAAGGTCATTTTAAATTATCCTTTTACGGGGCACAGTCATGCAGGAACAGGAAAAGGACTTCCCCATAATGTTGCCACAAAGTTGGAAGCACCCAATTGTCTAAATTTTCTTTATACCCTGTAGGATTAAGATGAACTTTCACTGGAACTAAAGGGTCTAGCCCATACCTTGGTATGAAAGTTTCAAGCCATAATCCCTCCTCCACCAAACGTTACTCTAAGCACTCTGCATTCTTCTAGATATTGTTCTTCTGGCATACGCCACACCCAGATTTTTCAATTGGGCTGCAAGATAGTGAAGTGTGGTTCATCAATCCAGAGAGCACATTTCTACAGGTACAGAGTCCAGTGGCAGCATATTTACACCACCCCAGCCAATGATTGGCATTGTGCATGTTGATGTGAGGCTTGTGAACAGCTACTCAGTCTTGGAAACACATTTTATGAAGCTCCTCATGCACGGTTCTTGTCCTGATGTTGTTTCCAGAGGGAATTTTGAACTCTGTAGTGAGTGATGCAACAGATTAAAGATGGTTTTTGGCATCCCTGCTCTGCCAGTTTGTGTGGTCTACCATTGTTGTTCCTAAATGCTCTCTACTTAACAATTATAGCACTTGCAGATGATCTTGGCAGATCTACTAGGGAAGACATTTCACAAACTGACTTGTGGTAAAAGTGGTATCTTGTGTTTTTTAAAGTTACAAATCTCTTTGGTATGACCTACTGTACTGCCAATGTATTTCTATGGAGATTTCATGGATATGCACTGGATTGTATGCACCTGTTAGCAAAAAACACCTGAACGCAATAATTACTAGGGGTATCCACATACTAAGAATGGATGTGCAATGCCAAGAAATGGCTTTTAAGGCTGATATGGCAATATTATATATTAAAAGAGGCATAAATGCAAGGAAATAAAACATAATTATGTCTCTATATAAATCCCAAATACGACCTCACCTTGAGTATGCAGTACAGTTCTAAGACCGATTTTAAAAAATTACTTTGCATAATTTGAAAAGAGACACAAAACTAATAAGCAGAATGGGAGATTTAAACAATGAAGAGAAGTTAGCCATACTCGGTCTGTTAACTTTAGAAAGAAGACATTTGAGAGGTGATTTGATTTCTTTGTACAAATGTATTCAAGGCCCATATACAGAGTTGGTGGAAGTACTATTTATTTAAAGTAAACTGTAAGTAACAAGAGGTCACACAAGACTAGAGGAAAGGAAATCTCCATCAACATAAATGTTTTTTTTTTTTTTTTCTGTAAGAGCAATCAATTTGAGTAACTCCCTGCCTAAGGAAGTAGTGAATGCTATTACCATATTCAAATATAAAAATGGCTTAGATATATTTCTGACTAAGAATAGAATTCAGGTATAAGATTGCTTGTGTTAAATGTGTCTACTTTCTAATTGTATTAATGTAAGGTCAAATTGCAACTTTTTTATTTTAAATTTGGTAGGTACTGTATACGTTTAACTCAATAGACTTTTGTCTTCTTTCAACCTCATCTACTATGTTACTATATTTCATATATATTTGCCATATAGTTAGTGTATTTAAATATATGAATGAGCAAAAATGTTAAGAGATAAATGTCTCTAACATACTTGGTATCAGGAAGAAAGAAAAAATATTTGTGTTTAGAACCACATTAAATCATTTTTTTCTAAGCATACTTGTATATGAAGTAATATAGAGTCCTTTCTTTAAATCAGTTTTAAATTGGCTACACAGGGTCGAGTGTCAGTGTTTGAAGTGCAGGGAGGCCAAACACATATGAGATTAAATTAAGATGTTGAGATCACCTCTCATTGCTCTTTACATATTTGAACAATGCTTAAAATAATATAATCTTAAAATAGTGAATAATTTTGTATTTTCTTCTGGTCAAATGCAGATTTAAAATACTATTTTCTGTCCATCTTGAAAACTTGAAATTATGTGATGGATTTGTGTCTCAGGACACTCTTTAATATCTTGATGTGTCAGAGAAATTATTCTATGTGAATAAGGAAAGAATAACCTAGGGACATTTGCAGCTAGAAAATAAAGTGAGCCAAGATAGTCCTTTAAATTATTTTATCATAATTTTTCTGATATTGGACTTAGCCTGCTAGATTACGAGTCTTGCGTTAGCCTTAAAAAGCAGCGTTGAGAGGTCCCAACGCTGCTTTTTAACGCCCGCTGGTATTACGAGTCTTACAGGTACAACTTACGTCAATTGCCTATCCTATTTTTTCAATGGGACTTGCATAGCGCCGGTATTACGAGTCTTCCAAAAAGTGAGTGGTAGACCCTCTCCTGTCAAGACTGGTACCACATTTAAAAGTCAGTAGTTAAGAGTTTTATGGTCTAACGCCGTAGCATAAAATTCTTAACTAAAGTGCTAAAAAGTTCACTAACACCAATAAACTACCTATTAACCCCTAAACCAAGGCCCCCCCACATCGCAAACACTAAAATAAAATTTTTAACCCTTAATCTGCCGAACTGGACATCGCCGCCACTATAATAAATATATTAACCCCTAAACCGCCGCACTCCCGCCTCGCAAACACTAGTTCAATTTTATTAACCCCCTAATCTGCCATCCCTAACAACGCCGACACCTACCTACATTTATTAACCCCTAATCTCCCACCCCAAACGTCGCCACCACTATATTAAAGTTATTAACCCCTAAATCTAAGTCTAACCCTAACCCTAACACCCCCCTAACTTAAATATATTTTAAATAAATCTAAATAAAATAACTACAATTAACTAAATTATTCCTATTAAAACTAAATACTTACCTATAAAATAAACCCTAAGCTAGCTACAATATTACTAATAGTTACATTATATCTATCTCAGGGTTTATTTTTATTTTACAGACAACTTTGTATTTATTTTAACAAGGTACAATAGTTATTAAATAGTTATTAACTATTTAATAGCTACCTAGTTAAAATAAAGACAAATTTACCTGTATAATAAAACCTAACCTAAGTTACAATTACACCTAACACTACACTATAATTAAATAAATTCCCTAAATTAACTACAATTAAATACAATTATCTAAAGTACGAAAAAAACAAACACTAAATTACAGAAAATAATAAAATTACAAGTTTTTTAAACTAATTACACCTAATCTAATCCCCCTAATAAAATAAAAAAGCCCCCCAAAATAATAAAAAGCCCTACCCTATACTAAATTACAAATAGCCCTTAAAAGGGCCTTTTGCGGGGAATTGCCCCAAAGTAATCAGCTCTTTTACCTGTAAAAAAAAGTACAATACCCCCCAACATTAAAACCCCCCACCCACACACCCAACCCTACTCTAAAAGCTACCCAATAACCCCTTGAAGATCACCCTACCTTGAAAAGTCTTCACCCAACCGGGCCGAATTCCTCAACGAAGCCAGGCGAAGTGGTCCTCCAGACGGGCAGAAGTCTTCATCCAAGCCGGGAAGAAGAGGTCCTCCAGACGGGCAAAAGTCTTCATCCAGACGGCATCTTCTATCTTCATCCATTCGGCGCGGAGCAGGTCCATCTTCAAGACATCCGTCGAGGAGCATCCTCTTCTTTCTTCATCCGACGACTGAATGAAGGTTCCTTTAAATGACGTCATCCAAGATGGCGTCCCTGCAATTCCGATTGAATTCTATCAGCCAATCGGAATTAAGGTAGAAAAAATCCTATTGGCTGATGCAATCAGCCAATAGGATTGAACTTCAATCCTATTGGCTGATTAGAACAGCCAACAGGATTGAGGTCGCATTTTATTGGCTGTTTCCACTCAAGCTTGAATGCAAGGTACCCCTTTTATATTGGGGTACTGTTGCATTCCTATTGGCTGAAATATTCAAATCAGCCAATAGGATGAGAGCTGCTTAAATCCTATTAGCTGTTCAAGTTATTTATTTCAAATTAATTATTTATTTTATTTTTTTATATTGTAAGTTTAATTTAAAGTTAGGGGGGTGTTAGGTTTAGGGGTAAATAGTTTAATTTAGTGTGTTGCGATGTGGGGTTCCAGCGGTTTAGTGGTTAATAGGTTTATTATAGTAAAAGTGATGTGGGGGTTTATTATACATATGTGTTAGGTTTATTTATAGTTTCATCTTAGTTTTTTTTTATTTCACAGCTAAGTTTTTATTAAATGTAAGGTATCTATATTGTAAATTTAATTTAAAGTTAGGGGGTGTTAGGTTTAGGGGTAAATAGTTTAATTTACCCCTAAACCTAACACCCTGCTGGCGGTTTATAATAAATAGGTTTATTATAGAAGTAGCGATGTGGGGGGAGGCAGTTTAGTGGTTAATATGTTTATTATTGTAGTTGTGATGTGGGGGGCCGGCGGTTTAGGGGTTAATATCTTTATTTAGTTTTAGCGATGTCGGTGGGCAGCGGATTACGGGTTATTAGTTTTATTTAGTGTCTGTGATGTTGGGGGGTAGCAGATTAGGGGTATTTATGTTAGGTTATTACATAACTTTCATTTCCCCATAGACATCAATGGGGATTGCGTTATAGTGATCGCCATTTTGCGATCGCATGTGTTAGTTTTTTTCTCTGCATTGATGTCTATAGGGGAAAACATGCAGGAAAACATGCACACGCACGTCAAGTCAGGCCTTGGCTTTTGTGCGATATTGAGCTTAACGCACCATACCGCACAACAAAAGAAGGTTGTTCTGTAACTTGTAATGGCAGCGCTATGGAAAGTGCGATACCGCTATTTTTTTGCCTTATTTACTCACCAGGTTTAGCGCACAGCTTGTAATCCTGGTGGTACAGAGCACTATTAAAATTATAGAGAGTACATAGACAGAAAATGTATTGCACATTCCTTCTCTATTGCTGCTCCTGAGGTATCTGTGCGTCCCATTGTGAGATCTGACAAAGACAAGCACTACACCAACACTGCAATAAAATATACATTAACCCCTTAAACCTGAGGTAAAAGTGTATTATGAGAAGTGTCCCCTGGCTATGTTATACCCGATAGGGTATCTTCATGTTACCTTATTGTATCACTCACTCCACTGAATCGGTCAGCGATTGCAGTTGAGAGCCCAGCCAGTGCTGTACAGTTACAGCAGAGCATCTGAGTGGAAATACCTTTAATCCCAGATGGGGAGGCTAAGTGTCATGTCCTGTGACGCCTGAGGGTAGTTATGGCTTAAATCCCCTAGGGAAATACTGTGCTTACAACCATGTATTCCTATGCCATTTTATCATTCAGCTTGCTGCATTCATCTGCTTGAGTCTTCTTGAATGATACATTCCAGGGGTACTGGGTCTCACATTGGTCTGAGCTTCCATAAGAGAATTAAAAACAAATAGCTGGAGCACCTTTATCTTAGACCTACTCATGTGAGGCAAAGAACAAAACTGAGGAGAGATGTGAGGTTGGATGGATTAAAGCTCTTTTGAGGGTTCTTAGCCTCATCCTAGTGGCAGAAATTTTATCCCACATGTTATGGATCCCTAAGGACTATTATCATCATACAAAAGAAAAATCCCTTTAGACAATGTTAGACAGAATGGCAACAACAATTATGTTTATTAAAAACTAGTTTTGTATTTTGGCATGTATTTTTTTTAGAAAATGGACGCAATTTTTCTTGTTTATAATAGAATTCTTTATACTTGTACTCTTAAAAAATATTGAGCTGATGAAATAACACTAAACTGTACATTTTTACTATACAGAATGTGCTTACTTGCAATATCACATTTGGTACAGTGCAAAGGGATATTGCAATTAAACATATTCTGTACAGTGAGAATGTACAGTTTGCCACGATTGCAGTGGCTCAATATTTTCAAAGTAAGAAAACTCATCTATTTTTAAAAATGTGATTTACAGAGTGCAAGCAAAATAATCTAAGAAAAATACATGCCCAGTCTAGAGACTTAGCCCGAATGGGTCCAAATACCCCTGTTTCCGCATGAGCCTTCAGGCTCGCCGGAAACAGGAGTTAAAAAGCAGCGGTCTTAAGACCACTGCTCCTTAACTCGTCTGCTGCCTCTGAGGCTGTGGACATCAATTTGCACGATTGTGTACGATGAAGTTGATTGACACCCACTGCTAAGTGTCGGGTGATCGGGTTGATTGACAACCCCTGCTAGCGTCTGATTGGCCGCGAATCTGTAGGGGGCGGCATTGCACCAGCAGTTCTCAAGAACTGCTGGTGCAATGATAAATGCCGACAACTTATGCTGTCGGCATTTATCGATGTGAGGCGGACATGATCCGCAATATCGGATCATGTCCGTTCACACCTTCTTAAATATGCCCCATAGTTTTCCATGCTGATACTCGCAGGGGCAGCCCTCATTTAATTCTATAAAAAAGGGTCTGTCTCTGCGGGTGGCGAGATGTCTCCCATATAAATAATGAGCGCTCTCTGTTACGTAAAAGATTGCAAAGGAGGGCAATGTACAGAGGGGACCCTAGCATATGTTTAAACTTTAGTTTTGCCTAATACAAATCAAATTACGCTGTTTTCAGTCACACTCCAAGAGCTGCTTAAAAGATAATGCTTTATTGAAATATGGTTAAAAAGCAGGCACTTTAGGAGAAATGTGGTAGACGTATCTTACACATTTCAGGCTATACTTGAGAATCATAGAGTCTATGATTAAGCGCTCACTTTTAGTGCAAAACACGTAAGATGTTTCTTACCACATTTCTCCTATCGTATCTGCTTTTAACCATATTTCAATAAAGCATTATCTTTTAAGGAGCTCTTGGAGTATGACTTCAACTTTGTGCTTTTGTTATGTGCGGATTTGTTCCACCACTTTAGTCGGCACCCCTTTGTTCTACCACTTTAGTTGACACCCCTGTGGCTGTGAGTACAACGCCTTGTGTCTTATTGATGTGATCTGTTGCCGCAAAATACTGTATCTGTTATGATAAATGGAGCCATTTGTAATTTGTAAGTACAAATTTAAGTAGGAATTTCTTGCCTTTTTTGGACATCCAGTGTACTTGAATTATGATTTATGCTGTGCATAGTTAATACATCTTATGTCTGTGTAATTTACCTACACATTTTATGTTTTTAATAAAAAACAGTTTTTGGTGAACAATTTTTTAATGATTTTTAACAAGACAAGACATCCTATTTTCAGGGTAAAAAGTGTCCTTACATAATTCCACCTGGGAAATAGAAGGCCTGGCAAGTGTTCTTATAGAATCTCACCAGCCCAGAAACCTTTTTAGAATCAGTAAATACATTTTGAAGTATTCATGAAATCAGAGTCAACCCCAGAAAGTGTGAAGCCAGTGAAAAGCATTGGTTACAAATAAATAGTCTGATTGGCAAATCAATAATAACCCCACATTTTTAGAATGTAAATATATTACATACACTGGTATATATTTTATAATAATTCAGGTTTTTCTATATGTGTTATTTTCTTCCTCCAAATAAACAAGCAATTGTAGCACTCCATTAATAGCATACAAGTTCAGACTGACTTCAGACAGCTTTAAAATTTAAAATATATTATAACAATGTAGTACCATTTAAAACCACAATCAATGTAATAGTACACTTCACAAAATAATTGAGTTAATAAAATATTAACTCAGTATTAATAATAAAATAAAATCAATTGTTCAAAAGAGCCTAGGATAGAAGTAAAGAAATACACAAAAACGTATACATCTGTGTGATGGTCAGTAATAAAGTATATGTTTACTCAAAATTAAACTTTTATGAATCAGATGGGGCAAGCAATTTTAAACAACTTTCCATTTTTCTTTTATCATCAAATTTGCTTTGTACTCTTGGTAATCTTTGTTGAAAGCTAAACCTAGGTAGGCCCATAGGCTAATTTCTAAGCCCTTGAAGGCCGCCCCTTATTTCAGTAAATTTTTACAGTTATTCACAACTAGACAGCGCTAGTTTGTGTGTGCCATATAGAAAACATTGTGCTCATTCCAGTGGAGTTATTTATGAGGAAACAACGGTTAGCTAAAAATCTGTCAAAAGAACTGAAATAAGGCGGCAGTCTGCAGAGTCTTAGATTCATGGTAATCACAGAGGTAAAAAATATATTAATATAACCGTGTTGGTTATGCAAAACTGGGGAATAGGTAATAAAGGGATTATCTATCTTTTTAAGCAATACAAATTTTTGAGTAGGCTGTCCCTTTAATCACACGTGTTTGCACCTGTCCTTAGGTAATGCAATAAACCCTCTTTTTGCATTATTTGCTAACTACCAAAGACTGCAACTGCCTTAGAAATGTTGGGTAGCCAATTAAGTTTAGCAACATGTTTGCATTTTTTTTTTACAGTTTAAAAGTTACATAAATGATTAACTATTAATAAGCCACCAAGACTAATATAAAGCAATGCTGTCATTGCAACAAAAAAAAGTAAATCGTGTTCTCTGCATTGTGCAGAGAAAACTGAAGCACATGACATAGGGCTCATTTCCATTGAGCCGTAATTAGGTTTGCGTGCACTCGCAAACCGTTAAATAAGCTGTCGGAAGCAATATTGTTCACCTACTGCTTCCAATGACCCAATATAACTCAATTTCTGCAACTGGACTCCGGCTGCCGAAAACATTATTGTGTCCCATACAAAGTATCAGAAGCCGATAATCTTTAAATAATACCAGGTTTCCAATGCCCGAGCAAACCATTAATACACAGTCAGAGGCTGCCAATAAATTAACAAAAATTACACCCAGCTCAACTAGGTGTAAAACAGGAAAAAGGTGCCTTTTGAGACCTTTTTCACATTGAAATCTAACCAACACGTCAAAACCTCTCTAACCGCCATCCCCCCACCTAAAAACTTATAATACATGTATTAACCCTTAATCTGCCATTCCCCCACAACACAATCTAGCTATTTAAACTATTAACTCCTAAACCACCATGCCCCCATATCGTAAAGTATCTATTTAAACTATTAACCCCTAATCCGCCATGTCCAAACAACGCAATCTAGCTATTTAAATTATTAAGCCCTAATCCGCCATGCCACCATATCGCAAAGTATTTTTTTAAACTATTAACCTCTAATCTGCCATGCCCATACAACGCAATCTAGCTATTTAAACTATTAAACCCTAATCCGCCATGCCCCCACAAATAACTAATCACTAAGCCCCCTAACTTAACACCCCCTAAATTAACCCCATTACATATATTAAAATAATCCTAAACTAAAGTTAAAATAATAAATCCTAAATTACAATTAAAATAAAAAACTAACATTAATTTAAAAATTAAACCAAAGATTAAATTACAATGCTTAAATCTAAAATTACAAAAAATTAAAAAAGTCTACAATTAAAGAAAAAAATAAACCGAATGATCCAAAAAAACCCCCCCTAATCTTATACCCCTATAAAAAATAAAAAAGCCCCCCAAAATAAAAACACCCCCTAATATAAACTAAACTACCAATAGCACTTAAAAGGGCCTTTTGTAGGGCATGGCCTTAACTTAAATGGCTCTTTTACATTTAAAAAAAACTAAGTTCCCCCTAACAGTAAAAAAAAAAAAAAAAAAACTAACACTAAAAAATCCTAAACTGCCCATTGCTCCTAAAGGGGCATTTGTATGGGTATTGCCCTTAAAATGGCATTCAGATCTTTACTGCCCTTAAAAGGGCATTCAGCTCTTTTACAATTGCCCATTAAATCCCTTATCTAAAAAATAATAATAAAAAAAAATGGCTAAGTCTAACCCCCAGATAGGTACTCACGGTTCCTGAAGTCCAGCGGTGAAGTCTTCTTCCAAGCGACGACATCTTCTTCCATCGCGGCGACCTCTTCTATCTTCATCCAGGACCCTGAACTGAAGACCGGCAACCACGGAACTGAAGACCGGCGACTGCCGAGCCATGGAGCATGGAGGATCCTCTTCGTACAATCACCGCCATACACTGAATATTGAATGCAAATTACGCATTTAAATATGGCGTACCTTGCATTTCTATTGGCTGATTTGATTCTTCAAATTCAAATCAGCCAATAGGATGAGAGCTACTGAAATCCTATTGGCTGATTTGAACAGAGGTCGCAGCGATGGAAGAAGATATCGCAGCTTGAAAGAAGACTTCTCCGCCGGACTTCAGGAACCGTGAGTACCTATCTGGGGGTTAGACTTAGGCTTTCCTTTTAATTTTTTTAATTTTTACATTTTAGGGATTTAATGGGCAATGGTAAAAGAGCTGAATGCCATTTTAAGAGCAGTAAAAGAGCTGAATGCCCTTTTGAGGGCTATGCCCATACAAATGCCCCTTTAGGGAAATGGGTAGTATAGGATTTTTTTAGTGTTAGTTTTTTTTTTATTTTGAGGGGTTTGATGGGTGGACGGGGTTTTTACTGTTAGGAGGAACTTATTTTTTTTAAAATGTAAAAGAGCAGTTTAACTTAGGGCAATGCCCTACAAAAGGTCATTTTAAGGGCTATTGGCAGTTTAGTTTAGATTAGGGGGTGTTTTTATTTTGGGGGGCATTTTTATTTTTATAGGGGTATTTGATTAGGTTTAATTTTTTTATTTTGGATAATTCGGTTTATTTTTTTCTGTAATTGTAGACATTTTAAATTTTTGTAATTTTAGATTTAAGCATTGTAATTTAATCTTAGGTTTAATTTTTAAATTAATGTTAGGTTTTTTTATTTTAATTGTAATTTAGGATTTATTATTTTAATTTTAATTTAGGATTATTTTAATATTGTGGCTGAAATCTTGGAATGCTGATATGACTTCTAAGTCCAGATTGTTTTCTCTTTCTTTCCAAGGTAATAAATTATTTGGTTCTCAGTTGGATTCAATAATTTCAACTGTCAATGGGGGGAGTTTTTTTGCCTCAGGATAAAAAACCTAAAAGTAAATCTAAGGCTTCTAACCATTTTTGTTCCTTTCGACATAATAAGGAACATAAATCTAATCCTTCCCCAAAGGAATCTGTTTCCAATTGGAAGCCTTCCTCAAATTGGAATAAATCTAAGCCATTTAAGAGATCAAAGCCAGCCCCTAAGTCCGCATGAAGGTGCAGCCCTCATTCCAGCTCATCTGGTAGGGGGCATATTAAAAATTTTCAAAGATGTTTGGATCAATTCGGTCCAAAATCATTGGATTCAGAGTATTGTCTCTCAGGGGTACAGAATAGGATTCAGAGTAAGACCACCTGTGAGAAGATTTTTTTCTCTCACGCATTCCAGCGAACTCAGTAAAGGCTCAGGCTTTCCTGAAGTGTGTTTCAGACCTGGAGTTATCAGGGGTAATCATGTCATTTCTGTTTCAGGAACAGGGCCTGGGGTTTTATTCAAATCTATTCATTGTCCCAAAAAAAGAAAATTAATTCAGACCAGTTTTAGATCTAAAGATTTTGAATCGATATGTAAGAGTACCAACTTTCAAGATGGTGACTATAAGGACTATTCTGCCTTTTGTTCAGCAAGGGCATTATATGTCCACAATAGACTTACAGGATGCATATCTTCATATTCCGATTCATCCGGATCACTATCAGTCTTTACGTTCTGCAGAATTTCATGTGAATCAACTAGTGTTATTTCTTCAAAGACATGGTTGGAGGATCAATTTACCAAAAAGTTATTTGATTCCTCAGACAAAAGTAACCTTTTTAGGTTTCCAGATAGATTCAGTGTCCATGACTTTGTCTCTAACAGAAAAGAGACATTTGACATTGGTTGCAGCCTGTCGGAACCTTCAATCTCAGACATTCCCTTCAGTAGCTATGTGCATGGCATGGAAGTTTTAAGTCTCATGACTGCAGCATCGGACGCAATTCCCTTTTTCTCGTTTCCATATGAGACCTCTCCAGCTTTGTATGCTGAACCAATGGTGCAGGGATTATACAAGGATATCACAATTAATATCCTTAAATCCCAATGTTCGACTTTCTCTGACTTGGTGGTTAGATCACCATTGTATAATTTAAGGGTCTTCTTTCGTTCGTCCAACCTGGACTTTGATCACAACAGATGCGAGTCTTTCAGGTTGGGGAGCTGTTTGGGGATCTCTGACAGCACAAGGGGTTTGGAAATCTCAAGAGGCGAGATTACCAATCAATATTTTGGAACTCTCAGGGCTCTTCAGTTTTGGCCTCTGTTGAAGAGAGAACCGTTCATTTGTTTTCAGACAGGCAATATCACAACTGTGGAATATGTCAATCATCAGGGTGGGACTCACAGTCCTCAAGCTATGAAAGAAGTATCTTGGATACTTGTTTGGGTGGAATCCAGCTCCTGTCCAATTTCTGAGGTTCATATCCCAGGTATAGACAATTGGGAAGCGGATTATCTCAGTTGTCAGACTTTACATCCGGGAGAATGGTCTCTCCATCCAGATGTGTTTTCTCAAATTGTTCAGATGTGGGGGCTTCCAGAAATAGATCTGATGGCTTCTCATCTAAACAAAAAACTTCCCAGATACCTGTCCAGGTCCAGGGATCCTCAGGCGGAAGCAGTGGATGCGTTGATACTTCCTTGGTGTTATCAACCGGCTTATATTTTCCCGCCTCCAGTTCTTCTTCTAAGAGTGATCTCCAAAATCATCATGGAGCAATCGTTTGTGCTGCTGGTCGCTCCAGCATGGCCTCACAGGTTTTGGTATGCGGATATTGTTCGGATGTCCAGTTGCCAACCTTGGCCACTTCCATTAAGGCCAGACCTTCTATCTCAAGGTCCGTTTTTTCATCAGGATCTCAAATCATTAAATTTGAAGGTATGGAAATTGAACGCTTAGTGCTTAGTCATAGAGGTTTCTCTGACTCAGTGATTAATACTATGTTGCAGGCTCGTAAATCTGTTTCTAGAAAGATTTATTATCGAGTTTGAAAGATTTACATTTCATGGTGTTCTTCTCATAAATTCTCTTGGCATTCTTTTAGAATTCCTAGAATTTTACAGTTTCTTCAGTATGGTTTGGATAAAGGTTTGTCTGCAATTGCTAAACTTCCTGATATTCATTGTTTTGTACAGGCTTTGGTTCGTATCAAGCCTGTCATTAAATCAATCTCTCCTCCTTGGAGTCTTAATTTGGTTTTGAAGGCTTTACAGGCTCCTCCATTTGAGCCTATGGCCTCTAGTTATCAACGTGTCTACTTACCTGCCATCGCCGGCCCCAATACGCTCGCCTAAGCTCGCCTCACATCGCCACCGAGGACCTACCGCACCGCGCCAAAGTTATCAAAAAAGCTGTCAAAAAGCTGCGCACCAAGTACAGGGCGATGAGCAGCGGACTGTGATAGTTATCACTCATCCAATCTCGCTGCTCTTCAGCTTTTCCCCAGCTTTATTTGTCACTAAGCCCCCACACTAAACAACACTGTTCTACCCCCTATACCGACGCCCCTGGAGCACCCCCGCAACTAAATAAAGTTATTAACCCCTAAACCGCCGCTCCTAGACCCCTCCGCAACTATAATAAATGTATTAACCCCTAAACCGCCACTCCCTGAGCCCACCGCCACTCTAATAAACTGATTAACCCCTAAACAGCCGCTCCCAGACCCCACCGCCACCTACATAATACCTATTATCCCCTATCCTGCCACCCCTATACCGCCGCCACCTATAATAAATGTATTAACCCCTATCCTGCCGATTCCGTACCCTGCCGCAACTAAATTGTTTAACCCCTAAACCGCCGCTCCCGGACCCCGCCGCAACCTATATTAAACTTATTAACCCCTAATCTGCCCCCCCTACACCGTCGCCACCTATAATAAATTTATTAACCCTTATCCTGCCCCCCTATACTGCCGCAAGCTATAATAAAATTATTAACCCCTTAACCTAAGTCTAAGCCTAACCCTAACACCCCCCTAACTTAAATATTAATTAAATAAATCTAAATAAATATTACTCTTATTAAATTAGTTATTCCTATTTAAAACTAAATACTTACCTATAAAATAAACCCTAATATAGCTACAATATAACTAATAGTTACATTATAGCTATTTTAGGATTTATATTTATTTTACAGGCAACTTTGTATTTATTTTAACTAGGCACAATAGCTATTAAATAGTTATTAAATATTTAATAGCTACCTAGTTAAAATAAAGACAAATTTACCTGTAAAATAAAAACTAACCTAAGTTACAATTACACCTAACACTACACTATCATTAACTAAATTATTCCTATTTAAAAATAAATACTTACCTGTAAAATAAACCCTAAGATAGCTACAATTTATTTAATAATTACATTGTAGCTATTTTAGGATTTATATTTATTTTACAGGTAACTTTGTATTTATTTTAACTAGGTAGAATAGTTATTAAATAGTTATTAACTATTTAATAACTACCTAGCTAAAAGAAATACAAAATTACCTGTAAAATAAATCCTAACCTAATTTACAATTAAACCTAACACTACACTATCATTAAATAAATTAAATTAATTATCTACAAATACCTACAATTAAATACAATTAAATAAACTAACTAAAGTACAAAAATTAAAAAAAACTAAGTTACAAAAATAAAAAAATTACAAGATTTTTAAGATAATTACACCTAATCTAAGCCCCCTAATAAAATAACAAAGCCCCCTAAAATAAAAAAATGCCCGACCCTATTCTAAATTACGAAAGTTAACAGCTCTATTACCTTACCAGCCCTTAAAAGGGCCTTTTGCGGGGCATGCCCCAAAGTATTCAACTCTTTTGCATGTTAAAAAAAATAACCCTCCCCACATTAAAACCCACCACCCACATACCCCTACTCTAACCCACCCAATCCCCCCTTAAAAAAACCTAACACTACCCCCTTGAAGATCATCCTACCTTTAGCTAGCTGACCACCGATGGAACAGAAGAGGACATCCGCAGCGGCCAAAGTCATCATCCAAGGGGAGCTGAATGGTCTTCTATCCGATAGAAGACTTCATCCAAGGGGCGCTGAAGAGGTCTTCCATCTGATAGAAGTCTTCATCCAGGCAGCGTCTTCAATCTTCATCCATCTGGAGCGGAGCCATCTTCAAAGCAGCCAACGCGGAGCCATCTTCTTCCACCGACGCCTACTCACCGAATGAATATTCCTTTAAGTGACGTCATCCAAGATGGCGTCCCTCGAATTCCGATTGGCTGATAGGATTCTATCAGCCAATCGGAATTAAGGTAGGAAAAATCTGATTGGCTGATCCAATCAGCCAATCAGATTCAAGTTCAATCTGATTGAAGACGCTGCCTGGATGAAGACTTCTATCGGATGGAAGACCTCTTCAGCGCCCCTTGGATGAAGACTTCTATCGGATGGAAGACCTCTTCAGCGCCCCTTGGATGATGACTTTGGCCGCTGTGGATGTCCTCTTCTGTTCCATCGGTGGTCGGCTGGCTGAAGACGGCTAAAGGTAGGATGATCTTCAGGGGGGTAGTGTTAGGTTTATTTAAGGGGGTTTGGGTTAGAGTAGGGGTATGTGGGTGGTGGGTTTTAATGTTGGGGGGGTTGTATTTTTTTTAACATGCAAAAGAGTTGAATACTTTGGGGCATGCCCCGCAAAAGGCCCTTTTAAGGGCTGGTAAGGTAATAGAGCTGTTAACTTTCGTAATTTAGAATAGGGTAGGGCATTTTTTTTATTTTGGGGGGCTTTGTTATTTTATTAGGAGGCTTAGATTAGGTGTAATTATCTTAAAAATCTTGTAATATTTTTTTATTTTTTGTAACTTATTTTTTTTTAATTTTTGTACTTTAGTAAGTTTATTTAATTGTATTTAATTGTAGGTATTTGTAGTTAATTAATTTAATTTATTTAATGATAGTGTAGTGTTAGGTTTAATTGTAACTTAGGTTAGGATTTATTTTACAGGTAATTTTGTATTTCTTTTAGCTAGGTAGTTATATAAATAACTATTTAATAACTATTCTACCTAGTTAAAATAAATAAAAAGTTACCTGTAAAATAAATATAAATCCTAAGATAGCTACAATGTAATTATCAATTACATTGTAGCTATCTTAGAGTTTATTTTACAGGTAAGTATTTAGTTTTAAATAGGAATTATTTATTTAATGATAGTGTAGTGTTAGGTGTAATTGTAACTTAGGTTAGTTTTTATTTTACAGGTAAATTTGTATTTATTTTAACCAGGTAGCTATTAAATAGTTAATAACTATTGTGCCTAGTTAAAATAAATACAAACTTAAAAAATAAAAATAAGCGCCGGTTTAGGGGTTAAACAATTTATTTAGTTGCGGCTTGGTACGGGATCGGCAGGATGGGGTTAATACATTTATTATAGGTGGTGGCGGTATAGGGGGGACAGGATAGGGGTTAATAGGTATTATGTAGGTGGCGGCGGGGTCCGGGAGCGGCAGTTTAGGGGTAAATCAGTTTATTAGAGTGGCGGTGGGCTCCGGGAGTGGCGGTTTAGGGGTTACCATGTTTAATATAGGTGACGGCAGTGTAGGGGGGCAGATTAGGGGTGTTCAGGCAGCAGCGAACATGAACTTTCGCTATGGTCAGACTCCCATTGATTCCTATGGGATCCGCCGCCTCCAGGGCGGCGAATTGAAAACCAGGTACGCTGGGCCGGAAAAGTGCTGAGCGTACCTGGTAGTCATTTGATAACTAGCAAAAGTAGTCAGATTGTGCCAAACTTGCGTTCGGAACATCTGGAGTGACGTAAGAATCGATCTGTGTCGGACTGAGTCTGGCGGATCGAAGCTTACGTCACTATATTCTACTTTTGCCGGGCAGCAGGTCTTGATAACTTAGGCGAATCAGCCTCGCCACAAATACGCTGCGGAATTCCAGCGTATTTGAGGTTGACGGCTTGATAACTAGAGGCCTATGCATTTTTTGGACATTAAACTACTTTCCTGGAAAGTGTTGTTCTTTTTGGCCATCTCTTCTGCTAGAAGATTTTCTGAATTATCCGCTCTCTCTTGTGAATCTCCTTTTCTGATTTTTCATCAGGATAAGGCAGTTTTGCGGACGTCATTTAAATTCTTACCTAAGGTTGTGAATTCTAACAACATTAATTGAGAAATTGTTGTCCTTTCTTTGTGTCCTAATCCTAAGAATTCTTTGGAGAGATCTTTACATTCTTTGGATGTGATGAGAGCTCTGAAATATTATGTTGAAGCCACTAAAGATTTCAGGAAGACTTGTAGTCTATTTGTTATCTTTTCTGGTTCCACAAAAGGTCAGAAGGCTTCTGCCATTTCTTTGCCATCGTGGTTAAAGCTTTTGATTCATCAAGCTTATTTGGAGTCGGGTAAAACCCCGCCTCAGAGAATTACAGCTGGTTCTACTAGATCAGTTTCCACTTCTTCGGCGTCTAAGAATGAAGTTTCAGTTGATCAGATTTGCAAAGCAGCAACTTGGTCTTCTTTGCATACATTTACTAAATTCTACCATTTTTATGTGTTTGCTTCTTTGGAAGCAGTTTTTGGTAGGAAAGTTCTTCAGGCAGCTGTTTCAGTTTGATTCTTCTGCTTATGATTTAAGTTTTTATTTTTATTTTTTGAGAATAAACTTATATTTGGGTTGTGGGTTTATTTTTTTCAGCGAAATGGCTGTTTTTATTTTGTCCCTCCCTCTCTAGTGACTCTTGCGTGGAGTTCCACATCTTGGGTATTGCTATCCCATACATCACTAGCTCATAGACTCTTGCCAATTACACAAAAGAAAACATAATTTATGTCCATGAGGCCCACCCCTTTTTTATGGTGGTTATGATTTTTTTGTATAAAGCACAATTATTTCCAAATTCCTTTGTTGATGCTTTTTACTTCTTTCTTTATCACCCCACTTCTTGGCTATTCGTTAAACTGAATTTTGGGTGTGGTGAGGGGTGTATTTATAGGCATTTTGAGGTTTGGGAAACTTTGCCCCTCCTGGTAGGATTGTATATCCCATACGTCACTAGCTCATGGACTCTTGCCAATATGAAATAAATAAATTTATCAGCTAAGTTCTTACATAAATTATGTTTTTTATATATATAAATAATTCTTATTTTTTTGTAATATATAGTATATATATATATATATATATATATATATATATATATATATATATATATATATATATATATATATATATATATATATATACTGTAGACCATTAATTGTATGGTTTTTATTTTGTTAGTTATTTTTCTTTTTGCACACTGTTCACAACTTTAATACATTTATGTTTATTATTGTTCATAAAGCATCCGTGGTTGTGTGTTTTTGAGATTCTAGTAGTTATTTTTATCTTTTTTATTAAGGCTTAATATGGGGTTGCTGGATAAGGTTTACTATATGTTTTTCTTTTTTTGATATATATTATTCTCTAAACCTCCGTGCTCCTTGGTAATTACAATATTAACCCCTAAACCGCCAAACCCCACATCATCAACTATCTAATTACACTATTAACCCCTAAACTGCCAAACCCCACAACGCCAACTACCTAATTACACTATTAACCCCAAAAACGCCAATCCCCCACAAGGCTAAGAATTAATCTAATCACTAAGCCCCCTAATCTAGCACCCCCTAAGTAACCCCAATTACATAAAATAAAAAAGACTATCTTCTTAAAAAAATTATTAAAAAGTACCAAAATAAAAAAAAATACTAATTTAAAATAAAAAAAACAACTAACATTACATTAAAAAAATTAAAATATATATTTTTTTTAAATTACAGAAAAAAATAAATGAAATTATCCAAAATATTTTTTAAAATCTAATCTTTAAAAATAAAAAAGCCCCCCCAAATAAACTCCCCCCCAATCTAACACTAAACTACCAATAGCCCTTAAAAGGGCCTTTTGTAGGGTATTGCCCTAAAGCGATCATCTCTTTTACCTAAATAAAGTACAAATTACCCCTAAAAATAATACCCCCCACCCACCATACCCCCAAAATAATAAAACCTAACACTTAAAAAAAAACAGCAAATGAACAGCCAATAGGATTTTAGTAACTCATATATGCAGTATATACATATGCAGTATATGCAGTATATACATATACTGTATATATATATATGTATATACTGCATGTGTTTATGTGTATTTACATGTATGTATATACTTATATAAAACACATAAATACACATGTATATAGATATTTTTTATCTTATTAGAAAATGTATATATAAGTGTTACACCTTATTTCAAAGTATTTATATTGTGTTTGGTGCTCATTTTTTTTTAACCCTTACACTTTACACTATGGGGCAGAATTATCAAGGGCTGAATGGCCCCTGATCCCCATGTTTCCAGGCAACCCTTCAGGCTCACTGGAAACAGCAGTTAGACCGCTGCTCCTTAACTGGTCCGCTGCCTCCAGGCTGTGGAGATCAAACCGCCGATCTTATACGATCAATCCAGACATCAATCCTATATGGGCTGATTGACACCACCTGGCTGCGATTCTGCAGGGGGCGGCATGGCACAAGCAGTTCACAAATGCTGTCGGCATTTAGCGATGTCTGTCGGACATGATCCGCTGAGCGAACCATGTCGGACAGACCGTTAATAAATCGGCCCCTTTGTCTTCAGTTGCACTAAGCCAGAAAATGCAAATTTTGTATTTGCTCTAGTGCATCCTTTTACTTTCAACATGTAATTACGCTCGCAATTTTGCAGAGTTGCAATATTGCTTATCTCGACCAGTGCCAACTTTAGCATGCCACTTGTAATCTAGATCATCTTCAAAAGTCATTGAGCATGATTTCCCTATATTTTCTACAGATTTTTTAGTGGGCTTTCTTGCCATTAACAGCTATAGTTTCAATAGGTTCAAAGTACAGTAAGGGCTAGATTACGAGTGGAGTGCTATCGTTAGTGCGATCGCGAGATCGTGGTGCTCTTTACACTCAAATACATATTACAAGTGGAGTGTTGCTAAAATTACTGCAAATTTGTTTACCTGAACTTGTGGTAATTTACGCTCCCATATTATCTATCTGTAGCGTTGAGCAGTAATGTGCACTCGCATTTACCACTCAAACTTTTTACATGACCTGAAAGGTCCAGAGTAAACCATTGATCATCTTCAAAAGTCATTGAGCATGATTTCCCTATATTTTCTACAGATTTTTTTAGTGGGCTTTCTTGCCATTAACAGCTATAGTTTCAATAGGTTCAAAGTACAGTAAGGGCTAGATTACGAGTGGAGTGCTATCATTAGTGCGATCGCGAGATCATGGTGCTCTTTACACTCAAATACATATTACAAGTGGAGTGCTGCTAAAATTACTGCAAATTTGTTTACCTGAATTTGCGGTAATTTACGCTCCCATATTTTCTATGTGTAGCATTTAGCAGTAATGTGCGCTCGCATTTACCACTCAAACTTTTTACATGACCTGAAAGGTCCAGAGTAAACCATTGCACTAAACTAAATTATTAACCCCTAAACAGCCATAGTCCTACATCGCAAACTACCCCTCTACACTATTAACCCCTGAACTGCAATTTAAAATTTGTTGATTTAAAATGAAAACCAGCCAAATTAAATGCAAGGGTACCCCTATATAAAATGAGTACCTCACATTCAAATTCAGGGTGCAGCTGGTGACTGCATGAAGAGGATCATTGTTTAAGATCAGAAGATGGAAGAAGACCAGAAGATGGATGAAGACGCCGCAATGAAGATAACAACATTGAGAGCTGGTGAATAAACATGGAGCAGCGCTGGGATGAAGATAAGAAGTTCGCCGCCTGGTTGAAGATGGAGCGCCACTGCCTGGATTCATCTTTGGTGAGTATCATCTTTGGAGTTTAGTGTTAGGTTTTGTTTGGGAATTTTTTTGGGGGGTATTTTTTTTTTTTGGGCAGCAAAAGAGCTAAATGCCATTTTAAGGGCAATGCCAAGCTAAATGCTCTTTTCAGGGTACTTTTTAGAGTAGTTTTATTTTAGATAGACTTTTTTTGGGGTGGGGGGGGAGTTTAATGTCAGAAAGCAGTAGTTTGTTTTTTTGTTTTTTTAGAAAAAGAGCTAAGACATTTTAGGGCAATTTTATTTTAACATGTATAAAATTGATACATATCCAAAAATGAAAAGACAAAAACATCTGTTTATATATGTATTGTCGGTTTCTAAGAAATTAAAAATTATATATAGAAAATGTCTTTTGAAAAATGACTCCTTAAGTGGTGATGTTTAAATAATCTATACAATGTGTCCCTTGGTTGTTATAAGTATTGTTCCACAAATGTTGCTATTAGGTGTATTTCAATATTAGTTGTATAAAAAGGGGATTAATACAAAGTTCACAATGTGTTTAGTATTCTTATATTTGGCAACTAATTTCTTACCGCTACTGCTCCATGCAGCAAGGATGACAAAGTGAACTCAAGTACATCCCTGGTCATGTGACCTCGGTCCTACAATCGGATTGTTCCTTACCCGAGCAAAGACAGGGGAATAGCACCTTTTTCTTGTACAAAGTCTCTCCTTATCTGTTTTAAAGATTCCTTCAGGCTGATGTAAACAGAATTGCGCATTGTTTACCGTAGCACCAATCACCAACTTGAAACGTAGTGCATAACACTTAATTACTTAATTTTCTGCAAGCGCCACTACGGAGTATGTTATGTACAAATATACAAGTCCAGCTCACAGACTGTCCTAAACAATTAGGTTGATTGATCTTCGCGTTTCAGTCGTTACACCAGCCTTTATCAAGATGCTCTCCCTCTGTTTGAAGTCCAGTTAAATAGCTTACAGGCATTTCCAATCCTTTTAATTGATGGACCATTCAGCCAATAATAAATGTTTCAAATGGAATGCATCCAACCAATGGAGTATTCTTTTTTTTTTACTCATAAGATATTCATTTTAACCCTATAGAGTCATCCTCGTCCACAAGGAAAAAAGTAAACTTATGTCATATCTATGGGGCAGGCATTCTTTATTCTACTTGGTCAAAATTATTTTCTTCTTTAGGAAACAGACGGCTAGATTACAAGTTTTGTGTTATGAGGGAAAATAACGCTGCTTTTTCACTATCGCTGCTATTACGAGTTTTGTAGGTACAGCTGTACCGCACACTTTTTTGTCCGTCACACAACGCAACTACCGCACTTTTTTAAAAAGTCCTTTTTCTATGGGAATTCCACAGCACCGGTATTACGAGTTTGCCTGTCCGGCCAAACAGTGAGCAGTACAGACTATAACTACAAGATCTGTACCGTTAACTGAAAGTCAGTAGTTATTGGTTTTGCGTTACAAAGCTGTACCATAAAACTCATAACTAAAGTGTCACAAAGTACACTAACACCCATAAACTACCTATTAACCCCTAAACCGAGGCCCTCCCGATCACAAACACTAAAATAATTTATTAACCTGCCGCTCCGGACATCGCTGCCACTATAATAAACATATTAACCCCTAAACCGCTGCACTCCTGCATCGTAAACACTGGTTAAATATTATTAACCCCTAATCTGCTGCCCCAATGTCGTCGCCACCTACATACACTTATCTACCCCTAATCTGCTGTCTCTAACATCGCCACAACCTACATTACTGTTATTAACCCCTAATCTGCTGTCCCCAAAATTGCCGCCACCTAACTACACTTATTAACCCCTAATCTGCTGCCCCCAATGTAGCCATCACTATACTAAAATTATTAATCCATAAACCTCTGGCCTCCCACATCACTAACACTTTATAAATATATTAACCCCTAAGTCTAACCCTAATCCTAACACCCCTAATATAATTAAAATAAATCTAAATACAAATTACTATTATTACCTAAATAATACCTATTTAAGACTAAATACTTACCTGTAAAATAAACCCTAAGCTAGCTACAATATAACTAATAGTTATAAAAAATTAAATTAACAAAATACATTTATCTAAATTACAAAAATAATAAACACTAAATTACACAAAATAAAAAAGAAATTATCAAATATTTATATTGAAATTCTTTTTATTTGTTTCCGTAAAGCAATTGTACATTATTTAGTACATCCTGAGAGCAATAAACACATTGTCTCAGACAATGTCTCATCCTGTTACAGAAACATTTTATATATATTAAGTGTTGAACAGGAACATTTAATGAAAATAGTGATGTCCAGAATAGTTCGCCGGCGAATAGTTCCCGGCGAACATAGCTTGTTCACGTTCGCCGCAGCGGGTGAACATATGCGATGTTCGGTCCGCCCCCTATTCGTCATCATTGAATAAACTTTGACCCTGTACCTCACAGTCAGCAGACACATTCCAGCCAATCAGCAGCAGACCCTCCCTCCCAGACCCTCCCACCTCCTGGACAGCATCCATTTTAGATTAATTCAGAAGCTGCATTCTTAGTGAGAGGAGGGACAGTGTAGCTGCTGCTGATTTAATAGGGAAATCGATAGCTAGGCTAGTGTATTCAGTGTCCACTACAGTACTGAAGGACTCATCTGATCTCTGCTGTAAGGACAGCACCCCAAAAAGCCCTTTTTAGGGCTAGAACATCAGTCTGCTTTTTTTTTTTTTCCTGTGTAATCTAATTGCAGTTGCATGCCTGCCAGCATGTGTGTCAGGCTCACAGCGTATACTGTGCCCACTTGCCCAGTGCCACCACTCATGTCTGTTGTAACAGTAGTGTACATTTAAAAAAAAAACACTTTTTTGACTGTGAAATAATAGCAGTCAGTTTCCTTCACACGTGTGCGTTTCAGGGCCTGCCAGGGCACAGTGTCACACCAGTGCAACTCATATCTGGTGTAACAGTAGTGTACATTTAAAAAAAAAAAAAAAACACTTTTTTGACTGTGAAATAATAGCAGTCAGTTTCCTTCACACGTGTGCGTTTCAGGGCCTGCCAGGGCACAGTGTCACACCAGTGCAACTCATATCTGGTGTAACAGTAATGTACATTAACCCCTTAACGACTGAGGACGTGCAGGGTACGTCCTCAAAAAAAAGGCAGTTAACGCCTGAGGACGTACCCTGCACGTCCTCGGTGTGGAAAGCAGCTGGAAGTGATCCTGCTCGCTTCCAGCTGCTTTCCGGTGATTGCAGTGATGCCTCAATATGGAGGCATCCTGCAATAACCTTTGGTAGCCATCCGATGCAGAGAGAGCCACTCTGTGGCCCTCTCTGCACCGGAGATCGGTGGCTTTCCTCGTTGGTGGGTGGGAGCAGACTAGGGAGGCGGGTGGCGGGATGGCATTGATGGCCCTGGTCATGTGGAGGGGGGCGGGATCATGGGCGGGGATGGCCGGGGGCGCGCATGGATGCGCGCACGTGCACGGAAGGGCGGGGGCGGGCACGTGCACGGGAGGGAGCGGGTGGGAACCGCTACACTACAGCAAAATCTGTAATAAATTTTTTTTGAAAAAAGTAAGTAAGTAAAGTAGAAGTAAAAAAAAACAAATGATCAGTAAGGTGGTGGGGGTTCTGTGGGGGAAGCTACACTACATAAAAAAAAAACTAAAAAAAAAAGCCCTTTTTTTTTGCAAACTGGGTACTGGCAGACAGCTGCCAGTACCCAAGATGGCCCCCAATAAGGCAGATGGGGAGGGTTAGAGAGCTGTTTTGGGGGGGATCAGGGAGGTTGGGGGCTAAGGGGGATGCTACACCACAGCATATGTAAATATGCTAAAAAAAAAAAAATCTTTTATTTTAGTACTGGCAGACTTTCTGCCAGTACTTAAGATGGCGGGGACAATTGTGGAGTGGGCGAGGGAAGGGAGCTGTTTGGGAGGGATCAGGGGGTCTGATGTGTCAGGTAGGAGGCTGATCTCTACACTAAAGCTAAAATTAACCCTGCAAGCTCCCTACAAACTACCTAATTAACCCCTTCACTGCTAACCATAATACACGTGTGATGCGCAGCAGCATTTAGCAGCCTTCTAATTACTAGAAAGCAACGCCAAAGTCATATATGTCTGCTATTTTTGAACAAAGGGGATCCCAGAGAAGCATTTACAACCATTTGTGCCATAATTGCACTAGTTGTTTGTAAATTATTTCAGTGAGAAACCTAAAATTGTGAAAAATTTAAGTTTTTTTTTAATTTGATCGCATTTGGCGGTGAAATGGTGGCATGAAATATACCAAAATGGGCCTAGATCAATAATTGGGGTTGTCTACTACCCTACACTAAAGCTAAAATTAACCCTGCAAGCTCCCTACAAACTACCTAATTAACCCCTTCACTGCGAACCATAATACACATGTGATGCGCAGCAGCATTTAGCGGCCTTCTA
This sequence comes from Bombina bombina, assembly GCF_027579735.1. NCBI lineage: Eukaryota > Metazoa > Chordata > Amphibia > Anura > Bombinatoridae > Bombina > Bombina bombina. The sequence goes on along the minus strand of NC_069500.1, from coordinate 645,475,795 downwards.
ATTACCAAAAAGCAACGCCAAAGCCATATATATCTGCTATTTCTGAACAAAGGGGATCCCATAGAAGAATTTATAACTATTTATGCCATAATTGCACAAGCTGTTTGTAAATAATTTCAGTGAGAAACCGAAAGTTTGTGAAAAAGTGAACGATTTTTTGTATTTGATTGCATTTGGCGGTGAAATGGTGGCATGAAATATACCCAAATTGGCCTACAACAATACTTTGGAATCTCTTCTAAAAAAAAATATTTTTACATGTCAATGGATATTCAGGGATTCCTTAAAGATATTAGTGTTCCAATGTAACTAGCGCTAATTTTGAAAAAAAGTGGTTTGGAAGTGCTACTTGTATTTATGGCCCTATAACTTGCAAAAAAAGCATAGAACATGTAAACATTGGTTATTTCTGAACTCAGGAAAAAATTTAGAAACTATTTAGCATGTTTTTTTTTTTGGTGGTTGTAGATGTGTAACAGATTTTGGGGGTCAAAGTTAAAAAAAAGTGTGTTTTTTTCCATTTTTTCCTCATATTTTATAAAAAAAATTATAGTAAATTATAAGATAAGATGAAAATAATGGTATCTTTAGAAAGTTCATTTAATGGCGAGAAAAACGGTATATAATATATGTGGGTACAGTAAATGAGTAAGAGGAAAATTACAGCTAAACACAAACACCGCAAAAATTTAAAAATAGCCTTGGTCCCAAACAGACAGAAAATGGAAAAGTGCTGTGGTCATTAAGGGGTTAAAAAAAACCTAGAAATTTGATTGTGAAATAATAGCAGTCAGTTTCCTTCACACGTGTGCGTTTCAGGGCCTGCCAGGGCACAGTGTCACACCAGTGCAATTCATATCTGGTGTAACAGTAGTGTACATTAAAAAAAACCTAGAAATTTGACTGTGAAATAATAGCAGTCAGTTTCCTTCACGTGTGTGCGTTTCAGGGCCTGCCAGGGCACAGTGTCACACCAGTGCAGCTCATATCTGGTGTAACAGTAGTGTATATTAAAAAAAAAAAAAAAAAAAACTAGAAATTTGACTGTGAAATAATAGCAGTCAGTTTCCTTCAAGCGTGTGCGTTTCAGGGCCTGCCGGGGAACAGTGTCACACCAGTGCAACTCATATCTGGTGTAACAGTAGTGTACATTAAAAAAAAAAAAACTAGAAATGTAACTGTGAAATAATAGCAATCAGTTTCCTTCACATGTGTGCATTTCAGGGCCTGCCAGGGCACAGTGTCACACCAGTGCAACTCATATCTGGTGTAACAGTAGTGTACATAAAAAAAAAAAAATAGAAATTTGACTGTGAAATAATAGCAGTCAGTTTCCTTCACGCGTGTGCATTTCAGGGCCTACCAGGGCACAGTGTCACACCAGTGCAACTCATATCTGGTGTAACAGTAGTGTATATTAAAAAAAACTAGAAATTTGACTGTGAAATAATAGCAGTCAGTTTCCTTCACGCGTGTGCGTTTCAGGGCCTGCCAGGGCACAGTGTCACACCAGTGAAACTCATATCTGGTGTAACAGTAGTGTACATTAAAAAAAAAAACTAGAAATTTGACTGTGAAATAATAGCAGTCAGTTTCCTTCACACGTGTGCGTTTCAGGGCCTGCCAGGGCACAGTGTCAAAACAGTGCAACTCATATCTGGTGTAACAGTAGTGTACATTAAAAAAAAAAACTAGAAATTTGACTGTGAAATAATAGCAGTCAGTTTCTTTCACACGTGTGCGTTTCAAGGCCTGACAGGGCACAGTGTCACACCATTGCAACTCATATCTGGTGTAACAGTAGTGTACATTAAAAAAATTGGGGTTGTCTACTACCCTACACTAAAGCTAAAATTAACCCTGCAAGCTCCCTACAAACTACCTAATTAACCCCTTCACTGCGAACCATAATACACATATGATGCGCAGCAGCATTTAGCGGCCTTCTAATTACCAAAAAGCAACGCCAAAGACATATATATCTGCTATTTCTGAACAAAGGGGATCCCATAGAAGAATTTATAACTATTTATGCCATAATTGCACAAGCTGTTTGTAAATAATTTCAGTGAGAAACCGAAAGTTTGTGAAAAAGTGAACGTTTTTTTGTATTTGGGGCGCGATCCGATATCGATCGCAGTTTGCGGCGCAAGCGAGGGAACCGGCGTCGCCCGCAGTTTCAGCTCGCAACTCGAGCCATCCCATATAGGTCGCCGTCAGATGCTAACGTGCCGTAAGTCTCACAAACCAGCGATGTCCAGAAATCTGCGTAAGTACAAATTTCTGGCGTCGCCAGTGACTTGCGCCACGTTAGAATCTGCCGGCGCCTATAAAACCTGACTAAAGTCTAAAACACCCGCACTGTCTAACACGCCTCCCTAACATAGCCCGCACTGTCTAACACGCCTCCCTAACATAGCCCGCACTGTCTAACCCTCTATCCGCTATCCCCCCTCACTAGCCTAACAATAAAAAAGCTATTAACCCCTAAACCGCCGCTCCTTTACCCCGCCGCAACCTAATAAAGTTATTAACCCCTAAACCGCCGCTCCCGTACCCCGCCGCCAGCTATATTATATCTATAACCCCCTAAAGTGAGCCCTTAACACCGCCGCCATCTATATTAAAATTATTAACCCCTAATCTAAGCCCCTTACACCGCCGCCATCTCTATTAAAATGATTAACCCCTAATTTAATCTACCTACCCTGCCGCCAGCTATATTATCTATATTAACCCTAAGTATATTATAGTTAATATAGGTATTACATTATATATATTAACTATATTAACCCTAATTATATTAGGGTTAATATAGTTAATATAGTTACTATAGTATTTATATTAACTATATTAACTCTATCTAACCCTAACTAAATTTATATTAAATTAATCTAATTCATTTATAAACTAAAATATTCCTATTTAAATCTAAATACTTACCTATAAAATAAACCCTAAGATAGCTACAATATAATTAATAATTACATTGTAGCTATGTTAGGGTTAATATTTATTTTACAGGTAAATTGTTAATTATTTTAACTAGGTATAATAGATATTAAATAGTTATTAACTATTTAATATCTACCTAGTTAAAATAATTACCCAATTACCTGTAAAATAAATCCTAACCTAAGTTACAAATACACCTACACTATCAATAAATTTAATAAACTACTAACATCTATCTAAAAATACAATTAAATTAACTAAACTAAATTACAAAAAAAAACAAACACTAAATTACAAAAAATTAAAAAAAATTACAAGATATTTAAGCTAATTACACCTATTCTAAGCCCCCTAATAAAATAATAAACCCCCAAAATAAAAAAAATTCCCTGCCCTATTCTAAATTCAACAAATTTCAAAGCTCTTTACCTTACCATCCCTTAAAAGGGCCTTTTGTGGGGCATGCCCCAAAGAATTCAGCTCTTTTGCATACAAGAAATACAATACCCCCCCCCATTACAACCCACCACCCACATACCCCTATTCTAAACCCACCCAAACCCCCCTTAAAAAAGCCTAACACTACCCCCCTGAAGATCTCCCTACCTTGTCTTCACCACACCGGGCCGAACTCCTGATCCGATCCGGGCGATGTCTTCCTCCAAGCGGCAAAGAAGAATTCTTCCTCCGGCGATGTCTTCCTCCAAGCGGCAAAGAAGAATTCTTCCTCCGGCGACGTCTTCCTCCAAGCGGCAGCAAAGTCTTCATTCTTCCGGCGGCATCTTCAATCTTCTTTCTTCGCTCCGCCGCCGCGGAGCATCCATCCCGGCCGACTGCTGAACTTGGAATGATGTACCTTTAAATGACGTCATCCAAGATGGCGTCCGCCGAATTCCGATTGGCTGATAGGATTCTATCAGCCAATCGGAATTAAGTTAAAAAAATCTGATTGGCTGATTGAATCAGCCAATCAGATTCAAGTTCAATCCGATTGGCTGATCCAATCAGCCAATCAGATTGAGCTCGCATTCTATTGGCTGATCGGAACAGCCAATAGAATGCGAGCTCAATCTGATTGGCTGATTGGATCAGCCAATCGGATTGAACTTGAATCTGATTGGCTGATTCAATCAGCCAATCAGATTTTTTTAACTTAATTCCGATTGGCTGATAGAATCCTATCAGCCAATCGGAATTCGGCGGACGCCATCTTGGATGACGTCATTTAAAGGTACATCATTCCAAGTTCAGCAGTCGGCCGGGATGGATGCTCCGCGGCGGCGGAGCGAAGAAAGAAGATTGAAGATGCCGCCGGAAGAATGAAGACTTTGCTGCCGCTTGGAGGAAGACGTCGCCGGAGGAAGAATTCTTCTTTGCCGCTTAGAGGAAGACATCGCCGGAGGAAGAATTCTTCTTTGCCGCTTGGAGGAAGACATCGCCCGGATCGGATCAGGAGTTCGGCCCGGTGTGGTGAAGACAAGGTAGGGAGATCTTCAGGGGGGTAGTGTTAGGCTTTTTTAAGGGGGGTTTGGGTGGGTTTAGAATAGGGGTATGTGGGTGGTGGGTTGTAATGGGGGGGGGGTATTGTATTTCTTGTATGCAAAAGAGCTGAATTCTTTGGGGCATGCCCCACAAAAGGCCCTTTTAAGGGCTGGTAAGGTAAAGAGCTTTGAAATTTGTTGAATTTAGAATAGGGCAGGGAATTTTTTTTATTTTGGGGGTTTATTATTTTATTAGGGGGCTTAGAATAGGTGTAATTAGCTTAAATATCTTGTAATCTTTTTTTTATTTTTTGTAATTTAGTGTTTGTTTTTTTTTGTAATTTAGTTTAGTTAATTTAATTGTATTTTTAGATAGATGTTAGTAGTTTATTAAATTTATTGATAGTGTAGGTGTATTTGTAACTTAGGTTAGGATTTATTTTACAGGTAATTGGGTAATTATTTTAACTAGGTAGATATTAAATAGTTAATAACTATTTAATATCTATTATACCTAGTTAAAATAATTAACAATTTACCTGTAAAATAAATATTAACCCTAACATAGCTACAATGTAATTATTAATTATATTGTAGCTATCTTATGGTTTATTTTATAGGTAAGTATTTAGATTTAAATAGGAATATTTTAGTTTATAAATGAATTAGATTAATTTAATATAAATTTAGTTTGGGGTGTTAGGGTTAGATAGAGTTAATATAGTTAATATAAATACTATAGTAACTATATTAACTATATTAACCCTAATATAATTAGGGTTAATATAGTTAATATATATAATGTAATACCTATATTAACTATAATATACTTAGGGTTAATATAGATAATATAGCTGGCGGCGGGGTAGGTAGATTAAATTAGGGGTTAATCATTTTTATATAGGTGGCGGCGGTGTAAGGGGTCAGATTAGGGGATAGATAAGGTAGATGGCGGCGGTTTTAGAGGCTCACAGTAGGGGGTTAGTTTATGTAGATGGCGGCGGGGTCCGGGAGCGGCGGTTTAGGGGGTAATAACTTTATTAGGGATTTCGGGGGGGGGGATCGCGGTTGACAGGTAGATAGACATTGCGCATGCGTTAGGTGTTAGGTTTATTTTAGCAGATTGCGGTTGACAGGGAGATAGACATTGCGCATGCGTTAGGTGTTAGGTTTATTTTAGCAGATCGCGGTTGACAGGGAGATAGACATTGCGCATGCGTTAGGTGTTAGGTTTATTTTCTAGTTAGTTTAGGGAGTTACGGGGCTCCAATAGTCAGCGTAAGGCTTCTTACGGCTGCTTTTTGTGGCGAGGTGAAAATGGAGTACGTTTTCTCCATTTTCGCCACGTAAGTCCTTACGCTGCATATTGGATACCAAACTGCGCGGGTTTGGTATACCTGCCTATGGCCCAAAAAACTGCGGGCGACGGCAGAAATATACGCGCGTAACTTCTAGGTTACGCCGTATATGTGATACCAAATCCGCGCAAATATTGGCGTCGACGGCTTTTGCGGGCGAAGCTTTATATCGGATCGACCCCTTGATCGCATTTGGCGGTGAAATGGTGGCATGAAATATACCCAAATTGGCCTACAACAATACTTTGGGATGTCTTCTAAAAAAAAATATTTTTACATGTCAATGGATATTCAGGGATTCCTTAAAGATATTAGTGTTCCAATGTAACTAGCGCTAATTTTGAAAAAAAGTGGTTTGGAAGTGCTACTTGTATTTATGGCCCTATAACTTGCAAAAAAAGCATAGAACATGTAAACATTGGTTATTTCTGAACTCAGGAAAAAATTTAGAAACTATTTAGCATGTTTTTTTTTTTTGGTTGTAGATGTGTAACAGATTTTGGGGGTCAAAGTTAAAAAAAAGTGTGTTCTTTACCATTTTTTCCTCATATTTTATAAAAAAATTTATAGTAAATTATAAGATAAGATGAAAATAATGGTATCTTTAGAAAGTCCATTTAATGGCGAGAAAAACGGTATATAATATATGTGGGTACAGTAAATGAGTAAGAGGAAAATTACAGCTAAACACAAACACCGCAAAAATTTAAAAATAGCCTTGGTCCCAAACAGACAGAAAATGGAAAAGTGCTGTGGTCATTAAGGGGTTAAAAAAACTAGAAATTTGATTGTGAAATAATAGCAGTCAGTTTCCTTCACACGTGTGCGTTTCAGGGCCTGCCAGGGCACAGTGTCACACCAGTGCAATTCATAGCTGGTGTAACAGTAGTGTACATTAAAAAAACCTAGAAATTTGACTGTGAAATAATAGCAGTCAGTTTCCTTCACACGTGTGCGTTTCAGGGCCTGCCAGGGCACAGTGTCACACCAGTGCAGCTCATATCTGGTGTAACAGTAGTGTATATTAAAAAAAAAAATAGAAATTTGACTGTGAAATAATAGCAGTCAGTTTCCTTCGAGCGTGTGCGTTTCAGGGCCTGCCGGGCAACAGTGTCACACCAGTGCAACTCATATCTGGTGTAACAGTAGTGTACATTAAAAAAAAAAAACTAGAAATGTAACTGTGAAATAATAGCAGTCAGTTTCCTTCACACGTGTGCATTTCAGGGCCTGCCAGGGCACAGTGTCACACCAGTCCAACTCATATCTGGTGTAACAGTAGTGTACATTAAAAAAAAAAACTAGAAATTTGACTGTGAAATAATAGCAGTCAGTTTCCTTCACGCGTGTGCATTTCAGGGCCTACCAGGGCACAGTGTCACACCAGTGCAACTCATATCTGGTGTAACAGTAGTGTATATTAAAAAAAAACTAGAAATTTGACTGTGAAATAATAGCAGTCAGTTTCCTTCACGCGTGTGCGTTTCAGGGCCTGCCAGGGCACAGTGTCACACCAGTGAAACTCATATCTGGTGTAACAGTAGTGTACATTAAAAAAAAAAACTAGAAATTTGACTGTGAAATAATAGCAGTCAGTTTCCTTCACACGTGTGCGTTTCAGGGCCTGCCAGGGCACAGTGTCAAAACAGTGCAACTCATATCTGGTGTAACAGTAGTGTACATTAAAAAAAAAAAAACTAGAAATTTGACTGTGAAATAATAGCAGTCAGTTTCCTTCACACGTGTGCGTTTCAAGGCCTGACAGGGCACAGTGTCACACCATTGCAACTCATATCTGGTGTAACAGTAGTGTACATTAAAAAAAAAAACTAGAAATTTGACTGTGAAATAATAGCAGTCAGTTTCCTTCACACGTGTGCGTTTCAGGGCCTGCCAGGGCACAGTGTCACACCAGTGCAACTCATATCTGGTGTAACAGTAGTGTACATTTAAAAAAAAAAAAAATACAATTTTGACTGTAATAGATTGAATAGCAGTTAGTTGTCTGCAAGCATGTGTGTCAGGCCTACAGCGTCTACTCTGCCAACTTCTGCCAGTGCACAGTGCCACTCATGTCTGTTGTCACAGTAGCTTGCACGCATAGTACCACTAATCGAAAAAAAAAAATGACAGGCAGAGGCAGGCCACCCCTCAGGGGCCATCGTGGTGCTGTGATTCCCTTTGGCCATAGAATAATTCCCAGTGTTCAGAGGCCACGTACCCTGAACTCGAAAAGTTCTGAGGACATAGTTGACTGGCTAACACAGGACACCCAATCTTCTACAGCTTCCGCTCGGAACCTTGACGTACCATCCTCCTCCAGCTTAGCTTCGGGCACCTCTCAAGTTACCACTCGCCCACCTGCCGCCACCACCAACACCACTTGGTGGTTGTAGATGTGTAACAGATTTTGGGGGTCAAAGTTAAAAAAAAGTGTGTTTTTTTCCATTTTTTCCTCATATTTTATAAAAAAAATTATAGTAAATTATAAGATAAGATGAAAATAATGGTATCTTTAGAAAGTCCATTTAATGGCGAGAAAAACGGTATATACTATATGTGGGTACAGTAAATGAGTAAGAGGAAAATTACAGCTAAACACAAACACCGCAAAAATGTAAAAATAGCCTTGGTCCCAAACAGACAGAAAATGGAAAAGTGCTGTGGTCATTAAGGGGTTAAAAAAAACTCTAGAAATTTGATTGTGAAATAATAGCAGTCAGTTTCCTTCACACGTGTGCGTTTCAGGGCCTGCCAGGGCACAGTGTCACACCAGTGCAATTTATATCTGGTGTAACAGTAGTGTACATTAAAAAAAACCTAGAAATTTGACTGTGAAATAATAGCAGTCAGTTTCCTTCACGTGTGTGCATTTCAGGGCCTGCCAGGGCACAGTGTCACACCAGTGCAGCTCATATCTGGCAAGCTTTCTGGATTTGAAAGCTTGCATTGTGTGGCTGTTTTAGGGTCTCAGGTGTTGGAAAGGACCTTGACGTGGTACCTGAGTTTGTCCCATTTGGCCAGATGCGGTGACTAACCTTTCCATTTTTGCTTTTAAATCTTAGCTGAGAGCTTGTAAGTGAGTGCTGGGTTTTCTCTGTGGGTTGGTGTAACAGTAGTGTATATTAAAAAAAAAAAAAAAACCTAGAAATTTGACTGTGAAATAATAGCAGTCAGTTTCCTTCGAGCGTGTGCATTTCAGGGCCTGCCGGGGAACAGTGTCACACCAGTGCAACTCATATCTGGTGTAACAGTAGTGTACATTAAAAAAAAAAAAACTAGAAATGTAACTGTGAAATAATAGCAGTCAGTTTCCTTCACACGTGTGCATTTCAGGGCCTGCCAGGGCACAGTGTCACACCAGTCCAACTCATATCTGGTGTAACAGTAGTGTACATTAAAAAAAAAAATAGAAATTTGACTGTGAAATAATAGCAGTCAGTTTCCTTCACGCGTGTGCATTTCAGGGCCTACCAGGGCACAGTGTCACACCAGTGCAACTCATATCTGGTGTAACAGTAGTGTATATTAAAAAAAAACTAGAAATTTGACTGTGAAATAATAGCAGTCAGTTTCCTTCACGCGTGTGCGTTTCAGGGCCTGCCAGGGCACAGTGTCACACCAGTGAAACTCATATCTGGTGTAACAGTAGTGTACATTAAAAAAAAAACTAGAAATTTGACTGTGAAATAATAGCAGTCAGTTTCCTTCACACGTGTGCGTTTCAGGGCCTGCCAGGGCACAGTGTCAAACCAGTGCAACTCATATCTGGTGTAACAGTAGTGTACATTAAAAAAAAAAACTAGAAATTTGACTGTGAAATAATAGCAGTCAGTTTCCTTCACACGTGTGCGTTTCAAGGCCTGACAGGGCACAGTGTCACACCATTGCAACTCATATCTGGTGTAACAGTAGTGTACATTAAGAAAAAAACTAGAAATTTGACTGTTAAATAATAGCAGTCAGTTTCCTTCACACATGTGCGTTTCAGGGCCTGCCAGGGCACAGTGTCACACCAGTGCAACTCATATCTGGTGTAACAGTAGTGTACATTAAAAAAAAAACTAGAAATTTGACTGTGAAATAATAGCAGTCAGTTTCCTTCACACGTGTGCGTTTCAGGGCCTTCCAGGGCACAGTGTCACACCAGTGCAACTCATATCTGGTGTAACAGTAGTGTACATTTAAAAAAAAAATACAATTTTGACTGTAATAGATTGAATAGCAGTTAGTTGTCTGCAAGCATGTGTGTCAGGCCTACAGCGTCTACTCTGCCAACTTCTGCCAGTGCACAGTGCCACTCATGTCTGTTGTCACAGTAGCTTGCACGCATAGTACCACTAATCGAAAAAAAAAATGACAGGCAGAGGCAGGCCAACCCTCAGGGGCCGTCGTGGTGCTGTGATTCCCTTTGACCATAGAATAATTCCCAGTGTTCAGAGGCCCCTGAACTCGAAAAGTTCTGAGGACATAGTTGACTGGCTAACACAGGACACCCAATCTTCTACAGCTTCCGCTCAGAACCTTGACGTACCATCCTCCTCCAGCTTAGCTTCGGGCACCTCTCAAGTTACCACTCGCCCACCTGCCGCCACCACCAACACTAGCACCACAGCCGCTTCACTTGATTTGTCAGAGGAGTTATTTACACATCAGTTGGAAGAAATGAGTGATGCGCAACCATGTCTGTTGTCACAGTAGCTTGCACGCATAGTACCACTAATCGAAAAAAAAAATGACAGGCAGAGGCAGGCCAACCCTCAGGGGCCGTCGTGGTGCTGTGATTCCCTTTGGCCATAGAATAATTCCCAGTGTTCAGAGGCCCCTGAACTCGAAAAGTTCTGAGGACATAGTTGACTGGCTAACACAGGACACCCAATCTTCTACAGCTTCCGCTCGGAACCTTGACGTACCATCCTCCTCCAGCTTAGCTTCGGGCACCTCTCAAGTTACCACTCGCCCACCTGCCGCCACCACCAACACTAGCACCACAGCCGCTTCACTTGATTTGTCAGAGGAGTTATTTACACATCAGTTGGAAGAAATGAGTGATGCGCAACCATTATTGCCAGAGGATGTAGATAACAGGGATATGTCTCAGTCAGGCAGCATTACACACATGGATGTACGGTGTGATGATGATGATGTTGTACCCACTGCTGCTTCCTTTGCTGAGTTGTCAGATACAAGTGAAGCGGCTAGAAGAGAAGAACAGGGGGAAAGTTCAGATGGGGAGACAGAGAGGAGGAGGAGACGAGTTGGAAGCAGGGGGAGGTTGTCGCAAGGAGCTAGTGGCACAGTCAGACAGCATGCATCGGCACCCGGGGTCAGCCAGACTGCACGCCAATCAACGCATGCTGTTGCCACCACCAGAATGCCATCATTGTAGAGCTCAGCACTGTGGCATTTTTTTGTGTGTCTGCCTCTGACAACAGCGATGCCATTTGCAACCTGTGCCAAAAGAAAATGAGTCGTGGGAAGTCCAACACCCACCTGGGTACAACTGCTTTGCGAAGGCACATGATCGCACATCACAAACGCCTATGGGATCAACACATGAGTACAAGCAGCACACAAACTCAAAGCCGCCATCCTCCTCCTGGTCCAGCATCTTCAGCCACGTCAACCACTGCTGTCCTCCTTGCCCCCTCTCAACCACCCGCCACTCCGTCTCTCGCCTTGAGCAGTTCCTGCTCATCTGCCCACAGTCAGGTGTCTGTCAAGGACATGTTTGAGCGTAAGAAGCCAATGTCACAAAGTCACCCCCTTGCCGGCATCTGACAGCTGGCTTGTCTGAACTCTTAGCCCGCCAGCTTTAACCATACAAGCTGGTGGAGTTTGAGGCATTCCAAAAATTTGTAGTTATTAGGACACCGCAGTGGAAGGTACCCGGCCGAAATTTCTTTGCACAAAAGGCAATCTCCAACCTGTACTCGATTGTGCAAAAGGAAGTAATGGCATGTCTGGCACACAGTGTTGGGGCAAGGGTCCATCTGACCACTGATACCTGGTCTGCAAAGCATGGTCAGGGCAGGTATATCACCTACACTGCGCATTGGGTAAACCTGCTGATGGCTGCTAAGCATGGAATGTGTGGCTCTGCAGAGGAGTTGGTGACACCACTATGACTTGCAGACAGGCCTGCTGCCACCTCCTCTACCCCTCCTACTCCATCCTCTTCCATAACCTCCTCGGCTGAGTCCTCTTCTGCTGCTGTGTCTTGCTCCACATCAACGGCACCCCCCCAGTTTCCCAGGTACTATTCCACATCCCGGATAGGGCAGTGTCACGCCGTCTTGGGGTTGACTTGCCTGAAAGCAGAGATTCACACCGGACCAGCACTCCTGTCTGCCCTGAATGCATAGGTGGATCAGTGGCTGACTCCACACCAACTAGAGATTGGCAAAGTGGTTTTTGACAAAGGAAGACATTTGTTGGCGGCATTGAATTTGGGCAAGTTGACACATTTGCCGTGCATGGCACATGTGTGTAATCTGATCATACAACGCTTTGTGCATAAGTACCCAGGCTTACAGGACGTCCTGAAGCAGGCCAGGAAGGTGTGTGGCCATTTCAGGCGTTCCTACACGGCCATGGTGCACTTTTCAGATATCCAGTGGTGAAACAACATGCCAGTGAGGCGCTTGATTTACGACAGCCCGACACGTTGGAATTCAACACTCCTAAAGTTACTGGACGCTCATGCGCAATGCCTGTAGGCTCATGCGTCCTTTTGAGGAGGTGACAAACCTAGTCAGTCGCACCGAAGGCACCATCAGCGACATCATACCATTTGTTTTCTACCTGGAGTGTGCCCTGCGAAGAGTGCTGGATCAGGCCGTAGATGAGCATGAGGAGGAAGAGTTGTGGTCACCATCACCACCAGAAACAGCCTTATCAGCATCGCTTGCTGGACCTGCGGCAACGCTGGAAGAGGATTGTGAGGAAGAGGCGTCAGAGGAGGAATGTGGCTTTGAGGAAGAGGAGGAAGACCAACCACAACAGACATCCAGGGTGCTCGTTGTCACCTATCTGGTACCCGTGGTGTTGTATGTGGCTGGGGGGAAGAACATACCTTCAGTGAGATCACTGAGGACGAGGAACGGGACATGAGTAGCTCGTCATTTTTACGTTGTGCAAATGGGGTCTTTCATGCTGTCGTGCCTGTTGAGGGACCCTCGTATAAAAAGGCTGAAGGAGAAAGACCTGTACTGGGTGTCCACACTACTAGACCCCCGGTATAAGCAGAAAGTGCCTGAAATGTTACCGAATTACCGGAAGTCAGAAAGGATGCAGCTGTTCCAAAATAAATTAAAAAGTATGCTTTACACAGTGTATAAGGGTGATGTCACAGCACAACGGGAATCTAACAGGGGAAGAGGTGAAAGGCTTCCTCCTCCTCCCACGACCACGCCAGCAAGGACAGGATGCTTTACAGACGTGTTGTTGATGGAGGACATGCAGAGGTTTTTAAGTCCTACGCATCGCCACAGCCCTTCGGGGTCCACCCTCAGAGAACGACTTGACCTACAGGTAGCAGACTACCTCGCCTTAACTGCAGATATCGACACTCTGAGGAGTGATGAACCCCTTGACTACTGGGTGTGCAGGCTTGACCTGTGGCCTGAGCTATCCCAATTTGCGATAGAACTTCTGGCCTGCCCCGCTTCAAGTGCCCTGTCAGAAAGGACCCTCAGTGCAGCAGGAGGTATTGTCACTGAGAAGAGAAGTCGCCTAGGTCAAAAAAAGTATAGATTACCTCACTTTTATTAAGATGAATGAGGGATGGATCCCGAAGGGACTGACAGTGGGCGATACATTCAAGTAAAAAAGGCCTGATGAGATGAGCTGCCTTGGGCTAAAAATGGTCCACACGCTGCTGTATTTTATCTCTGAATGCCGGATGACTTGCGTGACTTATCCGCAACGAACTAGGGTTCAAGCTGCAATGTTTTAGGGCACTTTCTGCCTGGGAAACAAACATCAATTTTTCTGGCCGCTGCTACAGCAGCGGCTGCAATAATACCTAATTTTTCAGGCATGTGTACATGCCTAATTTTTCTGGCCTCTGGTGCTGCACTGTGGCTTCAAAAGCCAAACCAAAAAAAGGCACATAACAGGGATTAAACTGATAGGAATAGTACTACTTAACACACCACTCCTATCTGGTGGCACATTAGATTGTACGCACAGTGCCCCAAATTTGAAGTAGGAGGTCCGACCAAGCATCTTTTTCCATCTCCTGGTTCCTAAATTCGATGCCATATACACGTCCCCTGATAGGAGACGTAACAGGGATTAAACTGATAAGAATAGTACTACTTAACACACCTTATAATAACGCAGAGAGAGGCAATGCAGAGAGAGGAGTCTGAAGAAGAGGAGTCAGAGGAGGAAGGTGGCTTTGAGGAGGTGGAAGACCAAACACAGCAGGCGTCCCAGGGGGCTTAACACACACAATATTGAATAGTGGCACTCCTCGGGCTTTTCCTCTTTACCTTATTTAACTATATATTCATCTGTTTAATGTGTAATAATTGTATATCTCTATAGAGGAAATGGTGCTTGTGCATAAAATTAATCCAACAGAATGGAAAGATGATATAAAGAATACCACAATTCCAAAAGTATGCACTTATAGCACTCTGGGCCCTAAACTAAAGGGTGGGTGGTCCCGCTGGGATTTTTTAAAATATAACTTTTATTATAACCATTAAAAAACCAAATTGTTGGTTAGAGTACAAACACTATTAAAATACACTCCAGTACCATATACCAGTAGTATCAACATTTATTGGATCATCAATTATAGGAATTAGGCCTGTCTATATTCTCAGTCATGAATGATCCAAAAAGAAACAAAATAACGTCCGCTAAACACTGTTACAGTATAATTATATCAAACAGTGATTACAAGTGTGAGTTGGGTATGTGTAATCAGAGAATGGGTAAAACGTGTCCCCTTTATTTATTAATCGCTGGATTACTGATATATGAATGATTATTCAGTCTAGCTATGTCTGTACGGTATCAGAGTTTGTAATCCTGTCTGGATAGTCACAAAGAGTTGGAGTGCTATTATTCCGGCATCCCTTGTGTGTGCAGGGCTAAATATTTCAAATATAACTAGGTCCGGCACAACCCAGACTGGATAGGTTAAATATGTGTAAATTAGGGAGCCTGTTTAGTGGATCGATCTGGGTACTACTAACCCAGTTTGCCGATATAGATTTACCATTGCTTGTTAATCATAATATTTCTTCAGGTGCACACCACTGCCAAGCAGCTCACACAGTTCAGTGTATGAGTATAGCTATAACGAGTAATCGTCTGTTACTCCCTCTGTTCAAATACTTCAGTATCACTGGATCAGGCACACTTTGCTGCTATTCAGTACATGTTATAACTTTTGTACACTGCGGTAATGGCCTGCAGCTACTACCAGATCATATCGATAATAATTCAGTCTAGCTATGTCTGTGCGGTGTCAGAGTTAGTAGTCCTGTCTGGACAGTCACAATGAATTTAGGTGCTCTTATTCCGGCTCCACTATGTATAAACAGCTATATAAATCAAATGTAACTAAGTCTGGCACAACCCAGACTAGATAAGTTGAATATATATAAAAATTACAAAGTCTGTTTAGTGGATCAATCTGGATAGTAATAACCCAGTCAGCCGGTACACGTTTTCATTATTAATTAATCATAGTATCCATTCAGGCACACATCACTGCACATCATCTCGCACATTTCAATATATAAAGATATAGCTAAGTCTGGCACAACCCAGGCTGTGAGTTTTTATTCTTATAAGTTATTTTTCATTCCAATCAGCTTTGCAGCACTCATGCAGCTAACATGCAGCTAAGATTATGTTATTCACAGTCTGATTAGGATATAAACTGTGAGTTTAAGTTTTCTACTATCCACTTAGTGTTCGGCTATATAAAAAGTTAAATATCTTATCTGGCACAACCCAGTGGATAAGTCCGGTGCTTGTTGCCCGGTGCGCTGATACAAACTTATCAACTAGACTGATCATTCAGACATTCATTCAGGTCAAATCCCTTGATTAGTTATCGAGGGCAAATAGTGTAATTATCATACTAGGGTACTTGTATGTACCATATTCCCATATACACCCAAGTCACCCACTACGAAGTATAATATGAGAGTACAATTTTAGCGGTACATGGATAAATGGTACTGGGCAGTTTAAAAAGACACAAAAAATCGAGTGTGAAAGAATCAACACTCTCCCCTGACGCGTTTCGCCCGATAGGGCTTTATCAAAGGCAGCGAGCCGCCGAGTTTTTGGGGATTTAAACCCTGCAAAACCGGAAGTCCCGCCCTCGCTCCACTCTAATTGGATGAGTATCGTCGTATAGATTTGTTGATCGACATTACTGTGGACCAATCATCTGTTCCAAATGTCGTTTCTATTGAATTAATGTTACCTGTATAATTGACATTGCTGTGGACCAATCATCGATTCCAGTTTGAGTACTAGAAATTTATATTATAGGTTAAACATCTTAGCAAGATTTAGGAATGATGATTACATAATTTTCGTCTATGTGGATGCTTTGTATGTTAATAATGATCAAACTACAAGTCAGATTTCCTCGATTGTATTTTCAATGTATATTAGTACCATTGTATTCTTTATCGGTTTTTAAGGTTTGTGATATTCAACCGTATCATTCTATATTGCCAATAATTCTTGATGAATATCATGTTCATCTTATTCCTAATAACACTATAACGCTTTTATAGAGTCTGATATAATACAGGTATAACCCCTCTGACAATCTTATAGTTTAAATTATTAATATAATATTATGTATGGTTAGGTCCTCTCTGAAAAGTATATTTATTTATACACTGTGACTATAATTCTACGTGATAAGGAAATGACTGAAAAAGGGGGAGGGGTGGGGGATAGTTTATTTACAGTGCCCCTGGTATCTGTGAAATTTTCGGTAACTTGCTGTAGTGTCTGTGCCAGTGCATCTAATATTGTGTAGTCTGTTTTAACAGTATTTAGAGAGTGAAAGGAAAAAGAGGAGGGGGGGGGGAAAGGTGGGGGGTAGAAGGAAGAGAAGGAGAGTTCAGATATATTGTCTCCCAATTAGTGATCCTATGTCCCTTTATAAGAATTATATTAATAAATGCTCTCATATGCATCATATACTTGACAATTTTTAATAAGTGCTAATGATGATGTAGTGAAAAAATAATGAATAAAGAAAAATTGTGTTTATTTTAATTTAAATGTGCAGGACACCCCAAAATTAATCGTGATGGTGTTGTGATCAGGTGAGTATTCAGGAGGTGGCATACATTCACTAACCTATTCAATATCCCTTTAATGGGGGGGGGGAATTGTGATCTATGTAGTTTTATCTCATTGTCTAGTGCACCAACTTATATGGTGCCATCATTATTAACCTTATATAAATTCCTAATAACCATTATTGTGGTATCGTAAATTTATGTTATTTTGTACACAGTAATAAAATTCAATTATTGCTGTTATAACTTATTAGTTACCTTCCTTATTTTTAGGACCAGTGTAAAGGGATTCTATGTGTGTATTTTTCTTATTGATTTAACCTTTTAATCATATCTTAGAGTTCCTACTCTAAGATCTGGAATTGAGATTGATCACTCTTTGTCATATTTCTAGATACTTCTACACCTTTATATCCATTATTAATGATTTTAATCAAGTATTAGATAGTGACTCCTCATTTTGCTATCTTCAGATATTATTCGAATAGACTTTTAAATATAGATCACTACTGAGGTGAAGTTTTGTTCATTTATTTTCATAAATAGACATAGAGGTTATTTTGTTCATTAAGACCCCAGGGTTGAACTGAGTTTAATAGGTAAATCCAGCGGCTTTCAGACTTTAATAGTGCCGTTTCCAGATCTCCTCCTCGAAATCCCAAACTTACTTTCTCAATGCCCCAACAGAGTAGGTCTTTTTGATTAGAATTGTGATATTTTAGGAAGTGTGCAGCTACACTAGTTAAGGTTTTTAGATCTTCTTTGTCTTTAGCAGCATTTTTAATGTTTCTGAGATGTTCAAGAAGTCTAATTCTCAATTTTCTAGTAGTCATACCTACATAATACAGATGGCACGTGCATTGAAGCACATATATAACACTCTCAGTGTTGCAACTGATATATCTCTTAATTTTGTGTTTCTTTCCAAATCTGTCCTCAATTTCAGTAGTATTTTTCATGAAGCTGCAGGTGCTACAGTTCCCACATTTGTGGGCTCCTGGATTGAAGGAGGAAATAGTTTTTTTCCTTTGAAAGTGACTACTTGTCACAATGTCTTTAATGTTCTTAGTTCTCCTAAATCCAAATGACGGAGTTGTTCCCAATGTTGTTTTGAGTAAAGGGTCTGTTAGAAGAACATTCCAATGCTTTTTAATTATGCTCATAATTTGAGGAGTTTGAGAGTTGTGAGTTAAAATCAGTCTGGGAGTTTGAGAGCTGATTTTATTTTGTCTTTTATACAGTAAGTTGTTTCTTGGTGTTAATCGTGCTTTCTGTTTTGCTCTTTTGATCAATCTTTTACTGTATCCTCTCTTTAATAATCTTGTTTCAAGATCCAGTGCCCTTGCTTCAAATGTTTGAGTTTCTGAACAATTTCTGCGGAGCCTCAAGAATTCCCCGGTAGGTAGACTTTTCATGGTGCCTGGTGCATGTGCACTGCTCCTGTGTAACAGGCTGTTGGTGGCAGTAGGTTTCCTGAATAAATCAGTACTTATGGCTCCGTCAGGGTTCTTGCGGATAGTAATGTCCAGAAAGTTAATCTGTACTAAGCTCTCTTCGTGTGTTAGTTTGATATTCAATTGGTTGTCATTCAGATGTGTAAGGAACTGTAATAATTCTGAATGTGTGCCCTCCCAGATAAAGAAAATGTCATCTATAAATCTAATCCATAATGGTATTAGATCCATAAATTTCTGATTTTCATCAGTAAATACGAATTCAGTTTCCCACCACCCGAGGAACAAATTGGGTTGTGCCAGATAAGATATTTAACTTTTTATATAGCCGAACACTAAGTGGATAGTAGAAAACTTAAACTCACAGTTTATATCCTAATCAGACTGTGAATAACATAATCTTAGCTGCATGTTAGCTGCATGAGTGCTGCAAAGCTGATTGGAATGAAAAATAACTTATAAGAATAAAAACTCACAGCCTGGGTTGTGCCAGACTTAGCTATATCTTTATATATTGAAATGTGCGAGATGATGTGCAGTGATGTGTGCCTGAATGGATACTATGATTAATTAATAATGAAAACGTGTACCGGCTGACTGGGTTATTACTATCCAGATTGATCCACTAAACAGACTTTGTAATTTTTATATATATTCAACTTATCTAGTCTGGGTTGTGCCAGACTTAGTTACATTTGATTTATATAGCTGTTTATACATAGTGGAGCCGGAATAAGAGCACCTACATTCATTGTGACTGTCCAGACAGGACTACTAACTCTAACACCGCACAGACATAGCTAGACTGAATTATTATCGATATGATCTGGTAGTAGCTGCAGGCCATTACCGCAGTGTACAAAAGTTATAACATGTACTGAATAGCAGCAAAGTGTGCCTGATCCAGTGATACTGAAGTATTTGAACAGAGGGAGTAACAGACGATTACTCGTTATAGCTATACTCATACACTGAACTGTGTGAGCTGCTTGGCAGTGGTGTGCACCTGAAGAAATATTATGATTAACAAGCAATGGTAAATCTATATCGGCAAACTGGGTTAGTAGTACCCAGATCGATCCACTAAACAGGCTCCCTAATTTACACATATTTAACCTATCCAGTCTGGGTTGTGCCGGACCTAGTTATATTTGAAATATTTAGCCCTGCACACACAAGGGATGCCGGAATAATAGCACTCCAACTCTTTGTGACTATCCAGACAGGATTACAAACTCTGATACCGTACAGACATAGCTAGACTGAATAATCATTCATATATCAGTAATCCAGCGATTAATAAATAAAGGGGACACGTTTTACCCATTCTCTGATTACACATACCCAACTCACACTTGTAATCACTGTTTGATATAATTATACTGTAACAGTATTTAGCGGACGTTATTTTGTTTCTTTTTGGATCATTCATGACTGAGAATATAGACAGGCCTAATTCCTATAATTGATGATCCAATAAATGTTGATACTACTGGTATATGGTACTGGAGTGTATTTTAATAGTGTTTGTACTCTAACCAACAATTTGGTTTTTTAATGGTTATAATAAAAGTTATATTTTAAAAAATCCCAGCGGGACCACCCACCCTTTAGTTTAGGGCCCAGAGTGCTATAAGTGCATACTTTTGGAATTGTGGTATTCTTTATATCATCTTTCCATTCGGTTGGGTCCCAGGGGGCTTGTTGTCACCTTTCGGGGACCCTTGGTTTTGTACGTGGCTGGGTGGAGGAAGAGACCTTCAATGACATCAGTGAGGACAAGGAATGGGACATGGCTAGCTTGGTATCCAACCTTGTGCAAATGGGGAGTTTGCGGTTGTGCAAATGGTCTGTTTGCAGTTGTTTGCGGTGTGTTAAATGGGGAGTTTGGTCTGTCACTGTGAAGCAAGCGTAACCCTGATCGATACAACATCATACCTGGTGTTTTAAAGCATGTTATTCCAAACAATTTAGGAATGTTAGGTGATTTATGCCCTTTATGGATTAAAACCAGACTCTGCATCAATTATGTAATTTTCCATGGGAGTTTTGCCATGGATCCCCCTCCGGCATGCCACAGTCCAGGTGTTAGTCCCCTTGAAACATCTTTTCAATCACTATTGTGGCCATAAAGTGGCCCTGTGGGTTTTAAAATTTGCCTGCCTATTGAAGTCTATGGCGGTTCACCCGGTTCGCCCGTTCGCGAACAGTTGCGGAAGTTCGAGTCCGCCGTTCGCGAACGGAAAATTTTATGTTCGCAACATCACTAATAATGAACTTTGTAGATAAACAAATTCATAATAACTAAAATAAAATGAAAATGTGAAAAAAAAAACCCAAGCAAAACCAAATGAAAAAACCTAAATAAAAGAATTGTGATCAGTTTTTGTGATTTGAGTTATTTTTTGTTTAGCCTCGTCTGAAATCCTCTCTTAGTATTCAGAATAATTAAGTCTTCTAAGGCTCCCTAATTATAACACTTTCTATCTATTCACTGATGAATCGTACATTATCCAATAAAACCAAATTTTATTAAATTGCCCCAAGTCTCCTTGTATCCAGGCAACCTTCTCAGACATAATGTAAATATCCTGTATCTTATCTAACACTTCTCTCCAGGTTGGGGGTCCTTCCTTCCAATGCCTCACTATACAGACTCTAGTAGCCGTACAAATTATTTTGATTAACTTGTTAATTGTGGAGTTTAAGTTGGGAACCAGTCTATTCAAAAGTGCTTGGGCTATCGTCAGAATTATCCTTTCATGTAGAACTCTACTGAGTAGACCATTAATCTGTTGCCAAATATTTCTTATGGGCCCGCAGTCCCACCACATATGTCTGTAGGAACCCTGTACCCCACACCCTCTGTAACAAAGTTTAGATTTGTTGAGAGAACAATGTGATGTTCTCAGAGGCTTAAGGCACCACCTAAACATTGTTTTCATGCAATTTTCTCTGAGGTCTGCACTTACTAGGCCTCTACACAAGTCAAAGAATACCTGGTCCCATTCATTTTTTGAAAGTTGATCAGCCCCATCCTCCTCCCATTTTAATGCTACAAGTGATTTATAGGTATGATGTATGTCCTGAAGTGCTATGTATAGTTTAGAAATAATTTGTTTCTCCCTGTTCGGGGTCAAGCATATTTTCTCTAGGGCTGTAGAAGGACATTTGCCCCGGGTTATCTCAAATTTGTTAAGGGCTGAGGAAATTTGGAGGTACAGGAACCAGTGTAGTTTGTGTGTGTGTAACTTTTACTGCAATTGAGTGAATGTGATTATTCGAGATTGAGCGATAAAGTCTGCAACTCTGTATAAACCTTTGTTAGCCCACTTACTGGCTAGTCTGTGTGTTTCCTTTGGTAGTAAGAGTCGGAGCGGTTTGACCCATATTCCTGATGGAAGTAGTTCTGAGTGTTTGGTTACCAGTGTCCAATGTAATTATAGTATCTGACGTCGAGGATAGTCTGAGGACATTCTGGACTGAAGTTTTCCCTGAGTTCCATAAGGGATCATCTGTATTATCTATTCCCATAATGTCCATCTCTATTCTTGTCCAGATAACGTCTTGTATTGGTTTGTGAAGGAGGCTTGAGTTACCCTGGTCGCTAAGTAATAGTCCTGTAAATTTGGTACACCTACCCCTCCCAGTCATCGATGTCTGGCTAAAGTGTGTGAGGCTATTCTCGCTCCTCCTTCTCCCCTCAGGAAAGAGATGCGATCTGATTGTAATTTTTGGAATTCGAGGGGGGGGGGATTTTATTCGGGAGTGTTCTAAAGAGGTATAAAATACTCTGAAGTACATTCATTTTAATGGATGAAAGGCAGCCATACCACGAAAAGCTGCCCTTTCTCCAGGTCCTTAAGTCTCGTCTAATAGAGTTGTAGAGTGGGATGTAATTCAATTTGTATAAATTATCATATGAATCAGAAAGTTTGACCCCTAGGTAAGTAAGAGAGTCCTCAACTCATTTAATATCAAAGTTAACTTCAATTAATTTTTTAGTGTGGGGGGAAATTGTTAATGGCAATGCTTCGCATTTATCAGCATTTACCTTGTATCCCGATACTTTCACAAAGTCTTGTAGGACCCGATAAAGGTTAGTCAGGGAGTGCAATGGGTTTGTCAAACTTAGCAAAATGTCATCCGCAAAAAGCGAGAGTTTATATTCCAAGTTTCCAACCATCACCCCTTTGATATCATCAGTGTTTCTGATGGATTCCACCAGCGGTTCAATGCACAAGGCAAACAGAAGTGGATATAGGGGACATCCCTGTCTTGTCTCGTTTTTTATGTCACTGGTGCTGGATAGGTAATTTGCTGCACTAACCATAGCTTTTGGGGTAGAGTATATGCCCTTGAGTGCCTTTAGAAATGGGCCACTAAATCCCATTGTAGAGAGTGTCTTAAACATGTAGTTCCAGTCTATACGGTCGAACGCCTTCTCCGCATCCAAAGAAAGAAGCAGAGAAGGCGTCCCCTGTCGATTCAGGCATTCTGTCAAATCTATCGTACTGCGAGCATTATCAGGTGCTTCCCTACCTCTGATGAAGTCCACCTGGTCAGGATGGATCAGTCGGGGAAGAATTGTCCAGAGTCAGTTTGCTAGAATCTTTGTCAGGATCTTGAGATCCTGGTTTCTCAAGGAGATAGGTCTATAACTCTGACATCTAGCAGAATCCTTCCCTGGTTTGGGGATGACTATGATTTTGGTATATCATTTTGACTATGACTATGATTTTAAAGTATATCAGTAGGGATGTCAGTTCCTTGCATTATATCTTTGCAAAATTTCTGTAGGTGAGATACCAGGGATATCTTAAATAATTTGTAGTATTTGCTAGGTAAGCCGTCAGGGCCTGCCGCTTTGCCTGATTTTAGAGCTTTAATTACTGTGAGGATTTCTTGTGTAGTGATCTCAGCATTCAGAGTTTATCTCTCCTCAGGGGTGACAGAGTGAAGTTTTGCATGTTGTAAGAATTGGGACAGAAGTGTTTGCATTTGGTCGGGGTGGTGAACTTTTAGTCCATCATATAACGTCTGATAGGAGCTGGCAAAGATGTTAGAGATATCTTGGGTCTTTGACGTCTGGGTACCAGTCTGCGTATATAGTCTGGAAATTGAATATAATTTCGTCCTATTTAGTAATTTATTGGCTAGATATTTATCTGGTTTGTTAGAATATAGAAAATAGTTAGCTTTCAGTTTTTGAAGAGCTCTCATGGCTGAGTATTTCAAAATTTTTGTCAGTAGTTTTCTCTTGGTTTGAAGAGTGCTAAATATTGTGTTGGATTGTGTGTTTTTGTGTTGGGCCTCTAGATTTGTGATGTCTAAGTGAAGTTGATTAGTGGTCTTGTTCGCTATTTTGGTAATCCTAGCCTTTTCTTTTATCATTATCCCTCGAATAAAAGGTTTATGTGCCGCCCAGGAGTTAATTGGGTTGGTTGTGGTGTTTATATTAAGAGACCAGTATTCCTCCATGACTTTACCTCAGTGTGAAATTGTGTATTTTTTAGAATAGACGGGTCAAATGTCCAAGATTTTTGCCATTGGAAGTTTATTATCCCTGTCATAGTTAGCTGGACTATCGAGTGGTCTGAATAGACACATGGGTGGATATTTGAGGTAATGATGTTGGGAAGCAGAATCTGACTAATCCAGATGTAATCTAGTTTTGTATAAGTGTTATGGGCATATGAATAAAATGTATGGTCTGTTGTGTTACCATATGTTTCCCATGTTTCCAGTAAGTTATGATCAGACATTGATTCTCTTATTGATTTCACTATTGATAACTGCCTGAGTTGTTTGTGTGAGAGTTTGGTGCCTCTCTTAGCTTAGTACCTTGGGTAGTGATATTGATGTTAAAATTCCCTCCGAGTATTATTCTAGAGTGAGACCATTGTGTCAGCGTATGAGAGATGTGTTGAAAGAAAGAGTGTTGGCTTTCATTTGGGGCACATACGCTTGAACACATTGCCGGATGGAAGAAGACTCTCTGCCACTTGCTTGAAGACATCGCCGGATGGAAGAAGACTCTCTGCAGCTTGATTGAAGACATCGCCGGATGGAAGAAGACTCTCTGCAGCTTGATTGAAGACATCGCCCGGATCGGATGAGGTTCGGCTGGGTGAATACAAGGTAGGGAGATCTTCAGGGGGGTAGTGTTAGGTTTATTTAAGGGGGGTTTGGGTTAGATTAGGGGTATGTGGGTGGTGGGTTGTAATGTTGGGGGGTGGTATTGTGGTTTTTTTTTCAGGCAAAAGAGCAGTTTTCTTTGGGGCATGCCCCGCAAAAGGCCCTTTTAAGGGCTGGTAAGGTAAAAGAGCTAACTTTTTTTAATTTAGAATAGGGCAGGGAAATTTGTTTTTTTTGGGGGGCTTTATTATTTTATTAGGGGGCTTAGAATAGGCGTAATTAGCTTAAAAATCTTGTAATATTTTTTTCTATTTTTGTAAATTAGTGTTTGTTTTTTTAATGTAATTTAGTTTATTTTATTTTATTGTATTTTAGTTTAGATATTTGTAGTTTATTTAATTTATTGATAGTGTAGGTGTATTTGTAACTTAGGTTAGGATTTATTTTACAGGTAAATTGGTAATTATTTTAACTAGGTAGCTATTAAATAGTTATTAACTATTTAATAGCTATTGTACCTAGTTAAAATAAATACCAAGTTACCTGTAAAATAAATATAAACCCTAAAATAGCTACAATGTAATTATTAATTACATTTTAGCTATCTTAGGCCTAGATTTGGAGTTTTGTCTGTAAGGACCCGCGTAGCTAACGCCGGCTTTTTTCTGGCCGCACCATAAAAATAACTCTGGTATTGAGAGTCCACATAAAGGCTGCGTTAGGCTCCAAAAAACGAGCGTAGAGCATTTTTAACACAACTTCAACTCTCGATACCAGAGTTGCTTACGGACGCGGCCAGCCTCAAAAACGTGCTCGTGCACGATTCCCCCATAGGAAACAATGGGGCTGTTTGAGCTTAAAAAAAAACTAACACCTGCAAAAAAGCCGCGTTCAGCTCCTAACGCAGCCCCATTATTTGCTATGCGTAAACACTTCCTACGTCTGCACCTAACACTCTAACATGTACCCCGAGTCTAAACACCCCTAACCTTACACTTATTAACCCCTATTCTGCTGCCCCCGCTATTGCTGACCCCTAATCTGCCGCTCCGTAAACCGCCGCTACTTACATTATCCCTATGTACCCCTAATCTGTTGCCCCTAACACCGCCGACCCCTATATTATATTTATTAACTCCTAATCTGCTCCCCACAACGTCGCCTCCACCTGCCTACACTTATTAACCCCTAATCTGCTGACCGGAGCTCACCGCTATTCTAATAAATGTATTAACCCCTAAAGCTAAGTCTAACCCTAACACTAACACCCCCCTAATTTATATATAATTTTAATCTAACGAAATTAATTAACTCTTATTAAATAAATTATTCCTATTTAAAGCTAAATACTTACCTGTAAAATAAATCCTAATAACATTGTAGCTATTTTAGGATTAATATTTATTTTACAGGTAACTTTGTATTTATTTTAACCAGGTACAATAGCTATTAAATAGTTAAGAACTATTTAATAGTTACCTAGTTAAAATAATTACAACATTACTTGTAAAATAAATCCTAACCTAAGTTACAATTAAACCTAACACTATACTATCATTAAATTAATTAAATAAAATACCTACAATTACCTACAATTAAACCTAACACTACACTATCAATAAATTAATTAAATACAATATCTACAAATAACTACAATGAAATAAACTAACTAAAGTACAAAAAATAAAAAAGAACTAAGTTACAAAAAATAAAAAAATATCTACAAACATAAGAAAAATATTACAACAATTTTAAACTAATTACACCTACTCTAAGCCCCCTAATAAAATAACAAAGACCCCCAAAATAAAAAATGCCCTACCCTATTCTAAACTAATAAAGTTCAAAGCTCTTTTACCTTACAAGCCCTGAACAGGGCCCTTTGCGGGGCATGCCCCAAGAAGTTCAGCTCTTTTGCCTGTAAAAAAAAAAACATACAATACCCCCCACCCACATACCCCTAATCTAACCCAAACCCCCCTTAAATAAACCTAACACTAAGCCCCTGAAGATCATCCTACCTTGTCTTCACCTCACCAGGTATCACCGATCCGTCCTGGCTCCAAAATCTTCATCCAACCCAAGCGGGGGCTGGCGATCCATCATCCGGTGGCTGAAGAGGTCCAGAAGAGGCTCCAAAGTCTTCATCCTATCCGGGAAGAAGAGGCGATCCGGACCGGCAACCATCTTGATCCAAGCGGTATCTTCTATCTTCATCTGATGACGACTGGCTCCATCCTGAAGACCTCCACCGCGGACCCATCTTCTTCCGGCGACGTCCAACTGAAGAATGACGGTTCCTTTAAGGGACGTCATCCAAGATGGCGTCCCTCGAATTCCGATTGGCTGATAGGATTCTATCAGCCAATCAGAATTAAGGTAGGAATATTCTGATTGGCTGATGGAATCAGCCAATCAGAATCAAGTTCAATCCAATTGGCTGATCCAATCAGCCAATCAGATTGAGCTCGCACAGCTACCTCTACAAAGCTGCCTCAGAAAGAAGCCCCTCTACCCCAGAGATCAGCAAGGAGAGGCAGATGGATCACTGTAGGCTCTGGAAGAATTAGAACAGTAGACCAGAAGCATTGCCCACAACCTCTGCCATTGCAAAACTCCTATGCTGCTCTTGCCGAATATACTTGTGATGAGGAGATTGCTGTTTCTGAGCCCTCTGAAGCTGTAACAGGTAATTTAAATCTATTGGCACCTGATTCTCCAGGTAACATAACACAGGAAAGAACTGCAGATGTGTTTTTGAGAAAAAGACTGTTAGTGGGTGACTCTATTTTGAGGAATGTGTATTTAGGTGAAAGTAAAGGAGAAACAAGGGAGGTTAGATGTCTTCCAGGAGCTACTGCTCACAGGGATAAGAATCGTATTTTGAGAATTGTTAAGGCAGCAGAAAAGGGAAGTGAGTTAGATGTGATTGTACATTTAGGAACAAATGATCTGGCTAGTAATCATGTTGCTGCTGTTCAGAAAGAGTTTTGTGACCTAGGTAATCATTTAGAGACTGTGGCATCAACTCTATCATTTTCTGCTATTTTACCTGTGTATGGCCAGGAAGCAGGAAAGATGGAGCGGATAACAACATTTAATTCTTGGTTAGATAAGTGGTGCAGGGAACAAGGATTTGGTTTTATTGGCCATTATAGCTCTGTTTGGAAAGATACTAGGTTATTTAGGAGAGAGGGCTTGCATTTGGATGCTAAAGGAACAGAGTATCTGGGAGAGGAGTTTAAATACTTTATTAGAAATCATTTAAACTAATAAAGGGGGGTAGCATTAATATATCCACCTGCCCCCCACAGCATGCCAAAACTGTTAGTCCAAGTAACAATTCTAGAAATTCTAGTAGAAAAATTCTTCGTGCCATGAGCACAAATGCTCGCAGCTTAGGAAATAAATTACCTGAACTCATTTCAATAATGACTAGGGACAACTTGGATTTAGTAGCTATAACAGAAACATGGTACAATGATTTGCATGACTGGGACATAGTCATACCTGGATACAGGTTATTTAAAAAGAACAGAGTAGGAAAGAAAGGTGGAGGAGTTGCTTTGTATGTAAATGAAAATATAAAGGTTACTGAAATTGTAGGAACAAATGATGAGGTGGAAAGTATTTGGGGGACTTTGGAAATTGGAGATAAAAATGTTTTTAGAATAGGGGTTGTATATAGGCCTCCATTGCAGGATGAAAAACTGGACAATCTGTTATTAGATGAAATAACCAAAATGACCATGAAGGGTAAGGTTATAGTACTGGGGGACTTTAATTTGCCAGATATCGACTGGAAGATTCCTTCTGCCAGATCGGCTAGAAGCAGGTATATTCTTGAATCTCTGCTAGGGGAATCACTTGAACAATTAGTCAAGGAACCAACTCGTAAGGAAGCTATATTAGATCTAATACTTACAAACAGTGATACAGTTTCAGATGTGTCTGTAGGTGAGAACTTAGGATCCAGTGATCATCAATCTGTTTGGTTTAGTATTCATGTTCAGGAACTGTCCACCCAGACTAAAACAAAAGTTTTAGACTTTAGGACGGCAGATTTTTCATTAATGGGAGAATACCTAAAGAACTATTTAAAGGGGAAAACTCTTATTACAGGGGTTCAAGAACAGTGGGAATTTGTGAAAGGTGCCATTTTAGATGCAACCGCACACTGTATTAGACATGTCTGTAAAAGTAAAAGAAAGCGGAAACCAATTTGGTTTTCCAAAGAAGTAGCACATGCTGTAAAGACAAAAAAGATAGCTTATAAAAATTACAGACACACACAAGCAGATGATGATATGAAAATATGGAGACTCCAACAAAAAAAGACTAAGCAGTTAATTAGGAAGGTTAAAGCTCATGCAGAAGAGAAGATAGCACAGTCAGTAAAACATGGGGACAAAACATTCTTTAGATATATCAGTGAAAGAAGAAAAAATAAGGTAGGAATAGTAAAATTGAAATCAGTTGATGGTAGAATAATAGAAGGAGATAAGCAGATTGCAGACTGTCTCAATGATTACTTCTGTTCTGTTTTCACTAAAGATTGTGAAGATACAATGTCTACATTAAGGGATGCAACGCAAAATAGAAACAAGCTTAACAGTAATCTTTTTACAGAGGATGAGGTTTTGTTAGCATTATCAAAAATAAATGCTACAAAGGCAGTGGGTCCTGATAATATTCATCCAAGGGTTTTAAAAGAACTTCGATCAGTGCTAACTGTCCCATTAACTGATCTGTTTAATCAGTCACTATTAACAGGAGCTGTCCCAGATGATTGGAGAATAGCAAATGTAATACCCCTTCATAAAAAGGGCAGTAGAGAAGAATCTGGCAACTACAGGCCAGTTAGTTTAACTTCAGTAGTAGGGAAATTAATGGAAAGCCTCTTAAAAGAAAGAATTATGACTTACATAAAGACAAACAATTTAGAGGACCAAAATCAGCATGGTTTTACTTCAGGGAGATCATGTCAGACTAATCTAATTGACTTCTTTGATTATGTAACAAAAGTATTAGACAAGGGAGGAGCAGTTGATGTAGCATATCTAGATTTCAGCAAAGCATTTGACACCGTCCCACACAATAAACTTATTCACAAACTATATCTCCTTGGTCTAGATTCAAAAATTGTGAACTGGGTGGAATGCTGGCTTAAGGACAGAAAACAAAGTGTCTTAGTAAATGGAGTTCATTCAGCAGAGGGGGCTGTTACTAGTGGTGTTCCTCAGGGGTCAGTTCTGGGGCCTGTTTTATTTAACATATTTATCTGCGATATCAGCAAAGGGCTACAGGGGAAAGTATGTCTCTTTGCAGATGATACAAAAATTTGCAACAGAGTGGATGTTCCAGGGGGGGGTAGACAAAATGAGAAGTGATATACAACAATTGGAGGATTGGACAAATGACTGGGGTCTAAAGTTTAACACAGCAAAGTGTAAAATAATGCATTTAGGGAAGAAAAATCCAAATGTTAATTACAGACTCAATGACACTTTACTGACTGTTACAGACGAGGAACAGGACTTGGGAATTATTATTTCAGATGATTTAAAACTTAGTAAACAATGTAGTAATGCAGCGAGTAAGGCTAGCAGAATGCTTGGATGTATTGGTAGAGGTATTTGCAGCAGAAATAGTAAGGTTCTTATGCCACTTTATAGATCATTAGTTAGGCTTCATCTTGAGTATTGTGTGCAGTTCTGGAGACCATATCTTCAGAAGGATATTAACAAACTTGAATCTGTGCAAAGGAGGGCTACCAAAATGGTACATGGTCTAAAAAATAAAACTTACCAGGATAGGCTCAATGACCTAAATATGTATAGCTTAGAGGAGAGAAGGGAAAGAGGTGATATGATAGCAACTTTCAAGTACATTAAAGGGTTTAGTAAAACTGAGGCTGTGGGTATTTTACATAAAATGGAAAATTCAAGAACAAGCGGTCATGAGCTCAAGCTAAAGGGTAGTAGATTCAGAAGTAATTTGAGGAAGCACTTCTTTACAGAAAGAGTGATTGATTTATGGAATAAACTTCCTCAAGAGGTAGTAGCAACAAACACTGTGGGGGACTTTAAAAATGCATGGGACAAGCATAGGGCTATCCTACGAACTAGATAAGTTTATACTGTTAGGTAAGGTCGGGCAGACTTGCTGGGCCTATGGTTCTTATCTGCCGTCAATATCTATGTTTCTATGTTTCTATGTTTCTATTGGCTGATCGGAACAGCCAATAGAATGCGAGCTCAATCTGATAGTAGCGGTGCGGTCCGCTCGGAAGATTAGGGGTTAATAAGTGTAGACGTTGAGGGGGGCAGATTAGGGGTTAATAAATATAATATAGGGGTCGGCGGTGTTAGGGGCAGTAGATTAGGGGTACATAGCTATAATGTAGGTGGCGGCGCTTTGCGGTCGGCAGATTAGGGGTTAATTATTGTAGGTAGCTGGCGGCAACGTTGTGGGGGGCAGATTAGGGGTTAATAAATATAATACAGGGGTCGGCAGTGTTAGGGGCAGCAGATTAGGGGTACATAAGTATAACGTAGGTGGCGGTCGGCAGATTAGGGGTTAAAAAAATTTAATCGAGTGGCGGCGATGTGGGGGGACCTCGGTTTAGGGGTACAAAGGTAGTTTATGGGTGTTAGTGTACTTTAGAGTACAGTAGTTAAGAGCTTTATAAGCCGGCGTTAGCCCAGAAAGCTCTTAACTACTGACTTTTTTCCTGCGGCTGGAGTTTTGTCGTTAGATTTCTAATGCTCACTTAAGCCACGACTCTAAATACCGGAGTTAGAAAAATCCCATTGAAAAGATAGGATACGCAATTTACGTAAGGGGATCTGCGGTATGGAAAAGTCGCGGCTGAAAAGTGAGCGTTAGACCCTTTTTTGAGTGACTCCAAATACCGGAGTTAGCCTAAAACCAGCGTTAGGAGCCTCTAACGCTGGTTTTCACGGCTACCGCCAAACTCCAAATCTAGGCGTTAGGGTTTATTTTATAGGTAAGTATTTAGATTTAAATAGGAATATTTTCATTAATAATATTAATATTAGATTTATTTTAATAATAGTTTAGTTAGGGATGTTAGAGCTAGATAGGGTTATTATACTTAATATATAGATAATATAATAACGATATTAACTATATTAACCCTAATATAATTAGGGTTAATATAGTTAATATATATAATATAATAACTATATTAACTATATTAACCCTAAAATAATTAGGGTTAATATAGTTAATATAGATGGCGGCGGTGTAGGGTGATTAGATTAGGGGTTAATGTGTTTAATATAGGCGGTGTAGGGGGATTAAATTAGGGGTTAATACATTTATTATAGGTAGGGCCGGTGTATGGGGATTAAATTAGGGGGTAATACATTTATTATAGGTGGCCGCGGTGTAGGGGGATTTAGATTAGATGCAAAAGAGCTGTTTACTTTGTGACAAAGCCCCACCAAAAGCCCTTTTAAGGGCTGGTAAAAGAGCTGATTAGTTTAGGGCAATGGCCCGCAAAAAGCCCTTTTAAGGGCTGGCAATAGAGCAGTTTACTTTGGGGTAATGCCACGCAAAAAGCCCTTTTCAGGGCTATTTGTAGGGTTACACTTGGGTTTAATGGTAGGGATAGTTTAGTATTTTAGGGGTTACATAATTTAATATAGCTGGTGGCGGGGTAGGGGGATTAGATTAGGGGTTAATTAATTTAATATAGGTGGCGGCGGGGTAGGGGGATTAAATTAGGGGTTAATAATTTTAAAATAGATGGCGGCGGGCTATGAGCTCACATTAGGGGGTAGGTGAGGTAGATGGCGGCGGTGTAAGGGGCTCACTTTATTGGGTAGATAAGGTAGATGGCGGCGGTGTAAGGGGCTCACTTTAGTGGGTAGGTAAGGTAGGTGGCGGCGGGGTAGGGGCTCACTTTAGGGGGTAGTTTAATATAGTTGACGACGGTGTAGTGGGATCACATTAGGGGGTAGTTAATGTAGGTGGCGGCGGGGTCCGGGAGAGGCGGATTAGGGGTTAAATACTTTATTAGGGATTGCGGCGGGGGATCACGGTTGACAGATAGATAGACATTGCGTAAGCGTTAGGTGTTAGGTTTATTTTGTAGCTAGTTTAGGGAGTTATGGGGCTCCAATAGACAGCGTAATGCTTACTACGGCTGCTTTTTGTGGCGAGGTGAAAATTAAGTAAGATTTCTCCATTTTCGCCACGTAAGTCCTTACGCTGTATATTGGATACCAAACTGCGCTGGTTTGGTATACCTGCCTATGACCCAAAAAACTATGGGCGACAGCAGAAATATACGAGCGTAACTTCTAGGTTACGCTCGTATATAGGATACCAAACCAGCGCAAATTTCAGCGTCGCCGGCATTTGCGGGCGACGCTGCATATCGGATCGGGCCCTTCCAGCGTTCACAATTCGCTGACAACATAGTAATGAATGAATAGCTAGTCATTGAATACTATGTTGCAACGATTGACGCCTGCGCTCCAGGCATAACATTTTTTGGGTCACGCAGGCGCAAATCGATTGTATTGGGAATGGTGTGCATGCGCAATTGTTCTGGCAATCGGTAATGCGCATTTGAAGTATGTACAGAGCGGGTGGGACTGCTCTGTACGTAATAAAGGCAATTATCCGGAAATACATGGAGGGCGGAGCTAGGAACGGCCGGGAATGTAAATATAAAGTGTATCTATAACAATAATATATATAAAAAAAAAATAAAAAAAGTTGCGATCATACTATATATTAGATGAGGAATAGAATACAGGCTGCAAAAACTAAAAAACTTTACCTTCACTTTAACATAACTTATTTGCCGAAACAATTTTTTTTTTTAAAACTTAACTAAACTAATTTGCCGAAACAAAATTATTTACAGTATTTAACTAATGAAAACAAAACAAAATGAAATTTTTAGCGCTGCACGTCTATTAGTCAGCACTATAGAATATGGCAGAGTTTTGTGCGAACATCTCTTCCCCCAAATAGATGCACATTACCCCTTAAGGACAAGGCCATTTTTCAATTTCTTACAAGGGCTATTTTTACATTTCTGCAGTGTTTGTGTTTAGCTGTAATTTTCCTCTTACTCATTTACTGTAGCCACACATATTATATACTGTTTTTCTCGCCATTAAATAGACTTTTTAAAGATACCATTATTTTCAACATATCTTATAATTTACTATAAAAAATATATAAAATATTATGAAAAAATGAAAAAAACCACACTTTTTCTAACTTTGACCCCCAAAATCTGTTACACATCTACAACCACCAAAAAACAAACATGCTAAATAGTTTCTAAAATTTTTCCTGAGTTTGGAAATACCCAATGTTTACATGGTCTTTGCTTTTTTTGCAAGTTATAGGGCAATAAATACAAATAGCACTTTGTTATTTCCAAACCATTTTTTTTTTTTTCAAAATTAGTGAAAGTTACGTTGTAACACTGATATCTGTCAGGAATCCCTGAATATATCTTTACATGTATATATATTTTTTTTAGTAGACAACCCAAATTATTGCTCTAGGCCCATTTTGGTATATTTCACGCCACCATTTCACCGCCAAATGCGATCAAATAAAAAAAATCGCTAACTTTTTCACAAACTTTAAGTTTCTCACTGAAATTATTTACAAACAGCTTGTGCAATTATGGCACAAATGGTTGTAAATGCTTCTCTGGGATTCCCTTTCTTCAGAAACAGCAGACATATATGGCTTTGGCGTTGCTTTTTGGTAATTAAAAGGCCGCTAAATGCTGCTGCGCACCACACTTGTATTATGCCCAGCAGTAAAGGGGTTAATTAGGTAGCTTATAGGGAGCTTGTATGGTTAATTTTAACTTTAGTGTAGTAGACAACCCAAATTATTGATCTAAGCCCATTTTAGTATATTTCATGCCACCATTTCACCGCAAATGCGATCAAATAAAACAAATTGTTAACTTTTTCACTAACTTTAGGTTTATCACTGAAATTATTTACAATTAGTTTGTGCAATTATGGTACAAATGGTTGTAAATGTTTCTCTGGGATCCCCTTTGTTCAGAAATAGCAGACATATATGGCTTTTTGATAATTAGAAGGCAGCTAAATGTCGCTGCGCACCAAACTTGTATTATGCCCAGCAGTGAAGGGGTTAATTAGGTAGCTTGTAGGGAGCGTTTATGGTTCATTTTAGCTTTAGCGTAGAGATCAGTCTCTCAACTGACACATCTCACCCCCTGATCCCTCCCTGACCCCTCATAAACAGCTCTATTCCTCCCCATCCCACAATTAAAATACAGGTCATTGATTTGATACCAAGTAGCTGTAGTAATAGATTAATAAGCTTAAGGAAACAGGAAACTTTCTGGATCCAGAAATTAAAATGTTTGCAGCCAAAAGGATTAAACATAGATATTGATATTGCTGCTTTTATGTAGTTTTTGTTTAGATTTCATGTAAATCATTAAATTTTTAATTTTTTAATCTTTTAGAATTTTAATAGTTCCTTGGGGTCTTTTATTCATTCTTAGATATATGTATATGTATATATATGTATATATGTATGTATATATATATATATATATCAATTTGGAAGTCATTATTATTATTTTTTGAGTTTATCTAAATATTAAAAAATTCTTCCCGTATTTTTCCTCATTTTTAATCGATTTTTAATCAATTTTTAATTCATTTTTATCAGGGAACAATTACTCCTGATCTTATTGTGAGAAATGAATTCTTTGTAATCTTTTCCTGGTGATGAATATTTAGGATTGTATAATGTTCATGCTTCTGTCTGTTTTTTAAAAAAATCATATGAATTATGTTAAATGTATCTGAATGGAAATTCATACTTTTGGATGTTTTCTTTTAAAGTTATAATTCAGTTTAAAGTATATATAGGGCATAGTTATCAAGTATTTTTACCAACAGTAGTATATGTTGACTATAGACATATATAAAAAAAATTTTAAAATGTGGATCAATTGTTTATTCGCTATATATGAAACATGTATGATGAATTGTATATGTATTTTACCGTGATATGAATTTACCAGCATGTATTTTAATTATTGAGATTTTCTTTATAAGTGCCTTAGAATTTGGGGTTTTAGGACCCTGAGGTATCCGGCGGTGTTTTGAACAGAAAGACATTTAACCAATAGGTTAATAATGGAGGGTTTATATTGAAAGGTTTCAAGGCTAACCGGTATCACGATACCTATTATTCTCCCTGAGGAAGTCTGCACGATAGCAGATGAAACGCGTTGGTGTATTTGCAGAGGAGTTGTGACCTTTCTGAGGATCCGTAGTCCCTAGTCCTAAGAGGAATACGCTCACAGGGCTTCCGGATTTTGCACAGCAAACCTCCCCCTAAAACTTTCTAAGTTCCGGCGGACACGGAAAACGAACTGTATTATCACAGAAGGGAGAGTGTTTCTGAAATTTTGAATATTGAGGACGAAAGTCGTGTTTTGATGTTTTGAAATGCTATTTTTAATAATAAACATTGTAAGTGTGAAATTTTAGAGCGCTGGTGCCACTGTGTTTATTATTGCACTTGAGTCCTGTTTGCGCTTTTTTCTTTCAGTTGGAAAGTTCCTGCTCTACTACAAGCGGTACGAAGGATACATTTGGCAAACAAGCAGCAGAGGTCTCAAGTGGGTTTTTACATTACTTCATCTGGAGGTGGTAATATACATATATATATATTTATAAGTTTTTTTATATATTGCTCATAGATTTGACTCCATATTCTTGGGTAATCCCTATTACCCTTTGGCTATTCCATTTTATAGGTGGTATATATTAGTGTGTCATTTCTTTTCATTTATCCTCTATTCATAAACTTTATTCATTGTTCCTAAGAGAGTTAGCGCCATTACATTTCTCTGTGTGTGTCCCATCCCACAATTGTCACCTCTATCTTATGTACTAGCAGAAAGTCTGCCAGCACTAAAATAAAAGCCTTTTTTTAAGCATTTTTCTAAAATAAATAAATAGTTTCTGCAGTGTCGGTTCCTCCATAACCCCCCAACCTCCACAATCCCACCCAAACAGATCTCCTAACCTCCCCCCTCTTCCTTTTTGTGGCCATTTTAGGTACTAGCAGCTGCCTGCCAGTACCCAATTTCTATTACATTTATAACAAATTTGCTTTTTTTAAATTTATTTTATTTATTTTTCTCCATTTTTCCGTAGTGTAGCTGTCCTCCCCTCAATATCCTACTCCCTCCCAAATCCTTGCGAGCTTCCACCCACCTTCCCGGTCGGTGTCGTCACTGGAACTTGTCCAGCGATGGGCTGCCCAACCGCCTCCCTGCAGCTGCTCCCACTCACCAACGATCAGCACCATCGCTGGCCGATGCATAGAGGGCCACACAGTGGTCCTTTCTGCATTGGTGTGCCAATAAAGTGATGTCAATATCACGGCGATACCTTAAAAGCGACCGGAAGCGATCAGGATCGCTTCCAGCCGCTTTAGACCACTAACAACGTACAGGGTACGTAGTTGGTCTTAAACGACCAGTTTGTGTATGATGTACCCTGTACAACATGTGTCATTAAGGGGTTAAGATGATAATAGTAACTCAGTATATATGTTTTTTTGTTTCCATATTTAGCATGTTTTAAATTTATATACACATCTTCATATCCTATACATTGTAATATACATGTGAAAGTATTTTCCCAAGGCATTTTCAAGTAATGTCATTATCTTAAAAATGTCTCTCTAAAAGCAGATAATATTGCATTGAAGATTTTCAGCTATATTACGAGTTTTGAGTGCTATAGGCAAATTAACGACCGCCACAAAAGCGGCGGTATTTCACCTCCCTATAGCGCTGCTATTAATGGTTTGAAAAAACCCGACTTGTGCGGGTGATATGGTGGCGTTGAGCTCCATACCTCACCCAAATACAAGCGATGTTTTGACGTGCTCGTGCACGATTTCCCCATAGACATCAATGGGGACAGCCGGGAGAAAAAAGCCTAACACCTGCGATCGCAGAAACCAAAGCTCCGTAACGCAGCCCCCTTGATGTCTATGGGGAAAGAACGTTTAAACCTAACACCCTAACATAAACCCTGAGTCTAAACACCCCTAATCTGCTGCCCCCGACATCGCAGCAACCTACATAATGTTATTAACCCCTAATCTGCCGCCCTTAACATCGCCACCACCTACCTACAGTTATTAACCCCAAATCTGCTGCCCCCGACATCGCCGCCACCTACATTACAGTTATTAACCCCTAATCTGCAGCCCCTAACATCGCCGCCACCTACATTACAGTTATTAACCCCTAATCTGCCGCCCCTAACATCGCCACCACCTACATTACAGTTATTACCCCTAATCTGCCGTTCCCAACATCGCCGCCACCTACATACATTTATTAACCCATAATCTGCTGGCTCTAACATTGCCACCACCTACCTACACTTATTAGCCCCTAACCTGCCGCCCCCAATGTCGCCGCCACTATACTAAAGTTATTAACCCCTAAACCTCTGGCCTCCCCCATCACTAACACTACATACATATATTAACTCCTAAACCTAACCCTAACCCTAATGTAACCCTAAGCCTAAACCTAACCTTAACACCCCCTAACTTAAATATAATTAAAATTGACTATAAAAATCAGCCAATAGAATGCAAGCTCAATCCTTTTGGCGTATTGCAACAGGGATTAGGATTTTTTCCCCTTTAATTCCTATTGGCTGATAGAATTCTATCAGCCAATCGGAATGTAAGGGACGCTATCTTGGATGACGTCACTTAAAGGGAATTTCATTTTCCAGCGACGATCGGAAGAAGAGGATGCTCTGCGCCGGATGTCTTAAAGATGGACCAGCTCCATGCCGGATAGATGAAGATAGAAGATGCCATCTGGATGAAGACTTCTGCCCGCTTGGATGAAGACTTCTTCCCACTTCGATTTAGACTTCTGCCCACTTGGATGAAGACTTCACCGACTGGATGAGAATGGATGTCCGGACTTCGAAAACTGTAAGTGGATCTTCGGGGGTTATTGTTAGGTTTTTTAAGGGTTTTTTGGGTGGGTTTTATTTTTAGCTTAGAAGGGCACTTCCTAAAAGAGTTTTTAAGGGCAATGCCCATCCAAATGCCCTTTTCAGGGCAATGGTTAGCTTAGGTTTATTTAGATAGAATTTTATTTGGGGGGTTTGGTTGTGTGGGTGGTGGGTTTTACTGTTGGGGGGATGTTTGTATTTTGAATTGCTATGAAAAAGAGCTGATTTCTTTGGGGCAATGCCCCGCAAAGGCCCTTTTAAGGGCCATTGGCAGTTTAGTGTAGGCTAGGGTTTTTTTTTATTTGGGCGGGCTTTTTAATTTTTATAGGGCTATTAGATTAGTTAGTTTTTAGTGTAAGGCAGGTTTTATTTTACAGGTAACTTTGTATTTATTTTAACTAGGTAGTTATTAAATAGTTAATAACTATTTACTAACTAGTCTACCTAGTTTAAATAAATAGAAACTTACCTGTGAAATAAAAATAAAACCTAAGACAGCTACAATATAACTATTAGTTATATTGTAGCTAGCTTAGGTTTTATTTTATAGGTAAGATAAGTATGTATTTAGTTTTAAATACATATTATTTTTTTAGCTTTATTTTAATTATAATTAAGTTAGGTGGTGTTAGGGTTAGGCTTAGGGTTATGTTAGGGTTAGGTTTAGGGGTTAATATATTTATGTAGTGATGTGGGAGGCCAGAAGTTTAGGGTTAATAGTTTAATTTAGTATATTTCGTT
The DNA here is from genome assembly GCF_027579735.1 of Bombina bombina. Lineage (NCBI taxonomy): Eukaryota > Metazoa > Chordata > Amphibia > Anura > Bombinatoridae > Bombina > Bombina bombina. Next base: position 645,436,314 of record NC_069500.1, on the reverse strand, counting down.
GTGGGGGGCTTGCTGTTTAGTGGTTAATAGGTTTATTAAAGCGGCAGTGTGGGCGGATGGCAGATTAGGGTTTAATAATATTTAATTAGTGTTTGCGATGTGGGAGGGCAGTGGTTTAGGGGTTAATGGGTTTATTATAGTGGTGACGATGTCAGGGAGTGGCAGAATAGGGGTTAATACATTTTTTAAGTGGTGGCGATGTCCGGAGAGGAAGATTAGGGGTTAATAATTTTATTTTAGTATGGCGATGCTGGAGGGCCTCGGTTTAGGGGTAAATAGGTAGTTTATGTGTGTTTAGTGTACTTTGTGACAGTTTAGTTATGAGTTTTATGGTAACATAAAACTACTGACTTTAGATGGAAGTATGAATCTTGTCAGTATAGGGTGTACCGCTCACTTTTTGGCCTCGCAGGCAAACTCGTAATACCGGCGCTATGGGAGTCCCATTGAAAAATGACTTTTTTAAAAGTGCGGTACCGACGTTGTGTGACAGCCAAAAATGTGTGCGGTACAGCTATTCTGATAAGACTTATAATAGCGGTGTTAGGGAAAAAGCAGCATAACACAAAAAACGTAATCTAGCTATTTGTTTGTTTTTTTCCTAAATACAAAGTAACAAAAAAAACAAAAAACATTACGTTTGAATTTGATTCGTTTTAACTATAGATTGTAAAAGCCCAACCTTTAGGATTTTGATGGATTATATTAATTGAAATCTGATTACCTGTGAAAAGGATGCTTTGTTTAACAGATCGCTAGCCAGTCTCTCTTATCTGTCTCAGGCCTTGCTGCTTATTGCTTGAAGGGCATCACAGTGCATAGGATAAAGGCATCTCATAAAAGCAATTTGTAAAAAAAAACAAAAAAAGGCATCATTCTGTTGTATCCCCTTGTATTCCTTGTGCCTTCAGTAAGGTTAATCTGTGACCTACATACTGCTCTTGTACACTGCAGGCCTTGACTCCTACCTGTGAAACCCCACATGCCAGCTGCCTTTTGCCCCATTTCTTTCAGTCTATTAACTGGAATACATTATTTTTAATATATCTGAATCATTTTATGATTTCTGATTTAATTTCTGTGAGAATATATATAACATATTTTTAATATTCACATATTTATAGAATAAATGTATTTTTATATATAAACTGATGTGACAATTTTCATTGTTTGGTCCTTTCAGTGATCCCAATCTGTTATACTGGCTCTTTGCTTGAGGCATATTTGCTTGCTTAGCTGCTTGCCTTTGTCCAAGTGCACACTGTCCTTTTAACTTTATAAATTTGCACTTGATTCACCTCAATGATATCTTATACATAGCTGGCATGTGTTTTAGTTCTAAATATGGCCCAGAAAGTCATATTTTGACAGCACTTTGGTAACTTTGTAAAGCTTTTTAAATGGTGAATTTGTTTCAGTTTGTTTATTTAATCTAAATGCTGCCATTTTGAGAAAAAAAAATCCTACATTCATTTTAAATTCACAAATGAAAACAGTTAACACACATGCGGTATACTAGGTTACAATGTTTACTGTACATGCACAAATAATAGAAATGTGTTACTATTTATTTGAATGGAAAAAAAAAGTATTAGGACTTTTGTTGTACAAATGCTTACGTGCAAAAATCAGATGAACATTGCCCCCCGGGCTCAGCTCGGATTCATTAGGGAATTGTTTGTATAAATACTCGTATGTTTATATTAAACTTATTATTACTAAAGATAGTTAATTTGCATGCGACTGAATCTGATTCAGAATATGCAGCTTATTTTCTTGCATATATGTCAATTGTAAAGCCCTCTATAAGTTTCTTTTTTTATCAAAGCTTCTGGCAAATATTGTTCTCTTATATTTAAATGACAATGTAAAGTTAGATACAATTTTACTATTTTAATAATTTTAAATTTCTTATGAAAACTGACATGTAAGCTTACGAGCTGGCCCATCTTTGGTTCAGCACCTGGGTAGTGCTTTCTGATTGGTGGCTAAATGAAGCCACCAATCAGCAAGTGCTATCCAGGGTTCTGAACCAAAAATGGGCCGGCTTGTGAGCATACATTCCTGCTTTTTCAAATAAAGATTCCAAGAGAACAAAGAAAAAATGATAATAGGAGTAAACTAGAAAGTTTTCTATCTAGTAGATTGATAGAAAATGTATTTCTTTCTTGGGGTAGATTTAAATCATGTTTAGCTTTTCAGTATTCATATTTCCGTCCCAACAAAAATGCAGGTTTATTAAATCAGTATTCCATTCAGTTCTTCTTTTAAGTGGTTGATTCCCATTAACAAAGCAGCATAGGCACCTCTCCGGTCTGTTTTGGTTTTTACGACTGCTGCTTCTTAATGTGTCCATAGCCAGGCCCCAATGATGTGCGGACATTGTCCACATATACTGTGATACATTTAGAAATAGAAATTGATAGAATGCCCTCAACGCTTGCAGTTTGAGAGAATAGTAGGTACGGATACAATTATACAATTTTTAAAATAAATGATTTAATTTATGGCACACAAATAAAATAATGTATATCTTAAAACCAGAAACAACCCTATCATTAGAGTTCATATACTTTCCATATTAAAAGAATATCATCTATGTACCTTTTGTAGAGTATGAGATTTGACCCCAGAATATGGGGAAGATCTCCTCTACCCACCTACTTATTAACAAATTGGCATAACTAGGGCCAAAACTCATAGTTTTTAAAGATTATGCATGTTTTATGGAACAGGTTTTATAAAGTTTTTACTGTGTTTTATATATATTTACGGATGTTCTGGGTTCATGTGATTTGTAGTTATTTTGTACTTTTAATTATGAATTAATGTCTATGGTGCATATTTATCAAGCTCCGTACAGAGCTTGATGCCCCATGTTTCCAGTGGGCCTTCAGGCTCGCCAGAAACAGAAGTTATGAAGCCACGGTCTAAAGATCGCTGCTCCATAACATGTCCACCTGCTCTGAGACAGTGGACAGAAATCGCCAGAAATCAACCCAATCGAATACGATCAGGTTGATTGACACCCCCTGCTAGCAGCCAATCTGCAGGGGGTGGCATTGCACCAGAGTATGCTGTTGGCATTTATCGATGTGCAGCGGACATGATCTGCTTTATCGGATCATGTCCCCCCGCACAATCATAAATATGCCCCTATGTCTTTAAATGGATCCAGTAAGAATGAAAAAAGGGGGATATAAGAAGTTTGAACACTCACAATTACACTTCTTGATAAAGCCACAATTGGTGAAAATTTATGTTTTTTCTCGTATGGAAGAAGTTTCTATTTAACCCCTTGTGGAGCTTTACAGGTGTAAAGCAGAAGGGTGTCTGAATTGTATTGAATTTGTGTTTATCGCAAAAACTATAGCCCCCTTTGAAGCTCTATTACAATCGGTGAGCGGAGGGGTTTAGTTGGGAACATCGTAAGCAGAAGAAAACGTTACATCCTAACAAGAGTGGGTGAAACTATAAGAAGCTAACATAGTAACATATTAACTTAACATAGTAGATGAGGTTGAAAAAAGACAGAAGTCCATCGAGTTCAACCTATACAAATCTTAATATACTTTTACCCATTTAACTTAAGCAATCATATCCCTGAATTCTGTTTTTAGCCAGAAATGTATCTAAACCATTTTTTTAAATGTATCTAAGGTGTTGGCATTTACTACCTCTTCAGGTAATGAGTTCCACAATTTGATTTCTCTTACAGTGAAATAATATTTACGTTGCAGGAGATTAAATCTCCTTTCCTCTTGTCACATACAATTTTCTTGGAATAAACAGAGCTTCTGCCATCTCTGTACATGGGCCTTGAATACATTTATATAAAGCAATCATGTCACCTCCCTTTATTTGAAAAAGAAGACATCTAAACTTTTTTCTTGGTTCAGAACTCTAGACAGCAGTTTCTGATTAGTGGATGAATTTATCCACCAATCAGCAAGGACAACCTAGGTTGTTCACCAGAAATGGGCCAGCATCTAAACTTACATTCTTGCATTTCAAATAAAGATACCAAGAGAATAAAGAAAATTTGATCATAGGAGTAAATTAGAAAGTTGCCTAAAATGCCATGCTCTATCTGAATCATGAAAGAAAAAATTTGGGTTCAGTGTCCCTTTAATATTTCACCTATTAAACAAGGGAGGGCCAGATAAAACTATCTTGAGGGCAGTATATGGTCCTGGGGCCAGTACATTTGAAACCACTGTATTAAACACTTTATAAGGAGCAGCTTGCTGCTGGACTGATTGCCATTGCCAAACCTCCTGCAGTCACATGAATGATTAAGTTGGTGGAACTGGGAGACAGTGTGCATTCTGCTGAATATGACGAGAGATTCTGTTTGCGGGAAAGCTAAGCCATATTAAGGAACAGTAGAGGTACTGATCTAATTGATTAAACATTTTGGATTAAAATCAGATCAGATGTTTGATTGAATATCACCATTGAATTAACGCTATTTTATAAAGATTTACCTCAAAGGTTTTATTTCGAACAAGACATTTCTGAACTGAAAGGGAGACCTACCTTAGATAGCTTTTTATAGTTATATCAACAGTTTTTATGTATAATTTGTACCCCTGGTTTTAGGATATACATTGGATTATTTCTGTGCCATAAATTAAATAATAATTTTATCATAGTATTCATGCCTACTATCCTCTTGAGCTGCAAGTGATGAGGGCATTCTATCAATTTCAGTTTATATTTCTATACTGTTTTTGTGAGGTCACTATAATATTTCACTTAACTAAGGGGTTTCCCACAATAGTTTGCAATGATAAATTGGGGCCATTGAATGAATTAACAACCTGGGAGTGTATTTAAGGGGCCCATTTAACAAGCTCCGTACCTCCATAACCATGTCCGCCTGCTCTGAGCAGGCGGACAGGAATCGCAGGAAATCAACCCGATCGAGTATGATCGGGTTGATTGACACCCCCCTTGGCCGCGAGTCAGCAGGGGGCGGCGTTGCACCAGCAGTTCTTGTGAGCTGCTGGTGCAATGTTAAATGCGGAGAGCGTATTGCGGATCAGGTCCGCAAGACCTATGATAAATAGGGGCCAAAGTCTGCTCAGCGATATATTCACACATAATAACATGGAGGAATTATATTTTTTTCAAATTTGAAATAATCTGTATCTATTAGAAAAAAATCTAATTCATTTTTAACTAACTAAATCATTAGAAACCTATTAATAATAATTCTCAAAAACCCTATTTTGAAAATATTTTCATATGCAGGTGCTGATAAAAGTATCTATCTGCATCATAACAACCCACTTCTCAAAAACCTAGTTGTATAATTCATTTCCAGTTAACAAAACATTTATAATATTGTACAACTTTTCTCTACTCCTTTTTCCATAGCAAATAATTTTCCACTGTCAAATCAGCCTATTTAAATTAATACCTTTTTCCGTCAACTGTTGCAAGCTGACTAAGATGTAGCCTCTTTAGCTGCTGCATTGACCCCATGTAAAACACCCCCAACACCACTAAAATGACCATCCAATGAACCCCTCACTATAAACCTAAGCCAATCCTCAACCTATACTTCAATAATAATGGTTTCCCACCTATAGGACTTCCCATTGCAACCCAGTATCCCCAATATTATTATATTCATTAACCTTTTTTTTCCAGAATAATCTACATTTGTGCTCTTTCTCTACTATTGGTTCATTCTGCATTTCTCCTTAGAAAAATATTTTCTTTTTTTACTTTTATATAGTAAAATCCTCCATAGTATAAAATGCCATATCTTGGGTGGTGGATTTTAAAGGTTTTGTATGCATAGGTTTTCCTTTAAGTATAATAAGAGGTCGAAATGCGTCACCTTTCAATTTGTGAGAAAAAACAGTGAAGTGCGAAAATGTTTATAGAATTACTATGGGATTTGAGAAAAAAAATCATACAATTCCCATCTTCAGTGCATTTTACACAACAAAAAATATGCTTTGTATTTTGTACTTTTGAATTTCATTGTGTTTTTTGCACATTCAGTGTACTTAAATTACGATTTAAGCTGTGCATATTTAATACAACTTATTCCTGTGCAAGTTACATATACATTTTAAGTTTTTGATTAAATATGATCGTTGGTGAACAATTTTGCTACAATTTTTGATGCACGTTAACAATATAATTTTGTTCCTGCATATTTTTGTGTGAAACTGAATGGTTTAATTATTAATTTTGTATGATTTTTAAATTACAAATTGTATTCACTTTTGTAACGTATGCCTTTGCTCACCTTATGAAAAGTAGTATACATCCCTATGCGAGACACCCTGTTTTCAGTGTAAAAAGTGGATTTTTATCATTTCACCAGGGAAATAGAAGGGGTGGTGGGTATTCTTATAGAATCTCACCAGCCCAGAGAACTTTATAGAATCGAGCCTTAAATATTAATAGATCTAAACTGTAATTCTTGTTGTTTTTTTTTTGTTTTTTTAGCCTAACCCCTAATTATTACCCAGTTAACATTTTAATAAATTAATTTAATTAAAAAAGGAAAAAAAAAGAAAAGAAAATTCCATGTAAACAGATGTTGCTTTTATGGGTCATTTACATATCAATCTGGCTGCTTACAGTTCACTCTGGGAAATCCATCTGTCAGGGGAGTAGGGAGTCTGACTGCCAATAAATATGAGTATTTAGACAAGATTTCTGTGTTTAGTGACACTGTTTTTTATTTGGAAATAATTTTATTTATAATTAAGTGCATCTACATAGAGGAAACACATCATTGTATGTGTAATTTCTGTTTATATGGAATTTCTTTATACGACAATATAACAACACTTCCAGCTTGAAGGAAATCATTTCATTTTGTAAATAAAAGATAAGTGAAACTTTGGTTCTCACCCAAAATAGTTTTTTTTTTTTTTTTAAGATTAAATTATTTTGATAATTCATTATGACCAAAGGATGCATAGATTCTTTATTTTATTTTGTTTAACCCCTTAACGACCAAGGAGGTGCAGGGTATGTCCTCTAAAGAATGTCAGTTAACGACCAAGGACATACCCTGCATGTGCTCGGTGTGGAAAGCAGCTGGAAGCGATCCTGCTCGCTTCCAGCTGCTTTCCGGTTATTGCAGTGATGCCTCGATATGGAGGCATCCTGCAATAACCCTGCATGGCCATCCGATGCCGACATCGATGGCCGGTATCGTTGGTGGGTGGGAGCCGACATGGGAGGCGGGTGGTTGGCCATTGATGGGCCATGTGATGTGGAGGGGGGTGGAATCGGGGGTGGGACCGATGGGGGCGCGCGCAAGTGCGCGCACGTGCACAGGGGGTGGCGGGCGCGTGCACGGGGCGGGAGTGGGTGGGAACTGCTACACTACAGAAAAATAAAAAAGGAGATCGAAGTTGGAGAAAGGGATCTAAGGGATCTGGAGGGGTGGGGGGTTGATCTTTAGGGGGGAAAGCTACACTACAGAAAATGTAAAAAATAAATGAAAAAAGGCACTTTTGTTTTCTAAACTGGGTACTGGCAGACAGCTGCCAGTACCCAAGATGGCGCCCATTAAGGTAGAGGGGGGTTAGAGAGCTGTTTGGCGGGGGATCAGTGAGGTTGGGGGCTAAGGGGGATCCTACACAGCATATGCTAATATGCTAAAATAAAAACACACAAAAACACAAATATACTTTTTTTTTAGTACTGGCAGACTTTCTGCCAGTACTTAAGATGGTGGGGACAATTGTGGGGTGGGGGAGGGAAGAGAGCTATTTGGGAGGGATCAGGGGGTCTGATGTTTCAGGTGGGAGGCTCTCTACCCTAAAGCTAAAATTAACCCTGCAAGATCCCTACAAGCTACCTAATTAACCCCTTCACTGCTAGCCATAATACACGTGTGATGCGCAGTGGCATTTAGCGGACTTCTAATTGCCAAAAAGCAACGCCGAAGCCATATATGTCTGCTATTTCTGAACAAAGGGGATCCCAGAGAAGAATTTACAACCATTTGTGCCATAATTGCACAAGCTGTTTGTATATAATTTCAGTGAGAAACCTAAAGTTTGTGAAAAAGTTTGTGAAAAAGAGAACAATTTTTTTTATTTGATTGCATTTGGCGGTGAAATGGTGGCATGAAATATACCAAAATGGGCCTAGATCAATACTTTGGGTTGTCTACTACACTGCACTAAATCTAAAATTAATGCTACAAGCTCCCTACAAGCTTCCTAATTAACCCCTGCACTGCTGGGCATAATACACGTGTGGTGCGCAGTGGCATTTAGCAGCATTTAATTACCAAAAGCAAAGCCAAAGCAATATATGTCTGCTATTTATGAACAAACTGGATCACAGAGAAGCATTTACAACCATTTATGCTATAATTGCATAAGTTGTTTGTAAATAATTTCAGTGAGAAACCTAAAATTGTGAAAAATTTAGCATTTTTTTTAATTTGATCGCATTTGGCGGTGAAATGGTGGCATGAAATATACCAAAATGGGCCTAGATCAATACATGGGGTTGTCTACTACACTACACTAAAGCTAAAATTAACCCTAGAAGCTCCCTACATGCTCCCTAATTAACCCCTTCACTGCTGGGCATAATACACGTGTGGTGCGCAGTGGCATTTAGCAGCCTTCTAATTACCAAAAAGCAAAGCCAAAGCAATATATGTCTGCTATTTATGAACAAAGGGGATCCCAGAGAAGCATTTACAACCATTTATGCCATAATTGCATAAGTTGTTTGTAAATAATTTCAGTGAGAAAAAAAAAAAATTTGTGAAAAGTGAACAATTTTTTTTTATTTGATCGCATTTGGCGGTTCAAATGGTGCTATGAAATATACCAAAATGGGCCTAGATCAATACTTTGGGATGTCTTCTAAAAAAAAATATATACATGTCAATGGATATTCAGGGATTCCTGAAAGACATCAGTGTCCCAATGTAACTAGCGCTAATTTTGAAAAAAAGTGGTTTGGAAATAGCAAAGTGCTACTTGTATTTATGGCCCTATAACTTGCAAAAAAAAACAAAGAACATGTAAACATTGGGTATTTCTAAACTCAGGACACAATTTAGAAACTATTTAGCATATGTTTTTTTTTGGTGGTTGTAGATGTGTAACAGATTTTGGGGGTCAAAGTTAGAAAAAGTGTGTTTTTTTTTCAATTTTTTCATCATATTTTATATTTTTTTATAGTAAATTATAAGATACTAGTCCTAAAGCCCGTTCACACGGGCCATTTTTTGCAGGGTACAGCGGTCCCACCCCTTGTGCTCTCTCCCTGCCCCTCTCTTTTGCTCTCTCTCCCCCCTCTCTTTTGCGCTTTCTCTCCCCCTCTCTTTTGAGATCTCTCTCTCCCCCCCTCTTTTGCGCTCTCTCTCTCCCCTCTCTTTTGAGCTCTCTCCCCCCTCTCTTTTGCGCTCTCTCTCCCCCTCTTTTGCACTCTCTCTCTCCCCCCCTCTTTTGCGCTCTCTCTATCCCCCCTCTTTTGCGCTCTCTCTCTCCCCCCTCTTTTGCGCTCTCTCTCTCCCCCCTCTTTTGCGCTCTCTCTCTCCCCCCCTCTTTTGCGCTCTCTCTCTCCCCCCTCTTTTGTGCTCTCTCTCCCCCTCTCTTTTGCGCGCTCTCTCTCCCCCCTCTTTTGTGCTCTCTCTCTCACCCCTCTCTTTTGCGCTCTCTCACCCCTCTCTTTTGCGCTCTCTCTCCCTCCTCTCTTTTGCGCTCTCTCCCCTGTCTCTCTCCCCCTCTCTCTCTCCCCTCTCTCTCTCCCCCTCTCTCTCCCCCCTCTCTCTCCCCCCCTCTCTCTCCCCTCTATCTCTCTCTCTCTCCCCTCTATATCTATCTCTCTCCCTCTCTCTCTCTCTCTCTCTCTCTCTCCCCCCTCTCTCTCTCTCCCCCCTCTCTCTCTCTCCCCCTCTCTCTCTCTCTCCCCCTTTTTCTCTCTCCCCCTCTCTCTCTTTCTCCCCTCTCTCTCTCCCCCTCTCTCTCTCCCCTATCTCTCTCTCCCCCTCTCTCTTCTCTCTCTCTCTCCTCTCTCTCTCTCCCTCTCCTCTCTCTCTCTCTCTCTCTCTCTCCTCTCTCTCTATCTACCCCCTCTCTCTCTCCCTCCCCCCCCTCTCTCTCTCCCTCCCCTCTCCCTCCCCTCTCCCTCCCCTCTCTCTCTCTCTCCCTCCCCTCTCCCTCCCTCCCTCCCCTCTCTCTCTCTCTCCCTCCTCTCTCTCACTCCCCCTCCCCTCTCTCCCTCCCCCTCCCCTCTCTCACTCCACCTCCCCTCTCTCACTCCACCTCCCCTCTCTCTATCCCCCTCCCCTCTCTCTCCCCCTCCCCTCTCTCTCCCCCTCCCCTCTCTCTCTCTCCCTCCCCTCTCTCCCTCCCCTCTCTCTCTCTCTCTCTCTCACTCCCCTCTCTCTCTCTCACTCCCCCTCCCCTCTCTCTCTCACTCCCCCTCCCTCTCTCTCTGTCCCTCCCCCTCCCCCTCTCTCCTCTCTCTCTCCCTTCCCTCTCTCCCTCCCCTCTCTCTCTCTCTCTCTCCTCCTCCCCCCTTCTCTCTCTCTCCTCCCCTTTCTCTCTCTCCTCTCCCTCTCTCTCTCCCCCCTCCCCCTCTCTTTCTCTTCCCCCATCTCTTTTGATCTCTCTGTCCCCTTTCTTTTGCTGTCTCTCCCCCTCTCTTTTGCTCCCTCTCTTGTGCTCTCTTTATCTCCCCTCTTGATCTCTCTCTCCCCTCTTGATCTCTCTCTCACCTTTCTTATCTTTTCCCTACCCCCTCTCTCCCCTCTTTTGAGCTGTTTTGAGCTCTCAGACTGCACAGCCTTTCACGGCCCGCCTGACCCCGCCCCATCACGCTCGGCCATGCCCCTCACGGCCCTCACGCACGGCCACACCCCCTTCACGCTCAGTCACGCCCCCTGCCATGCTCAGCCACGCCCACTTCTGCTCGCACTGCAGAGCAGAGACTTAGGGACTCTCAAAGGCCAGGTGTGTTTGTCCTCGTGCTGTGCTGTCTACTGCGCATGACAGCTTCGGACAAACACACTTGGCCTTTTATTATATAGGATGATGAAAATAATGGTATCTTTAGAAAGTCCATAATGGCGAGAAAAAACGGTATATAACATGTGTGGGTACAGTAAATGAGTAAGAGGAAAATTACAGCTAAACACAAACACCGCAAAAATGTAAAAATAGCCTTGGTCCCAAACGGTCAGAAAATGGAAAAGTGCTGTGGTCATTAAGGGGTTAAATAATTGTGTCCAAAAGTATTTGCATTATATCTTTCTTTTGCAGCTAACCATATAGGGTCAGATAACAAATGGCGCACTATTTAGCGCTCCTGCTAGAGTGTAAACTTCCCTAAAAGTAATTGCATTATGCGCATTGGGTTGCACGTATATCACAAATTGAAAGTTAAAAGATTGTATGCAAGTGAAAACCGAAGTTTGCTAACCAAAGGACTTTGCAATATTGCAACCTCACTAACTTCTCCCCATAGAACGCAGAGGAAAAAAAACTAACACCTATCATTCACACACTAACCCGACAGGAGTTATGAATATTTCACATTGCAATGTTCTTCACTTACAGAGCAATTTATTTTTTATGGTAAATATACCTGTATATCTATTTCTTTAGATATACAGTATAGGCATATATATTTATTTTACATTAACATTATCAGATATATGTAGAAATGTATATATAATATTAAAAATAAAAAAAAATTATATGTGAAGAACATGTAAAATATTGAGGTTTGTGCTTTAGGTAAAGCGCTCTGTAAGGTTAGCGCACATGAAGATTTAATTAATGTTACATTGCGTTATTGAAATATTAAATATAAAATATTTGTAAAAATGAATAATAACTTTTAACAATTTTATATATATATATATATATATATATATATATATATATATATATATAGATTATTTAAAATGATTTACAGTATTTATAATCATTTTTAATAAAAAAAATCACCATAATAATATTGATATATATATATATATATATATATATATATATATATATATATATATAGTATAAAAAGAAAGCTAGTAACTCTTAGACCAGCACAATGGGATAGATACAAATAAGTAAACCAGGGTTAATACTCCCTTGGAGAAACACAGACAGATAATAGGTATTGGTGTTTAAATTATTTATCTGCAATCCTGCAATCAAATTATAACAAAAATCAGTTACAATTCTATATTATATGTGGCAACAGTTATTAACTAAATATCTGAAAGTCCCATATTTCAAGATGACCTGTAATTGTAACCCTATATAGAGGCCTCTATTTTTGGGGTAAAAGTTGAAAAATTAATTCCTGGTTGATATATCGAAACAGTCAAGTTCCATTACTTAGTTCCCAGTAAAGTATGCGTCCCGCAGTATATGAAAGTCTTAAATGACTCTTTAGAGATGACAGGTAAACTGAACAATTTCCACTGGTAATAACATTTTCACCACAGCAAACATAGCAGTATTGGCGGTTTCCCTAAGATCGACTTAGGACCCAGTAAACCAATGTCAGTATGGAAAAGACAGATTGAAAAGTATGGAGTGGAGATGTGCCTGATCCAATTTACTGTTGGTAAGAGTACCTAAGCCGCTAAGATATCTGTGTACCTTCTGAAGTTACATACAGTCTGCACTAGGTGTTTTGTGCTACCTTCACAGGATAATGGAATTAGAAAAATTGATGACAGAGCAACAACAACAACAGCAGAGGCATCAACAGAAGTTCCAGGTCCAGCTGTTACAGCAAATGCAAGCGCTTCAGTCAGCAACAGCATCATACACAGCAACAACAATTGCTCAAGTGCAACAGCAACAAAAGGACTTCCAAGCTGGGCTAGTGAAACAAATCCTTGACAGGACAAAGGGACAAGATGTGACAGAAGGCTCACCTCGGGAGTCTTTTTCAAATGTATTGGCTAAGATGGGGCCTGAGGATGATACAGAAGCTTACTTAACAGTGTTTGAGAGACTTGCTACCCTAGCGCAATGGCAGAAAGGTACTTGGGCTATAAGACTGGCTCCAATCTTAAATTGTGAAGCTCAGGCAGCTTATCAGGATGGAGGAGGATAAGCAGAGAGACGGGTAGATTGAGAATGCCTAATGCTTTATCCTAAGAACTTGTAGGATTATATAATGTGTGTGTTTGTTTTTTCTGTTCTAAAGCATATGACTTTGTGTGTGTACTGTTTTATTTTGCTTGTTTGTTTAACAACAAAAAGAGTGGTTGTTTAACCCTTGAACTGCTGACTGAAAGTAAAGACTTTTGTTTAAAAGTGAAAACTTATTTTGCATCATTTTGTTTGTGCTTTACATTCCCTGACAAGGTCCACTCCATTACAACCCCATATTAAAATAATCAGATATTATTGCAAATAATATTAACCTTTAATGTTTCCCTTATTGGGCATCTTTTGAGGAAAATCTCTCAGGTGAAACTCTCAGGACTTCTTATAACTTCCCAAATGCCAGCCTTTAAGTTTTTCTCTAATTTACTTTTTTAGTATGTGTGATTTTGATAAAGTTAGCACTCATGCATAAGTCACGACATAATTATGGGGGTACAGCGTGTTATTTGTGGCTACCTGTTTTTCCGATTTTTTCATTGGATGATTCCATTATAAGATTATTTTTAAATGCTTCTAATTCTAAATTTGAACATTTAATGTAGATGAAATGTATGTTTTACTGTATATGTACTGTACATATTTAACATTACAATGTTATTCACATACAGGATAATGTAATTTTTAGTGTATGTGTATATATATATATATATATATATATTATTATATATCAGCACTACATTGATATATTTTGTCTCCCAAAAATTAAAGGATTAATGGGGTATCCCCCAATCTCATGCCCTTTACCTGTGCACGGAGAGTTAAAATTGGTTTATAGTATAAAAAGAAAGCTAGTAACTCTTATACCAGCACAATGGGATAGATACAAATAAGTAAACCAGGGTTAATACTCCCTTGGAGAAACACAGACAGATAATAGGTATTGGTGTTTAAATTATTTATCTGCAATCCTGCAATCAAATTATAACAAAAAACAGTTACAATTCTATATTATATGTGGCAACAGTTATTAACCAAATATCTGAAAGTCCCATATTTCAAGATGAGCCGTAATTGTAACCCTATATAGAGGCCTCTATTTTTGGGGTAAAAGTTGAAAAATTAATTCCTGGTTGATATATCGAAACAGTCAAGTTCCATTACTTAGTTCCCAGTAAAGTATGCGTCCCGCAGTATATGAAAGTCTTAAATGACTCTTTAGAGATGACAGGTAATTTGAACAATTTCCACTGGTAATAACATTTTCACCACAGCAAACATTGCAGTATTGGTGGTTTCCCTAAGATCGACTTAGGACCCAGTAAACCAATGTCAGTATGGAAAAGACAAGTACATAGAGAAGTTCCGCTGTTTTATCACATTTTTTTCCAGCATGAATGTAGCGGTCTTGGCTGTTTCCATAAGATTGACTTAGGACCAAGTTTGATAATGTCAGTCTTTTTCCACTACTTATAAACAGAAATAATATTACCTGTTCTTCCGTCTCCAAGTTTAGTACAAAGTGTGAAAGGCACTTAGTGGTAAATTCCACGCCTTACTTGTATGCAGGTCGCTTTACTCTTTTACTCCTTGTGGCTTGTAACCTGATCAGGGCTTCAGTGTGTGCTCGGCAGAGATCAGCTGTTTCTCCACCGGCATTCCAAAACAGCTATGCGCGTTTCACCCACAAAGCATTGGGCTTCTTCCGGCTGAGTTTGTAATTACTTGCAGATCTGTGTTGCCTTAAGTCTGCCTGAAAACTCCTCCTTTTTCTCACTTTAATTGCCAGGTGTGAAAGATGTGTTTAAAGTTACAGTATTATGTTGCCACAAATGTTACCAAACTGTTATATTTAATACAAGAACATAGTATCTTTCCAAAACATTGTTAAACCTTACAGAAAAAGATATATATATATATATATACTTCCTATTATATATACACAATTATTACATTTTTACAAATAACCTATACAGACATTTAAATAGAATTTTCTAGCATTATTTATCTGTATGTGATAATTCTCTCTAATCTTTTTGTCTCAGTTAGTTATATGATTCAACAGAGCCCTGAATTTATTACAAATAACAATCTTATTGTAATAGTGTCAATTCCTACTTCTTGTCCCTTTGTAATTCATAGAAATGCAGCATAATTAATTTCTTCATTTAAACCTAGGGGTTTCAGCTATTTTAAATTAAATATCCATTTACATTCAAGCTGTAAGCATTTTTTGTCTAAATCTCCCCCTCTTCCTTTGAAATCTACTGCTTTGAAATCTAAGACTGTCTGTAACTTCAGATATCTTAGCGGCTTAGGTACTCTTACCAACAGTAAATTGGATCAGGCACATCTCCACTCCATACTTTTCCATCTGTTCCAGAAACCAGGTTTCCAATTCCACTTCTAACACCATATGTTTGCCAGGAAATGTAAAGCACACACAGAATGATGCAAAATAAGTTTTCACCTTTCAACAAAAGTCTTTACTTTCATTCAGCAGTTCAAGGGTTAAACAACCATCCTTTTTGTTGTTAAACAAACAAGCAAAATAAAACAGTAAACATACAAAGTCACATGCTTTAGAACAGAAAAAACAAACACACAACTTATACAATCCTACAAGTTCTAAGGATAAAGCATCAGGCATTTTAATACAGGTTAAAGAAGACACCTTCCCCAGTGTCTTGCTACTTCCCTGTCTGAGATCCAAATGAATCTAACCTTGCTTGCAAGAGCTGCCTTATATAGCCCTCTACCTATCCTCATTGGTTGCTAATTGGCTTCTTGTTGTCTGCCTGTTACTAATAGTAATGTTTTCAGCAGTGAGCTGGCAAGCCTTACAGCATTTTGTTTCTTTCAGTATATAACTTATTCCTGTAGAGAAATTAACCCTTTCTACAGGGATGAGTTTATACACTCCATCACAGGGGTAATTACTTTTTAATTTATGGCTTCCTTTTAGTTACTGTAATGACCACTTTAAGCTCCATCTCTCAGCTACCACAATTTTTATAAGGTCAGGAAACACTCACTGGTACCATTAGAAAATAAACACAGAAGTGGTTGCCACATAGTAAATCATAAGTGAAATACAACCAGGACACAATATTTGAAGATAGGTGCTCACTTGTGTAATTACAGCAGATCAATAGTGTCTATAAACAAGCTGAGGGTTCTGTGTTCCCCACTCTGGTAAAAGAGCTGAGAAAAAACACTTTTGGGGATCCAATTAAATTATTTACATGATGGTTAATTTTATGAGATTGTATATCAGTAAGAGTTACTAAAAATAAAAAAAAATAAACCAGTATGTTTTGTATATTTTGATTAGTAGTATATCTCTCTTGTAAGGAACTGCTGTTTTTTTAGCAACAGGTGACAAAATCAAGACGTAGACATACATAGTGGTCAATAAAACCAAATTTATATTGTGTACAGAAATTAAAACACTGGTACATGAGATATGTGGAAAAAAACAACATACAAACAATCGCCTAGATTTGGAGTTCTGCGTTAGCCTTAAAAAGCAGCGTTAAGGGGTCCTAACGCTGCTTTTTAACGCCCGCTGGTATTACAATTCAGATAGGAAAGGGTCTACCACTCACTTTTTTCCGCAACTCGAGGCTACCGCAAATCCCTTTACGTCAATTGCGTATCCTATCTTTTCTATGAGATTTGCCTAACGCTGGTATTACAAGTCTTGGAAGAAGTGAGCGGTAGACCCTCTACAGCCAAGACTCCACCCGCAAAAAAAAGTCAGTAGTTAAGGGTTTTATGGGCCAATGCTGGAACATAAAGCTCTTAACTACAGACCTACAAAGTACACTAACACCCATAAACTACCTATGAACCCCTAAAACAAGGCACCCCACATCACAAACCCTATAATAAAATTATTTAACCCCTAATCTGCCGACCGGACACCGCCGCCATCTACATTATAGCTATCAACCCCCAAACTGCTGCCCCTAACATCGCCGACACCTATATTATATTTATTAACCCCCTAATCATCCCCCACAACGTCGCTTCCACCTACCTACACTTATTAACCCCTAATCTGCCGACCGGACATCGCCGCCACTATAATAAATGTATTAACCCCTAAACCGTTGCACTCCCGCCTCGCAAACACTATAATAAATTTTATTAACCCCTAATCTGTCCTCCCTAACATCGCCGCCACCTACCTACAATTATTAACCCCTAATCTGCCGCCCCCAACGTCGTCGCTACTATAATAAAGTTATTAACCCCGAAACCTAAGTCTAACCATAACCCTAACACCCCCCTAAATTAAATATAATTTAAATAAAATGAACTAAAATTACTATCATTAAACTAAATACTTACCTATAAAATAAACCCTAATATAGCTACAATATAACTAATAGTTACATTGTAGCTATTTAAGGATTTATATTTATTTTACAGGCAACTTTGTATTTATTTTAACTAGGTACAATAGCTATTAAATAGTTAATAACTATTTAATAGCTACCTAGATAAAATAATTACAAAATTACCTGTAAAATAAATCCTAACCTAAGTTACAAATACTCCTAACACTACACTATCAATAAATTAATTAAATAAATTACCTACAATTATCTAAACTAAAATACAATTAAATAAACTAAACTATAATACAAAAAAAGAAAACACTAAATTACAAAAAATAAAAAATATTACAATAATTTTAATCTAATTACACCTTATCTAAGCCCCCTAATAAAATAAAAAAGCCCCCCAAAATAATAAAATTCCCTACCCTAAACTAAATTACAAAGTAATCAGCACTTTTACCAGCCCTTAACCCCTTAGTGACCAGACCACTTTTCAATTTATTGACCATCTGGGACCAAGGCTATTTTTGCATTTCTGCGATGTTTGTGTTTAACTGTTATTTTCCTCTTACTCATTTACTGTACCCACACATATTATATACCGTTTTTCTCGCCATTAAATGGACTTTCTAAAGATACCATTATTTTCATCATATCTTATAATTTACTATAAAAAACATTATAAAATATTAGGAAAAAATGAAAAATAAACACACTTTTTCTAACTTTGAGCCCCAAAATCTCTAACACTTCTACAACCACCATAAAATACCAATTCTAAACAGTTTCTAAATTTTGTCTTAAGTTTAGAAATACCCAATGTTTACATGTTCTTTGCTTTTTTTGCAAGTTATAGGGCAATAAGTACAAGTAGCACTTTGCTATTTCAAAACCATGTTTTTTCAAAATTGGCAATAGTTACATTGTAACACCATTATCTGTCAGGAATCCCTGAATAACCCTTCAAATGTATATATTTTTTAAAAGAAGACAACCTAAGGTATTAAACTTGGGGTATTTTGACTTTTTTCATGCAACCATTTTACCACCAATCTATGCCAAAGTTTGGGGGGGGGGGAAATAATTTGATTTTTTGACAAATAGCAATTTAAGAATACATTTACTGATAAAATGCTAAGGGTTACTGCCAAATAACACCCTAATATGTCTTCAGTAGCATCTCCTGGGTACAGTGATACCACCCATGTATAGGTGTGTCGGGTTCTCTGTGGGCTAAAAGCCCTCATTTTTAGAGAGCACATTCCAGTTTTTCAACTTGGAATTTTCACATCGGTCATCAATATTTGGGACATTTCTGAAGCTGGCCAATGGAATTTACCCCCATCAAACCATATATTTTTGAAAAGTAGACACCATAGGGTATTTCAAATGCTGGTATTTTAACACTTTCCATGCACTAATTCAACCACCAGTCTTTGTCAAACTTTTGGTTAGTCATTTTATTGTGTTATTTTTCACACACATTGTAATTTAGGCATGGATTCTCAGTTCCTGTTATGTGTTACTGCCCAAAACCACCTCAATATGTGTTCAACAACATCTCCTGAGTACAGTGATACCACCTATGTATAGGTGTGTCAGGTTCTCTGAGGCCTAAAAGGCCTCATTTTTAGGTAGCGCATTCCAGTTTTTCAACTTGGAATTTTCACATCGGTCATCATGCACCCATGTCCTATTTGGGACATTTCTGAAGCTGGCCAATGGAATTTACCCCCATCAAACCATATATTTTTGAAAAGTAGACACCCTAGGTTATTTAAAATGCTGGTATTTTAACACTTTCCATGCACTAATTCAACCACTAGTCTTTGTCAAACTTTAGGGTAGTTATTTTTTTGTGTTATTTTTCACACACATTGTATTTTACGCATGGATTTTCAGTTCCTGTTATTTGTTACTGCCAAAAAACACCTCAATATGTGTTCAACAACATCTCCTGAGTACAATGATACCACCTATGTATAGGTGTGTCGGGTTCTCTGGGGGCTAAAAGGACTTATTTTTAGGTAGCGCATTCCAGTTTTTCAACTTGGAATTTTCACATCGGTCATCATGCACCCATGTCCCATTTGGGAGATTTCTGAAGCTGGCCAATGGAATTTACCCCCATCAAACCATATATTTTTGAAAAGTAGACACCCTAGGGTATTTCAAATGCTGGTATTTTAACACTTTCCATGCACTAATTCAACCACCAGTCTTTGTCAAACTTTTGGGTAGTCATTTTTTTGTGTTATTTTTCACACACATTGTACTTTAGGCATGGATTTTCAGTTTCTGTTATGTGTTGCTGCCAAAAAACACCTTAATATGTGTTCAACAACATCACCTAAGTACAGTGATACCACCCATGTATAGGTGTGTCGGGTTCTCTGGGGGCTAAAAGGCCTTATTTTTAGGTAGCGCATTCCAGTTTTTCAACTTGGAATTTTCACATCGGTCATCATGCACCCATGTCCTATTTGGGACATTTCTGAAGCTGGCCAATGGAATTTACTCCCATCAAACCATATATTTTTGAAAAGTAGACACCCTAGGTTATTTCAATTCTGGTATTTTAACACTTTCCATGCACTAATTCAACCAGTAGTCTTTGTCAAACTTTTGAGTAGTCATTTTTTTGTGTTATTTTTCACACACATTGTACTTTAGGCATATATTTTCAGTTCCTGTTATGTGTTACTGCCAAAAACCACCTCAATATGTGTTCAACAACATCTCCTGAGTACAGTGATACCACCGATGTATAGGTGTGTCGGGTTCTCTGGGGGCTAAATGGCCTTATTTTTAGGTAGCGCATTCTAGTTTTTCAACTTCGAATTTTCACATCGGTCATCATGCACCCATGTCCTATTTGGGACATTTCTGAAGCTGGCCAATGGAATTTACCCCCATCAAACCATATATTTTTGAAAAGTAGACACCATAGGGTATTTCAAATGCTGGTATTTTAACACTTTCCATGCACTAATTCAACCACCAGTCTTTGTCAAACTTTTGGTTAGTCATTTTATTGTGTTATTTTTCACACACATTGTAATTTAGGCATGGATTCTCAGTTCCTGTTATGTTTTACTGCCAAAAAACACCTCAATATGTGTTCAACAACATCTCCTGAGTACAGTAATACCACCCATGTATAGGTGTGTTGGGTTCTCTGGGGGCTAAAAGGCCTTATTTTTAGGTAGCACATTCCAGTTTTTCAACTTGGAATTTTCACATCGGTCATCATGCCCCCATGTCCTATTTGGGACATTTCTGAAGCTGGCCAATGGAATTTACCATCATCAAACCATATATTTTTGAAAATTAGACACCCTAGGGTATTTCAAATGCTGGTATTTTAACACTTTACATGCACTAATTCAACCACTAGTCTTTGTCAAACTTTTGGGTAGTCATTTTTTTTGTGGTATTTTTCACACACATTGTACTTTAGGCATGGATTTTCAGTTCCTGTTATGTGTTACTGCCAAAAAACACCTCAATATGTGTTCAACAACCTCTCCTGAGTACAGTGATACCACCCATGTATAGGTGTGTTGGGTTCTCTGGGGGCTAAAAGGCCTTATTTTTAGGTAGCCCATTCCATTTTTTCCACTTTGAATTTTCACATCCCATGCACCCATGTCCTATTTAAGACATTTCTGAAGTAGACATCCTAGGGTATTTCAAATGCAGGTATTTTAACACTTTCCATGCACTAATTCAACCACTAGTCTTAGTCAAACTATTGGATATTCATATTTTTGTGTTATTGTTCACATACATTGTACTTTAGACATGGATTCACAGCTCTTTTTATGTGTTACTACCAAAGAAGACACAAATATGTGGTCACCAACATCTCCTGTGTTCAGTGATACCACCTATGCATAGGTTTGGTGGCTTGTTTGGGGGGTGCAATGCCAAATGTCTGACATGCGTTTGTGATTTTTTTTCACATTTAACATATTTTCTTTGCCTATCGTCTTTTTGGGGGGTCTTTTAACATACCCCAATTTATTTGTTTTCCATGAATGTGCATATATTTGAAAAGTTGACACCCCAAGGTATTGTATATGGTGTGCTTTGATGCCTTTGAAGCAACCGTTTTAGCCCAAAAAATTGGAGAAAGTGTATGGTGGTTATTTTTCAATTTTAATTTTTACAGACACATTGCTTTTTGACTATGATTTAGGAGAGACTGTTGTAAGTTATTGCAAAAGAATACTTCAGGTTGTTTTCTGCAAGGCAACCTGAGTACACCTATGCCCCCCATGCATAGGTTTGCCAGGATTTGGGGAAGGTTATGTTACAATTTTATGACTTGTGATTTTAGTTATTAACAATGAGAGTATTTCTTCTGATAGGCCTATCTTTAGTTTGTGGCCTATCGCATACCCCACTTTTATTTATTGCCATGAAAGTGTATATTTTTGAAATGTTGACACCCTAAGGTATTGTATATGGTGTGCTTTGATGCCTTTGAAGCAACCGTTTTAGCCCAAAAAATTGGAGAAAGTATTTGGTGGTAATTTTTCAATTTTCATTTTTACAGACACATTGCTTTTTGACTATGATTTAGGAGAGACTGTTGTAAGTTATTACAAAAACATACTTCAGGTTGTTTTTTGCAAGGCACCCTGAGAACACCTATGTCCCCCATGCATAGGTTTGACAGGAGTTTTGGTTTAAAAAAAAAAAAAAACAGGCCCAATTTTAGAAAAAAATAGAGTAGTGAAATGTAAAAATCTGGCACAGTAAAAGTAAAAAAAAAAAATAAAAAAAAATCTAACAGTAAACATAACCAAAAAAATATATATATATATATATAACAGCAAATGTATTTATTTTTTTAAAAATTGACCATTGTATGGTACCGCTTGAAGCAGTCCCCAATGCAGAGTGCAGGCTGTCCAGGGCAATCAGGACAGTGATATATGGTGTCTCTTCTCTTCCCCCTCTTGGTACAGACTCTGCATTTTTTTTGTGGTTTTTGCTTTGCGGCAGTAGGGGGGATTTTAAAAATAAAATGAGTAGCCCCAACTCTGCTCTCTCCCATCACCGCCCAGGGAGCAGGTGCATCATGGTACAAAATCCCAGTAATAATCTGGAGCTGAAACTGTAAAAAAGTTTTTTTAACTCTGGGGTTTGCTTTTTTGAACAACAAAAAAGCGTTGTGGGTTGCAATCTGCATTAGGTAAATTGCAACCTTTTTGTACCAGGCCTTTGTCTTCCTCATAATTAGGTAGGGCTGCAGCAGCTGATCAGCCAGATCAACCCCACCCATATGCCGGTTATAAGGCTTGATGCACACTGGCTTCCTTATGATCTCAGCTCTGCCACATACAGAAACCGCCACTGTCCTCTCTGTGTGGATGATGGTAAGAAGGTATACATCCTTCTTGTCTCTGTACTTAAGTGCCAACAGCTCCTCTTGGCGCAGAGCTGAGGTCTCCCCCCTTCGTAGCCGGGTGCGTACAAGTTGTCCTGGGAAACCTGCGCGGTTCTTTTTAATTGTACCGCAAGCTACTGTATCGAAGCAATACAGTAGCTTGAACAAAAGGACACTTGTATAAAAATTGTCTAAGTACAAGTGATACCCTTTGTTCATTAGGGGTAATATCAGGTCCCAGTGAATCTTGCCAGTGGTTCCCATATGTTCTGGGCAACCTGGAGGGTCAAGGTGGCTATCCTTTCCCTCATACACCCGGAAGGCCTGAGTATACCCAGTCTCGCTATCACAGAGCTTATACACCTTTACCCCATATCTGGAGTGTTTGGAAGGAATATACTGCTTGAATCCCAGCCTTCCCTTATACTTCATTAGGGATTCATCAACGCATATATTCCTTCCAGGTGTATAAGCCTCTGCAAACCTGGCAGAAAAGTGGGTTATCAGGGGGCAGATTTTATACAGCCTATCAAATTGGGGATGCTCCCTAGGGGGGTACAGGCTGTTGTCGCTGAAGTGCATGAAATGCAGAATCATTTCATACCTCTTCCTCGACATAGTCTGGGAGAAAATGGGGGTAGAGCAGATGGGGCTACTACTCCAGTAGGAGCGAATGGAGGGTTTCTTTATGATGCCCATCAGCATAGTCAATGCCCAGAATTTTTTGAATTCTGGCACATTGATGGGGGCACATTGCTGCTTTGCCAAATATGTTCCAGGCTTTGCAGCACGGAACTGATGGGCATATAAATTAGTTTGGGCGACAATGTTCCCCAATATATCATCGCCCAGAAACACTTCCAGAAACTGCTGGGGGCTAAAACCTGCCATATCTATATTTATGCCAGCATTTGCTGTGAAGGGTGGGATATCTGGCCTCTGGAGATGAGGCGTTACCCACTCTTCAGCAGCAATGGCAGCAACACGCCTCCTTCTGGCAGGGGGGCTGGCAGGGGGGGGTAGCAGGGGGGCTGGCAGGGGGGCTAGCAGCCACAGATACATCACTATCAGTTGAGACTGCATCTAGTGATGTATCTGAGCACATGGCAGTGTCAAAATTGGGGTCTGAGTCAGAAATAGAGGCATCTGACTCTGACGCAAGGATGGCATACACCTCCTCAGCACTATATCTTTTCTGTGACATTTTTGTATCTGTCACAGAAAACAATTACTAAAAAAAATTAAATTATTTAAATTAATTAACTAAGGCCTAGATTTAGAGTTTTGTCGGTAAGGACCCGCGTAGCTAACGCCGGCTTTTTTCTGGCCGCACCATAAAAATAACCCTGGTATTGAGAGTCCACATAAAGGCTGCGTTAGGCTCCAAAAAAGGAGCGTAGAGCATATTTAACGCAGCTTCAACTCTCGATACCAGAGTTGCTTACGCAAGTGGCCAGCCTCAAAAACGTGCTCATGCACGATTCCCCCATAGAAAACAATGGGGCTGTTTGAGCTAAAAAAAAAACTAACACCTGCAAAAAAGCCGCGTTCAGCTCCTAACGCAGCCCCATTGTTTGCTATGCAGAAACACTTCCTACGTCTGCACCTAACACTCTAACATGTACCCCGAGTCTAAACACCCCTAACCTTACACTTATTAACCCCTATTCTTCCGCCCCCGCTATCGCTGACCCCTGCATATTATTATTAACCCCTAATCTGCCGCTCCGTAAACCGCCGCTACTTACATTATCCTTATGTACCCCTAATCTGCTGCCCTAACATCGCCGACCCCTATATTATATTTATTAACCCCTAATCTGCCCCCCTCAACGTCGCCTCCACCTGCCTACACTTATTAACCCCTAATCTGCCGAGCAGACCTGAGCGCTACTATAATAAAGTTATTAACCCCTAATCCGCCTCACTAACCCTATAATAAATAGTATTAACCCCTAATCTGCCCTCCCTAACATCGCCGACACCTAACTTCAATTATTAACCCCTAATCTGCCGACCGGAGCTCACTGCTATTCTAATAAATGTATTAACCCCTAAAGCTAAGTCTAACCCTAACACTAACACCCCCCTAAGTTAAATATAATTTTAATCTAACGAAATTAATGAACTCTTATTAAATAAATTATTCCTATTTAAAGCTAAATACTTACCTGTAAAATAAACCCTAATATAGCTACAATATAAATTATAATTACATTGTAGCTATTTTAGGATTAATATTTATTTTACAGGCAACTTTGTAATTATTTTAACCAGGTACAATAGCTATTAAATAGTTAAGAACTATTTAATAGTTACCTAGTTAAAATAATTACAAATTTACCTGTAAAATAAATCCTAACCTAAGTTACAAATACACCTAATACTACACTATCAATAAATTAATTAAATAAATTACCTACAATTATCTAAACTAAAATATAATTAAATAAACTAAACTATAATACAAAAAAAACACTAAATTACAAAAAATAAAAAAATATTACAAGAATTTTAATCTAATTACACCTAATCTAAGCCCCCTAATAAAATGAAATAAACTAACTAAAGTACAAAAAATAAAAAAGAACTAAGTTACAAAAAATAAAAAAATATTTACAAACATAAGAAAAATATTACAACAATTTTAAACTAATTACACCTACTCTAAGCCCCCTAATAAAACAACAAAGCCCCCCAAAATAAAAAATGCCCTACCCTATTCTAAATTACTAAAGTTAAAAGCTCTTTTACCTTACCAGCCCTGAACAGGGGCCCTTTGCGGGGCATGCCCCAAGAAGTTCAGCTCTTTTGCCTGTAAAATAAACATACAATACCCCCCCCAACATTACAACCCACCACCCACATACCCCTAATCTAACCCAAACCCCCCTTAAATAAATCTAACACTAAACCCCTGAAGATCTTCCTACCTTATCTTCACCATACCAGGTTCACCGATCCGTCCTGAAGAGCTCCTCCGATGTCCTGATCCAAGCCCAAGCGGGGGGCTGAAGATGTCCATGATCCGGTAGAAGTCTTCATCCAAGCGGGGCAGAAGAGGTCTTCCATCCGATTGAAGTCTTCATCCAAGCGGGGCAGAAGAGGTCTTCCATCCGATTGAAGTCTTCATCCAGGCGGCATCCATCTGGAGCGGAGCGGCAGCATCCTGAAGACCTCCGACGCGGAACATCCATCCTGGCCGACGGCTGAACGACAAATGACGGTTCCTTTAAATGACGTCATCCAAGATGGCGTCCCTCGAATTCCGATTGGCTGATAGGATTCTATAAGCCAATCGGAATTAAGGTAGGAATATCCTGATTGGCTGATGGAATCAGCCAATCAGAATCAAGTTCAATCCGATTGGCTGATCCAATCAGCCAATCAGATTGAGCTCGCATTCTATTGGCTGTTCCGATCAGCCAATAGAATGCAAGCTAAATCTGATTGGCTGATTCCATCAGCCAATCAGAATATTCCTACCTTAATTCCAATTGGCTGATAGAATCCTATCAGCCAATCGGAATTCGAGGGACGCCATCTTGGATGACGTCATTTAAAGGAACCGTCATTCGTCGTTCAGTCATCGGCCAGGATGGATGTTCCGCGTCGGAGGTCTTCAGGATGCTGCCGCTCCGCTCCAGATGGATGTCGATAGAAGATGCCGCCTGGATGAAGACTTCAATCGGATGTAAGACCTCTTCTGCCCTGCTTGGATGAAGACTTCAATCGGATGAAAGACCTCTTCTGCCCCGCTTGGATGAAGACTTCTACCGGATCATGGACATCTTCAGCCCCCCGCTTGGGCTTGGATCAGGACATCGGAGGAGCTCTTCAGGACGGATCGGTGAACCTGGTATGGTGAAGATAAGGTAGGAAGATCTTCAGGGGCTTAGTGTTAGGTTTATTTAAGGGGGGTTTGGGTTAGATTAGGGGTATGTGGGTGGTGGGTTGTAATGTTGGGGGGGGGTATTGTATGTTTTTTTTACAGGCAAAAGAGCTGAACTTCTTGGGGCATGCCCCGCAAAGGGCCCTGTTCAGGGCTGGTAAGGTAAAAGAGCTTTTAACTTTAGTAATTTAGAATAGGGTAGGACATTTTTTATTTTGGGGGGCTTTGTTGTTTTATTAGGGGGCTTAGAGTAGGTGTAATTAGTTTAATATTGTTGTAATATTTTTCTTATGTTTGTAGATATTTTTTTATTTTTTGTAACTTAGTTCTTTTTTATTTTTTGTACTTTAGTTAGTTTATTTCATTGTAGTTATTTGTAGATATTGTATTAAATTAATTTATTGATAGTGTAGTGTTAGGTTTAATTGTAGGTAATTGTAGTTATTTTATTTTATTAATTTAATGATAGTATAGTGTTAGGTTTAATTGTAACTTAGGTTAGGATTTATTTTACAGGTAATGTTGTAATTATTTTAACTAGGTAACTATTAAATAGTTCTTAACTATGTAATAGCTATTGTACCTGGTTAAAATAATTACAAAGTTGCCTGTAAAATAAATATTAATCCTAAAATAGCTACAATGTAATTATAATTGATATTGTAGCTATATTAGGATTTATTTTACAGGTAAGTATTTAGCTTTAAATAGGATTAATTTATTTAATAAGAGTTAATTAATTTCGTTAGATTAAAATTATATTTAATTTAGGGGGGTGTTAGTGTTAGGGTTAGACTTAGCTTTAGGGGTTAATTTATTAGAATAGCGGTTAGCTCCAGTCGGCAGATTAGGGGTTAATAATTGAAGTTAGGTGTCGGCGATGTTAGGGAGGGCAGATTAGGGGTTAATACTATTTATTATAGGGTTAGTGAGGCAGATTAGGGGTTAATAACTTTATTATAGTAGCGGTGCGGTCCGCTCGGCAGATTAGGGGTTAATAAGTGTAGGCAGGTGGAGGCGACGTTGAGGGGGGCAGATTAGGGGTTAATAAATATAATATAGGGGTCGGCTGTGTTAGGGGCAGCAGATTAGGGGTACATAGCTATAATGTAGGTGGCGGCGCTTTGCGGTCGGCAGATTAGGGGTTAATTATTGTAGGTAGCTGGCGGCGACGTTGTGGGGGGCAGATTAGGGGTTAATAAATATAATACAGGGGTCGGCGGTGTTAGGGGCAGCAGATTAGGGGTACATAAGTATAACGTAGTTGGCGGTCGGCAGATTAGAGGTTAAAAAAAATTAATCGAGTGGCGGCGATGTGGGGGGACCTCGGTTTAGGGGTACATAGGTAGTTTATGGGTGTTAGTGTACTTTAGAGTACAGTAGTTAAGAGCTTTATAAACCGGCGTTAGCCCAGAAAGCTCTTAACTACTGACTTTTTTCCTGCGGCTGGAGTTTTGTCGTTAGATTTCTAACGCTCACTTCAGACACGACTCTAAATACCGGAGTTAGAAAAATCCCATTGAAAAGATAGGATACGCAATTTACGTAAGGGGATCTGCGGTATGGAAAAGTCGCGGCTGAAAAGTGAGCGTTAGACCCTTTTTTGAGTGACTCCAAATACCAGAGTTAGCCTAAAACCAGCGTTAGGAGCCTCTAACGCTGGTTTTCACGGCTAACGCCAAACTCCAAATCTAGGCCTAAATTAACTAGCAAAAAAGTACAGCTATGCTACTGCCAGTGATTTATAGCGATCACTGGCAAGCTAGGGGTTAATGGCTCTGAAAATTAAAATAAATTAACTAAATGTTTCTGAAAAGAGCCTTTGGGTTTTTAAAAAATTACAACAACAAAATTAACCCCTAAAAAAATGCACAGACAGCAAAAAAGTACAGCTATGCAACTGACAGTGATTTATAGCGATCACTGGCAAGCTAGGGGTTAATGGCTCTGAAAATTAAATTAACTAAATGTTTCTGAAAAGAGCCTTTGGGTTTTTAAAAAATTACAACAAAATTAACCCCTAAAAAAATGCACAGACAGCAAAAAAGTACAGCTATGCAACTGCCAGTGATTTATAGCGATCACTGGCAAGCTAGGGGTTAATGGCTCTGAAAATTAAATTAAATTAACTAAATGTTTCTGAAAAGAGCCTTTGAATTTTTTAAAAATTACAACAACAAAATTAACCCCTAAAAAAATGCAGACAGCAAAAAAGTACAGCTATGCAACTGCCAGTGATTTATAGCGATCACTGGCAAGCTAGTGGTTAATGGCTCTGAAAATTAAATTAAATTAACTAAATGTTTCTGAAAAGAGCCTTTGGGTTTTTAAAAAATTACAACAACAAAATTAACCCCTAAAAAAATGCACAGACAGCAAAAAAGTACAGCTATGCCACTGCCAGTGATTTATCGCGATCACTGGCAAGCTAGGGGTTAATGGCTCTGAAAATTAAATTAAATTAACTAAATGTTTCTGAAAAGAGCCTTTGGGTTTTTAAAAAATTACAACAACAAAATTGACCCCTAAAAAATGCACAGACAGCAAAATGCAGCAAAAAAAAGTGCACCTATGCTACTGCCAGTGATATATAGTGATCACTGGCAAGCTAGGGGTTAATGGCTCTGAAAAGAGCCTTTGGTTCTATATTTTTTAACAAATAAAAGAAATAAATTTCTCTCTCTGCTAAATACAGGTCTCTCTCTCTCTCCAACAAAATGGCAAGTGAGGAGAGGGAGGGAGATCCACACTGATCATAGTCAATATTTACAAATATTGATATGATCAGACAAATGGGATATTTTATTATTATTTTTTTTTTTTTGGGTGGGAGTCTCAGATTGGGTGACCCTAGCTTGCCCCTATGATGATGCAGGCTAGGGACACCCCCAGAGGCCCCATGATGCACTGGGCATCACCATCTTGGATGCCTAGTGAAGGGGGAGGGGGGGGCTATTTGGTCTTTTTTTTATTTTATCCGTTTTTTTTTTATTTTTAATTTATTTATTAATTGATAACTAACTAAGTGCCTCGACCCACCGAGGCACTTAGCACACAAGCAGAGCATCGGAAGCGTGTCCGATCGCTTCCGATGCTCTGAAACACTGCCGGGCTCCATGTGGAGCAAAACCGGAAGTGATCACTCGTGGGGGAGTGATCAATCCGGTCCTGGCACTCGGCAACAGTACTGCAGGATGCCTAGACATCAAGGCAAGCCTGCAATACTGTTAGAGCAGCTGGAAGCGATTTCGATCGCTTCCAGTGCTCTGTTTAACCGACGACGTATGCCATACGTCCTCGGTCGTTAAGTGCTTTTTTTTTGAGGACGTATGGCATACGTTGTCGGTCGTTAAGGGGTTAAAAGGGTTTTTATGCGGGGCATTGCCCCAAAGTAATCAGCTCTTTTACCTGTAAAATAAAATACAATTCCCCCCCCAACCTTACAACCCACCACCCACACACCCCTACTCTAAACCCACCTGATCCCCCCTAAAAAAAATCTAACACTACCCCCCTGAAGATCACCCTACCTTGAGCCGCCTTCAGCTAGCCGGCCACCGATGGGCCAGAAGTGGACATCCGGAGCGGCAGAAGTCTTCATCCAAGCGGCATCTTCTATCTTCAATCAACCGGAGCGGAGCGGAGCCATCTTGAATCCAGCCGAAGCGGAGCCATCCTCTTCTTCCGATGTCCTAAGGCCAAACGAAGGTTCCTTTAAATGACGTCATCCAAGATGGCATCCCTCGAATTCCGATTGGCTGATAGGATTCTATCAGCCAATCGGAATTATGGTAGGAAAATCCGATTGGTTGATTTAATCAGCCAATCGGATTGAAGTTCAATCCGATTGGCTGATTGGATGAGCCAATAGAATTGACCTTGCATTCTATTGGCTCATCCAATCAACCAATCGGATTGAAGTTCAATCCGATTGGCTGATTAAATCAACCAGATTTTTCCTACCTTAATTCCGATTGGCTGATAGAATCCTATCAGCCAATCGGAATTCGAGGGATGTCATCTTGGATGACGTCATTTAAAGGAACCTTCATTCGGCCTTAGGACATCGGAAGAAGAGGATGGCTCCGTGTCGGCTGGATTCAAGATGGTTCCGCTCCAGTTGATTGAAGATAGAAGATGCCGCTTGGATGAAGACATCTGCCGCTTGGAGGACTTCTTCTGCCCCAATCGGATGAAGACTTCTGCTGCTCCGGATGTCCACTTCTGGCCCATCGGTGGCCGGCTGTCTGAAGACAGCTCAAGGTAGGGTGATCTTCAGGGGGGTAGTGTTAGTTTTTTTTAAGGGGGGGTCGGGTGGGTTTTGAGTAGGGGTGTGTGGGTGGTGGGTTGTAATGTTGGGGGGGTTGTATGTTATTTTAAAGGTTAAAGAGCTGATAACTTTGGGGCAATGCCCCACAAAAAGCCCTTTTAAGGGCTGGTAAAAGAGCTGATTGCTTTGTAATTTAGTTTAGTGTAGGGAATTTTATTATTTTGGGGGGCTTTCTTATTTTATTAGGGGGCTTAAATTAGGTGTAATTAGATTAAAATTCTTGTAATATTTTTTTATTTTTTGTAATTTAGTGTTTTTTTTGTATTATAGTTTAGTTTATTTAATTATATTTTAGTTTAGATAATTGTAGGTAATTTATTTAATTAATTTATTGATAGTGTAGTGTTAGGTGTATTTGTAACTTAGTTTGGATTTATTTTACAGGTAATTTTGTACTTATTTTAACTAGGTAGCTATTAAATAGTTATTAACTATTTAATAGCTATTGTACCTAGTTAAAATAAATACAAAGTTGCCTGTAAAATAAATATAAATCCTAAAATAGCTACAATGTAACTAATAGTTATATTGTAGCTATATTAGGGTTTATTTTATAGGTAAGTATTTAGTTTTAAATAGAATTAATTTATTTAATGATTTTTTATTTTAGTTAGTTTTATTTAAATAATATTTCATTTAGGGGGGTTTTAGGATTAGGGTTAGACTTAGGTTTATGGGTTAATAACTTTATTATAGTAGCAGCGACGTTGGGGGCGGGAGATTAGGGGTTAATAATTGTAGGTAGGTGGCGGTGATGTTAGGGAGGGCAGATTAGGGGTTAATAAAGTTTATTATAGTTTTTGCGAGGCGGGAGTGCGGCGGTTTAGGGGTTAATACACTTATTATAGTGGCGGCGATGTCCGGTCGGCAGATTAGGGGTTCATAGCTATAATGTAGGTTGCGGCAGTGTCCGGAGCGGCAGATTAGGGGTTAATAATATAATGTAGGTGTCAGCGATAGCGGGGGCGGCAGATTAGGGGTTAATAAGTTTAAGGTTAGGGGTGTTTAGACTCGGGGGTTCATTGTAGGGTGTTAGGTGTAGACTTAGAAAGTGTTTCCCCATAGGAAACAATGGGGCTGCGTTAGGAGCTGAACGCTGCTTTTTTGCAGGTGTTAGTTTTTTTTCCAGCCAGCTCAGCCCCATTGTTTTCTATGGGGAAATCGTAAGCAACACTGGTATTGAGGGTTGAAGTGGAGCTAAATTTGGCTCAACGCTCCCTTTTCTGAGGCTAACACAGCCATTCAGACAATTCGTAATACCAGCGTTGTCTTAAGGGTGCGCTGGAAAAAAAGGCTTGTTAGCACCGCAGGTCTTTACCGGCAAAACTCCAAAACTAGGCAAATATTTGGAGTGCCACCCTTTTAATTAAAAACAGCATTAACTCTTCATATCCCTTTAACTTAGGAAGGTGGGAAAGTAAGGGAAGCTTAGCCATTTTCAGTTACTTTGACTACTGAAACGTGTAGTTGTGTGACTGGCTGGTGCAATGCTTGTGCAATGTTAAATATGGACAGCATACACTTTCCGCTTGCATCCAGGTCCAGCTGACATGATTAGTTGTAGCAAATCATGTCTGTCCAACCAATAGTAAGTGGAACCCATTGGCTCAAATTAATTAAGAGAGTTGTGCTTTCTGTTATCATTGAAAGATAGGTTCTTTCAATTACTATAATTCATATAATGTAATATTTTTGCTAAAATTGATACAGACAAAGAAGTTTTTTTGCGTGTTTTTTTTTTTTAGATTAGGGTTTGGGCTTTTCTTAAAAGAGTTAAATGCCCTTTTCAGGACAAGAAAAAGAGCTGAATGCCCAAACAAATGCCCTATTCAGGGCAATGGGTAGCTTATGTTCTTGTTAGTTAGGCTTTTTATTTTGGGGGGGTTGGTTGGGTGGTGGATTTTATTTTTTTTTAAACTTTATTTATAGAAAAGAATCCAAGACATACATGACAAGTACAGTCACATTGGTATAATAGGTTTTGATATCAACAAATGCAAAGTAAGACATATAAAGCAGTGACCGTGTAATTAGGCCCGATATTTAAATGAAATCTTCATGCATGCACTTGGACTCATAATTTTTCAAGAATGTTTTAGTATACAGACAAACAAAGGGAAAAAGAAGAAAGGAAAAAGAAAAAGCATAATAACTAAGAAAAGAAAAGAGAGAGACTAGCATAGAAGGAAAAACGGAAAGATCAACAAACAACAATTATACTCATACTCACACAGGGTACCTCCGGATCCCCCCAAATCCAGCCAACACCAGGCCTTCGCAAACAAAAGAAATCCTCAACAGTTTGAATCAGTGGAGAGACACCAATTACCCTTTAGATTTTCATTTAGGACATACTGACTGATTTGAAAGGGAAGGAAAACTCTATCCCTAACTATACCCGGTAACTACATCAAATATACCCCCCATTTAAGGAGAGAAACCTCTTCACTCTTTTCTCAGGGTCTCCCCTTGTGTCTGCCTGCTCAATTAGCATCTGAGTATGTACTGCCCCAAGCAGCTGCTGAAATGGTGGGGTTCTTTCACCCACCCACTCCCTAAGAATAGCCTATTTAGCTAACATGAGGACTGTAATTATAAAAGTGTTGTATTTATTTGTCTGGTCTCTAGGCGTCAGAAAAATCACATACTGTGCTGAGAGGGATAGATTTTGTTTGGTTAATTTGCCCAGCCAAAGCGAAATCTTCTGCCAAAACTTCTGCACTTTTGGGCACCCCCACATCAGATGGATCCAATCAGGGGAATCCCAGCTGCATTTACTGCATAAATCACTTGCCCCCCGAACCCACTTTGCACGCATGCCAGGGGTAATTTAAGCTTGGTGCAGGAACTTCAGGTGCGATTCTCTCAGTTTCGCAGAAATAGTACCCTGAATTGCCCTCTCAAAGCTCAAAGTGATCAGCGTAGTGTCCACCTCTAAGTCTTCAAAATGTGACCATTTTGATACGATCCCACGCAAATTGGAGTCCTCAAAATGGCGATGCTACAGATTGTATGTGTGTGAGAGTCTGTAAGGTCCCAACTTTGCCAAGGCACAAAGTCTATCTATATTGGAAGGTTCCTTAGACAACAATCCCCCTGAAATTAGTGTAGAGATGTAATGTCTGCATTGGAAGTACGCAAACCTGTGAGTGCTCGGGAGGTCGTAACTCACCCGCAAGTCTTGAAAGGGTATTATGTCAAAGGGATGCAGTAGTTTATAATGTCTGGTGAGTTTTGATTCTTGCCATGTCTGAAATGCCTGTGTAGTGTATCCAGGAAGGAAGTTGAGGTTACCCTGTATTGGAAGATATTTACTAGTAGATTTCTGCAATCCCCAGAGTTTACAAATCTTGGCCCAGGCTCTCAAGGGGTCCCTAAATAAGACATGGTTTTGTACAAACATGGGTAGCCATTTGAGATCTGCATGAGGCAAGAAAGCCAAGTGTAGCGGTTTAACGAAGTTAGACTCTAGATCAGGGATGGTGTAGAAGTCATTCCCTACCAGCCAATCCAGTATAAATCTAGAAAGGGCTGCCCAATTATACCACATGATATTGGAAAGACGGAGCCCACCCCTACCTACCGGCATTGACAAAGGAGTCTTACTTATCCTGTGTTTCTTACCCTGCCAAATAAAATTGCCAATGGAAGTCTGCAAGGAGGCGATATCTTGTTGGGTGAGAAGGAGGGGCAACATTTGCAAGGAATAAAGAAGCTTAGGCAGAGCGACCATCTTGAAAAGATGCACCCTTCCCGAAAGAGAAAGGGGGAGCTTCATCCAAATCAGCAACATTTGTTTAATATCACTTACAATCCCACTGAGATTAAGAGAATATAATTTATGAGGATTAACATGTACAAATATTTAAAGCAGCCTTCAGTGATTGTGAGACCAGTATCCGCCAGATTTGTGTTATGAGAGTTTTGTAACCATGTGACTTCAGATTTTTCGATATTAATCTTGTACCCTGAAAACTTGCCAAAATTCTCAATAATATCCAAAAGAGGGTGTAAATTGGTACAAGGGTTACCTACGAAGAGCAACAGATCGTCAGCATATAAAGATAAATGCTGCCGTCGGCCATGTATGTTTAGACCTGCACAGTGCTGTCTAATATAGGATGCTAGGGGTTCAATAGCCAGATCAAAGAGGAGAGGAGAAAGGGGGCACCCCTGTCTCGTACCTCTCTGCAGTGTGAAAGATGGAGAAAGCCCTCCATTTATTATGAGAGATGCCTTAGGGGCCGTGTACAATTGCCATAAGAAGTTAGAAAAATTACCCCGGATACCAAAGTGAGATAATGAAGTGTGTAGATGGTCCCTCTCAATCCGATCAAACGCCTTTTCGGCGTCAAGCGCCAAAAGGCAAGCATCTGGTAGCTGAGAGGGGGATTGTGCATGTGCGTCATACCAATAATGGGCCACCACACCAAGAGTCTTCCTAATATTTAACACTGATGACCTTCCTTTTACAAAGCCAGTTTGGTCGGCTTGCACTATATGTGGTAAAACCGTCGCCAACCTATCCGCCAAAATCTTCGTCAGAAGTTTATAATCTCCATTTAACAATGAAATGGGGCGATATGAGGAGGTATGAATGGGATCCCTATTGGGTTTCAATAGAAGACAAATGTTGGCTTCAGAAAATCTGTCATTTATTTGCTCAGTGCCAGCCAGATATGCAGAGTACAGGGATGATAGGACAGGGGCCAGTTCCTCATCTAATAACCTAAAATATTCTGCGGGCAGCCCATCAGGGCCCGCCGCTTTGCCCAGCTTGCTCTGCCGAATGGCCCTAAGAACCTCCCGAGGCTGTATCTTGGAGTTTAAGAGGGAGGTCTGGTCCTCTGTAAGGGTGGGGAGTTGCACTGCGTCCCAAAAATAGTGCTTTGCTTCTAGATGAATTAGTTGTTTAGAATATAGGGAAGTATAGTAGTCTACAAATTCGGCTATGATTTCCTTAGAGTCAACAGTTATGGTACCCCTGGATTTAATAGCTAGAATCTGGGACTTAAGCTTATAAGAGTGAACCAATTTGGCGAGTAACCTGCCGACCTTATTGCCATGCCGATAATTACGACCCTGCCTATGAATATTGACTTTGTTGTCTTGTTGAGCGAGGTATGTATCCCTAGTCTGCTTAAGGTCATAGTACGTGTTCCTAGTCAGTGACGTAGGGGTAGATAGATAATTATTGTAGGCCTCAGTGAGCTGAGAAAGAAGAGCCCCATTCACCCTCTTAAGCTGCTTGTTGTGATGTGCTGTAAAAGAGGTTATGTGGCCTCTCATCACCGCCTTGGAGGCATGCCTAAATAAATCTGGAGTTCCTAAGTGGGAAGCATTGTCCGACGCGTAGTGTGTCCAGGAGGCCTTTAAATGATGACGGAACTCAATATTGTTATAAAGGTGATGAGGGAATCTCCAATTATTATTTGGAGGCTTAGGAAGCTGAGGCTGAAGGATCAGAGTGACTGGGGCGTGGTCTGAAATAGTAACTTGACCTAAACTTGTGGAAGAAATCTGTGGTGTAATACTTGGTGCAGTTAAAAAATAGTCAATACGTGACATGGTATGGTGCGTTTTAGAAAGGCAAGTGAAATCTCTCTCAACAGGGTTTCTAGCTCTCCACACATCTACCAGGTTCAAAGTTTCTTTAAAGGAGCCAACAAGGGATGCTTCACGTTTATATCTAGACATACTTATCTTCAGGGTGTTTGAGACAGAAGGGTCCTTAAACCTATCCAGGGGGAGAGCCTGGGCCAAGTTAAAATCACCCCCCATAATTATAGGAGCGTTGTATGTGGCCAATATGGCTAGAAGGTTCGTCCAAAAGTCAGGGTCGTATGCATTGGGGCCATAGACATTGCAAAGGGTGTATGTTGAAGTTTCGATCTGGATTAAGGCAACTATAAATCTCCCCTTCTTGTCTATCTCTACCTTAGAAAAAGCAGCTGCTAAACCTTTATGCACTTGGACTGCAACCCCCCTCTTCCTACCCTCCGTAGGGGAGCTTAGAATTGTCCGACCCAACGTATTTTTAACTTCTCAGGTTCCTCAGCTGTCAGTTTCATCTCTTGGAGCAAAGCTATGTCAGCCCGTAATGAGTCTAAGTGGTGAAGAATCATGCTCCTCTTTGCCGGGGATGTGATGCCCCCTACATTCCAAGCAATGACTTTAATGGGAGGTAACATGTCTAAAGCTTATAGTGGTAAAAAACATGCAGCCCGGTAAGGAAACCCATCTAGATGTTACATTAAAAGCAAGGGGTGCAGGGGTGTCATGTCTAAAGCTATGCCCTCTCAAAGCTCAAAGTGATCAGCGTAGTGTCCACCTTTAAGTCTTCAAAATGTGACCATTTTGATACGATCCCACGCAAATTGGAGTCCTCAAAATGGCAATGCTACAGATTGTATGTGTGTGAGAGTCTGTAAGGTCCCAACTTTGCCAAGGCACAAAGTCTATCTATATTGGAAGGTTCCTTAGACAACAATCCCCCTGAAATTAGTGTAGAGATGTAATGTCTGCATTGGAAGTACGCAAACCTGTGAGTGCTCGGGAGGTCGTAACTCACCCGCAAGTCTTGAAAGGGTATTATGTCAAAGGGATGCAGTAGTTTATAATGTCTGGTGAGTTTTGATTCTTGCCATGTCTGAAATGCCTGTGTAGTGTATCCAGGAAGGAAGTTGAGGTTACCCTGTATTGGAAGATATTTACTAGTAGATTTCTGCAATCCCCAGAGTTTACAAATCTTGGCCCAGGCTCTCAAGGGGTCCCTAAATAAGACATGGTTTTGTACAAACATGGGTAGCCATTTGAGATCTGCATGAGGCAAGAAAGCCAAGTGTAGCGGTTTAATGAAGTTAGACTCTAGATCAGGGATGGTGTAGAAGTCATTCCCTACCAGCCAATCCAGTATAAATCTAGAAAGGGCTGCCCAATTATACCACATGATATTGGGAAGACGGAGCCCACCCCTACCTACCGGCATTGACAAAGGAGTCTTACTTATCCTGTGTTTCTTACCCTGCCAAATAAAATTGCCAATGGAAGTCTGCAAGGAGGCGATATCTTGTTGGGTGAGAAGGAGGGGCAACATTTGCAAGGAATAAAGAAGCTTAGGCAGAGCGACCATCTTGAAAAGATGCACCCTTCCCGAAAGAGAAAGGGGGAGCTTCATCCAAATCAGCAACATTTGTTTAATATCACTTACAATCCCACTGAGATTAAGAGAATATAATTTATGAGGATTAACATGTACAAATATTTAAAGCAGCCTTCAGTGATTGTGAGACCAGTATCCGCCAGATTTGTGTTATGAGAGTTTTGTAACCATGTGACTTCAGATTTGTCGATATTAATCTTGTACCCTGAAAACTTGCCAAAATTCTCAATAATATCCAAAAGAGGGTGTAAATTGGTACGAGGGTTACCTACGAAGAGCAACAGATCGTCAGCATATAAAGATAAATGCTGCCGTCGGCCATGTATGTTTAGACCTGCACAGTGCTGTCTAATATAGGATGCTAGGGGTTCAATAGCCAGATCAAAGAGGAGAGGAGAAAGGGGGCACCCCTGTCTCGTACCTCTCTGCAGTGTGAAAGATGGAGAAAGCCCTCCATTTATTATGAGAGATGCCTTAGGGGCCGTGTACAATTGCCATAAGAAGTTAGAAAAATTACCCCGGATACCAAAGTGAGATAATGAAGTGTGTAGATGGTCCCTCTCAATCCGATCAAACGCCTTTTCGGCGTCAAGCGCCAAAAGGCAAGCATCTGGTAGCTGAGAGGGGGATTGTGCATGTGCGTCATACCAATAATGGGCCACCACACCAAGAGTCTTCCTAATATTTAACACTGATGACCTTCCTTTTACAAAGCCAGTTTGGTCGGCTTGCACTATATGTGGTAAAACCGTCGCCAACCTATCCGCCAAAATCTTCGTCAGAAGTTTATAATCTCCATTTAACAATGAAATGGGGCGATATGAGGAGGTATGAATGGGATCCCTATTGGGTTTCAATAGAAGACAAATGTTGGCTTCAGAAAATCTGTCATTTATTTGCTCAGTGCCAGCCAGATATGCAGAGTACAGGGATGATAGGACAGGGGCCAGTTCCTCATCTAATAACCTAAAATATTCTGCGGGCAGCCCATCAGGGCCCGCCGCTTTGCCCAGCTTGCTCTGCCGAATGGCCCTAAGAACCTCCCGAGGCTGTATCTTGGAGTTTAAGAGGGAGGTCTGGTCCTCCGTAAGGGTGGGGAGTTGCACTGCGTCCCAAAAATAGTGCTTTGCTTCTAGATGAATTAGTTGTTTAGAATATAGGGAAGTATAGTAGTCTACAAATTCGGCTATGATTTCCTTAGAGTCAACAGTTATGGTACCCCTGGATTTAATAGCTAGAATCTGGGACTTAAGCTTATAAGAGTGAACCAATTTGGCGAGTAACCTGCCGACCTTATTGCAATGCCGATAATTACGACCCTGCCTATGAATATTGACTTTGTTGTCTTGTTGAGCGAGGTATGTATCCCTAGTCTGCTTAAGGTCATAGTACGTGTTCCTAGTCAGTGACGTAGGGGTAGATAGATAATTATTGTAGGCCTCAGTGAGCTGAGAAAGAAGAGCCCCATCCACCCTCTTAAGCTGCTTGTTGTGATGTAAAAGAGGTTATGTGGCCTCTCATCACCGCCTTGGAGGCATGCCTAAATAGATCTGGAGTTCCTAAGTGGGAAGCATTGTCCGACGCGTAGTGTGTCCAGGAGGCCTTTAAATGATGACGGAACTCAATATTGTTATAAAGGTGATGAGGGAATCTCCAATTATTATTTGGAGGCTTAGGAAGCTGAGGCTGAAGGATCAGAGTGACTGGGGCGTGGTCTGAAATAGTAACTTGACCTATACTTGTGGAAGAAATCTGTGGTGTAATACTTGGTGCAGTTAAAAAATAGTCAATACGTGACATGGTATGGTGCATTTTAGAAAGGCAAGTGAAATCTCTCTCAACAGGGTTTCTAGCTCTCCACACATCTACCAGCTTCAAAGTTTCTTTAAAGGAGCCAACAAGGGATACTTCACGTTTATATCTAGACATACTTATCTTCAGGGTGTTTGAGACAGAAGGGTCCTTAAACCTATCCAGGGGGAGAGCCTGGGCCAAGTTAAAATCACCCCCCATAAGTATAGGAGTGTTGTATGTGGCCAATATGGCTAGAAGGTTCGTCCAAAAGTCAGGGTCGTATGCATTGGGGCCATAGACATTGCAAAGGGTGTATGTTGAAGTGTCGATCTGGATTAAGGCAACTATAAATCTCCCCTTCTTGTCTATCTCTACCTTAGAAAAAGCAGCTGCTAAACCTTTACGCACTTGGACTGCAACCCCCCTCTTCCTACCCTCCGTAGGGGAGCTTAGAATTGTCCGACCCAACGTATTTTTAACTTCTCAGGTTCCTCAGCTGTCAGTTTCATCTCTTGGAGCAAAGCTATGTCAGCCCGTAATGAGTCTAAGTGGTGAAGAATCATGCTCCTCTTTGCCGGGGATGTGATGCCCCCTACATTCCAAGCAATGACTTTAATGGGAGGTAACATGTCTAAAGCTTATAGTGGTAAAAACACATGCAGCCCGGTAAGGAAACCCATCTAGATGTTACATTAAAAGCAAGGGGTGCAGGGGTGTCATGTCTAAAGCTTATAGTGGTGAAAAACATGCGGCCCGATAGGGGAGCCCATCCAGATGTTACAATGAATGCAATGGGTATAGGCTGTGTATTTTGACTTACGTTTGTGTGATGGCAGTGATGAGCTTTCGTTAGCTGGCGGTGTGGCGGAGGAGGGGGAGCCAGAGGCCCTCAGGCACTGGTCCCACAGCAGCTGCACAGAAAGCAAGAACACATAATAGCATTAATATTGTGCTGAGGCCGGAGTTTTCCAACCACAGCCGCATATACAGTGCAAGACATATTCAACATTGCAAAATATAAAATAACCTCAAGAGGC
Organism: Bombina bombina; assembly: GCF_027579735.1. Classification (NCBI taxonomy): domain Eukaryota; kingdom Metazoa; phylum Chordata; class Amphibia; order Anura; family Bombinatoridae; genus Bombina; species Bombina bombina. Next base: position 645,395,279 of record NC_069500.1, on the reverse strand, counting down.
TCAGCATAGGGCAGGACAATGGGGCCAGACATACAATGATTAGATGTTCTGTATTGAGACCAAAAATTGCCAATCACGATTACATTTATATTGAAAAACATACTCAACATTTCAAGGTACAGTTTTACCTCAAGGGATGCAGCGCAGGGCAAAGGGAAGGAATCAGACATACAGTGGCCAGACAAGGATTGAGGTGGGAGATTACATAGCATGCACTCAGAATCAACACCCCCGGAACAAAGTATCCCTGCGGCACCAATGGCAGTGGACAACAGGAGACGGAGGGCAGACAGGGGATCGCCGTCCAAAGGTGCTAAATGTAGGTCAAGGGCCATGCATGCAGGAAAGGGAGGGGGGGAACCTAAGATGAACAGGGACTCCACCAATAGCATACCTTTCTGAACCATGATTTATGTGCCGTGGGGGGTGTTGCATAGCCTTAATAAAATGGTGTATGTAAGAGCTGGGACTAGAGCAAACATTGAGAGTATTAAGAAAACAAACCATATGAACAACTATACTTATTATGAAACCTATGTCACTCACGCGGGCCGGAGAGGAGGCACTGCAACACCTGCAAACGCCATTGACGTAAGAGAGTATTTCCAACAAAGGCAAGTACCCAAGAGCAGAAGGAGCCTTGGCATCCCAGTGCTCCCTCCCCAAGCCCCACAAGCGCACACACCAACTGAGAACTATCAACCATAACCAGGATCTCTGCAAGAGAAAAACAATGCACATCATGAGATACATTTTATGCAAAAATTGAGAACATTGATTCTTGTTAGAGTCTCATCAGCCATTATCCTGCCTTCACTCTGTTGACAGAAAAGCTTGCGCTGCTGCAGGCATATGGAAAGTTTTTGGACCTGAAAGGGTCTGGATCTTCAGGGTAGCTGGAAACATGAGAGCAAATCTGTGCCCTTGTTCATGCAGGGAGGAACAAAGTGAGGCAAAGTCCTTGCGTCTTTTAGTGACTTCCACTGAGAAGTCTTGAAATAACAAGAGGCGGTGATCTTCATAAGTGACTTCTTTAGCTGCTCTATATGCTCTGAGAATGGCTAGCTTGTCCTCGAAATTTAAACACTTAAAGATTACTTGTCGTGGTTTTTCCTTGGAGTTGTCCAAATATCTGTTAGGGCCAATGCGGTGTGATCTTTCAATATCCAGTGGCAGGCAATCCAGAGGCAGACCTAGAAGCTTTGGAAGGGTTGAGGCGGCGAACTCCAATAGGTCTTTGTCCTTGATGGATTCAGGAACACCCACAATTTGCAGGTTATTCCGTCTACTGCGGTTCTCTAGATCTTCTACTTTATCCATTAGCTGTTGATTCTGTTTCAGTAAGTGCTTCAATGAAATTTCTGATTCTTGTTGCCTATCCTCAACCCCTGAGATTCTCTGTTCTACAGCAGACATACGTGTAGAAAAAAGCCTCACCTCACTGGTTAAGGTATCAACACCACGCTTTGGAAGGGTTGAGGCGGCGAACTCCAATAGGTCTTTGTCCTTGATGGATTCAGGAACACCCACAATTTGCAGGTTATTCCATCTACTGCGGCTATCTAGATCTTCTACTTTATCCATTAGCTGTTGATTCTGTTTCAGTAAGTGCTTCAATGAAATTTCTGATTCTTGTTGCCTATCCTCAACCCCTGAGATTCTCTGTTCTTGCAAGAGTGAGGAGTGATCACCTGGTGAATTATTTTCAATATCTGCAAGTGAGGTGTTTGCCTGTGTTTCTGTAAGGATTTTGTGCCAATTTCATGATTTTTTGATCTTTGACTCATGGTGCTACTTGAAGGCGAAGGCAGCCTGTGAAAATACTCGTCCACTTTCATAGAACAAATTATACAAAAGGACTGAGATTGCTGGAATGTTGTGAATATACCACGAAGTGGCACTGTAATTCTGTATGATACAACAGCCCCTCAGGTTGTGAGAAAGAAAGATGAGTAAGAAACAAACAATTAAGCTGCATTCACCACAAAAGTATTCCTCCTGCCCAACAGGCTCCACTCCCCTCCTGTCTCACACCAGAAATATTAGTCCCAAGTGCAATAAGATAAGTTCACTGAGGTAGTTAGGAAACTGTAAAGTATATCACTTGTCTGGCAAATTATTCATTCAGAAGTTGCAGGCCTCAAGTACAATCACAGGATCACAAGAGACAGATGTAAAAATTTTGCTATACCAGCTACGCAGTAAGAAGAAATTTTTGCCCCGCTCTGAAGATATAGACCATGAATATAGTCCTGAAAAAATTTAGCTATACCAGCTATGCAATGGGGTAAAGTGTTCTGTTTGTCAAGCCACTATACGTTCAGGAGTTGCAAGGTTTGTTCACAGCTCCAGCGCTGCAGCTCTTTACCCCAGGCCCCCAGTTATTTACAAACTTGTGCCCTGATATAATTCTTCTTAAGTAAAGTGAAGCAGGCCGGTTTATTTAGGTGCAGTCTGTTACCATCGGCATTGCTTTTAAAGTGAGTTAATCAGTTAGCCTGCAGTGTCCCTTTAGGGTGCGTGTTACCTGAGTACCGCTTGTTATTGTCCCCTCTGCAGCCGTCGCAATGGTAGATAGTCCGGCCTGACCGGTAACATGTAGCGTTGCTGGTGTACACCTTAGCCTGTATGATTTTGCAGCTCCGTCCGGGCTGAGATGGGTATGGAGATGGGAAGGGATCCTCCAAGATGGCGACCGCGAGGTCCGTTAGGTGCGCAGCTTGGCACAGTTATAAATGCCTTCCGAGACAAGGTCGATTTTCGGCCCTTCACGATCTTGTCCTGGCCGGTTGGGGTCCTATTACAGCTACCCAACAAGGTGGCAACGTGGGAGAAGGCAGCTGGCAGCAGAAAATAAGATATATTTAGAGTTGAATTGCGGAGCTCTTCTCCCTTGCTGCCAGCCGCTAGCTCCGCCCACCGGAAGTCCCCGGTTGGGTGGTGGATTTTACTGTTGGTGGTCCTTGTATATTTTTCAGGTAAAAGAGCTGATTTCTTTAGGGTATTTTTTGTACTTTAGTATTTTTTTTATTTTTTTGTAATTTAGTATTTTTTATTTTTTGCAATTGTAGATTTATTTATTTTTAGTAGTGTTAGGTTTTTTTAATGTGTAATTTAATTTATTTAATTGATAGTTATTTTAATTTTAGTATAATAGTAATGTTAGTTTAATTTACAGTTTAATTTTTTTTAAATTTACCAGGTAGGTTTTTATTTATTTTAAGATAGGGATCTTGTAATTTTAATTTAAAGTTAGGGGTTTGTTAGGTTTAGGGGTTAATAATTTAATTTAATTTTTTGCGATGTGGGGGGCTGTTAGTTTAGAAGTTAATCGGTTTATGTAGTGGCAGTGATGTGAGAGGCCAGAGGTTTAGGGGTTAATAACTTGATTTAGTGGCGGCGATGTCAGGGAGCAGCGGAATGGGGGTTAATAACTTTATTATAGTGTGGGATATGTTGGGGTGCGGGGGGAATAGGGGTTAATAACTTTATTATAGTGGCAGCAATATTGGGAGCAGCAGATAAGGGGTTAATAAGTTTATTTCGGTGGCAGGTATCGGGAGGTGTCGGTGATGTTGGAGGCAGCAGTTTAGGGGTGTTTAGACGTGTCTATGGGGAAGGCTTGCATGAGCACGTCAAAGCAGCGCTTGGATTTTGTGTGGTATGGAGCTCATCACCACTATATCGCACGTACAAGGCGTTTATTTATAGCAAAATATATAGCATTTTGAATTTTCAAAATGCAACTGGTAGTATAACAAGAATTATAGGAACGGTGCTCTACTTGAATTGAATATCACTAATATCTCTAGATTTCACTTCAAGTGATTGTAAACTTTAATGAATAGAAGACCAGTATCAAATAATAATTTTAAAAATAGGGGCACTTTAATTCATTAAAGTATACAAAGACGCTTATTTTTTAAAATACTTACCTTTGCGTTATGATAACCATACTGCAGATCCTCCGCCCGCATCTCCTGCTTTCATTAGCATATCAATGACAAATCCAGTTTCCTCCAATTGTTGTTAACCTCACGGGCTGGATGACAAAGGGGGCACACAATGATAGGTGGAAGCCGGATTCGTCATCCATATGCTAAAGAAAGCAGGAGATGTTTACCATAATGCAAATGTAAGTATTTTAAAAAAAAAAAATAAGCATCTTTGTAAACTATAAGGAATTAAAGTGCCCCTGTTTTTAGATTATTATTTGACACTGGGCTTTAATTTGTTAAAGTTTACAATCACTTTCAGGATAAACATATGCTTGAATTACATAAAATTGTAACAATTTATAATTATTATACAGCATGACAGATAAAACAGAACATTTTATTACAAATAGGTTCTAAATGTGAGTTTGTCTCAGTGACAACCCACCATACTTCAGACTAGTCATCTAATCCTACAGCTAACAATGTACTAATTATAACGGATTTACTTTGACCAATAAATCATTACTTATGAGCATGCTGAAAACACGTGTATCTGAATAAACGTTTTAATCTTAATTAAACTGTCTTGTATCTAAAACATTGCAAATGCCCATAGAAGTTATAAAGTGCTTGGTTACAAATTAGAAAAAAAAAAAAAAAACACAAATTAATTACATATCTTTGAAAGCAATGCAAACAAATTAAATTGATTAAACTTGGCATTTGGGTGCAGCAATGAAGAAAAAACTATCAGAGAACAAACAAAGGCATAATGCTTGTTCCGTGACTGGTCACCACCCCAGGAGCAGCCCCATTTTCCCCTTCCACACAGAATAGTTTTATTGAAGTATATTATGTTGATCCAACTTAAAAAAAGGATAATCCATCCCTTAAACACATAGCAACAAGAGACAATGCAACCTCAGAGGTACACATCAACTTTCTGTGGCTCTCCTTAGTGAGGGGCAACCTCATCTCTCTAGACACATTTGACAAGAGGAGCACATCTTGTTTTCTGCTTTTACTCTTAGGGACACTATTTACTAAGGGTTATAAAGTGTGAAGACTATTTTTGTGTACAATGTGCTTGCCACAAAGAACTTTCCTACAGTAAGTAAGTCTGGTCTTTTTTAAAATCACTCTCTGAACAATATGCTTTTATTTGTTTTCTTAGCCTCCTAAAGAGTAAAGACAGAAAACCAGATGTGAGCCCATTGTTCAGTGTACTTAGAGGGATATGGCTGCTCTCACTGATGAGATCTACAAAAGGAGAAAACACATCTGGGGAATATTACCATTATTTTGAAACTTAACTTAACTTAAGGTGAGAAAAAACTCATATACACATGGATAACGGTATTTCCCTAAATAAATGCATTTTAAAATATAAAACAGCGGGGGGCGGAGCCAACTGCTGAAGCAACAAGACGTGCCAACTCAGAGCTCCTGAAACTTAATCATAAAAATACTATTTTACGGCACCCTACGAACATATAAATTTATACAATTGGCTCCTATTATATCTCAAGATAAAGCTCATACAGTTGGGGACTAAGCTAATAGACCATCGACAAAGTATCGGTACTGAGGCCTACTGGTTATCTGAAACTACTGCAACGCATACTCCATTATACTTGAAGCTGCCCACGCGTCGTCTTGGCTTACGGAGATATACCTCCCACACTTGCCCCTTCAGCATTTCAATGGAGCAGCAAATTATCTTGGCGCTGCATACTTTAACACGCTCTCTGGACTTTCATCAACAAGATCTTTTTACTGCATTGAGAGCTGCGGTGGCTCCGTTGCAGCACACAATCCGGATTAGAGCAGCGAAAGAGGAAACAGACTGGCCGGAACCAGACCTACCGCAATCTAGCACAGCCTCACCCCAGGATCCTGCTGATGGGCGCGCAGTGGACATTGAGGTCCCCTATCCAGGGAAAACGGAACGGCCAGAAATCGCTCTAAAAAAGAGTACCCGGCCGCCTTCCCTGGTTCCCATGGGGCCGGGGCTACGGAGCGCAACAGATTTGATGGTGTCACAGACACAGCAGCTAGGAGAGTCCAGAACACGCAGCCTTCAGGCAACAGTATACAACCCCTCTGGTCCTGAGAAGGCTGACTTACTTGGAGACCCTCCTGCGGATACCAGAGCCAAACCGGGTGAGGCTGCTGAATCGGGAGCTGAGAGGAACGCATCGTTCTTAAGAAGGTTAGCACTTTAGAAGTCAGGGCAAAATGAAGCTATTTACAGAGGAGCTGAGGCACAACCTAGCCCTTACACCAAACACTCAAAGCTATCTACACGAAGGTCTGGCTCCTGTCCTCTCCCTAATATGATCAGCCTCAGCCTGTTTGTACAGCTATCGGGTCTGTCCACTACACTTCTCAACAGCCCCCTAGATCAGCCTCTACAACGGAGATCCTCTCCCTGTATATTCACCGGCCCAGCTCAATCATGCAGAAGCAGCGTTGGTTAAAAACACACCCGGACCCATTTCTCACAGTGCCTACCTTCACACCGTGCCCCCTACAGTTCCTGAATTCCTTGAGTAGCGTGTATAATCTAGCCAATACTAGAATCCTGGACTAACCTCTAGACAAGAGTTTTTACTTTGCATCTTTTTTATTTAAAGAATACAGTACCCCTATGATGCCCTTTTATGTTTCTCTTATGTCATAGTTCTAGCTGAAGAGGGCTAGGTATCGCATTTGCAACAACAGACCCTGTTTTTCTGGTTAACGGACATCACATTGAACTTTTGCCAGTTACTCTGCCTTCAATGTTGTTTACATGTAGTTATGTTTATTTTCAAGCTCAAACCTAGAAGGTATTGTTGATGCACATGATAACCATATATGCTTATTCCTTGTAAACATATTTAACTGCAGCAGCAGGCTATTTTGCACTCCTATGCTAGTGAAGTATACCTTTCTAACTCACTCCAGCAGCTTTCACGTAAAACATAAATTACAACCGCCCTACAAGTTTACTCTTATAACTTCATAAATGTACAACATATCATATACCCCCTACTTTATCCCAGTATCTCTCCCTTAACTGTACTGTACTTTAGGAGTCAAGTTATACTATCCCTCTGTGTAGCACAACTCTATATAACTTCTATGTTTCTGTGCTTCATAACATTTCATGGGATATCATGGTTTCATTTTGTCTATTCTGGAAGCCTATACAGAGAATCAGTAAGAGACTGAAAAAGGGTACAAATGTAGCACTCTATGAACGTATCAATGTAACATAGGATGTGTAAGAATTGAAACAAATTAAAATATAACTTTTACTAGATCAAGTTAAAAACAGGGGATTTACAAACATTTTTAAAAGAATTTGGATGTACTACCTATTAGCTATGTAGTGTACCTACTAGCTATTGGGAGACCTATACCCTTGTAAGGTGGTGTGTAGTCTCTAGATAAATCAAATGACAGGGTTATCTCTGGTATGTTACTCTAGATACAAAATTAGGTGAATTGCCATAAACACTTGAGACTAATAAGTTTGGATCACTGCTGTGAACCACAATCATCCAAAGGAATTAGAAAGTCTTATTGATTCTCATTTGTTACCTGTTAGTACCACATGGAAGCCCTCATTTGTGCCATGGCGGCTCACTCATAGGTCATAGACTATTTACCCTAGTTTTTTATTCCCAACTTACTAATTATTAACCTTTGTTACTTCCCTTAACGCAGTTTCTATAGAGTAGAATAGCTTGCTTATACAAATATTTCAAAGAATAGTTGCTTCTCCATATACACTATGTCTACTAGTATTTTCTATGATGACTGTTTTTTTTTATGTGAGCAACTCTATTTACACACTATATTGAACAATGTAGGCATGAAATAGAATTCTAGGTAGGGAATATTATTGATAAACATCTATATTGCGCCAGCTGCTGAATGTGGGATAGATGGACATGGGCTTATAATCATTCAGTTAATTTAAATACAATACCCTATTTTATTATTTGTCTGGCACCAGTGGTTGAACTATACCATACATTTTCTAGCAGACGTTGGACTTATGTTGGCTTATTGCATCTAACTTTTAGTCTCTTTTGCATTATACTGTATTTTAATGTTCCATACTGTATGTATCAGAGGTCTCAAGTTTACATTTGATTCATAACTCCTATGCACCTGAAAACTGATGCCAGCTGTAGTTATAAAACAAATTTGATAATTGGGAAGGTACCTACAGTCCTAAGTTATGCCCTTATGATAACTTTAACCTATCACATGTCCATCCAGCAATATTACAAGATACTCTCAGGTTGTCCTACTTCGAATGTTGCTGTATAATTCACCCCTGCTTTGACATCACTGGGTTAGTTACAGTGACATGGTTTCCTCACCATGACTCCCATATGAATTAACTTGTCCACCACAGTTTATCGAGACTGTTTATCCCTACAGGATTACTCACATTTTATGTTTTAATATGCCGTGTAGTTATCAGGGTTATTGCAGGGTAAAACTACTTGCCATCTATCTTAAACTTTAGATACATATTCTATGCTACAGTTATAGTCTTTTGTAAGCATTACTTATGTGTAACTACTCCCTCTTTGCACATACTAGGTAGCTCCCTCACAGCACTACTATAATATTTGCATTATTAGAACCCTTAGTTAAGGAATATTAGTCATAACTGCATATATTGTTTAAGTTGTAGTGCATAAGATGTAGGGTCATGTATGCAAAGGTCACCGTGCCATCCCAAGTCCCCCATCACCTAACCCAATTAAGGGCTAACTCTTCCATAGGTCAAAATTTTCCTTTATATCTATAAGATTATACTCCATATTTGTCCTGTTTCATGTTGGTTTGTTTCAACATGCTCTATTTAGAAGGTTTTGTCTACCAACACTAGCAAACTTACCATTTTTGGCAACTTTGATATACTATATAGCTATCGCTAAAGGCTCCGTCCCCCCTTATTATCCCCCCCTTATACCGAGCGGCTCTTGCCCGCTGAATTTTTCCCCTATATACTCTGGCCCAAGAGAGGCCAGACAAAAGCCAACTCCCTACACCATACCGTTATTAGTTTATAGAATACCTTTTACATCAGGGTAGGGATCATTAGATATATTATATAAAAACTGAGGTTTTCTCGTTATGTGTTCCAGACACCCTTGTTTACCATAAACTACCTTGCCCTTTATGTTCATGGTTTCAGGAATAGTGCTCTAACTCATGTAAGTAGCTATTTTCTGCCTATTGAGCCTGATGTATCATATAATAACGGCTCTCATCTATATACATATAGCACTTGATTGAAAATAGTGACATTAATAATACTGGTACTTTAATGATTTAGTTTCAGTTTAATTTTTATATGAAAAATGTATACATTTTCTTCTCATTTATGATCCGTGCCTGGACACATTTTCTGTTTTCTGTTTTGTGATTATTTTCCTTTACCTCAATAAAAAAAATATTTTAAAAAAAATAAATATATATAAAACAGCTAGATTACGAGTTTTGAGCGCTATAGGGAAATTAACAAACGCATCAACAGTTGCGTTATTTAATCCCCTATAGCACTGCCATTACAAGTTTAAATAAAGCAGGCTTGTGCAGGCGATATGGAGTTTTTAAGCTTCATACGGCACCAAAAACAAGCGCTGATTTGACGTGCTCATGTACGCTTCCCCCATAGACATCAATGGGGAGAGCAGGTCAGAAAAAAACCTAACACCTGCGAATGCAGAAAGAAAAGCTCCGTAACGCAGTCCCATTGATGTCTATGGGGAAAAAGAAAATTAAATTTAAACCTAATACCCTAACATAACCCCAAGTCTAAACACCCCTAATCTGCTGCCCCCAACATCGCTGATGCCTGCCTACAGTTATTAACCCCTAATCTGCCACTCCCGATATCGCTGTCACTATACTAAAGTTATTAACCCTTATTTCGCCGCGCCCCAACATTGCCGCACCCCAACATCACCCACACTATAATACATATATTAAGACCTATTCTGCTGCTCCCCAACATTGCCGCAGCTAAATAAAGCTATTAACCCCTAAACCTCTGGCCTCCCACATTACTACCACTAAATACAACCAAATTTAAACTATTAACCCCTAACCCTAACATAACCCTAACACCCCCTAATTTTAACATAATTAAAATAGAGCTAAATTAAACTTACAATTATAAACTAATTAAACCTATTAACCCCTAAACCGCCAGCCCCCCACAACGCAAAAACCTAAATTAAACTATATTAACCTCTAACCCTAACGTATCCCTAACACTCCCTAACTTTAACATAATTAAAATAGAGCTAAATTAAACTTACAATTATTAACTAAATAATACCTAGTTAAAACTAAATACTTACCTGTAAAATAAAACTTAAGCTAGCTACATTATAACTAATAGTTACATTGTAGCTAGCTTAGGTTTTATTTTTATTTCACAGGTAAGTTTGTATTTATTTTAACTAGCTATACTAGTTAGTAAATAGTTATTAACTATTTAATAACTACCTAGTTAAAATAAATACAAAATTACCTGTCAAATAAAACCTAAGCTACCTTACACTAAAACCTAAAATTACAAAAAATAAAAAAACTACCATTACAAAAAACAAACAAAATTATCCAAAAAAATAAAAATTATTCCTATTCTAATACCCTTCTAATACCCTAAAGAAATCAGCTCTGTCTATGAAATAAAAGTACAAATACCCACTAACATTACAAACCCCCACCCCCCCAAAACCACAAAATAAAAAAATAAAATCTAAAAAAACTTAAACTACACATTGCCCTGAAAAGGGCATTTAGCTCTTTTACTGCCCAAACCCTAATCTAAAAATAAAACCCACCTTAAAAACCCTTATAAAAACCTAACACTTACCCCAAGACGATCCACTTACAGTTTTTGAAGTCCCGCTTGAACGATCTTCATCCCGGCGGAGAAGTCCTCATCCAAGCCTTAAGAAGTCTTCATCCAGACGGCCTCTTCAATCTTCATCCAGGTGGCATCTTCTATCTTGATCCCAGCGGCGTGGAGCGGGGCCATCCTGAAGACATCCAGCGCAGAGCATCATCTTCATACGGTCGCTGCCGTACACTGAATCTTCAATGAAAGGTACGCAATCCAAGATGGCATCCCTTGCATTCCTATTGGCTGAAAAATTTGAATCAGATAATAGGAATTAGAGCTACTAAAATCCTATTGGCTGTTCCAATCATCCAATAGGATTTAAGCAGCTCTAATTCTATTGGATGATAAATCATTTTTATTTTTTGGATAATTTCATTTTTTTTTTGTAATGGTAGGTTTTTTTTTTTTTTTTTTGTAATTTTAGGTTTTAGTGTAAGGTAGCTTAGGTTTTATTTGACAGGAATTGTGTATTTATTTTAACTAGGTAGTTATTAAATAGTTAATAACTATTTACTAACTAGTCTACCTAGTTTAAATAAATACAAACTTACCTGTGAAATAAAAATAAAACCTAAGCTGGCTACAATATAACTATTATTTATTATAAGTTAGGGGGTGTTAGGGTTAGGGGGTAGGTTATGGTTAGGTTTAGGGGTTACTAGTTTAAATTAGTTTATTGCAATGTGGGGTGCTTTCGGTTTAGGGGTTAAGAGTTTAATTTATTATATTTCATTGTGGGAGGCATTCGGTTTAGGGGTTAATAGGTTTATTATAGTGGTGGCGGTGTAGGGCTTAATAACTTCAGTATACTGGTGACGATGTCGGAGTGCGGCAAAATAGGGGTTGATAATTTTTCTTAGTGGCGGCGAGGTTGGGAGCGGCAGATTAGGGGTTAATAAATTTAATATAGTGTTTGCAATGCAGGAGGGCCTTGGTTTAGGGGTTAATAAATAGTTTATGGGTGTTTATTGTTCTTTGTAGCAGTTTAGTTATGAATTTTATGTTACAATTTTGTAGCGTAAAACTCATAACTACTGACTTTAGATGGCGTTACGGATCGTGTCGTTTTAGAGTGCAACGCTCGCTTTTTAGCCTGAATGCAAAACTCATAATACCGGCTTTGGGAAGCCCATGAAAAAATTTAATTTTTACGAGTGCGGTACTGACGTTGCGTTACAGGCTAAAAGGCTTGCGGTACACCTATACCGACAAGACTTGTAATGGCTGCGGTGCTGTTTTAATGCTGAAAATACCATATTTTCAGCGTTAAAAGTCAAACGCACAAACTTGTAATCTAGCTGTTAGTTTTTGTTTTTTATTATACCTCAATGCTTCTTTACTGAGAATAAAAATGTTCTTATGGTTAATATCACTGTCCTCTAGCTGTCAGAATTGTGCTTACAAACCAGTGAGCTTTTTTCCCAAAACCAATAGTCCACAACCATGAACTTACTGTTGGTTTAAAAACCAAAATAAACATCTTTGAATAAAACATTTTTAAAGGAAAAACACATTAATGGTGCTCTTTCACATATGTAACAGAAATTTTTAGAGTTTATTGTCCCTTTAAGAATCTGTAGTGAAGTAAGTGATTCTTAAACCTCATTCCTTAAAGGCTTAGTTGTTTCTGCAGGAATGAAACAACAAAGGGCTAGATTACAAGTGGAGAACAAAAATATATATTGTGTGCCAACATCACTCTGCTTAAATGAAAAGCATTTTTTATTTTTGAGCTCATATTACACGTTGCAAGTCATAAATTAGCGCTCGTGTTGTCTGGATGTCGGATAGCACGGGTGTGCTAAGTCCTTCACATATCTATGGCAGGTGCTGAAAATCTATTGTTTGAGTGCTTAACCAAAGGTGCATTAATCCGAAGGTCAAAGAGTTCTTCACTAACTTTTAAAGTATTCTTTTGTGAACATTCTGAGTGCATGATATTTGTACAGCAGCTAAACTGTGGGGGATCTCTATGAACAGGAACATGAAGGTCAGTATCCTTAAACATACAAGAAACCCATATTTTATCTTTCAGTTTTCAGATAGAGAATACCCTTTTAAAAAAAGTTTCCAAGTTATTTCTATTATCAAATTTGTTTTGTTAGCATAATATTCTTTGTTGAAGAGATATCTAGATAGGTAGCGTGCACATGCTCTTGCTTATGTATAACATTGTTGCAAAACGGCTGCCATATAGTTCTACACGCATGTGCACACTCCTAAAAGTTGTTTAAAATTGTAAGTTCTATCTGAATCATGAAAAAAAAAAGTAAGGTTTTATGTTCTAAAGTTTCCTTAGTTCCCAAGGCATGTTCACATTTTTAGATTGGTTTGGAGCAACAACTGATATTAAAAAAAAATATTTGGAGCTTCACAAATTAAATGATATGATTAGAAATCTTAATATTTAACAATATAATGCTTCAGGTTTCTTCTCTGTGTACTCAAATATCTGTTCATAGATTATCCGGAGGAAAACTTCATCCTATTTTCAATGTTGTTGGTTATGAAACTGATTCTGGCCAAGCACTTTGAAAGCTGGCAAGTTTATTCCAACTGGGATTCATTTTGATTGGGAAGCTTCCTTTCTGGCATCATTGGTATTAGCCTGAAATGACCCATTGCATGATTTGAACTTATTCCAAGTGAGTTTCCAAGTTGGATCATTGGCAGGTTGGACTTGGGAGCATAAATTATTTGTAAGAGAAATGATTAATGTTGGTTTGGACAGCATTTTAATTTGAGTTATTTGATGTTTGAAAACTTGAAAATTAAGCTTTAAAGGGACAAGAAACTATTTTTCTTACTTTCATGATTTACATAGAAGATGCAATTTTAAACAGTTTTCTATTTTACTTCTATTATCAAATTTTCTTCATTCTTGTGGTAGTTTTGGTTGAAAAACAGTGGCATAAGCTCAAGGGCATGCACCTGTCTGGGCACTATATGAGAGCTGCTTTGTAAGAATGTTATCCATTTACAAGAACACTAGATGGCAGTACTATTTCCTGCTACCCAGTGCTACAGAGATACCATGGGAATTAAGCAAATTTGATAAAAGAAGTAAATTGCAAACTTTTTGTAAAACGTTATGCTCTGTCTGAATCACAAAATAAAATTGTTGGACTTCATATCCCTTTAAGTCTGAATTAAATTGTCTGTCCATGGGCTAGAATTTTTAAGCCAGTTAATAAATATAATTATATTTGTATTATAAAATAATAAATATTTTTGTTCTGACCCTACAAACCTTCCATATATGTTTTTTGTTTTCTACCCTATATTTTCATGTCATATTCTGCTCCAGAATGTATATTCACAAATTATGCACATCTGGGGTCTGGGGGAAGGTTGGAGTCCTTAAAGAGAGAGTAATTTGCCAAAGAAACTGCTGCCAATTGGAAAAGGCAAATACCAGTATTCCGCCTCACTTGGTAAATACCATTTGTAATAGCAACATTTAAAAAAAAACAGAAAGGTGACTACAAGGCAAACATTGTGGAAGAATGAGGCCTGGCCAAGAGGGGTTGTTTGGTAATGAAATGTTCATGGACATCATCCATGGGTACATACAGTACATCTACTTATCCCCAGAAAGCCATTCTTTGCTCATCCCTAAATTTCATTATGTATTTCTCACACACAAAGCAATGGTTTGGCATCACTAATACTCACATATGGTTTTACCCACTTGGTTGCAGAACAGTTTTAAGTGACATAGTAACAAATGTAGCCAATATTTAACCCATGCATACTAAAGCACTGGTTTAGCTGCGTTGCACCAGTAACACACAGTCATAATTTAACCACTTGTGTCCTGTAAATATAAAGCAGTGGTATTGTGGCAGTAATACATACAGTGGTGTTACACAGTGCAGTGTTGTACCCGTTTGATCATAGCAACATATAGAACTGTTTTTATCTTTTGATGTATGTATTGTTAGCACAAATTAAATTGCCTTGAAGTTCTACATTTTCCATAAAATTAAATAATAATAATGTTATCCTATATCCGGTCATTGGGTCATTTGTATTTTTTTTTTAGTTTTTAAATTAAACTCTTTTTCCAATGAGGGCAGCTGCTTAAACTTAAGTAAAGTTAAAGCAGTAACTAGTGCTACTGCTGCAAATCAGCTGCAGTACAAAAATGTATATTTTTAATGACTTTATTTTGTTTTAATGGGGTCAGGTCAACTGATATTGCTGGATTGTTATTGAATAGTGAAAAACTGTAAATTTACAAGCTGAAAGTATTGCAAGTTAAAAGTAAAATATTAGGAAAAGAGTGAAACCAGATGCACGCTAACTTCGGGACTTTGGATATTGCGACCGTGTTAACTTGTTCTCCCCATAGACTTCAATAGAGAGCACTGTTAAAAAACCTCAACTTAACACTTATTGCTTGCCTGCTAACATGACACGCTTTAGACTTACAGCACTAAACCCGAAGGTAGTTATGAATATTGTACATTCCAATGTTCTTTACATAGAAGAAAATTTTCTTTTTAAATATTTATTTCTATATGTATATGAAATTTTTTTGTAAAATAGATATCTATATGAATATATACATGTTTAGATATATACAGAAATTTAAAGAAATAAATATTTAAAAATACAAATAACATTTTCTTCTAAGCGAAGAACATTGAAATGTAAAATATTTTTAATAAAAACACAGTAAAACACTTTATTACACTTTAAAATTTAACAAAATTTAATTTTAAAGTTCAAAGTTATTTAACTGGAAAGAGCTCCAAAGTGTGTTGTGTGTGTGTGTGTGTGTATATATATATATATATATATATATATATATATATATATGTGTGTGTATATATATATATATATATATATATATATACTTGTTGATATATACAGTATCTATACTATAATTGTGTTTGTAACGCATCCATCGGTGTCGCCAGTTGAGCACGCATCCTCAAATGAATGTTGGCTGCGTGTACATCCAAAAAAACGTTGGCTGCACGAGCAGCCAAAACAATCCACCTGAATGCAGCAAAGCTGCATCCAGGGGAATTCCAAAAATGGAAGGGTGGTGAAATAATCCACAGCAGGTGGATTCTTTCACCACCCTGCCATTTTCGGAATCCACCTGGATGCAGCATAGGCAAACAGAACATTACGGAAAGATAACCTAACCGCCCACACGATGTATAAAAAAAAAAATAACCGCCCGCACAAAGTATTAACAAAAAAAAAAACACCCACACTAAGTATGAACAATAGAAACCTAACCGCCTGCACAAAGTATAAAAAAAAAAAAAAAAAAAAAAAAAGAACCGGAAATAACAGGAACTACCTAACCCTTAAACCATGAAACCCCCACAACCACAAAGTATTAACAAAAAAAACCCCTAACCCTTAAACCACAAAACACCCACAATGCCAACTAAAAAAAATTACAATATTAACCCCTAAACCACCAAAACCTACACCACCAACTACGTAATTATACTATATACCCCTAAACCGCAAACCACCCACAATGCAAATAATTTAACTAATCACTAAGCCCCCTAACCTAACACCCCCTAAGTTAAACTAAATTATAAAAAATAAAAACATTACAATTACACAAAAAAAATCTAATTACAACAAATAACAAAATCTAAAATTACACAAAACAATAAACATAATTATCAAAAATAAAAAAAACATTACACCTCTGACTTCCGGTAGGCGGAGCTACTGGGTGGCAGCAAGAAAGAGAGCTCCGGTGAACGCTGCACCCAAAAACAAAGAAAAAACCCTGAATAAAGCTCCCGTGGCTTTCCCTTGCAGGCTTGTTGCCATTAATACAACCAGGGCAGCAAAATGTTGCAGGATCCAATCGCGGAGGGTAACTTCATCGCCCTCGTCACGGAAGGGAAAGAAAACAAAAGAGAGAAGGGGCGCGAAACGGCGCCATTTTAACATGGACTCAGAGTGGTAACCTAGCTTGTCAACGAGAGCAGTGGACCGCAAGACAGGTTATTGAAAAGCAGAGCATACCTGAGTGATCGCGGTGACAGAGCTAAGTAAATGACATAGCCGGTCCTGCTTGGGCCACATTGTTTTCCTCCTTGTTTCCTCTCTTCTCCCCTGAGCTCACTAAACATCTCTCCCACATGTCAACCTTTACTTGCTTGCACTATACAATCACTGAGCAGGACAGGCATGTGAAAGTCCCCAAGTAGTCTTTTGCATTGTTTTTTTTTCTTTTTGCCACTACTGTGGAACTAAACATATATTTGCACTTGCAATTTAATATAAAAGGCAATCTACATACCAGGAACATCGGATGAGTTTGAACTTGTAGGACTGTGAGAACATTGTCTTTTAAAGTGCCTGATACACAGTGGGGGGGGGGGGGGGAGAGCACCTAGGCCTAAACACTGCAACATATCTCCAGCTTATTCAAGTTTGTCCCTGAATTAACTCACTTATGACCCTTTTGGAGTTCCACATTAACAGTTAAACCACCATTTACTATGGATAGATGTCATAAATGGAGCCCGTCTCTTTAAAGAGGCGTAACACTACCTCTGACTTCTGGCTATAAAGGAGCATGAAACTTTCAATACCTTGCTTGGTATTGAAGTTTCATGCTTCCCTCCTTAGCCGCTCACACTGTGGATTATTCCCTGCCTGTCTACCCGACGATTCCTCTCATCACACGCTGCGTGCGTGACACCCAAGGACTTCCGGTTTCATGGACCAGCCGCACTTCCGGTTTGCACGGTTCAACGCTGCAGCTCTGAGAGCAGCTCTCCCCTCTAATCTTGCTGCCAAAGTTATCTAAATAAATCAGAACATTGAACCACCACTGATTTACATAGTTAATTCCTCCGGAGGTGAGTCTTTCCTGGACATTAATTCCTCTGATTATTCATATGCATATTAATCTGCTTACTTTTCATTTTCTTGCCAAAACTTATTTGCTACTAAACTTTTGCTATAAAGCTGATTCCTTTTTTTCACCAAACATATATTTTTACTTTATATTTTTTTTTGCTAATTTTTGTGCAGTCCTGAAGACCTATAACTGTTTTATATTAATTACTGTTTCAGTGAGACCACAATCAAACTCACATATAATTTCCACAAACTGTTACAGGTCTTATATTAAACACCACTCACTCAGATTATATGTGTGTATATATAGATATATATTTCACTATAATCTACGTGAGACACAACCTTATTTTTATGGTCTGCTATGATTGCTTTTTCTTACATGTTCTACCAATTTCTAACTTTAAGTTAGTGTGTGTTACAGAATACCAAGCCCACTAAAAATCAGAATGCTGAACCCTGCTGACCTACAGGCTCATGTCATGGAACTCTCCCATAAAGTAGATCAGCTGACACAGGGTCTCAGAGAACTCCATTCTGAGAATCTAACCCTAAAAGGTATTATCAAAGAAGGATTTAGCTCACATTCACTTCCTCCTGAACCACCTATCAGTCCCCCTGAATATTTCTCAGGTGATAGAAAGACCTTTAGACAGTTCTACAATGCATGCAGAATGTTCATTACTCTAAAACCTAAAACATTTCCTACTGAAAGAGTTAAAATTTTAACAATCATATCTTATTTAAAAGGAGAACCCCGTGCATGGGCGGACTCCTTATATGAATCTAATGACCCTATACTTGAATCAGTTGATGAATTCTTTAAAGCAATGTAAGCAATGTCTGATCTGTATGAGGATCCCCATAAACAACTAACTGCAGAAAACACCTTACGTAGCCTCAAACAGAACAAAAGACATGTAGAAGACTACATATCTGAGTTTAAAATCTGGCAAAGAGATACTCAGTGGAACCAGATTTCATTAATAAACCAATTTCGATTAGGTCTATCAGACCCTATAAAAGATGAGTTAGTCAGACTTGATCTCCCAGACTCCCTAGAGGCTCTAATGGCCCTGACTATTAAAATTGATAGGAGATTCAGAGAGAGAAGGCTAGAGAAACAAACACATGACACAGTAGCCAGATATCCCTCTCGTCCTGTGACATATAGCCCAAAGGGTAATGCAGAGGCCATGGATATTGGGTTTATTAAAGGACCACTAACACCAGAAGAAAAGTCTTATTGCAAGGAACATGCTCTCTGCATGTATTGTGCCTCCAAGGACCACTCTGTCACGGATTGTCCATCTCTGAAAAGACTGAAGTCGGGTGAGTCAATTTGTACTTTACACAACTTTACATTGTCTACCCATAAACCAACTTACTTACTAGTTCCCATCTCGTTACAGTGGGAAAAACAGTGACTAAACCTTGAAGCCGTTGTGGACTCTGGCGCTTACGCCAATTATATAGATATTTCTATAGTAAAAAATAAAAATATACCGCTTGTTGTGAAAAAGAATCCTGTTTCTGTACGGTTGATTGATGGTAATAGTTTATCTACAGGTCCCATCACACACCAAACAATCCCCATACTTGTAAATATTCACAACAACCATCAAGAGTATATCTCTTTCGATGTAATTACCTCTCCAATGTTCCCAGTCATACTTGGCTTACACTGGTTAAGACAACACCAGCCTATGATTCATTGGAAACAAAATAACATAGAATTCAACTCATCCTACTGCACCTCAACTTGTATACTGTCCAATGCCATACTTCACATTAACCAAGATAAAGGGTTAATCCCCCACCAGTATCATGATTTTTCATTGGTTTTTGATAAAATAGTGGCAGAGGCTCTACCCCCCCATAGAGAGTATGACTGCCCTATAAAGCTTTTACCAGGGTCAGACATTCCATATGGGCATATCTTCCCTCTATCTCAAACCAAATTAATTAAGTTAAAGGAATACATAAATGAAAACCTTAGAAAAGGGTTCATAAGACCTTCCACTTCTCCTGCAGGTGCAGGCATATTCTTTGTTACCAACAAAGACAAAACCATCAGGCCTATCGTGGATTACCGTGAGCTTAACAAGCGTACTGTGAAAGACCGTTATCCTCTGCCACTCATCCCTGAACTTATAGAAAGATTGAATGGGTCATCCATCTTCACCAAACTAGACCTCAGAGGTGCCTACAACCTTATCCGTATGCGTTCAGGGGATGAGTGGCTGACGACGTTCCGTACTAGGTACGGGCTTTTTGAGTACACGGTAATGCCATTCGGGCTATGTAATGCCCCTGCAACGTTTCAGCGTTATATCAATGATATTTTTAGAGATCTATTGGACACCTTCCTAGTAATATATCTTGATGACATTTAAATTTTCTCTAATACATTGACAGAACATATAAAACATGTGAGAACAGTATTAGCACGCCTACAAGCACACAAACTTTACGTCAAGGCGGAAAAGTGTACTTTTCATAGTAAAGACATCACTTTTTGGGGTACCATATTTCATCAAAGGGAATTCAGATGGAAAATACAAAGGTTAAGGCAATAGTCGATTGGCCCATACCACATAATAAAAGGAATGTACAGAAATTCTTAGGGTTTTCGAATTTCTATCGAAAGTTTATTAAGGGATTTTCCCACATTGCCAAACCCTTAACTAACCTCACTAAAGATAACACTCCTTTTGTGTGGACCCCCTCAGCCAATGACGCCTTTAAATTTTTAAAGAACGCATTCATTACAGCTTCTATTCTTGCTTATCCTGACCCACAGATCCAGTACACCCTTGAGGTAGATGCATCTGAGTACGCACTAGGGGCTGTACTCTCCCAAAGATCCAAAACCACCAATAAACTACACCCAATAGCATTCTATTCCCGTGTTCTCACGCCTTCTGAATTAAACTACCACGTAGGGGAAAAAGAATTGCTTGCCATGAAGAGTGCCCTGGTAAACTGGAGACACTTATTAGAGGGAACCGCTGAGCCTATCATTATATATACTGATCATAGAAATCTACAGTATCTTAAAACAAACCGTACACTCACATCTAGACAGGTCAGATGGAGTCTTTTTTTTTCTTAACTACATCATTACCTATAGGTCAGCATCCCTAAACACTAAGGCAGACATTCTATCAAGGCTACCTCCAAAACCCCTTCACTTGCCTCACACAGGTACCCTTGTCTCTCCAGAATGCATAATTGGTGGTATCGTAGATTTCACTAAAACACTAAAGAGGGAACAAGCAATTGACACATCAAAAGATACCTATAATTTAATTCCTCAAAATGATGGTTTACTTACTTACCAAGGTAGGGTATATGTTCCACCAAATTTGAGACTACACATACTCGAACAGGTACATGATTCCAAATTCTCTGGACACCCAGGAGTCAACAAGACTCATAGATTGCTTAAGCGATTATACTGGTGGCCCAAGATGATCTATGATGTAAAGAAACACATTCTAACTTGTAAGATATGTACCACATGTAAAAAAGATAGAAGACACCCTCCAGGTTACCTCCTTTCTCTTCCAATACCCAAAAGACCCTGGAGTGAGATTGCCATAGATTTTATTGTTGAACTACCCAAATCCGGTGGGAACAATACTATCATGGTAATAGTTGATTTATTAACAAAGATGTCACATTTTGTCCCTTTGCGTAAGCTCCCTACCAGCATGGAAACAGTGACATTGTTGCTTGAGAATGTAATCAAATTACATGGTGTACCCTCTTCTATCACAACTGACAGAGGGACCCAATTTACTTCTCGCCTTTGGAAACAACTATGTAAAACCCTTGAGATTGACCAGCGGTCGTCATCTGCTTTCCACCCCCAGACCAACCGGCAAACAGAACGCACCAACCAGTGGTTGGAATAATACATCCGTTGTTTCTCTACAGGATAACTGGAGTGAATTGCTCCCTATTGCAGAATTTGCACATAATAACACATATCACACTTCAATCAAAGATACTCCTTTCCATGCCAATTATGGATTTCATCCGTCATTTCGCTTACCCCTTGACAGGGAAAGTGATTGTCCTATAATTAATGATTTCACTAACTCCATTTCGGAGTCCTTCACATTGCTCTCAGAAAACATCAAGAGGGCCCAATCGCGTCATAAACATTACTATGACCTCCGCCATAGAGCATCCCCTACTTACAATCCAGGAGACTTAGTATGGTTATCCACAAGAAACCTACGTCTCACGGTACCTAGTCGTAAATTTAACAAATTATTTATTGGACCTTTTCCTATATCTAAGGTCATCAATGAAAATGTGGTGACCCTTATCTTACCATCACATTACCGAATCCACCCAACTTTTCACGTCTCCCTTCTCAAACCCTATCAGGCACTTAGGAATCATCAGCCTTCTTCCGTGGATGACCCCCCTCTGGTGCCTGAAGTAGAGTATGAGGTTGAAAGCATCCTGGACTCTCGAAAAGTGTCTGGTAGAATCCAGTATTTGATTCACTGGAAGGGCTACCCCAGTGAGGAGGATTCCTGGGAGCCTTCAGTTAATCTCTCAGCCCCAAGGCTGGTGTCTCTGTTCCACCGTCGACATCCCACCAGACCTCAACCTTGAACCACGGAGTGGTTCCTTAGAGGGGGTATTCTGTCATAAATGGAGCCTGTCTCTTTAAAGAGGCGTAACACTACCTCTGACTTCTGGCTATAAAGGAGCATGAAACTTTCAATACCTTGCTTGGTATTGAAGTTTCATGCTTCCCTCCTTAGCCGCTCACACTGTGGATTATTCCCTGCCTGTCTACCCGACGATTCCTCTCATCAAACGCTGCGTGCGTGACACCCAAGGACTTCCGGTTTCACGGACCAGCCGCACTTCCGGTTTGCACGGATCAACGCTGCAGCTCTGAGAGCAGCTCTCCCCTCTAATCTTGCTGCCAAAGTTATCTAAATAAATCAGAACACTGAACCACCACTGATTTACATAGTTAATCCCTCCGGAGGTGAGTCTTTCCTGGACATTAATTCCTCTGATTATTCATATGCATATTAATCTGCTTACTTTTCATTTTCTTGACAAAACTTATTTGCTACTAAACTTTTGCTATAAAGCTGATTCCTTTTTTTCACCAAACATATATTTTTACTTTATATTTTTTTTGCTAATTTTTGTGCAGTCCTGAAGACCTATAACTGTTTTATATTAATTACTGTTTCAGTGAGACCACAATCAAACTCACATATAATTTCCACAAACAGTTACAGGTCTTATATTAAACACCACTCACTCAGATTATATGTGTGTATATATAGATATATATTTCACTATAATCTACGTGAGACACAACCTTATTTTTATGGTCTGCTATGATTACTTTTTCTTACATGTTCTACCAATTTCTAACTTTAAGTTAGTGTGTGTTACAATAGATGAGAATAAATGTATGTACCAGACGTCCAGCATACCTTTCTGGTGTCTTTTCCCCTGATTTTTTCTAGCCACTTTTAAGGGTGAACTGTTTTTTTTTGGGGTTTTTTTGGAACTCTGTCTAGTTGCATACACCCTCAGACGCCCTGCCAATAGGTATTATTCTAGTTTTGCCAAGACTACTGGCAATATGTCAAATAGACAGAAGAACCAGGAACAGAAGACAAAACAGACGGCGGAAATACAAGTTGCAGATAACATATCCGTGGAAACAACTGAACCACACTTGCAAGAGTTTCAACCAATTGTTACACAAATTTCAGCACTATTCCTTCCAAAAATGGAACAGCTTCAGATGGGCCTGGACTCTCTCTCATCAGAGTTTAAAAGCTTTTCATCTAGACTTCAACATATAGAACAAAGAATGAGTGATGAGGAAATTAGGCAACGAGAAACATCAACAAAGGTAGCGTCTCTTGAGGTTCACAATAAGCTGTTGGCTGACAAGATAGATGACATAGAGAATCGATCTCGGAGCAATAACCTGCACATTGTTGGGCTGCCAGAAAATGTCCCCAGCTCAGACCTGCAGGTTTTTGCAGAACGCACTCTACCTACACTGTTAAAGCTAAACACAGATGAAATTGACAGATGAAAGGGCTCATAGAGTGGGCAACACAAGACAAGACCAACAAAATACAAAAGGACCACGACAAGTCATGATCAAATATCTCAACATTAGAGATAAGATCTCACTCCTCAGAGCCTACCACCAACATTCGCCTCTACTTTATGAAGGCCAGAAGATCTTGATATTTCAAGACTACTCAGCAGAGATCTCTAGGAGACGTAGAGAATTCTTGCCATACTGCAAATCGCTAACGGAAGCAGGGCGCTCAGTCTCACTGATATTTCCAGGAAAACTTAAACTGCAAACCAAGCAAGGCATTAGATTCTTCGAAGATCCTAAACAACTTAAAAACTTTCTGAGGCAAGAGGAAACCGATAAAGAAAAGGACAATTGTGAGCCACTTTCCATTAAAATACAATTGTTGTTCTGTTGTGTAACTGAATGGTAAACTAATCACCCTTTTTGTGTCTTCAGGATGCAAGGGGGGGGGGCAATATCAAGAGAAGAGAGAGTCTAGAACCAACACCATCAGATAGATACTGTTGGCCTCAAATAGCATTTAGAAATACCTTTTCTAGATTTGGTGGGGAATATGGAATGCTATATGAGATAGATTAACCATATGACAGGGAGACATACTGAAATAAATTAGTACCTGTAGAGAATACATAAGAGATCTCCTTTTAACACATCACATAATTAGACATAAGCTACAAGTCTAAGAACCTGTTACATTAAGTAGTAGAGCTAGGACAGTCGCTGATATAGATTCCTCTCAGGAATCTATATCACTAGCTTTAACTAGAACCCTCACAAAATACAAATGGTGGTCTGGTACAGAATATACAGAATATGTAGAGATGGGCGAGTTAGGACAAAAGAAGAAGACCCCTCTAGTTGAAAGTTGTAGAAAGTATTTTCAGAATGTATTTGATTGTTTCTGGGTTTTTTTTGTATGTTATTGTATTGCTAATGCACGCTCTCTTGTTCGAGTTCCAGGTGCCCCTCCTCTCTCCCCGGGGTCACAGAAGAGGATGCTGTTTCTCAGATAAGCACGTC
The DNA here is from genome assembly GCF_027579735.1 of Bombina bombina. Classification (NCBI taxonomy): domain Eukaryota; kingdom Metazoa; phylum Chordata; class Amphibia; order Anura; family Bombinatoridae; genus Bombina; species Bombina bombina. The sequence continues at coordinate 645,370,423 of NC_069500.1, read as the reverse complement.
CCCAGCAGCTATACTCAGATGAGGTACAGGCCACAACATCATACGCTCTATACACTAGGACACAATGGCTAATGATATACCCCTATTGTTCCGCATATAGGCCGCACCTGAATATAGGCCACACCCTTAAAGTTTGGTGCCATTTTAAAGAAAATAAATTTTAAAGACAATACACACATTAATAGAACAGTAAAACAGTATTTTTATTTTATGAACACATGTACCGGTATTTTCCAGCTTTTAACAGCATTTGCAAATGTTCTTAAGTCATCCCTTTGAGAAATTAGTCACTATCACTGCCTTGCTCGCCAACAATAGCGGTATTTCTGCTCAGGTTTTCATCACTACTTTCAATGCTTTCTACATCACTTTCACTGTTTTCTTCATCATTCTTCTGATCCACTTCTCTCTGATCTTCCCACAATACATCATCTTCACTACCATCCAATGCATTTAACAGGCAACATTTTTTGAAACCTTTTATGACTAATTCTGAAGATATTATTTCCCACACTGAAATAATCCACTGGCACAGCAAAGCCACTGACGGTTTCTTAATTTTGCCGCTTGGTGTGAAGGCATGATTTCCAGCCACAAGCAATTCAGAATACTGCTGCCGTAGATTATCTTTAAATGGCTTGTTGACCACAACATCAAGAACTTGGAGTTGGGATTTCATACCCCCTGGTATAACTAGCAGATCTGATTTCAAGGATGCAATCTTACTTTTTACATCAGCATTTCCAATTTGGCTCAATGGATAGCTGTGCTTTTTCCTGAGCTCTATAACATACCGTTGAAATGCAAGCAGCTTTTCATTAAAGTCAACAGGTAGTCTTTGTGCTAGTGTTGTTCTGCGTCTCAGAGAGAGGCCATTTCTGAGCATAAATCTACTGCACCATCCAAGGCTTGCTTTAAATTCATGCCTGGGAATATTGAATTCACTGGCAATTTCTAATGCCTTCAATTGTATGATTTTGCAGGTGACAGGCATTCCATTTTTTCTTTGTTCTAGAATGAAGGGAACCACTGCTGCATCAACTTCACAATACCTCCCTTTCTTAGGCCCTCTGAATGATTTTCTTGTAGAATTCGAGGTTTCTAGTTTCTGATGTATCAGCTTCCATCTCTGTACATTTTTCTCATCTATGTCATATTTTCTGGCGGCTTCCCTATTGCTTGTTTGTTCAGCATATTTTAAGACTTTTATCTTAAAATTTGAATTGTAACTTCGTCTTTACCCTTGGCTAGTAGAATTTCGAATCTCCACATGATCATCCATATTGGTACCGGTATTTTAATGTATGTTAGCTCCTGTACAAAAATCCACATTATCAATTACGGTAACAGTATCTGTATACATTTTTTTTATTTTTTATGAGTATGGTAAATTACGGTAGAAAGTTGCTTAAAAATGCATGCTCTATCTGAATCATGAAAGAAAAAAAATTGAGTTTAGTACCGGTATCCCTTTTAACCCGGATTTTCACGATGCTGCAAATGGTCTAACACAGTTGTCTACCGGTAATCTGCAGCATGTGTCCTGGAGTCTTTGACATTGGTGCCATTCTATGCTGAATAATGGCTGCAGTGCAATGCATACCTCTCAACATTTAAAAATCCAAAATAGGGGGGGGCGGAGCTACGCCGTGCTGGGACATGGCCGCAGTGTGAGAGAGCTCCGTAGCTGTCAAACCATCAGAGCCTAAGAACAAACGAAAACTGGGGCCAAATTATATCACAACAAATGTGGGACAGCCCGTTAACATCACCGGTCTTATTGCTGGGCATGGAAGTGATTTTGCAGGTCCCTACACAGCTTGAAATTGAGAGACATAACTGAAGCGGTCGCCATCTTTGAAACCCACGCTGTAAGCAAACCACAACGGCACTCCACGACTACCTCGTTGCTGCACCTACGCTTGCCCCTTTGTGACACCTACCACTAGGCTTAATCTGCAGTGAGAACCGTGTACCGGGAAGGTAACCTACAGACAATTGCAAATAACAGATACAGGTACCGCCCGGTAACGAAGGCAACAGGGGTTATGCTTGGGTGCACGAGGGTCATATAATATAGCCTGGACGCCACTACTGGGGTGTTCTGAGGGAAGGTCCGCTTATATTATCAGTCACTATACTGCTCCACCAGGCCCTAGGTCTTTCTAACATAACTACCAACCACGTGGGCGCTGCCATTACAACACAGAGTTGCCGCCACGCTGGGCCCTAATTAAAACTTCGGAGAGCTCCCTGCCCCATTTCATAAGACTGACATACTGAAACTTCAGGCCCATACAGGCAACAGTGACACACGGTTTCCTCGCTGCAGCTCTGAAGGAACAGACTGGGGCAAAAGTGACATTGAAACTAACTAGATCTGTCGGTTGGTAGCTGCTCATTTTAACATCCTGAACATTTTCAACTTAACATAAGCTACAGCTGGTATCGTGGCTGGAGGGCTAGAGGGCAATCCAGATCAGGTCGAACCCACCCTTATACCCTAATAAATTTATTCCACATTCAGACACACGGTTTGATCCAGCCTAAACTAAATTCAACCACAGCAACTCTCACTGAGGGCTTAGAAAGGAGGCTACTCTATCCTAACACCTCCATCACAGTACAGCCCACTATTAACAAAGAAAATGACCTCTAAAAAAGGCAACAAGCCAGAAAAGCCAAATAAAACTTCTGCCCAGACCCCCTCGGTCTCCACATTTTTCCTGACACAAGAAGGCCAAGGAACAGAAACACAGCAAACTTCTGAGGCCCACATAACAGAAACAACCACAGACACTGTAGTAACTCAGAGGGACTCCCTGCTTTCCATCCAGTCTCAGATAGCGAGTCTACCCTCCAAGACAGATATAGAATCACTCAAGTCCTTCATTAAAGATGAAATAAGAGATCTTAAAAAAGACTTAAATGAAATGGGATCTAGGATTGACTACCTAGAAGATGGCCAGGACAACCTAAACAATCTGGTCAGCTCAAACATCCATCAGCTTTCTATACAAGACTCCATCATACAAAACCTGCAGGATAAACTGGAGGACCTAGACAATAGAGGGAGGAGGAATAACTTAAGGATAAGAGGCATCCCGGAGGAGATCCCCCAAGAGCATCTAAAATCTTATGTCAAAGAATTGTTCCAGTATCTGCTTCCTAGATCCCCCCCACTGGCCTCTGAAGACATCGAGAGGATACACAGGGCACTGAGGCCCCCTCAGAAACCCCCAGCACCACCAAGGGACGTTATTCTTAGACTGCTGAAATTCACCACAAGAGAAGAAATCTGGCAGGCTGCCAGATCTAGGCAGTCTATCTCCTTTCATAACCATACATTACAAATTTTCCAGGACTTATGCCCTCAAACTATTCAGAGAAGGAGGGAAATTAGATTCATCACCTCAAAACTTCAGGATAACAATATCAGATACAGGTGGGGCTACCCCTTTAGCCTCATCATTAATCATAATGGATCCCAAATAATCTATAAAAGTTTCAATGACTTAGACACTCTATCTAAAAAGCTTAATATTACTTTTGAGGCTCCCTCAGAAAAAGTCCTAGACAACCAGATTTCACCTGAGGATCGTCGTGGAGAAAGACCTAAAGAACAGCGACCTACTTGGTCCAAAGTCCCAGCAAAGAGATTGAAAACCGGCCCAACTCCCCCACAAGGAACTTGACAACCAAACCTAAAATGGGACTTTTGTTGACTGTGCTTCAATCACTAAATGAGACAAGACCACCAGTGCTAATTTTAATTGGCTTCTATCTTAACCCTTTTCTTCTTTTTGTTATTGCTTTTTCACCACAGCTCATTCCATTAAGGTTAAAACATATTTGAAGTGCTCCTTTGAAGCATATTTGCTCACAACCAGGTTACTCTCAGGTATTCATAAATTCGTGGAGGCTTATTGTAGTTCCCCCTTAAGCTTCTGTTCTAAATGTTACTTATGTTCCACTCTATAATCTCCCCAGTTTTCGCACTAAAATCAGAGACTACTATAAATAAACTCTGATGGTTAATTGACACCACTCGTCCCCCTAGCAAATAGTAAATGATATACCAGATGTTGTACATTTACAATTGCAAGTTAGAAATATGTTCACGAAAATGTTCTTTCTTAAGTTTTAAAATTAGTGTCTACTATGCTACAGCTATAACTCTTACAAGATCAGCTAAATGTGATTCACAAATCAGATTCATGTTTTTGAGATGTTGTTGTTATTTCTCCTTAGGTATTGATTCTCAAGGGTACGAGGCTCGCTCTTCTGTGCTGTTCACTCCGGGAAGCCTTGATACAGGGTATGTCACGTTCTGGGTCTCTCATAATACACAATATGCACCTTCTAACTTCACTCACGCACCATGATAGACGATCCATTACAAATTAAAATAATATCTCACAACGTCAAGGGCCTGAATTCCCCCCACAAAAGGTCTATGGCATTTAGAGAATATAGGAGACTCCAATGTGATATAATTCTTCTCCAGGAAACCCATTTTAAAAGAGGAAGGGAACCCTTAATGTCACTCAATAAATATGGGCAGGTGTTTCTGGCATCCAACTCCACTAAACACAATGGAGTTGGCATTGTTATCAAAAAGAATATCCCATTCTCTCCAATAAAAGTACATAAAGACAAGGGAGAGAGGTTCATTGTAGTGACGGGCAAGCTTTACAATAAAATGGTGACACTCACTAGTACCTACGCCCCTAACGTCGCTACACCGCAATTTTATCACAGTCAAAAAAGACATTCTTGACTATTCCAAAGGTAGCCTTATTCTGGGAGGGGATTATAATATAGCAATAGAGAATATAGGAGACTCCAATGTGATATAATTCTTCTCCAGGAAACCCATTTTAAAAGAGGAAGGGAACCCTTAATGTCACTCAATAAATATGGGCAGGTGTTTCTGGCATCCAACTCCACTAAACACAATGGAGTTGGCATTGTTATCAAAAAGAATATCCCATTCTCTCCAATAAAAGTACATAAAGACAAGGGAGGGAGGTTCATTGTAGTGACGGGCAAGCTTTACAATAAAATGGTGACACTCACTAGTACCTACGCCCCTAACGTCGCTACACCGCAATTTTATCACAGTCAAAAAAGCCATTCTTGACTATTCCAAAGGTAGCCTTATTCTGGGAGGGGATTATAATATAGCAATAGATCCGGAGTTAGACTGTTCAAGAGGTGCTTCCTCTGCCCCCCAGAAACTCTTACGCTCATTTAGGGCCCACCTAGCTGACTTAGCGGTACATGATATGTGGAGACTTTCCCATCCTACCACAAAAGATTACACATTCTACTCCCACCCCCACCGGGTCTACACGAGAATAGACTACATATTTATTGATGTAACCAGCTTAGAACTAGTCAGACATACAGATATCTCTCCTATAACATGGTCGGACCACGCCCTGGTCAGCTGCTCCCTCAGGTGGCCTACCTCACAAAGACATGACAGGACTTGGAAACTTGACGAAACACTACTTCATGACCCGATCATACCCATACAGATTACCAAGGCACTTACCGACTATTTCACCACAAATAGCACACAAGATGTTACTGCGCAAACTATATGGGAGGCGCATAAGTGCGTGATTAGAGGGGAGATTATTGCATTAAAAGCAGCAAGAAACAAACAAAAAACCCAACTCCTGACTGCCCTACTAAATGACCTGGGCAAACTACAAGATATCCACAAAAAATTTCCAAGTAACTTATCCCTTCTTGCTAGCCTACAACACAAAAGAGACCAGCTCAACCTGCTCTTGGGTCATGAAACCAAGAGGGCGGCGCTGTTTCTCAAAAAAACATTTTATGAAGGGTACAATAAACAGGGCAAATTACTAGCCAGACTATTACGTCAACGCAACAACAAACGCCACATAATGACAATAAAAGACCCTAAAGGGAAGACCTGGTCGACCTCAAGAGACATAGCTGACCAATTTAGAAAATACTATGAAGGGTTATACAACTTAGAGGACGCAGGTTCCAACCCCACTGAACAGGAAATATCTGCCTACTTAGCCCAATTACAGCTCCCATCCCTCACCACAGAACAACAGACGGCCCTTGACTCACCAATTACCCTTAAAGAGGTCAAGGACGCCATATCCTCATTCCCGACAGGTAAAGCCCCGGGACCAGATGGTTTCGGATCGGCGTACTATAATAAATTTAAAAACACCTTGGCCCCTCACCTACTGTCCTACATTCAAGAAATAGATGAAAACAAACCCTTTTCGCCCCTAGCTCTACAAGCCCACATTACAGTCATCCCAAAACCAGGCAAATTGCCTGACGCCATTCCCAATTATAGGCCAATTTCGTTATTAAATTGTGACTTAAAAATTTTCGCTAAAATACTGGCCACTAGACTAAACCTAATTCTTCCCTCCTGTCAGGGTTTCCTCTCATATTACCTGTCAGTAATCACTATCCCTTTAATTCTCTGCTCACCTTATCCTCTCCACCCTATTTAAGGTTGCCTCCCACTTCACAAAGTGCTTAGTATTGAAGTTATACCTCTCATACACTACAAGCCAACTTCTGCTCTGTACTGAGTTTCTTAACAGACGGATTCACACAACTAGATCAATCTACCAAAGTGAAGTCTGTTCACATTTCCTACGATTCAGCATTTGGTAAAACTATATTATGTTATTTATCCACAGCGCCTTTTAACACTTTGTCATTTTCTTTTGCTCCGGATTACACTGCTTCGGCAGTCAGCTGGGATACAATTACGCTCATGCAAGCCACGAGGCTGTGACGTCACACGCCAACTTCAGCACAGTCGGACTACACAGCGCTCTACAACGATACATTGTATCACTCAGCTCTCTCAAACGAATAGTTTCTCCGGTAAGCCTAATCTTCATAATTAATTCTGCTGTGGTATGCTGCAACAATATTTCAGTCCTATTCAGTTCCTAAGCTAATTGTACAATATTCAACATTGATATATTCCTATAATACTCTATTTTTATTTTTTCCAATCACACCTCATTTAATTAATTGTTGCACTAACTATTGAATATTCTTTATAGTTGTTGTGCATCATATTCTATTTTTGTTTTTTCCTATTTTTTCTTTATTCTGACCTCTGGGGTGTAAAACCGATTTCCCTGCTGCATTCCCTCAGTGCATTCCTCTGCACATGAGGCAGCTATAGGGTAATACTATTTACACCACCATTATAGAAATCACAGCTTGGTGTTACAATTGAAGATACATCATGTCATTGTATTTTTCAGTAACTTTCTGCTACACTAATATACATCTATTTTGTCTCGGCAATTGAGGTCTAACCATTGATACTAAAAAATTATTTCCTTTTCTCCAGATTTGCATACGGGTGTGACACCTCCATAATACATCAGGACCAAGTTGGTTTCATACCAAACAGAGAGGCCAAAGACAACACGGTCCGCAATTTGCACTTAATTTGGCATGCTAAGGTCGAGGACATTCCCGCGGTGTGGTTATCCACAGACGCGGAGAAGGCCTTCGACCGAGTAAATTGGCAGTTTCTCAAGATGACACTGCGGTCATTTGGAATTGGAGACATTATGCTACAGAGAATTTTCGCTCTGTACTCAAGTCCTAGTGCCAAAATAACCCTAAATGGTATTCTTTCACAGCCCTTTCAGATAACTAATGGTACCCGTCAGGGCTGCCCCCTCTCCCCTCTGCTATTCGTATGCTTTCTGGAGACCCTCGCCACCAGAATCAGACTTAACAAAAACATCACAGGTATTATTATCAGAGACAGGGAATACAAACTTTCCCTGTTCGCTGACGACATCCTATTCTCTCTTACTAATCCTATCAGGTCCATGCCCCCACTGATGGAAGAGCTAAAGATATTTAACAAACTCACAAATTTCCTTATTAATTATACAAAATCTGAAGTTCTGGGAGTCTCTCTCCCAGAGTGGATGACATGCCAGATAGCCCAAATTTGTCCATTTAGATGGTGTGAGAAATCCATAAAATACTTAGGAATCCAGTTGGCGGAGGACATGGACAAGATATATAAATTAAATTATATCCCAATCAGATTTGCCCTAGCTAGGGACCTCTCCTCATGGAACTCCAGGAGATTGACATGGTTAGGGAGGATTAACACGGTCAAAATGAACGCCTTTCCTAGATTACTCTACATTATGCAGACCTTACCAATACCGCTTCCAAATAGATACATTATTCAGATTCAACAGCTATTCCACTCATTCATTTGGAGGGGTGGACAACCCAGAATAAACAAAAAAACAATGATGCGCTCGAGAGAACGGGGAGGGTTGGGAGTCCCAGACATTGCACTTTATAGGACGGCTATTTTCCTTCAACCTATATTGGATTGGAGGTCCCATAAAACACAAAAGAGATGGATAGAGATAGAGCAAAATTTAAATCCAGAAACACCCCTTTCAGCCGTCTGCTGGCATCCAAACTTCCACTCGCTTACTAAAAACATTGCAAATCCGATAACCAGAGAAACACTAGAACAATGGCATTGTGCAAACAAAATAAACCCACTTCTCTCTTCCAACCCCTCACCTTTGACGTCACTGACCCATAACAGTGAATTTTCAGTTACTGATCTTAGTGGGGCATGTGGGCTGGACGGAAGTATTATTGAAATAGAACTGCACCAGATATCTAGCCATGACCAGCTAATGTCCCAAACACTCCTACAGGATCAGGGCTTCTCGTTATTCCAGAACTGGTTCAACTACAGACGGACTCGCCACTACATACTGACCCACAAATATTGCAACAACATGCTAAGACCCCTTACGAACCTCGAGAAATTATACACGGCAAAACACCCACAACAGCACACTCTATCCAGGATACATTCTATCCTAACACAGCCGCCACCAGGTGACCTTCCCCCCTCAATTGAGTCGTGGGAAAGAGAACTTGGTACTATAATTCTCCCACATACAGCAGCAGATATTTTCAGAAACACCAAGTCCTCCTCATCCTCAGCTTACCTGGTTGAATTAAATTACAAAATACTACATAACTGGTATCTTACTCCCAAACGCCTGCACAGACTATACCCAACAATCCCAAATAGGTGCTGGAGGTGCGGACACACTGGCAGTGGCATGGGTCACATGTGGTGGTGGTGCAACGTTATCAACCAGCTTTGGAGAAATTGTATTGGAGAAATGGAGAAGGCCCTGGAGTGCACACTCCCTTTAGACCCCCTAGTCTTCCTACTTAATAAGTTTAAGAAATTGACCTCTAAAGCCCACCAAATGTTATTCCAAATAATGACAAATAGCGTTAAATCCATTATAGCCAAACAGTGGAAACTACACACTCCCCCAAACCCTCAGAGGTGGAGAGATAAAGTATCTGAACTAATTGAACTTGAGGAGTTTAGCTCATACAAAAATAACAATAGAGATCCGTTCATAGAGGCCCAAGCCCTCTGGGATCTCTACCTTTCACACATAAATGAGAGACCAGACATAAACCGGCGACCCGGAGTGGACACGCCGCAGACAGGACGACCCTTGATTGATACTTAATAGAAAAGTTAGACCTACCTATGTGTTATAATCTAGAGTTTTTCTTCTGTACATCTTTCCGGCCTTTGGGTTTGCTGTTTGGCAAACCCTAGAATAATTTGCTTCCCCTGAAGGGGCATAAAGACACTATTCTTTCCTTTTACTTCATTTAATATGCGAGAATCATTTGTGAAATTTTATATGTTCCACAGGTATAAGCTAAATTGGACCATGTCTCTTCTTTTCTTTTTCTTTTTCATACATTTATGACGGTTTTCTTTACCATGTGTACCAATTTTCTCTTATGGCTTGTATTATGCTTGATTTATCTTCAATAAAAAGAACTTGGAATAAAAATAAGTACCAACATCATAGTGTTCCCAGACACTGTAATAATATACATAAACGAAACCACCAATACATTTATAATTTGTCCAATTGAGATGATTCCTCACTCTCATCTGTATAATAGATTCAATAGGTTGAGACAAAGGGAAACTTATTGGATTTACAAACTCAGAACACTTTTTCCCTATGGTCTCAACCTAAACATGGATTTAGCTGCTTTTTAAACCCTCACCGTTTATAAATTGATGCCTGCACATAATAAATAATAAACAAGGTACCAACTAGTATGATAGACCCCCTTTATTCCCAATGATTACATCATAATATAGCACATATCCCTTGCACTATCCCTCTATCACCTACCACGTATTGCCTATGGGCACTGTCCATAATCCTTATTGTATCACTAAGATCAATATATTTGGTCACACTCATTGTATATTATTTATGTCCCATTTGAAACACATTTTCATCACTCATGTTTAGCAGTCATTTGGTATTCTATCTTGTCCATATAACATCT